>NC_092817.1:3235000-3835000 GCF_023375885.2 Dermacentor andersoni | reverse complement strand
AGACGGCACTGCCATTGTCGCTGGGAGCAGTCCGAACTGCGGGCTTGTCCACGGATCCTTCTGCTGGCGCGGTGTACAGGCATAACCACCGGCACGCCTCATTGGCTAACGAGTGAAGGGCGCTGGGAGGAACTGCGCGAGATGTTGGCTCACAAATTTATATTGCTCGATAGTGATTGCCACTTCAGACGCCGATACCCTAATGAGACTTTTCATTTTCTCACTGGCCCTGTCGCCAACACGTTGATGCGCCGCGCTCCGTTGGCGATGAACCCAGACCGCAGCATCGCGGTATTCAGTGTTCGAAATCATTTGAGCCTATTGTTCGTACACAACCCTTCTCGCCCATCGAGTGAGTTTTCAGTGTCGCTGCCAGATGTGTCGACAAGAAAACAAGGGTAGATTACCGAATGAAAATTTGAAAATGAATACTTAGACCAAAACGTTAAGCCTGCACGCATACTATGCTCATCATTTGTTGGCTTTGGGCATACTTCGGGAAAAGGGTGTCGTAATGGTAGACAACGTGCCAAGGGGTGCAGAGGACGCAACGAAAGAGCCAGGCGAGCCGTTGTATTCTGTGTTTGTGTAGTGTTTATAAAATTGGGTAAGAAAATAAAAATAATCGGTTACTTTTTCGTAATTGCTCAATTTTTCGAGGAAGCGATTACTAACAGTAATCAATTGTTTTTGCAGTAAGTAATTCCAATCATAATCGCTTACTGTTTTTCCTGTAATGTGCACATGTCTGGTTCCAACTTCCAAACAAAATATCACATTTTTTCAGACTTCACCGAGAGTGTATACGAAGCGCAATGTCTTACGAGTGATTAGGATTTAGAATATTGTTGTTCAAGGAGTGGATGGGTTCGTCTAAGAACAAAGTAATGCGCCATCCTATTAGGCGAATATGTATTCCAACATTTCAGGGATTCACGAAAAGGTGGCCGTGCTTCAGACCGCCGCGCGGGTAGACATGCCGAAGAGCAAAGAGTTAACCATGTACAACGTCACTGTTACTCCGTAACGTACTGCTGTAGCGTTTTTAGGCGCAGGGGATTATGTGTACACAACAGGGCGCGAAAAAGAACACAAAGGCGTACGCCATTCATTCTGTTAGCGCTCTTTGTGACGGGCCTGTACCAGCAGTGTTTGCTAAGATAACACTGGACGCATGTGGTTATTAGTGCGCTGCTTAAATGATTTGACACTTTTGGCATATGTCCTAATGTCGCATTGCCATTTGTTGGGCGTGTTGGTAAATTGAAAGCATATTTAGCGCCAGCAAACAAGGACGTAAGGGAGACGACAACACAATGCGCTAACTTCAACTTGATTTTCAGGAAGTACACCTATATAAACCATGCACAGTGGCGCCACCTTATCCAAATCTTATCCATCCAATTACATGCGTCCTAATGTCATATTCGCAAACCGCAGCAATGACAATTAAGGGATGCCCCGCAGCTTACTATATTAGACGCTGTTAACAGTTCTTAAAAGATCCTCACAATTGCAATTCGAGTTTCACGAACAGAGAATCTTCGACAATGTAATGCAGCTTTTCATAACTGTTTAACTCGAATGTGAAACCAACTGAAGTGGACAACGTTATTGTGGTCCTGAAGGCTGCACGCAGCGGGCGTCTCCCACGTAGGCACCGACAGGGCGGCCGCCTGCTGGACGGGCCACACGATGGCCGCTTCCGACTACCGCTTGTCGGAGCTTTTCTACCCTCCCAGAGCATGTGTGCGACCGACGCACAGTGGAATTGTGCCCCTGAAACTTCTGTGTCCGATTACTGTGCAACAGAACACAAGCGTAAAAGGATAAGGGATACTCGTTAGAGTAATGAGGTTTTATAGCCCTGCACACACTCTTTGAAGGCCTTTAATAAATATATTATGGTAGCTTTGTTTACCCTGGGGGTTGGGGCTCGAAGGGGTACCACCGTAGCCACGGTTTATTTAGGCCGGCCAGCCGTGGTGCTACAACAAGATCTCGGGAAAGCGACCGCGGGCTCCGATCGAGCGCGCAGCGCATTTCTATTCTTGAGCTACCTGCCTGCGAGCCCTCTTCTTTGCCTGCTTTGGAGGCAATAGCCGCGCCGTGACAACCCTATCTCTTGAATAGCGAAAGTCCTCATGGGGTTTCAGTGCGGCATATAACTTTGTTCTTGTACAGGACCCCCTATGTCAATGTGCACAGACTTGAAAACAGTGCTTCTGTTCTGCTGTATTAATGCGAATAATTCTTTGTGAAATTCAACTGTTGTGAGACATCTGTCTGTCTGTCTGTCTACATCAAGATGCTGTCGGGGTTGTTTCTTCAATTTGAAATATGTGAGAATAGGCATGGGGTGGCACTACATGCATGCTTACATAACATGAATACATGTCATGACATCAGTGTACGACATATTTGTCATGGCGTGTATATCATAACATAAATGGCATGGATGACATTAGTGCACGACATATTTGTCATGGCGTGTATATCATAACATAAATGGCATGGATGACATTAGTGCACGACATATTTGTCATGGCGTGTATATCATAACATAAATGGCATGGATGACATTAGTGCACGACATATTCGTCATGGCGTGTATATCATAACATAAATGGCATGGATGACATTAGTGCACGACATATTTGTCATGGCGTGTATATCATAACATAAATGGCATGGATGACATTAGTGCACGACATATTCGTCATGGCGTGTATATCATAACATAAATGGCATGGATGACATTAGTGCACGACATATTTGTCATGGCGTGTATATCATCACATAAATGGCATGGATGACATTAGTGCACGACATATTTGTCATGGCGTGTATATCATAACATAAATGGCATGGATGACATTAGTGCACGACATATTTGTCATGGCGTGTATATCATAACATAAATGGCATGGATGACATTAGTGCACGACATATTCGTCATGGCGTGTATATCATAACATAAATGGCATGGATGACATTAGTGCACGACATATTCGTCATGGCGTGTATATCATAACATAAATGGCATGGATGACATTAGTGCACGACATATTCGTCATGGCGTGTATATCATAACATAAATGGCATGGATGACATTAGTGCACGACATATTTGTCATGGCGTGTATATCATAACATAAATGGCATGGATGACATTAGTGCACGACATATTTGTCATGGCGTGTATATCATAACATAAATGGCATGGATGACATTAGTGCACGACATATTTGTCATGGCGTGTATATCATAACATAAATGGCATGGATGACATTAGTGCACGACATATTCGTCATGGCGTGTATATCATAACATAAATGGCATGGATGACATTAGTGCACGACATATTTGTCATGGCGTGTATATCATCACATAAATGGCATGGATGACATTAGTGCACGACATATTTGTCATGGCGTGTATATCATAACATAAATGGCATGGATGACATTAGTGCACGACATATTTGTCATGGCGTGTATATCATAACATAAATGGCATGGATGACATTAGTGCACGACATATTCGTCATGGCGTGTATATCATAACATAAATGGCATGGATGACATTAGTGCACGACATATTTGTCATGGCGTGTATATCATAACATAAATGGCATGGATGACATTAGTGCACGACATATTTGTCATGGCGTGTATATCATAACATAAATGGCATGGATGACATTAGTGCACGACATATTCGTCATGGCGTGTATATCATAACATAAATGGCATGGATGACATTAGTGCACGACATATTTGTCATGGCGTGTATATCATAACATAAATGGCATGGATGACATTAGTGCACGACATATTCGTCATGGCGTGTATATCATAACATAAATGGCATGGATGACATTAGTGCACGACATATTTGTCATGGCGTGTATATCATCACATAAATGGCATGGATGACATTAGTGCACGACATATTTGTCATGGCGTGTATATCATAACATAAATGGCATGGATGACATTAGTGCACGACATATTCGTCATGGCGTGTATATCATAACATAAATGGCATGGATGACATTAGTGCACGACATATTTGTCATGGCGTGTATATCATCACATAAATGGCATGGATGACATTAGTGCACGACATATTCGTCATGGCGTGTATATCATAACATAAATGGCATGGATGACATTAGTGCACGACATATTTGTCATGGCGTGTATATCATAACATAAATGGCATGGATGACATTAGTGCACGACATATTTGTCATGGCGTGTATATCATAACATAAATGGCATGGATGACATTAGTGCACGACATATTTGTCATGGCGTGTATATCATAACATAAATGGCATGGATGACATTAGTGCACGACATATTCGTCATGGCGTGTATATCATAACATAAATGGCATGGATGACATTAGTGCACGACATATTTGTCATGGCGTGTATATCATCACATAAATGGCATGGATGACATTAGTGCACGACATATTTGTCGTGGCGTGTATATCATAACATAAATTGCATGGATGACATGATGCCGTCGTGGTCATTTCTTTGACATAATATGTATTTATTTAAAGATACCTTACAGGCACCTAGAGGCATTGTGTAAGGGGGGAAAGTACACTCAGAGATTATGCAATAGTTAGAATGCATATGAGAATACATGTACAAAAAATACAGTGTAAGAAAGGTATGAATTGATTTCTTGCATATCTTGACATGGATGACATGCGTATCATGACATGAAAGATGAGACATAAAGCGCTTGTCGCGGCATGTATGTCATGAAATAAATGGTATGATGATACGATTTTGTCGTGGTTGTTTTTTTTAACTTGATGTATATCAATATATGAATGACATGGCTTAATCTTATCACATGAATTACATGCATGCTATGACATGAACGCCATAAATTACATGGCACTAATGTAACTGCTGTCATGTCATACACGCATCACGCACATTTCGACACACACGTTCTGATGTATATCCTGTTAAAGGAATGAACATGACGCCGTCACTTCATGTGCGTGATTTAGGTGATTCATGGCAATCACGTCGGGACACGCATGTCATTCCATTCATGTCATGAATATCCTGGTATATAATTTCTTAGATGATGGAACTGACATAAATGAGAGCCATGCATATCATGACATGGATATCATAAATAAGATGATAAATGGATTGAATGACATGAAACTCATATTTAGCTGGATATATTCTGTAGATGCAGTGTTATGACATGCACATATGACATCAATGACATATCATGCCGCGTATGCCATAAAATAAGTTGCGTAGTTGCCAAGGTCTGTATATGTTAAGCATGACATGATTTTCATGAATGTCATGACATGCATGACAAGAATGATATAAAACTATGACATGTATGGATGTATGCACTGCATGAGATTACTATGATATCAGCGTATGCCGACCCAGTGGAGGAAGTTGTCCACTAAGTTGGGCCGATGATATATGCTCGTGTTCGTGATGCGGTGATGCTCGTTTAACGAATCGTCACGTCATTCCTGCTTCGCAAAGCGACTTGCGCCTTTGATTCTCGCGGGCCATCCGCGGTCGAGCCAAGTGGCTCGCATAAGAAGATCCCGGCACCTCGTCAGCAGAACACTGGGTGGTGGCTCTTCAGACAGGAATTGAGAAGTATGTTTCCCGCAAAGGTTAATTTCCAAGCGCCGGATAGCAACGCGGCGCCTCCTAGTTCCTCCCAAAGCTCGTACCGAGCTTTCACGGTCCTTCTCGTCTTCGCAGCTTAATCAAACATCGAGGCGTGCTCTTTCCTGGTGCACAGAGTGTCCAAGTATGACAGCGCTGCATAAAGTTCTACTCCGGCAGCGTCACCACGACTCGGCCAAGGCCATCAGCGGCACCGCGCCGCTCGCCCGATTGACCATACAAAAGGGTTTAGCCTACAGTGTCACCGTCAAATCATGTGTAAGTCAAGCGAAAGCTTGCCAAAGACAGTGGTCATGGCGATTAGCCGATGGCATGCACAAAGACGGCGTCAATGCTTCTCTTAAACCAAGACTAACTCAGCAAAAGCGCTGGTCGGGTATAAATAGGCCTTAATTAATCTATTAACAGAGTACATTAATTGTACTCCTACTTGCAACTGCGTTCGTGATGTAGGAGTGCTTGTCATGCGTCCACAATAAACCTGAGTTGAAGGACTCTTCTTTTCCGTCTGCCACCTTCTTACTCTGTTAGATCCATAAACGTAATCTAACTTACCCAATTGCCTATTCTTACAGCTGTGTCTTTCGCACCTACTAGCCACATTGTGAAGGCATTCTGCTGCAGCGTCCGCTCCTTCGGGTAGCCTTTACTACGCGAGCGTTCTTTCATTCGAATGAAAAACGAGCGGACACTGGCAATGTGCAAGCCTACACACGGCATTGCCGGCTGGCGTCGCTCGGCGTCGCAGAACCGGGTCCGAATACGCGCAATGAGGAAGCGCTTGCCTGTCCGATGGCGGAGAGGCTTCCCGATCTCCTGGAGCGCACCTTACGCGGCCGGTCGGCCTCACCCAGCCGTCCTGAGCAGCTCGAGCTGTGCGGCCGGAAGTCGGAACCACGCCGATTGGCTATCATGACGGCCATGGGGATCTGGGTCTTGCCACCTGCTGGCCGAGACATGTTCTCCAGACAAAGCGGCGTACTTTTTCAGTGGTGCATGCGACACAAATCTGGAAAGAAATTCAGTCGTTATTGCAAAATGCTCGTGCTGCAACGTTTGATCACGAATACAGGAGTCCAAGAAAAGTGCACGTCTTACGTGATGAAGATAAGACCGAACTGTGCTTTGGCGTACGGGTTGTTGTAGTTATACGTTTTTGTGTCGCGAAAGTTGACATCACTCGCGCTCAATCGCAAATACAGCAACACTAATTTCCTGCTAGTAACAGCGCAAAATGTAGACAAGGGACGAGACAAGAAGACACCACAAGCGCTTGTGGTGTCTTCTTGTCTCGTCCCTTGTCTACATTTTGCGCTGTTACTAGCAGGATGGAAAACCAACAAGCCCAAGCTGCTATTCTAACACTAATTTGCCTTAAACATGACGAGCCGGTATGGGCTGCATACAGTATGCCCGCTGTGACAGCGGACTGACTAGCTTCATGCTGTTTTGGCCCACGTGCGTACAATGTCACAAAGCAGAGCCTGAAATTCTGCTGCAAACTAAATGCAAACGACTGCTTTCAGTACGCGATGGTGATGTCACGAGTAATCGTTCAACGTAGAGCGGTCACCACAAGGAACTCCGCTAATATAGACATATGTGACTTTGGACATATGCAACCACCACTATACTCGACAGTTTCGTCGCTTACTATACATAAGGCACAGCCATTGAATATATTCACTGCTGAGCCTTCGCGACATACGTTTTTTTTCTTAATACAACGTTCTATAGCAACATCGATATTGGCCTATTAAGAACGCACATTGCGGTGAGGTAAGAGAAACAATACGTATATGACGTCGACTCCCACCTGCAGCGACAACCAGGCGCAGCAGTCTCCTCAGTGGAAATGCTGACCTCGTGGTGCACCACCGTTTCTGTCGAGACCTCGCGCGACAGGTCCCCGTTGCGGTAGGCTCGCCGGAGCGTAGCCGAACCAGTTGTCTGTCAACCTAAGCGGCGCATGACGGAAAGCGGGCTCTACCCGACGGCTCTTATCGCCCCCGTCTTTGTTCGTTGTCTACATCCTCTCCCGCATGTCGACTATTTTTCTGGCTCCGATAAGATGAGCACTTTCTTTCTTTCTGGCAGCTAAAACACAATGGCCTCTCCCCGCAACTTAGTCGGCTGGCAATCAGCGGCAATACGGACGCCTATTGCATACCCTTCGCCAATCCTATGCAGTACTCCCAGTTCAGCAGTTCACACAAATTTGCCACACAGCTTTGCAACGATTGGCAGATTGCAAGCATTAGAACTTCTCTTTATTACCTTCGTGCACTGGCCTGCGTCACTCACTTTTTTTGCTTTGAGCGAATCTTACTTCCTGCGAAGTGAACCATTCCATTATTTTTGTCCGATTGAGCCAGTGGATATTTCGGAAATGGAACGGTGTAACAGAGTTCACTTTCTTCGCCGCGAACTTCGGTTAATCCAGCCGCAGATATGAAGATGAGCGGCCCCGTTAATAAAGCTTTTGTATTATCTGACCTTGTGCTATCGTGGTTACAGTAGGGGCTACCTGAATGCCTGCAGCTGAAGTTATACTATTAGAGCTTCATGCGATCCTGTCAGTAGCCTTGCGCTTAATGCTGTTCAACGGCTGGATCGAGTTTCGCGCTCTGATGTAGGAATAGCATCAATGCGAGGCAATCCTGACAAAACTATACTGCGTTTTCCTGTTGATGGGCGAATGTGGAGGAAGCGATTAATAGTGACATGGACTACGTGTCTATATACATGGTGCTACACCAGCCGCACTTTCATCTAGATGTCCAAATGCTCCTAAATTATGTATGCATATATGTATATATATGGATACATGGACCGTATGGATACCTTTGGACCGTACCGGCATTCAACTGGACCATGCTATCAACGCTACTCTCGGACACGGAGACCAACGGCAAGAGACGGGAATCGCGTCCGACACTATAAATCGGCCACTGTCAACCTACGGCTTCAGTGGGCACGGCGGCACAGCGTATGCAATGTCGTCTAACCGCCTTCTGTTGCTTGAACAGGTTAGTTATTACAATTTTTATGGCTACAAGAATGATAATCGCTTTGCTGTTGTGCTGCCGTGCCCAGAAGTGATTTTTTCCGGTTTTGCATCTTTATGTCTGTTGCTGTCTGGCGACATAGAAATGAACCCTGGGCAAGAAACGAAGGTGATGTTAAAGGAATTGTGCGATGGCCAAAAGGCAATACAATCAGATCTAGAGAGCATGAGCAAGCGACTGAAGGTGGTTGAAAACAGCCTTAAAATATTTAAGGAACAGGCGAGTACAATTGCTCAATTGTCTAAAACAGTTAGAGAGTACACTTCGGCAGCAGCAGGAAAGAATGGACAGCTTTGAGGACAGAAGTAGGCGGAATAACCTAGTGGTATTTGGAATAGCAGAAGGCGAGAAGGAGTCCTTAACCGACCTTGAAGCGAAAGTGTTAGTAGGTGTATTCGAAGAAAAACTTGGCGTCAACTTGAGTACCGTAGAACGAATACGTCGGATAGGAAAAAAGAACGCCCGGCCTCGACCTGTAATTCTCAGGTTGTATGACTATAGGGAAAAAGGTAAAATTTACAAACAATGCAGAAAGCTGAAGGGCAGCGGCGTCTCCATTTCTGATGATTTTTCAAAAGAAACGCTGGCGAAGCGTAAAATGCTCTGGGATTCCGCGAAACAAGAAAGGGAGGACGGGCATCGCGTGCGCTTGAACTACGACAAACTACATGTGGACTCTGACGAGTACACGTGGGATCAATCAAAGCGCAGCCGTGTGAAGGTTCCGTATCCTAACAGACGCCCTACTACTGGTACGGATGACTGACGGAACAAAAAATGTGATTCGAATGCCTTCCGCTTGAAAAACTTGAACGCTAGAAGTTTAGTAAACAAAATTGGAGACTTAGAATATATCCTGGCTAATTACGATCCCCATGTGCTTACAATAACCGAAACGTGGCTGCGGCCCGTAATACAAGACCAAGAGCTCGTACCACCTAATTACAAAATCATACGAAGAGACCGCGATGCTCGTGGGGGCGGAGTTGCTATTGTATTCAAGGCCGATATTGACTGTGTGCAAATTACTGGAATTCCAACACATGAAAGCATCTGGTGTGAAATTAAGCTAGATAAAACAAGAATAATTCTTGGAACTGTTTATAGACCGCCTAAATCATCCATTTCCTATCTTGAAGATATGCAGCTTTACTTAGAAAGCATTAAAAAGCGCAGCTATCGCATAATCATTGCTGGGGATTTCAGCTTGCAAGGGATTGATTGGTCCACGCTTAGCGTTCAGCCTCGCGAAGATGCCCATTGTGAACTACTTATAGAAATAGCTTTCAGTAAGGATTTACAACAGGTAGTTCATGAGTGCACACGCGTAGTTGGGAAATCAAGATCTGTATTAGACTTGGTGTTCCTGGACGGGCGATTTGAAGACTGCGACGTATCGGTTGAAACCGGCCTCTCGGATCATAAGCTAGTTTATGTGGAGATAAAGTCTACCGCTGTATACCCGAAGGCTGGTAGTACTACACATGTTCTGTGCGTCGATAGAGCCGATGACACAAGCATTATTGATCATCTTTCGCTGTGTTTTGATGAATTTACTTCGACGGATGACGTCAATGCGATGTGGATTGCGTTTAAAGATATTGTTTTTCACTGCGTAAACAGATTTGTACCAACTCGGAAGAAGAAGATAAATAAACGGAACCCGTGGATAACCCGCGAAATTATACATTTAAAGCGGAAAATTAACCGTGAGAGACAGAAGTCAAACAAAGATCATAATAAAATTTCGGCGCTAAGCTCTATATTGCGCACAAATATGGCTGCTGCTAAAACAAATTACTATGACGTGACATTAACTAATTTTATGAAGCACGATCCGCACCGTTTTTGGCGCCATTTGTCACATAATAACGAAGGTCCAAGTGTCATTGTCGCCACTGGCGAACTTGTGTCGGACAACTCGCGTATGGCAGTATGTTTTAATGATTTTTTTCAATCTGTCTTTACTGACACTTCTGCAGATGGTCTTTCTACCCACCCTCTCTCTAGAATCCCCGTACACATCACCAATGCCTAATATTCACGTTTCGCATGAAGGCATTGTAGCTCTTTTGCTTAAAATTAACGATAAGAAATCTGTAGGTCCAGACGGCATACCAAATGCCTTTCAGCGCAGATATGCGGAATGGGCAGCTCACTATCTAGAGATCATTTTTAATTCTTCGCCGAAACAAAAGCGGGTCCCAGATGACTGGCTGTTCGCAAAAGTGGTTCCGGTTCACAAGTCTGGTGAAAGGCAACATATTGGAAACTATCGGCCAATTTCACTCACGTGTGTATGCTGCAAGCTACTTGAACACATAGTTTCAAAGTCAATCTACACCTACCTTGAAGACAAGAAAGCTTTTTTTCCCAACCAGCACGGGTTTCGACAGCACCTTTCGACTGTCACGCAGTTGATAGAAACGATGAACGATTTTTCAGCTTCCTTGAACAATAGAAAGCAGGTCGACGCTGTATTTTTAGATTACTCGAAGGCTTTCGATCTGGTCGTACATAATGAATTAATTAAAAAACTGATGGAAAGGAATATAAATTATGATGTTGTTATGTGGATCTGCTCATATCTTACAGATCGGACACAATACGTTGAAATAAATGGTAACAAATCTAACCAATTAAAAATAACCTCAGGCGTTCCACAGGGATCCGTTTTAGGACCACTTCTTTTTCTAGTTTACATAAATGATATTGCTCATAACATAAGTAACGACATAACCATTCGGTTATTTGCAGACGATTGTTTCTTATATCGTGAAATCAATAACCAAAACGATACGGCGTCACTTAGTCAAGCCCTTAAAGCTGTAGAAGTCTGGGCCGCAAAAAGTAAAATGAAAATTAACGAATCTAAATCAGTCACGCTCAGAGTTACAAACAAAACAAAGCATGTTATTGAGTGTAATTATGAGTGAGCTCAACAATTCTAACCGAAGCTGAAACGATAAAATACCTAGGTTTAACAATTTCAAAAGACTTAGGTTGGAAATCACACATAGACAGAATTTGTGGAGCTGCAGAAAAAAAGGTATGTTTCCTTCGCCGAAAATTAAAGCTAGCAACGACACCCGTCAAACTACTTGCATATTTAACTTACATTAGACCAACGTTAGAGTATGCCAGTGTCATTTGGGATCCGTTTCAATCAGGATTAATTAACCGCATTGAGAAGATACAGAGAAAATCTGCAAGGTTCATTCTTTCCCGGTATTATCGTACTGACTCTGTTTCCGAAATGCTTCGGTTGCTCGATTTGCCTCCACTGGCGCAACGGCGGAAGTTGGCTAGACTTAAATTTCTTTTTTTGTTATCAAAAGGCCACTTAAATATTGAAATCACACCCTATCTTGCTCCCAGGCAGGCTATGAACGAGAAGGGGGTTAACCGAGGGGCCCGATTTTATTAGTCATATCATGAGAAGCCAACAAACACTGACACCAAGGACAACATAGGGGAAATTACTTGTGCTTAATAAATGAACTAAAGAAACGATAAATTAATGGAAATTAAAGTGGATGAAAAAACAACTTGCCGCAGGTGGGCACCGAACCCACCACCTTCGCATTTCGCGTGCGATGCTCTACCAATTCAGCTACCACGGCGCTGTTTCCCCATCCACTTTCTTGGGTATTTATGTGTCCTAGTAGACCCCTGGGAGTGTTAGCCAGCGCCACCACTCACAGACCTTGGCAGCGGACGTGGAACGTCCTTCTTGTCGCAGGCGTCACGAGAGCGTGATCTTTTTAGGGTGAAAGCGACTGGTCAATAAACCCACATATGCTACCTGAAGGCATCACTGTAGCTGGATTCGAGACCCTCGTTATGTAATGAACGAGAAGAAAGGGGGTTAACCGAGGGGCCCGATTTTATTAGTCATATCATGAGAAGCCAACAAACACTGACACCAAGGACAACATAGGGGAAATTACTTGTGCTTAATAAATGAACTAAAGAAACGATTAATTAATGGAAATTAAAGTGGATGAAAAAACAACTTGCCGCAGGTGGGCACCGAACCCACCACCTTCGCATTTCGCGTGCGATGCTCTACCAATTCAGCTACCACGGCGCTGTTTCCCCCATCCACTTTCTTGGGTATTTATGTGTCCTAGTAGAACCCTGGGAGTGTTAGCCAGCGCCACCACTCACAGACCTTGGCGGCGGACGTGGAACGTCCTTCTTGCCGCAGGCGTCACGAGAGCGTGATCTATTTAGGGTGAAGGCGACTGGTCAATAAACCCACATATGCTACCTGAAGGCATCAATGCTACCTGAAGACACCTGCGGCAAGTTGTTTTTTCATCCACTTTAATTTCCATTAATTTATCGTTTCTTTATTTCATTTATTAAGCACAAGTAATTTCCCCTATGTTGTCCTTGGTGTCAGTGTTTGTTGGCTTCTCATGATATGACTAATAAAATCGGGCCCCTCGGTTAAGCCCCTTCTCGTTCATTACATAACGAGGATCTCGAATCCGGCTACATTGATGCCTTCAGGTAGCATATGTGGGTTTACTGACCAGTCGCATTCACCCTAAAAATAAAAATGTCACGCTCTCGTGACGCCTGCGGCAAGAAGGACGTTTCACGTCCTCCGCCAAGGTCTGTGAGTGGTGGCGCTGGCTAACACTCCCAGGGTTCTACTAGGACACATAAATACCCAAGAAAGTGGATGGGGAACCAGGCAGGCTAGAAACGTCAGATCAAGCAACGATTGTATGTTCTCAATTCCAAAAGCATATCTGGGCATGTACGTTTATTCATTTTTTCCGCGAACGATTAAGGAATGGAACAGTTTGCCGGCGTCTGTTTTGCAGTCGAGTAGCATTAAAATATTTGAGGAACGCGTTAAAAACCTTTTATGAAAGTGAATCTTAGTGGTGCCGTGGAAACATTGTCACACTATTCTAGAAATACATACAATAGTCTTTCTTTTATGCGGCTTCCACTATCACTGTCACAATGTTAGAAGCATGAATTTATTAGCCAAACTATTGCATTCGTTATTTGTTTTGCATTGTATTTCCAACACACACACACATATATATATATATATATATATATATATATATATATATATATGGGGTGTCCACCTCAGACGTAGCCGATTTTAAAGGGACACTAGCTACAAGAACAGTTTCACAGAGCAGAACTGGTGCAACGCACAAGCGGGAGACAGCGTCGGCTTTTTTCTAAGTTGACGGACTTTCTCCGAGCCGTAGAAGCAAGCGCCACCAGAAAGGCATCGCGTCACAAACACTTGAAAATTCTGGTTTCAAATGGGCTCAACAAAATAGACAATACGAATAAACAAATGGCAGGAACGTTAATCCGGGCTGAACCCGGTACGTTAGCCTGCAGTGCAGGAAGAGGAAAGGAAAGCAAAATATCCAGGTTTTTTCTTTATTGCTTGAAATAATTTGCACCTTAAATACAAAACCTTGCGCGCACAGTAGGTATCTGTACCTAATGGCTAGTAGTGGGATGATTTACAAAAATGGAATTGGCAGTAATCTAATAGTTGAATCTATATATGCTGTAACGGTAACAAAGTGGCACTCAGGAACAAAATACATTAAAACACAAAATATGAGAGTGACGGCAAGCAGTTAATTAGCAAACAGAAGCTCACTCTTAAGAGAACGTGCGAATGTCCAGCGTTGATGTAACCAGCGTTGTGGACGGTGTCTTGAGAAATCACAGAGGCGCTTTTGTGGCCTTCTGCGGCTGTAATATGCAAGAGACCATGGTCCCCAAGATTTTGCTGAACGAAAAGGACTTCCATCTAGCAGGCTAAGAGCTGTGGTCTACAAATTTTCTACAGCTATCCCTCGCCAAATGAACTGTCCTAGCTCACGATCGCACACTGAACCCGGTTCCTCAGAAAAGGGCAGGACGGGCACAGGGGCCGCTTCGTTTGCCGAGGCCTCTCGTTGAGAGGGACCGTTGATCCCCATTCTTGCACAAAAACGAGAGAACGGGCTTCGCACCGTTTCGGACTTGATCTGAATGGCTCAGATCGAGCTTACAATTTGAAAATGTTTAAACACTGTATTCTAAATAGTCTTCCATCATCCAACGCCAGCTCTCTCTGCACATCCAACATCCTTGTTAACAGTTCAATACAAAGATGACCTTTTTCGAGTGTACTGTACTGTGTTTTCAAGAAGGTCCGGGAATAAATTGATTGGTTCCCACAGAAAACGATTGGAGAGCCTAGAACGACCATCTCGTAGAAAGGAAAGCCAGGCTCGTCGTGCGATGCACCCCCGTGCACATCATGGCATACCTTGGCAATACCTTGACATACCGCTTGGCTTTCCTTGGCTTTCCTTGAGAAATTCTAGAGAAATAGTATCAACTGCATATTAGCGGTAGTCGGTCCTGCGCCCTAACAACCAGTATTTTCTTCTCCACAATAAATGCATAATTGTTTTTATTTGGTCAACATTTATTGCGATATCAATTATCGTCGTCGTCGGCTTTATGTCCCGCATAAAGTCCAAGAGGGACAACACTGCGCATTGTATGCTGTATGTGCGAGTGGAAGCACGTGAGAGAAGCCGCCGATCAATATGATGCGCGTGAAGGAAGAAAGCAGAGAGCACCTTCCGTCGCTAGAAAGGCGGTGGGAGGATGAGACCCATACAAAAATCTACCTTTAATATCTTTAGAACTCTTTCCAACCTTCTATCGACTTTATTAACATCCTATGTATTTTTTTACTTCCTGTTAACGCATTGAGCATGTGTTGGTGGGCTAGTTGGTTAAGCATGATTACAAAGACGGCGCCGAATAAAACAACACACGAAGAAGGGGAACACGAGACAGCACGTAGGCGCACTAAGAACTGAGTGTTTTATTTCTTGACACTAATATATAGCCAGTCAAGGATCAAAACAAGAAGAAACAGTCATCTGCATCGCACGAAGAAGCCAAGATACAGAATAACTTCTAAGTGTCGCTCTCAGGATACGCCAGTTCCTTTGTCGAAAGAGAAACTGAGGCTTCACTGATACAATCAACACCACGCTTTTTGATCTGAAGCGCTTCCAATATCTTCCTTGTCACTTGATGATCAGCTCTGTTCAGAACACTGGTTCTATCAAAATCTGGGATGCACTTGTGAGCCTTACAGTGCGCACTTATATGACTGGAGAGCTGGTTTTCCATCTTATTTCTATGCTAATGCCATCTGTCATTCAGACATCTGCCCGTTTGGCCTACATATGATGAACCACACGACAAGGGAACCGAATAAAGTACTTTCTTTACACATCCAACATGTTTCTGCCCATGTTTTTTGGCGCCCACCTGTTTGTTTTCCCGATTTCCTGCATTCACTTTGGCACACATCAAACCAAGACGTTTCGGAGCGGAAAATATAACACGAACACCAGCTGGTTTACCTACTTTTTTGAGATTGTGAAATATGCCGTGAACATATGGATTAATGGCACACCTGGTTTCAGAAGGGCCTGCTCGTCCCTGGTTTACAGCGCTAGGTTGCTTGAGCTGTTTGAGCATTGTTTCCGCAACAGATATGATCACATGGTGAGGATAACTTGCCCCATTGAGGCGGCTGACCTGACAATGGAAGCTGCTTTGCAGCCTATGGGCGCATGGCTTGTTAAGTGCATTGGTTAAACATGATTGAATGATGCCTCGTTTTATTACTTTTGAAAGAGCTGAATGGTAGGAGAAGATGGGTTTGCTAGCCCTTGGCTTGAACTGCCAGCATACATGACACGATGAAAAAATGAACTCTAAATCTAAAAATCTTAAGCAGTTATCAGCCGGAAGCTCATGAGTCAGGGTTAGAGGATGCAAGGCTGTTTTAAACTCTGCCAATACTTATGATGACTGGGTCTCCAATTCTGGACTGTCACATTCTAAGAACACTAAAAAATCATCGACAAATCTAAAGATCTGCATAACATTTGTCCGCGATATGCACTGCTTTAACAGGTTGTCTTTTGAAGCTAAAAAGATGTCGCTTAAAACAGGGGCTATACACGAACCTATACAGACACCCTCTTTCTGTAGACAGACGTCGTCGTTCTATTTTATGTACGTGGACTTCAGGTATACGGACAGCAGTTCCAAAAAGGAACCTGCTGTTATGCCAGAGGCATTCTGGAAAGCAATTGCTCCAAGTTTATCGATGCAGTCATTGACGCTTTCCATCAAATCATTTTGTGGTATCGAGTAATACAAGTCTTTTATGTCAACAGAGAAGGCGGATAGCATTTTGTTCTCATTCTGTGCGATGAATTTTACGACGCTTTCAGAATTCTTCACGCGAAATGGGTCGTCAATGGATAGTCTACTCAGATTTTGCTGGAGAAACAAGGAGACCTGTTTTTGCCATGACCCATTTTCTGAGACTATGACGCGGAAGGGGCAGTTATCTTTATGAATTTTTGCCGTGAAGAATACATCAAGGCTCAACTTTTTCTCCGACTCTATTGCAGCCGCCAGTTTCGTTAAATTCAGGTTCTTACACAGCTTTTAGGCGTTGCTTTTTACTTTTGCAAGAGACACTTTTTCGCACTTCTTAAAAACCCCTGAGAGAGCTTCTGAGGCTTTTGAATCAAACATGCGTTTCGGCATTACAACAAAGCTACCTTCCTTATCGGAGGCTAAAAGAGACAGGGATTGTCCTTTCAAATAATTAACTGTTCTAGCTACAGGAAACTTTCGAACAGATGTCTTACAACGTGCGAGCACATCAACGCCTTCCGAAGTGCACCTTTGCTGTTCTTCTGTTGAGGCTCGCCTGGAAACCTGCTTGACCATTGCAAGTAGCTCCGCAGGAACCTTCTCCGGTTGTACTGCGAACTTGGGCCCATAGCCAAGCACGCGACGTACTGAATCTGGGATGGCAGCGTCTCCCAGGGTGATCACAGGACTTTCTGCAGCTGGTGGTTTCTTCGGTACATGTGCTCGAAGTCTCGGAAGCATCAGCTGCCACATGTACTCAGTGGAGGCGTTGATGATCCGGTTCCATTCCCACCACAGTCGTCGACCACTGTGCGGATTGGCGGCAAGCAGAAGAGTTGCCCGAAGGTGCTCCCTGTGCAACCGTGCTTGTCTTTGGCACTCGGAGCGAAGAATCTTATACACTCGATTCGCACGTCCAAGCGATGGTAGACCGAAGCCAAACATCGCTGCGACGTCCTTTGGGAGAACCTTGTGTCTGGTACAGAAGCCCAGCATTCGTCCTCGGCAAGAAGCGGCAACAATGAGAGCAGCGACGAACGAAGGGTCGCGAGTGAACCAAGGAAAATGGCCCACTTAACTAGAGATGAAGTCACTGATCATGTGTTGGTGGGCTAGTTGGTTAAGCACGATTACAAAGACGGCGCCGAATAAAAAAACCACACGAAGAAGGGGAACACGAGACAGCACGTAGGCGCACTAGCAACTGAGTGTTTTATTTCTTGACACAGTAATATATAGCTGCTGTCAAGGATCAAAACAACAAGAAGAAACAGGGCAGTCATCTGCATCGCACGAAGACAAAGGCTTCTGTATCAGACACAACGTTCTACCAAAGGACGTCGCAGCGATGTTTGGCTTCGGTCTACCATCGCTTGGACGTGCGAATCGAGTGTGTAAGATTCTTCGCTCCGAGTGCCAAAGACAAGCACGGTTGCACAGGGAGCACCTTCGGGCAACTCTTCTGCTTACCGCCAATCCGCACAGTGGTCGACGACTGTGGTGGGAATGGAACCGGATCATCAACGCCTCCACTGAGTACATGTGGCAGCTGATGCTTCCGAGACTTCGAGCACATGTACCGAAGAAACCACCAGCTGCAGAAAGTCCTGTGATCACCCTGGGAGACGCTGCCATCCTAGATTCAGTACGTCGCGTGCTTGGCTATGGGCCCAAGTTCGCAGTACAACCGGAGAAGGTTCCTGCGGAGCTACTTGCAATGGTCAAGCAGGTTTCCAGGCGAGCCTCAACGGAAGAACAGCAAAGGTGCACTTCGGAAGGCGTTGATGTGCTCGCACGTTGTAAGACATCTGTTCGAAAGATTCCTGTAGCTAGAACAGTTAATTATTTGAAAGGACAATCCCTGTCTCTTTTAACCTCCGATAAGGAAGGTAGCTTTGTTGTAATGCCGAAACGCATGTTTGATTCAAAAGCCTCAGAAGCTCTCTCAGGGGTTTTTAAGAAGTGCGAAAAAGTGTCTCTTGCAAAAGTAAAAAGCAACGCCTAAAAGCTGTGTAAGAACCTGAATTTAACGAAACTGGTGGCTGCAATAGAGTCGGAGAAAAATTTGAGCGTTGATGTATTCTTCACGGCAAAAATTCATAAAGATAACTGCCCCTTCCGCGTCATAGTCTCAGAAAATGGGTCATGGCAAAAACAGGTCTCCTTGTTTCTCCAGCAAAATCTGAGTAGACTATCCATTGACGACCCATTTCGCGTGAAGAATTCTGAAAGCGTCGTAAAATTCATCGCACAGAATGAGAACAAAATGCTATCCGCCTTCTCTGTTGACATAAAAGACTTGTATTACTCGGTACCACAAAATGATTTGATGGAAAGCGTCAATGTCTGCATCAATAAACTTGGAGCAATTGCTTTCCAGAATGCCTCTGGCATAGCAGTAGGTTCCTTTTTGGAACTGCTGTCCGTATACCTGAAGTCCACGTACATAAAATAGAACGACGACGTCTGTCTACAGTAAGAGGGTGTCTGTATAGGTTCGTGTATAGCCCCTGTTTTAAGCGACATCTTTTTAGCTTCAAAAGACAACCTGTTAAAGCAGTGCATATCGCGGACAAATGTTATGCAGATCTTTAGATTTGTCGATGATTTTTTAGTATTCTTAGAATGTGACAGTCCAGAATTGGAGACCCAGTCATCATAAGTATTGACAGAGTTTAAAACAGCCTTGCATCCTCTAACCCTGACTCATGAGCTTCCGGCTAATAACTGTTTAAGATTTTTAGATTTAGAGTTCATTTTTTCATCGTGTCATGTATGCTGGCAGTTCAAGCCAAGGGCTAGCAAACCCATCTTCTCCTACCATTCAGCTCTTTCAAAAGTAATAAAACGAGGCATCATTCAATCATGTTTAACCAATGCACTTAACAAGCCATGCGTCCATAGGCTGCAAAGCAGCTTCCATTGTCAGGTCAGCCGCCTGAATGGGGCAAGTTATCCTCACCATGTGATCACATCTGTTGCGGAAAAAATGCTCAAACAGCTCAAGCAACCTAGCGTTGTAAACCAGGGACGAGCAGGCCCTTCTGAAACCAGGTGTGCCATTAATCCATATGTTGACGGCATATTTCACATTCTCAAAAAAGTAGGTAAACGAGCTGGTGTTCGTGTTATATTTCCCGCTCCGAAACGTCTTGGTTTGATGTGTGCCAAAGTGAACGCAGGAAATCGGGAAAACAAACAGGTGTGCGCAAAAAAACATGGGCAGAAACATGTCGGATGTGTAAAGAAAGTAGTTTATTCGGTTCCCTTGTCGTGTGGTTCATCATATGTAGGCCAAACGGGCAGATGTCTGAATGACAGATTGCATTAGCATAGAAATAAGATGGAAAACCAGCTCTCCAGTCATATAAGTGCGCACTGTAAGGCTGACAAGTGCATCCCAGATTTTGATAGAACCAATGTTCTGAACAGAGCTGATCATCAAGTGACAAGGGAGATATTGGAAGCGCTTGAGATCAAAAAGCGTGGTGTTGATTGTATCAGTGAAGCCTCAGTTTCCCTTTCGACAAAGGAACTGGCGTAGCCTGAGAGCGACACTTAGAAGTTATTCTGTATCTTGGCTTCTTCGTGCGATGCAGATGACTGTTTCTTCTTCTTGTTTTGATCCTTGACAGCAGCTATATATTAGTGTCAAGAAATAAAACACTCAGTTGTTAGTGCGCCTACGTGCTGTCTCGTGTTCCCCTTCTTCGTCTGTTGTTTTATTCGGCGCCGTCTTTGTAATCATGTTAACGCATGTTACAAGAAAGTTGGTAGGCTCCGCTTTTACTTTTTTTAAGAAAGATTACTAAAAAAAAAGAACTTCAAGGAAGTTGGTAGGCTATGTTCTTACTTTTGTTTCCCTGTCTTTCTGTCTATTTCTTCATCTTCTCAAGAAAGGTGGCCTTGGTGACTGTGCCAGTGCACGGACCACTAATCAGTTCACTCTCGCTATGCAGATGGTTTACTGCGTTGTGCGCCTGCTGCTGCCTGCACTTGCGCATGCGGCATCGCAAACCACACCGGACTGCGGAATCACCGATCCTGGAAGCTACGGACCCACTGCCCGGCTCCTACCTGTCGGCAGGCTGCAGTTCCTGCCTAAGCCGCATGGGGCACGCTGGACAGCGGAACTCTCCAAAGCTTGGACTGCCGCATCATCGTCGACAGCAAGGAGTCTACCAGCTATAAAGGAACAAGCACCTTCGGCGCAATCCTGTGGTCTTGGTGACTGTGCCAGTGCACGGACCACTAATCAGTTCACTCTCGCTATGCAGGTTGGTGAACCTTACGTTATGTTTGCAACAAAAAAAGAAAAAAACGAGTAATTATTGCCTGGTACAGCTACCGAGCCCACGGTACTGTGTTACTATTATTGCTGAATGTGTTGATGTAATGCACTCGCTACTACTCCAAGCTGGAGATATTGAATCTAACCCTGGCCCTTCTGCTGAAGCACTTCTCGCGGAATTGCGTAATCTGACTAACGGCCAAGCGCAGGTAATTGCAGAAATACAAGGCCTGAAAGCTCAACTCGGCAATACTGACAAAACAATCGGAAAATTGAACGAAAGACTAACAGATTTCGAAAATCATTATCAGGCATTGGTGCCACTGCGGAAAGAAATTGAAATCATGCGCATTGGCACAGAGCGCACTGCCTCTCGAATTTCGGAGCTGGAAGCCCGTATGGATGACGCCGAGAACCGTTCGAGGCGAAATAACCGAATCCTTTACGGCATCCCCGACCCCTCCTCCTCGGAAACATTCACAGAGACAGAGCAGTTGGACGCACACCTTTGCCGGGATAATTTACAGTTAACCTTGGAACCAAGGGATATAGAGCGTGCGCATCGCCTCGGCTGTCCCTCAGCTGGTCGCTGCCGGCCCATAATAGTAAAGCTTGCATCACACAAGACCAAAGCTGCAATATTGTCAAATGGCCGGATGCTTAAAGGGACAAGTTATGGCACCGGTGAGGATTTCTCGCGCCCAGTCCAAAGTGCCCGTAAACAAGGTAAACTAATTGCTTTTGCGAAAAGCAAGAACAAGCCATTTTCCGTCTGTTTCAAAACTCTGTATATGAAGCAAAAGCGTTACGTCTTTGACGACAGTACTAACAGCATCGAAGAATTATCATAGCAGACGAAGCACCAAAAAAAGAAAGAAAAGAACCGAGCATATGCTGTCTCTAGCGATGCTCTTTCACTTTCTGCAATTTACACTAACATCCGCAGTTTTCTTCAAAAACGTGAACGTATAGCTAGCATTGTATTGTCTTCTAGCAGTAATCTACTAATATTTACCGAGACGTGGCTCACTGACGACGTGAGCGATACTGAAGTGCTATCGGACCTACCGAACTTTCGCGTGTACCGTAATGACCGTGCATCTACGCGCGGTGGTGGTGTACTGATTGCATTCCACGAACGATTGTCTTGTGCAGTCATCAATATTCGGTCACAGCTGGAAATATTATGGGTGACTATCCAACCACGCCCACACACTATACTACTAGGCGTTTGTTACAGACCTCCCCACACTACTTCCGAATTTTGCAGCCAGCTTAACCAAACCATGTGTCAGCTTATTGCTGCTCACCCAAATGCACACATACTACTATTTGGCGATTTTAACTTCCCGCAAATAGACTGGCACACTGACGATTTGTGTTCTTCGACAGGACTAACCGAAGCCAGGAACTTCCTCGATATCTGCCTCAATTTTAACATGACCCAGCTGGTTTCTGAAGCAACACGTGTTTCACAGGATACATCCAATATCTTAGATCTAATATTAACCAACAAGCCGGAAAGCCTTTCGTACATCCATTATCTCAAGGAAATAAGCGACTACAAAGTAATTCATGCTGGTTTTTCTTTTCGACCAACAAAGTGCGAAATGTACAAGAAAACGATACAGTTGTATGACAAAGGCGATTATGAAGCGATAAATGAGGGCCTTTGCACATTTTTTCCCACATTTGAGACAACTTTCCATCACCATAATGTTGACGCCAATTGGACATGCTTTAAAGAAAAGATGAAGGAATTAACCGATAAATTTGTACCTAAAGTAAGTTTCAGAGCCAGTCGTCACAAACCATGGTTTAAGAAAACATTAAAAAGGCTTGAAAATAAAAAGAAACGTCTATTCCGGGTTGCAAAGGTTAGAGATCAACCAAAAGCATGGGAAAAATATTATGAAGCAGATAAAAACTACCTTTCTACTCTACATCAAGCAAAGCACTCTTTTTATCACTTAGAATTGCCCAAGCTACTAAAAACTAATCCCAAACAGTTTTGGAAAACACTGAAATATGACGAACCGCGAGAAATCGTACTCACGAGTGACCTGAATGAAAGGATTACGGACGTGGATTGTGCGAACTTGTTCAACACCACGTTCGCTACTGTCTTTTCTGATGAAGGGACCGCACCCCCATGTTTACCTTTGCTTGACTTTCATTGTGACATGCCAGCGATAAATTTTTGTGAAAATGGAATTTCATCCATAATAGAAAATATTAAATTGTCATCTTCTACTGGAATGAACGAAATTAATACCAAAATCTTGAAAAACACCAAACACAACGTCTCACTTTATCTCACCTTAATTTTTTCAGAGTCACTTTCTTCAGGAGTCATTCCAGATGACTGGAGAACAGGGAAGGTCGTTCCTGTTTTCAAGTCAGCTAGCAGAAATTCCCCACTAAATTACCGCCCTGTCTCTCTAACAAGCGTCCCCTGTAAAATCATGGAGCATGTGATCTACTCCCACATAATAAATTTCCTTGACAGTAATCACTTTTTCCATCCTTCACAGCATGGCTTCCGCAAGGGGTTGTCATGTGAAACACAGCTTGCAGCTTTTCTACATGACATCCACACTAACCTGGATTGTAACATACAGACTGACGCGATCTTTCTTGATTATGCTAAAGCATTTGATAAAGTGCCTCACCAACGATTACTTGCGAAACTCTCCATAAATTTACATCCTGCTGTCTTAAGATGGATTGCAGAATTTCTTACTAATCGATCGCAGTACGTTGTTATAAATAACCACCTATCCACACCGGTTCCAGTAACGTCAGGCGTCCCCCAGGGATCGGTTCTTGGCCCGCTCCTATTCTTAATCTATATCAACGACCTACCTTTGCATGTATCCTGTAATATGCGCATGTTCGCGGATGACTGTGTTATCTACCGCACCGTACTTAACACTTCGGATCAGATAACCCTACAAAGTGACCTTACTAATATTTCAGAATGGTGTACCACTTGGTTAATGACACTAAACGTTAACAAATGCAAAAGCATGTCGTTCACCCGCAGCCATAACCCTCGGACGTTTGCGTACACAATAATTTCGCTCTTGAATGAACTGACACTTTTAAATACCTCGGTGTCACTGTATCAGACGACCTCAACTGGCGTACGCATGTGCATACCATCATTTCAGCTTCTAACAAAACTTAAGGTTTCCTAAAACGTCATTTACGGAAAGCCCCAAATCACGTAAAATTACTTGCCTACACATCACTTGTACGACCGAAACTAGAATACGCCTCAGCAGTCTGGAATCCGCATCAAGCATATCTCATCGACGCTCTTGAAGCGGTGCAAAACCGCGCCGCTCGATTGATGCATTCGTCGTACTCATATGACGTAAGCGTCACGTCACTGAAATCACTATCTGGGCTTCCGGACCTCGTTTTACGTCGGCGCATCGCTTCCCTCTGTCTTTACCACAAATTCTTTTGCAGTCCTATCCTTCTTCAAGCACCATATATCACGCCCGCAGCGCGCATATCATACCGGACGAGCCACTCGCTGCAAGTTTCACGACCACGCTCACGATCATCAACATTTTTAGCCTTGTTTTTTCTTCGCATGGCGGCAGACTGGAACGACCTCCCCGCTGCCATTGTCGACATAACCTGCCCATCCGTATTTTCACAACATGTTACTGACCATCTCCAACTACATTGTACATGATTTTTCCTTATATGTGTTGTTTGTATTTAGATACGTGTATGCTGGTCTACATATATAGGCTTTGATATGTGTAAATACATGTGTGAATATACTTGATTATGTATACTATGTATGTGTATATATATGCGTGCTTGAACATGAACTTTACTTGAACTAGTGTTAATTCGAATCTTGTACCCACGCCTTATGTACTGTAGTATAGTGTCGCCCCCTGTCAGATCTCTGTGTCATCGCACATGTATGTTTTGTAGTTGTTTAACTAGATGGCGCACCCCCCTTCTGTCATGTGACAAGCTTGGACCAATCGGGAGGTGTCATCTAGCATGTGAAGCCTTTATAAGTAATAAACGGCCGTGGGTCGGTCGAGTCTTCGTTCCGGTTTTCATCGGGAGCAGTTAGCTCCGTGTCTCCTTCACTGCGCCGGCGCTAGCCGCGCGTTCGCCCGTCGGGGCCCCCCGCTTGCCTGCCGCTGCCGACACAACATCTTTTGGCGACGAGGATGGGACTCCCGCAGCGGTTCCGACCGAAGCCCCGGGACACCAACGAGCTTCGTAAGTGAAGCGACCCTTCCCGTGTCCGCACGGCAGGCAAACGCCGCCGACGCACTCGGCGTCGCGAGGCTTCCGAGCCTAGGCCTACTCGCCCCTTTGTTCTTGCCCCATTCCTGCGGCGAGCTCCGGCTTGCCTCCTGCACGCTACCCGGCATGGCTTTTACTGCGAACCTTCCCGTTTTTCTTGAAGTGCCCGGCCCACCGTTAATCCCTTGGTATCGCTGGAAAAAAATTTTTCAGGCCCACCTCGAAGCGCCCGGCGGTGGCGACTGGACGGACGCGCGACGAGCGTCCGCGCTCGTCAGCGCTCTCGGGCGTGAGGGACAACGGAAGTACTTCGCAGACGAGGAGCAGGAAGCAGCAAGGCAGTTAACCGGCGCAGCGTCACCGTCAAGTGAAGCAGCAAGGCAGTCGACCGGCGCAGCGTCAACGTCAAGTGATGCGGTCCCGCCAGCGTCAGAGTTTCCGAGACTCTTGGAGCGGCTTGACCGGCTGTTCGCCGCGTCAACAAATGTCCTGGCGGAACGGCACGAATTCACCAGTCGGAAGCAGTTCGACGGAGAAGGATTCCTGGAATTCGTGACCGCATTGAAGGAGAAGGCGGTACAATGCAACTTCGGCACAACCTATGGCGAGCGCGTCCGAGACCAAATCATACATGGGGTAGCGAACGTCAGCGTTCGCGAAAAGTTGCTGGCTCACGGCGAAACCCTGACCTTGGACAAGGCAGAGGAAATTGGACGCTCGTTAGAAGCCCTACATCGAGCGAACCGCGCGTTCGGCTCGGAGAAAATACAAAGAATTGAGGCAGCTCAACTTGGCGCTCCATCGACGAGCCAAGATGGCCGACGTAGTCCGGGAGGCCATGACGATGGCAGACTTCTTCTGGGAAGCCGCCAAGATGGCCGACGTAGTGCAGGAGGCCATGAAGATGGCAGACTTCTTCCGAGGAGCCGCCAAGATGGCCGCCGTCTTCCAAGAGGCCGCCCAGATGATCGACATTTTCCGCGAGGCTCCTCCGGGACCCGCAATGAAGCACAGGATGCGAAGGACCCTAATTTCGAGCATAGTTCATGCGACCGGTGTGGCAGTACGAAGCATGTTGCAACGTACAGGAATTGCCCCGCAAGGAACCGGCGGTGCAACGCCTGCCACACGTTGGGTCATTTTGCATCAGTATGCCGAAAAACCCGTACTGTCCAGCACGTCTCTTCCGCAGAGACGCGGTCTTCGTCAACTTCCGCAAGACAGCCGTCCGCGTCTGTCTTGACGGTGAGCACCTTGGAAGCTAAAAGGGATTTACAAGTCCCGGTCGTGGTTAACGACGTCGCCATGCGGCTGCTCGTGGACACAGGCGCGTCTGTCTCATTGATGACTGCCGAGGATTTTGAAAAGCACTTTGGTCGACAGCACAGACTGTCAAAAGCAGCAGTGGACTTGAGGAATTTCTCCAAGCAACGCATCGACATTCAAGGCCTTTTCCAAGCCACTGTCCAGTTTCTTCAAAGGTCGTGCTCAGTCACGTTCCATGTAACGTCCACAGGAACATCACTGCTGGGTCTTGACGCCATCCAGCGCTTGGGGATTCAAATCGACGGTACTTCGCTGACATGCTGCCTAGCTACGCTTCCTCCAGTACAGAGCCCCACAGGTGTGCCTCCGGGTTTTGATCACCTCTTCAGTGGCGAGTTGGGACTCGTCAAAAACTTCGTGCACCGAATACATCGGCGGCAAGGTATGAAACCTGTATCTTCCAAATTGCGCAGGCTACCCCTGGCTCTCCGTGACCAGGTGACAAATGAACTGCGGCGTCTCGAGGACGGCGACGTCATCGAGCGCGTCGAGGCTTCTGAATGGGTGTCTCCACTCGTCGTGGTGCGCAAAAAGGATGGAGCCATCCGGCTCTGTGTTGACCTCCGGGAACCGAATAAGGCAATTGTCATTGATGGGTATCCTTTGCCGCACGTGGAAGAGTTATTGCAAATGTTTCATGGTGCCACATATTTTTCTAAGCTGGATCTAGCATCTGCTTACCACCAGCTGTTACTGGAAGAAGGTAGTAGAGATCTCACCACATTCATAACTCATGAAGGCTTATTCAGGTTCAAGCGTGTCTGTTTTGGCTTGGCATCCGCGCCAGCAGTGTTTCAGAAAATGATGTCACAAATCTTGCAGAATTGTAAGAATGTTGTCTGTTACCTTGATGACATTTTGGTATGGGGTCAGACGAAACCTGAGCATGATGCTAATTTAAGAGAAGTCTTGCTTTGCATTTCAAACAGTGGTATGAAACTGAATGAAAAATGTGTCTTCTCTGTGAGAGAACTGACTTTTCTGGGCCATAAAATTTCAGCTGAAGGCATTTCGCCTACAGAAAGCAAGGTAAAAGCAATCCTGAATGCGCCTGCTCCTACAGATATTAAGTCATTGCAATCCTTCTTAGGATTAGCTGGTTACTATGCCAAGTTCATTGATCATTATGCAGAACTTGTAGAACCGCTTCGCCTCATGCTCAGGCAAGGGCAAAATTTTGCTTGGTCTGATGACGCACAACGTAGCTTCAATCAGTTGAAAGCTCATCTTACATGTTCCCCTGTCATTAAGATTTTCAACCCTGAATTGCCTGTGGTAGTCACGACTGATGCATCTGATGTTGGTGTTGGTGCTGTGTTACAGTAACCGTATGGTTCCAAGCTAGAAACTGTAGCTTTTGCATCTAGAACTTTGTCTGTAGCTGAACGAAAGTATTCTGTAGGAGAGCGTGAAGCGCTAGCATGTCTGTTCGCATGTGAAAAATGGCATGTTTACCTCTGGGGTAGACGGTTCACTCTTCGAACTGACCATCAAGCAGTAGTTGCATTACTGTCCGCTGGCGACTCAGGTCGTCGACCTCTTCGCATTTCAAGATGGTCAGCCAGGCTCCTGTATTACAACTTTCAGATTGAATATTGCAAAGGATCAGAAAACCTAGTAGCTGATGCCTTGTCTAGACTTCCAGTAAAGGATTCCCAGAATGTAGTTCAGGAGGAAGAAATAGTATCCTTAGTCACATCAGTCGTTGACAAGGAAACGGTGCAACTTGCAACGAGTACAGATGAGACGCTTCAGAAGGTCAGTAAATGCCTAGCAGAAGGTTGGCCTTCTAAGAAAGCCATAGACAATGCTTTAATAGCTTACTTTCATGTAAATGAAGAATTGTCCTTTGTAGACGGATTACTCATGCGTGGTGATCGTGTGGTAATACCCAGTGTCCTAATACCTACATTTCTACAGCTGGCACATGAAAATCATCAGGGCATAGTACGTACTAAGCAGCTTCTTCGTGAACGCTATTGGTGGCCCCAGATGGATAGCACTGTTGAACAGTATGTAAAGCATTGTCATGTATGTAAGCTGGCAGACAAGTCTGCAAAGCCTCATGTAGCTCCACTGCAGCCAGTCGAATGGCCGAACGGGCCTTGGCAGAAATTGGGAATGGACATTATTGGCCCATTAAACATGTCCTACCCTAGGTATCTAGTCACCCTTGTTGATTACTACTCAAAGTGGCCAGAAGTACTTGGTACTAATTCCATCTCCACAGATGATGTCATTAAGCTTCTTGATTGGGCTTTCAGCCGTGAAGGATTGCCAGACTCTATAGTTACAGACAATGGTCCACAGTTTGTCTCAAAACAATTCAAAGATTACCTAAAGGAAAAAGGAATCGCTCATTTTTTCTCCTCCAACTATTATCCTCAGGGAAATGGTCAAATAGAAAGGTTCAACAGAGTCATTAAGGAACACCTGCAGGTAGCAAGGCTTGAAGGTCGAGATGCTTCGAAAAGCATTTCAGAATTCTTGGGTTCTTATAGGATTACGCCACATGCTACAACGGGTCTCTCCCCAGCTTTCCTACTTCATGGTCGTCAACCCCGTTCAAAGGTAGATATTAGCAACTTCAGGTTGCCTAAGCACACAGCGGTTCAGAACAGTAAAGTTCGCGAGAGAGTCTCGCAGAAACAGCAGCAAACTAAACAGTATGTAGACAAACTGAGAGGTGCTCGGGCAACTCGTATCAAGGTGGGAGACACCGTCAAAGTAAAACTTGCCAAGAAAAGATTTTTTAAGTACAGTACGCCTCGTACAGTTAAAGCCCAGGTAGGACCATCCTCTTTTGTACTCAGTGATGGGAAGACGTGGAATGCCTCTAAGTTAACCACAGTAGTAGATAATTCAAAACATAGTACATTGTCCACAACGGATAAAGATTTTTTGTACTCGTATTCAAACCTGGATAGTCATTCCGATGACTCGTCTGGCATGACATCGTCCTTTCATAGGCATCACTTAAGTAGTGCATCTGACTGTATTGCTTCAGAGGCTACACAGTCAGCAATCATTCCTGATTCCGTGGGGGAATCGGTAGCATCCCAGGACTTGTTGGGACTTCGAGAGGAGCTTCCTGGGCAACCCTCTCCAGCTTCGCGCGACAACCACATTCAATTTTCCAACCAGGGGGAGGGAAATAGTAGTGGGACGACTGGGTCTTTAAAGTCGACCGAAACGCGTCGCAACCCCCAAAGTTCTTCTGAGGTACGCACGCGTCCTCATCGTGTCAAAAAACGGCCTCCGTGGCTTGACGATTATGTTTCTTGAATGTAGAGCGTTTTGCCGTCTTCGAAATGCCACGGCTAGGGGCCTCGCTGTGACATTTGGGAGGCACTTCACATTTTTTCGTTCACACAGGTAAAATGTGTTCCTTGTTGCGGTGCAGTGAGTTTTGTGCCGTGTTCCGTGTTGGACTTTGTTTGAGTGACTGCCCATATTTTGGTGCCCAAGACTGGTGCGCGTGTATGTGAACTTGGGCGGGGATGGATTGAATTTGTGGACTTAAGTGCGTGCTTTGTGTGCAACTGGTGCGCGTGTGTGAACATGGGGGGGAATGAACTGAAATTGCCTTTGGACTTAAGTGCGCGTCTTGTGTGCGCGTTTCAATGTATGCTCGCTTTGTTTCCAGGGGGGGATGATGTAGTATAGTGTCGCCCCCTGTCAGATCTCTGTGTCATCGCACATGTATGTTTTGTAGTTGTTTAACTAGATGGCGCACCCCCCTTCTGTCATGTGACAAGCTTGGACCAATCGGGAGGTGTCATCTAGCATGTGAAGCCTTTATAAGTAATAAACGGCCGTGGGTCGGTCGAGTCTTCGTTCCGGTTTTCATCGGGAGCAGTTAGCTCCGTGTCTCCTTCACTGCGCCGGCGCTAGCCGCGCGTTCGCCCGTCGGGGCCCCCCGCTTGCCTGCCGCTGCCGACACAACATGTACTACCCTTGAAATCGGGGGTCTTTAAGGAAAATAAACTGAACTGAACTGAAATTTTTTTAAAAGAAAGCTTCAAAAAGTTTGCAGGCTCTGTTTGTAGTTTCGTTGGAAGAAAGTTTGTGTAAAGAAAGTTGGTTGGCGCTGTTTTTAGTTTTGTTTAATGAAAGTTATAACAATTGCATTTGCTCCATTTATTCGCTCATTTAACACTTCGATAAAGAACCATAACATTCAAAATTGGTAACACAATAATTAGCACGAATGCCAGAGTGTCATAGTGATAATTCGTTTCTAGAGTTTAAAAAGAAGGAAGGAGTCAATAATTTTTTGCTGCACATGCGCATAAAATCAGGAGAAGCAAAGGTAAAATTTATTAGCCTTCCCCAGTGTAATTCTCTATCTATAACGTTTCTTATACTCGAAAACATATTTTTGTGCATTATGAGTTGAACCCTTTACCTCTCCGATTGAGGCGTTACCACTGCTACAAATAAAACAGTGGTACTATTCTTGGCGTAGGCTGTTTATTATTCTTCGCGACGCTTTTTTGGTTTTTTGATTTCGGCTTCTTAAGAAACCTCTCCTCGACTATTCTGTGCAATTCATTCGGAAAACTTGGCTGTCTAACAAATGCAGTACATGCGGTCGCTGTTAGAAGCGCCTTTCTTTTCATAACTGCGGGAGATGGATGTTTTGAGATTTGCGGTCGAAGAGATGTACGACAGCACGAATCCCGTAAATGCTTGCTTGGGTGCACGACTGAATAATTGAAGATTGTCAGTTGGCTGGGTAGGGAAAGTTGCGTACCTAGCACGGACGTATCTCTTTGTTCGCGCGTGCGTGCAAAGAGTAAGGTTGTTGCACTTCGGCCGAAGCTCTATCTGCTGTAGCACACCACCATCGCCACGTTTGGTCTCACTAAGCAAAGATGCGGGAACATTTTCTCGGAAACACGACACTTGGCGACATAGGAAGCGTGTATGTTTGCGGTGATCATGAATTTGTACTCGGTAGGTGTCAAAGAAGCCCGTAGGTCGTCCGCCATTCCAAGCAAACGGAGCTGCACGGGCGGAGCGCTGATTGGCTCGTCATCGAAAACTAAAATTCGCTTATGGCACGGTTTGAATCCCTGTATACCTTTTATAAATAAGGAAACCTACCCGCGTAGTGTAAGCCCAACAAGTGGGGCCTAAATACATGCCCTCCTCCCGACTACGATTTGCTTTGAGTAACAAAAGCTAATCTCGAAGGCCGTGCTTTTGCAAACTGCATGCGCCTGCAGCGGATGCGAATCTTGGAGGCGAGATCCGCTTCGTTAACCGCAGTGCGGCACTGCTGCAATGCTAGGCCAGGGCCATTGAGAGGGCCCACAGGTGCTCAGGAGGCCAGAGTAGATAGTAATTAAGAAGGTCCCATAGGGTAACCTCAGAATAGCATCGCCGTCAATAACAGAAAAAGGAGGAAAACAAGAAAGAGAGCTCGCTATGCAATATGCTACATCAACTTGCAATCAAATTAAAGTAGCAAGCATAGGCAGATAATTATGGAATTTTGGGAGAACTTCAGAATGGCTTCACAGTAGGTAGGCGCATGAATGATAACTTATTTCTTCTTACTCGGTGTATTGAAATATCAATAGTTGAAAGCAGATTGTTATATGTGTCCATTTTAGACATTACAGGAGCGTATGACAACGTAGATTGCAACATTTTGTGGGATATTCTAGAACGGGGAGGCTTAGGCGACGATTGTCTACAGCTTTTGAGAGATATTTACGTATAAAATACCGTTTGCGTTGAATGGTAGGGACGAGGAACGAGGAGAAAGTTGATATCAACTAGGGACTGAGGCAAGGGTGCCCTTTATCCCCATAGCTGTTTATGGTGTACATGGTGAGGATGGAGAGGGCGCTAGCAGGAAGTAATGTCGAGTTTAACCCCTCATACAAACAGGCGGGTACAGTAGTAGAGCTCCACCTTCCAGCCTTATTATGTGCGGACGACATTGTGTTGCCAGCTAACAAGCAAAGTAATTTGCAACGTCTGGCTAATATCTGTGGACAGGAAGGCAAGAATTTGGGTTTGGAATGTAGTGTTGGAAAATTGGGTGTTACGGTATTCAACGACAACAGTGAACAGACGGTGGCAGTACAGGGCCAGGAATTATCTCGGGTAAGAGAATATAAATATCGCGGTGTATGGATAACCGAAGGAAATATATATATATATATATATATATATATATATATATATATATATATATATATATATATATATATATATATATATATATATATATATATTGTTACGTAGGAAGACGCAGACGAAAAGCTATGTACAAATATATTTACAAGGAAAATACGCTGCGCTTGGCCAAGAGGCAACAGCCCGCGCTAGCTTCTAATCGTCGTCGTCGTCTTCACACTGCTGGCCTTTCGTGATCGCGCATATTGTGCCGTAGCACTACCCCCGGCTGCAAAAGCGCCGTCCCGGAGCGACTAAAGATCGGACTCGGAAGCAGTGTAGTAGGCCTTGAGCCTACTGACGTGTACGACATCACTAGATGCCACAGGAGAGGACGAGGTTGAGGCCACAGGAGCAATTTCGTAAGTCACAGGCGTCACCTGGCGCAGCACGCGGTAGGGCCCTGTGTATCGCGAAAGGAGCTTCTCTGAAAGTCCGACGTGACGAGAGGGCGACCACAGGAGCACGAGCGCACCAGGTGAAAACTGTACGTCACGATGGCGGGCGTTGTACTGACACTGCTGAGTGGTCTGTGAGGCCGTCAGTCGAGCACGGGCAAGCTGGCGTGCATGGTCAGCGAGGGCGATGGCGTCGCGCGCATACTCGCTTGTTGAGACCGCAGCAGGAGGAAGTGCCGTGTCTAGGGGCAAGGTAGGTTCGCGACCGTACAGTAGATAAAAGGGAGAAAATCCGGCGGTGTCGTGCCGGGAAGAATTGTACGCAAATGTTACGTAAGGAAGGGCAATGTCCCAGTCGTGGTGGTCCTTGGAAACGTACTTGGCCAGCATATCGGTAAGAGTACGGTTTAACCGCTCTGTCAGGCCATTGGTTTGAGGATGGTATGAAGTAGTCAGTTTGTGTTGAATGGAGCAGGAACGCACAATGTCAGCGATAACTTTCGAGAGGAAGTTTCGACCACGGTCAGTAAGCAGCTGTCGCGGGGCGCCATGAAGCAAGATAATGTCACGCAAGAGAAAGTCCGCGACGTCAGTGGCGCAGCTGGTAGGGAGAGCCCGAGTGATAGCGTATCGGGTGGCGTAATCAGTCGCGACGGCTACCCATTTGTTCCCAGAAGATGACGTGGGAAAGGGACCGAGCAGGTCTAATCCAACACGAAAGAACGGTTCCACAGGGACGGTGATCGGCTGGAGATGACCGGCAGGTAGCACCTGAGGTGTCTTCCGACGCTGGCAGGGATCACAGGCAGCAACATAGCGTCGAACGGAGCGAGCGAGACCAGGCCAATAGAAGCGGCGGCGGACGCGGTCGTACGTGCGGGTTACCCCAAGATGTCCTGAAGTGGGTGCGTCATGCATCTCAAAGAGCACAGTCTGTCGTAGCTGTTTTGGCACGACAAGAAGAAGGTCAGAGCCGTTAGGGAGGAAGTTCCTTCGATACAGAATGCCACCCTGGAGGACATATCGGCGAACGGATGCGTCGGTAGGTGTAGAGCGCAGACGCTCGATAAGTGCTCGCAGCGATAGGTCTCGGTACTGCTCATCGGCGATGTTACCGAAGGCAGAGACAGAGAAAATGCCGTTGGCGCTACTACTGTCGGCGTCGTCAGGCTCGTCGACCGGGTAGCGAGACAGGCAGTCAGCGTCCTTGTGTAGTCGGCCAGATTTATAGGTGACAGTATACGAATATTCTTGGAGGCGTAAGGCCCAGCGACCAAGTCTTCCTGTAGGATCTTTCAGTGAGCATAACCAGCAAAGCGCGTGATGGTCTGTGACAACGGAAAAGGATCGGCCATATAAGTATGGGCGGAATTTCGCAACCGCCCAAACTAGGGCCAGACACTCACGCTCAGTGATGGAATAGTTGCGCTCCGCGGGTGAGAGGAGCCTGCTGGCGTAAGCGATAACACGGTCGTGGCCACGCTGGCGTTGTGCCAGTACTGCTCCAATTCCGTGACCGCTGGCATCAGTACGGACTTCGGTAGGCGCAGAAGGATCGAAATGGGCCAAAACGGGAGGCGTTGTGAGAATGTCGTTTAGATGAGAGAATGCAGAGGCCTCGTTATCGCCCCACTGGAAAGGAGCGTCTTTTTTCAAAAGGTCGGTTAGCGGTCGTGCTATGGCGGCGAAATTTCTCACGAAACGGCGGAAGTACGAACAAAGGCCGATGAAGCTGCGCACATCCTTGACACACTTCGGAACAGGGAAGTGCGTAACAGCATGGATCTTGCCTGGGTCCGGTTGCACTCCGTTCGCGTCAACGAGATGTCCAAGGACGGTAATCTGGCGGCGGCCGAATTGGCACTTCGATGCGTTGAGTTGCAGACCGGCTCGCCGAAAAACGTCCAGGACTGCTGAGAGGCGCTCGAGGTGCGTAGCGAACGTTGGGGAGAATACGATAACGTCGTCCAAGTAGCACAGGCACGTGGACCATTTGAAACCGTGAAGAAGGGAGTCCATCATGCGTTCAAAAGTGGCAGGGGCGTTACATAGACCGAACGGCATCACTTTGAATTGATAAAGACCGTCGGGTGTGACAAAAGCAGTCTTCTCGCGGTCGAGATCGTCCACGGCAATCTGCCAGTAGCCGGAGCGAAGGTCAATAGAAGAGAAATAGCGAGCACCGTGGAGGCAGTCAAGGGCGTCATCAATCCGAGGTAGGGGATACACGTCCTTTTTGGTAACCCTGTTAAGGTGCCGATAATCCACGCAAAAGCGCCATGAGCCATCCTTCTTTTTGACCAGTACTACAGGTGACGCCCATGGACTATATGATGGTTCAATAATGTTCTTGGCAAGCATTTTGCGAACTTCTGCGTGAATAACTTGACGCTCAGCTGGTGACACTCGATACGGGCGGCGATGAATAGGAGGGGCATCGCCGGTATTAATGCGATGTTTGACAGCTGTAGTTTGGGCTAAAGGACGATCGTTAAAGTCAAAAATATCGTGGTAGGAAAACAGAACGCGGCAGAGTTCACGAGCGTGCTCGGAGGGCAAGTCGGGGGCAATCATTTTCCGTAAGTCAGCGATGGTACAATTTGCCGACTGCGATGGTAGAGGAGTATCGGATGAAGTGTCGTCTACTGCAATGGATGCTACTGAGTGATCCTCGAATGAACAAAGCTGGGCCAAAGACATCCCACGTGGCAGCACTTGTGTCGTCAAGCCAAAGTTGACCACTGGCAGGCAGACGCAATTCGCCGTAATAGATAAAACTGTATGGGGTACTGTGATCCCATGTGTAAGGAGGACGTCTTGCATAGGAGCCGCGATGTAGTGACCGTCGGGGACTGGTGGGGATGACACTAGGTCAACGTAGGTCAGTGCCGAAGGTGGCAAGCGAACGAAGTCGGCGGAACTGAGGCGACTGGGGTGTGGTTCAGCAGGATCCAGAACAGGCAGGTCAAGGCGGAGAGTACTGGCGGAACAATCGATGAGAGCAGAATGTGCGGAAAGGAAGTCTAACCCGAGGATGATGTCGTGGGGACAGTGGGCGATGACTGTGAATAGCACGATTGTTGAGCGATCGGCGAAGGAGACGCGGGCGGTACACATACCAATTACGGGGGCTGTTCCGCCATCGGCGACACGGACAACAGGCGTCGTGGCGGGCGTGATAATTTTCTTGAGCCGGTTACGAAGGTCAGCGCTCATTACGGACAAATGCGCCCCAGTGTCTATGAGAGCAGACACAGAAACACCGTCGACTTGCACGTCAAGAAGGTTCAGATGAGTGGGCAAAGTCAGTAGAGGATTTGGCGGCGTAGGGAGCAATGCAGCGTCACCTCGAGGCGCTGCATCGTCTAGTTTTCCGGCTGGGAGCGGCGTCCGAAGGGAGTCGGCGAATAGGAGCGACGGGGCTGGGGAGAGCGAGATTGTCGTCGTTGGGGCGAAGGCGAACGAGAATAGGGGCGGTTCGTTGCAGGAGAATCAGTGGCGGCATTATCGGAGCGTGCGGCATAGGGACGAGAAGGGCCACCTGAGGGGCGAGAGTAGGCAGTATAAGTAGGCCGGCTCGGGGAACTCCAGCGACTACGACAGTGCCGAGAAATGTGCCCGATTCGATGGCAGTGGAAACAAATAGGCTTGTCGTCAGCAGTGCGCCATTCAGATGGGTTGCGGAAACGTGGTGGGTAAGAAGATGCGGGACGGGGCGAAATCGAAGAAGCCGGGCGGGTATTAGGGCGATGGGCCGAGCAGATGGTGTGAAGACCCATGTTTTCAAACTCCTGGCGGACAACTGCCTGGATCAGTGAGACCGTGACTGCAGATGTGTTGGTGGGACTGGAGTCGAAGGCAGCCGGATAGGCGGCCTCGATCTCACGCCGGACGATCCTGGTAACATCGGCAGTGTTGTTGGGACGAGGAGCGTCGGCACAGGAAGATGTCGCTGGGGTGTTGGGCAGACGGGCAAACTGCTGGTCAATACGTCGGCTTTTGGCGAGTTCCAGGCGGCGGCACTCTCTTATAACAGCATCCACCGTCGCTACGTTGTTGCAAACGAGCAAGTTGAAGGCGTCATCGGCAATGCCTTTGAGGATGTGGGAAACCTTGTCTGACTCAGTCATGTGGGTGTCAACTTTGCGGCACAGAGCCAAGACGTCCTGAATGTACGTGACATAGGGCTCTGTTGATGTCTGCACACGGCCGGAAAGCGCCTTCTGCGCGGCAAGTTGTTGACCGTAGGGGTTGCCGAACAAGTCTCGAAGCTGTGTCTTAAGTGAATCCCAACTGGTGAGCTCATCTTCGTGCGTGCGATACCAAACTCGAGGTGTGCCACCGAGGTAAAAGACTACGTTGGCGAGCATAATAGTAGGGTCCCACCGGTTATTGCGGCTGACATGTTCATACAGGCTGATCCAGTCATCGACGTCTTCCCCATCTTGGCCCGAGAATACGCCAGGATCACGGGGAGCGGGGAGAGTGATGTAGGTCGTCGAAGTGGCAGCAGGTGTCGGAGCCGGCGGAGTCGGGTTGTCGTCGCCGGGAGCCATGAAGGAAGGCTCGACGTACCGTCCACTGCGAAGCTCCGTGACGAGGTACAGGGAACGTCCACCTCCACCAGATATGTTACGTAGGAAGACGCAGACGAAAAGCTATGTACAAATATATTTACAAGGAAAATACGCTGCGCTTGGCCAAGAGGCAACAGCCCGCGCTAGCTTCTAATCGTCGTCGTCGTCTTCACACTGCTGGCCTTTCGTGATCGCGCATATTGTGCCGTAGCAATATATATGCAAACACAGGAAAAAACAATAAAAGTAAGGTGGAAGAGAAATGCAGCCATAAAGAAACACAGGGTGCTATGGGGATACAACAGGTACGAGGCGCTCCGGGGTATGTTGAAACGTGTAATGGTTCCAGGACTTACTCTGTGGTTGTTTGCGTTTGTTTGCTTGAAATCAGGTGTAGAATCAGGACTCGATGGCAACCAAAGGTCAGTGGGACGCCTCGCATTGGGCGCTAATGGGAAGACTACAAATGAAGCTGTGCAGGGTGATATGGGGTGGAGACGTTTTGAAGTGAGAGAAGTTCAGAGTAAAATTGTATTATGAAGATCGACTGAGGAATATGGAAGGAAGTAAATGTCATGGGAGAGTGTTGAAGTATTTCTACAGGAAGAACATTGGTTCGCAGTGGAGCAAAAGGACTAGGAAGCTTACCAGCAAGTATGCAACCTGTATGGTGACAATGTGGCAACAAAGAACATCAAGTGCAAAGTGAGACTGAGATAATCTTATGGCCGGCGGCAGCGGGAAACAAACCTGCTATGAGTAACTACTTAAGAGAAAAATAACAAATCAGTCAAGACAGAATTTAGGAGAGCTCAAGGGGAAGCTCTTTACGTTTTGAAGCGAGATCGGGATGCCTTAGGAGACGCACTTATAAAGCGAGATATCAGAAGGAAGAAGCATGTACTTGTGGTCGTAAAGCTAGGGAAGCGATGGCGCATGTTTTATTAGAATGTGAAGGTATCTCTGCCCAGGCTCCTCTGGCCTGTTTGAAGCCCTTGGGTTCTGTGAGAGCTGGGCGAAAGTAAACATGCTCACTATAGAGATTAGTAAGAAGCGATTCGATTGGTGGAAGAAAAATAGGGAAACAACACAGTACAGAGACGCACAAAAACAACCTTCCGAATAGGGGTTCAGAGAGTTTTCTTACGGGTATTATTCGTGTTTTTTGTGCTTTTGGTTGCTTTTCTTTTTTCACATAGGCAGGACATTAGGCAATTTAATAACAACAACTAAGTGGCGAAACCCACCACCCCGCTCCAAATGGATGCTCATAGCATCCATCCATCCATCCATTCATGCACCATGGAACACGATGGCTGTGGCCGAGTGCTCGTTACACTGAGGCGGTAGTTGAATTATATTTTAGGAGTGCCGAGGGAAATGTGCTCCTTATCGTGTGCATTATTCATCGCAACAGCTCCGGACTCATGAAACGCTAATATTTCACCGTGTCTTTGATGCGATGCCCAAGTGTCAACAGCATCCCACTACAGCGCCCGTCCGAGATGCCTTCTCGCACTCTCTCGTGATAAGCCTGGTACTGGTGCTTAGAATCATAGTGCATTGGAAAATTTGTTTAAGGTTGTGCTTTCGTGCAGCTGGGATTCATCGGAAATTCTAGTGTTTGCGCCGGTAAAGCGTCGGTGCCACGGTACCACAGTGAGACGAAAGAGCGTTTGTGGGCTACGTCTTGAAAGGCAAGAAAGTTTGTCACTTGCGCGAATTGTTGTAGCTTTTGTTTCATGTAATGCGCTTTGTGTAACTAGAGTAGGGCGCTTACTGAGCGCAGGTGGCCCATGTTGCTGTGCACATTTAGCAAGCAGTTTCACGAAAGGTTCCTCTGATGTTACCGTGCGCTTTCATTCTGCTGTGAAGTATGCTACCCGGCCTCATTTCTACGACTTAATGGGCACAGAACTATGGAACACTGGAAGTTACGGCTTGTTCGGTAATTTTCTGGCAAGAAATGCTTTGTTATATAGGCATTCTTGCAAGTACAGTGCATGTGTAATGTATGCGCCGAGGTGTCATGGGCTTCGCGCGTTCGCAACCAATTGCTATGTTTGACACTAGAGCAGATATCAGCTTGTATGATGATTGTTTGGTGTATACAGTTTAGCTTGAAGGCCCGCATCGAGAGAACCTGTCTCTATTGTTTATGTTCTTGGGTGTCTCCTCGGATTTGTCTTTTTACTACAGGACAGATACAGGCTGATATTACAATGACGAGGTTTCCTTTTAATCGAGACATTTCAATCAGACGTGGCCTTTACTATATATTTCTTTTATTTACAATACTGCTATCTGATTTGAGAGCGTGGCAGTCGGCTGATACAGTATACATGTATATCAGTACGCATCTAGGCGGAGCAGTTAATTGAAAAAAAGGAAAATAAAAAGAAAACAATTGCCCAAGGATGGCAATATAAGTAGGAAGTTGAGTTTAGGAAGAAGAATGCATGTTTTCAAATGACAGTTAATTAACATAATACTAGCAGTGAAGAACATGTAAGTAACCAGTTATACATGAAATAGGATCGAACTGAAAGATAACACTTAACGCGTCAAAAACATTTAAAGTTGTGTGAACAGATGCGCTAAAGCATATAAACTTTGAGAGCGAGAAGAAACAAATTGAAAAGGAAAAAGAAAAATGGGACGTCGAAAGCAACACAACTCAAAATTGGTGACAATGATTCATGCGATAATAAATGATTTTATTTACGGACTGCAGCTTCTATTGTGAGGTAAATTCGGACAACGATTCGATGGCGGTTATAGCAGGATCAAGTCGCTTCCATTCAGCTACTGTAAGGGGGAAGAATGAATACTTAAACGTGTCGTTGTTGCATGTGTATTCTGTTAAAGTGTACGCATGTTTTTTACGTGTTTTTCGAGCCTCATAAAATGAAATGTACCTGGACACATCTATCTTATAGTTATTTTTAGAAGCTGAAACAAGAACTTCAGGCGAGCGTGTTTAGCTCTGGTAGATAGCGTTTGCAATCCAGACTGCGTTAGAAGATTAGTCGGTGAGTCAGCGCGTTTATATTTGTTGTGAATGAACCTTATAGCCTTTCTTTGTACTGCCTCTAATTTTGTTATGTTAGTCGTTGCATGAGGAAACCAGACTGTGTTTACATATTCGAAAACTGGCCTAACGAACGTTGCGTAGGTCAGTAGCTTCGTTGATGTCATAGAGAGCGCAAGGCTTCTTTTGAGGAAGAATAATTTGCGTAGTGCTCCTGCGCTGATCTTCGAAATATTCGAAATATTCGAAAAAAAAAAACCTGAGCGCCTAGGCTAATGTAACTCCCAGGTATTTATGTTGTTCAACTTTAGTTAGTGGCATGCTGTTAATGTCATATGTAAAGTAAGAAGATCTTGTTTTCCTTGTTACGGTCATGGCCACAGACTTTTTTGCGTTAATTGACATCTGCCAATTAGAACACCAAATAACTAGAGTGTTGAGGAATGTATTAAGTGCGATGTGGTCGCTATAATTAGTGATTTCGCTATAAATAATGCAGTCGTCGGCGAACGGTTTTATAGTACAACCAATGTTAGCTGTGATGTCATTAATATAGATTAGGAAGAGTAATGGCCCAAGAACTGAGCCTTGGGGAACTCCGGAAATAACGGCGACAGTGTTTCATAGCATTTTTTCATAGATTACAAATTGTGAACGATTTGCTAGAAATTCTTTTATCCAGGCTGAAACGAGCCCTATCCCAACAGCACTTTCAACTTTAGCGATTAATTTGTTATGGCATACAGAATCAAATTCCTTAGATAGGTCAAGAAAATCATGTCAGTCTGGCCGCGGTGGTTGACAGTAAATGCAATAGCGTGGACTAGTTCTGTTAGTTCGGTTACTGTTGATAAACCACTACGAAAGTCATGTTGGTAGGAAGACAAGAAGCCAATGCTCTCTTGAAAAACCGTTATGTGCTTTAAGATTATGTGATCTAGAAGCTTACAGGATGTACTAGTTATTGAAATGGGTATAAAATTTGACATTTCTGCTGTGTCGCCTGATTTATGTCGCCTGATTACCCTCCTAAAAAAAAAGATATATATCCTCAATTATGTATGGCAACACATGTGCAGGTCATAAATACCAGGTTCTCTAGCCGAGTGCCATCCGTGCGGCATAACCGAGCTCAGATTGGTCCACCTTGACTGATCAAATAAGGCACCACTGTAGATTAAATGAGGCGTACAACTCCCGCGGGACCCGCCGTGGTTACTCAGTGGATATGGTGTTAGACTGCTGAGCACGAGGTCACGGGATCGGATCCCGGCCACGGCGGCCGCATTTCGATGGGGGCGAAATGCGAAAACACCCGTGTACTTAGATTTAGGTGCACGTTAAAGAACCCCAGGTGGTCGAAATTTCCGGAGTCCTCCACTACGGCGTGCCTCATAATCAGAAAGTGGTTTTGTCACGTAGAACCCCATAATTTAATTTTTAATTTAACTCCTCCGGGCACGGTAGAGTATCCGCCTCCCGTGCAAGAGGACCGTGATTCAAATCCCGGTGCCGCACAATCCTCCACCGGAAAATACCAAAAAAAAAACCGTGTGTTGAGAAAATTGCACAAACCGGCCTGGAGTGCGGCCTGATCCCGGTGACCAGAACCGGTAACGCACTCTCTCACCACAGCAGGATTGGCCACCCTGGTGCAGTACTTGGCCACAACCTCCTATATGAATACAACAATCAAACCCCGGCCCTCAGTCTCCAGCAGCCGCGAAGCAACTGACCACGGCGGCGGTCAGATCTGTGATGCAGCAGAGGGTGCTAAGAATACCTGGCTCCGGACAGGCCGCCATTGGAATCTGAACCTGGCAACGTTTAACGTTAGAATGTTATCTAGTGAGGTGAGTCTAGCAGTGTTATTGGAGGAATTAGAGGGTAGTAAATGGGATATAATAGGGCTCAGTGAGGTTAGGACAAAAGAAGCATATACAGTGCTAAAAAGCGGGCACGTACTGTGCTACCGGGGCTAAGCGGAGAGACGAGAACTAGGAGTCGGATTCCTGATTAATAAGGAAATAGCTGGTAACATAGATGAATTCTATAGCATTAACGAGAGGGTGGCAGGTCTTGTTGTGAAACTTAATAAGAGGTACAAATTGAAGGTAGTACAAGTCTACGCCCCTACATCTAGTCATGATGACCAGGAAGTCGAAAGCATTTATGAAGACGTGGAATCGGCGATGGGAAAAGTCAAAACAAAATACACTATACTGATGGGCGACTTCAATGCCAGGGTAGGCAAGAAGCAGGCTGTAGACAAGTCAGTGGGGGAATATGGCATAGCCTCTAGGAATAGCAGAGGAGACTTATTAGTAGAGTTTGCAGAACAGAATAATATGCGGATAATGAATACCTTTTTCCGCAAGCGGGTTAGCCGAAAGTGGACGTGGAGGAGCCCAAATGGTGAGACTAGAAATGAAATCGACTTCATACTCTGCGCGAACGCTTGCATTATACATGATGTAGACGTGCTTGGCAAGGTACGCTGCAGTGACCATAGGATGGTAAGAACTTGAATTAGCGTTGACTTGAGGAGGGAACGGAAAAAACTGGTACATAAGAAGCCAATCAATGAGTTAGCGGTAAGAGGGGAACTAGAGGAATGCCGGATCAAGCTACAGTACAGGTATTCGGCTTTAACCCAGGAAGAGGACCATAGTGTTGAAGCAATGAACGACAACCTTACGGGCATCATTAAGGAGTGCGCAATAGAAGTCGGTGGTAACGCCGTTAAACAGGAAACCAGTAAGCTATCGCAGGAGACGAAAGATCTGATCAAGAAACGCCAATGTATGAAAGCCTCTAACCCTACAGCTAGAATAGAACTGGCAGAACTTTCCAAGTTAATCAACAAGCGTAAGACAGCGGACATAAGGAACTATAATATGGATAGAATTGAACAGGCTCTCAGGAACGAAGGAAGCCTAAAAGCAGTGAAGAATAAACTAGGAATAGGCAAGAATCACATGTGTGCGTTAAGAGACAAAGCCGGCAATATCGTTACTAATATGGATGGATAGTTCAAGTGGCTGAAGAGTTTTATAGAGATTTATACAGTACCAGTAACACCCACTAGGATAAGGTGAAAGAGAATTGTCTAGAGGAACTTGAAATCCCACAAGTAACGCCGGAAGAGGCAAAGAACGCCTTGGGAGCTATGCAAAGGGCGAAGACAGCTGGGGAGGATCAGGTAACAGCAGATTTGTTGAAGGATGGTGGGAACATTGTCCTAAAAAGATTGGCCGTCCTATATACACGATGCCTCATGACCTCGAACGTACCGGAATCTTGGAAGAACGCTAACATAATCCTAATCCATAAGAAAGGGGACGCCAAAGACTTGAAAAATTATAGACTGATCAGCTTACTGTCCGTTGCCTACAAAGTATTTACTAAGGTAATCGCAAATAGAATCAGGAATACCTTAGACTTCTGTCAACCAAAGGACCAGGCAGGATTCCGTAAAGGCTGCTCAACAATAGACCATATTCACACTATCAATCAGGTGATAGAGAAATGTGCGGAATATAACCAAACCTTATATATAGCCTTCATTGATTACCAAAAAGCATTTGATTCAGTCGAAACCTCAGCAGTCATGAAGGCACTACGGAATCAGGGTGTAGATGAGCCATATGTAAAGATACTGGAAGATATCTATAGCGGTTCCACAGCCACCGTAGTCCTCCACAAAGAAAGCAACAAAATCCCAATAAAGAAAGGCGTGAGACAGGGAGATACGATCTCTCCAATGCTATTCACAGCATGTTTACAGGAGGTATTCAGAGACCTGGAGTGGGAAGAATTGGGGATAAAAGTTGGTGGAGAATACCTTAGCAACTTGCGGTTCGCTGATGATATTGCCTTGCTTAGTAACTCAGGAGACCAATTGCAATGCATGCTCACTGACCTGGAGAGGCAAAGCAGAAGGGTGGGTCTGAAAATTAATCTACAGAAAACTAAAGTAATGTTTAACAGTCTCGGAAGAGAACAGCAGTTTACGATAGGTAGCGAGGCACTCGAAGTGGTAAGGGAATACATCTACTTAGGGCAGGTAGTGACCACGGATCCGGATCATGAGACTGAAATAACCAGAAGAATAAGAATGGGCTGGGGTGCGTTTGGCAGGCATTCTGAAATCATGAACAGCAGGTTGCCACTATCCCTTAAGAGGAAAGTGTATAACAGCTGTGTGTTACCAGTACTAACATATGGGGCAGAAACCTGGAGGCTTACGAAAAGGGTTCTGCTGAAATAGAGGACGACGCAACGAGCTATGGAAAGAAGAATGATAGGTGTAACGTTAAGGGATAAGAAAAGAGCAGATTGGGTGAGGGAACAAACGCGGGTAAATGACATCTTAGTTGAAATCAAGAAAAAGAAATGGGCATGGGCCGGACATGTAATGAGGAGGGAAGATAACCGATGGTCACTAAGGGTTACGGACTGGATTCCAAGGGAATGGAAGCGTAGTAGGGCGCGGCAGAAAGTTAGGTGGGCGGATGACATTAAGACGTTTGCAGGGACAACATGGCCACAATTAGTACATGACCGGGGTAGTTGGAGAAGTATGGGAGAGGCCTTTGCCCTGCAGTGGGCGTAACTAGGCTGATGATGATTATCTTTGCAATTTTCCATTTGTTCGGTAGCTGTGTAGTCGTGAGTAATTTACGAAAAATTATGCGGGGGTATCTACTGCACCATTCCGCATACCTTTTCAGAAAGTCGTTCGCTATGTTGTCAGGACTGCTGCCTTTTTTAGGGGCAAGATTAAGCAGAAGATTAAGTATGCCAGCTTCCGTAATGTCTAATTTGCCAATACTTACACCCTGTCTGGTTAGAATGGGGGGAATAATGTTATCGTATGTAGTAAATACTGATTGAGCGAAAATGTTATATGCGTTGGCTTTCGCAGTTACTTCCTCTGGGCGTAAGTGGGACGCTTCTCTATAATTGGTGCGAAAGTGCCTCCAGAACCTTCCGGGATTACTAGTAAGAAAGTTCGTTAACCTTACATTAAAATAATATTCGTTTGCACGCTTAGCTGTAAGCTTGAATTCCGCGATGCAATTAGGCTGTTTCGTCACCCTGGATTCGTCTCCTCCTATAATTTTTATTGTTCTACGCGATCTTTTCACACGGCGCTTTGCATGAATTACTTCTCTAGTTATCCAGGGATTATTTTTTGGTGGCCGCTTGATTTTAGTAGACCCGTAGTTTGGGACGAATTAGAGCACGATAGATTTGAACATAAGCGAAAGGGAATTTACGTGAACAGAGGCACTGGAACCCATTTCGGAAAAAGGCTGGAACTCGTGATCAAGTTATGTTAGTATGCTATTGTCATCAGCGTTTCGGAAGTCGGTTACTATGGACGCAGGAAATTGGGCAGTAATACCAACAAGTGGTAATAGGCATACTGCTACGTCATGATCTGATATGCCATGGATTACGTCAGTTCGTACATGGTTAATATCGAAATATGTTAGGTGAAGAATGTTTTGAGTAGTTACCTGCGAACGCGTTGGACGTGAAATGATCTGATGAAGATTGAAGGTTAACATAAGATCAAATAGTGCATCCAAGTCTGCTGACGACTGGCACATGCCATTCCAATTAATGTCAGAAAGATTAAAATCACCCATACGGGCGATGCGTTAACCATGGGCGTCACGTTGCATGTAGTCGTGAATGTACTGATACACGCGTCACTGGAGCTCGGGCTCCGATAAACGCACCCTAAGACAACGTTTCTACCTTCGCAAAGTAATTTACAAAATTGCGCCTCAGCGTCTTTTATCTCAGGCAGAAAGGTAAAAGGAAAACATTTTTTTTATTAATAACGCCACTCCGCCAGCACGTGTGGGACGGTCTTTTCGGATTGCGGAATAATTTGGCGGCGTGAACTCTTGATCAAGAATGTCGAACGTGAGCCACGTTTCTGTTATAGCTGCTACATCAGGTTCATAAACATTTGTCAAGTTTTCAAGTGCCGAGGGGTTTGTCGACTACGCTTCTAGCCTTTACTGTGAAAAGTGTTAGTTCGCTGATTTTGCGCTTCGGCGAGTTACAACTCCGCTTTTGTGCTTTCCGGTGATGTTCGCTGCTTTGCCGACACGGCGATTTTCTGCCCCCTTTCTGAATCGTTTTTTTTTTTTCAAGTGGCACCTTGTCATTCTGCTCGTTGCTCCAAACATACACGCGATTGTTAATGTATAGTTTGTCGAAAAAAAGCGAAACCTTTTCACTTTTTTTCCCGATTTACCTTGGCGCTGTTCCAAAGTTTTCTTCCGATATCCCGCACGCGTTTTGAAAAGTCTTCTGCAATAGATAGGTGAGTGTCCTTAAGTTTGTACCCCCTTTTCAGCATTGTATATTTATCTCTTGAATCTAGAAATTTGAAGATCACAGGCCGAATCTTGCTAGGTTCTGCTCTCCCTATCGGATGTATGCGTTCGATGGCTACTGCTTTGAATTCCAGAGGGCCTTCGACAACGTCTTTATTCACTGTGCGTTCCAGTGTCAAGGATATCTCTCCAGTGGCTTCTGGTATTCCGTATGTTATCAAATTAGAGCGTCTGCTACGATTCTTTAGATCATCGATTCTATATTGCAATGATATTACCGAATTAATGTTTGCTATTTGCTCTTGAGAAGAATGGGCTTTTTCTTCTAGGCTGGTCAACTAGTTCAATTTCTTATCTATTTCAGCTAGATGATTTCCCTTAATGTCTTTAAAATCTGCGGCTATTTCCTTTAATGTTTCACCTACTTCGGGGCCGGGATTAGTTTCGATTTCTCCACCAAGTAATAGGAGCTTCGGTATAAGCACAGCGTGTTCAAACACGATACCACACAGCCTTGGGCACGGCAGCATTAACAAGAATGGGTCACTAGAGCGAATACATCATTTCCGTATCGGTTTCTCACCTGAAGGATGAAGACAAACGGATTGTTAGGTGGCTGCATTCCCTGAGTGCTGTCGTGCCCTATGATCTCGGCTTGCGTGTGATCGGCTTTCATAGGCGGGCTGTGAGGTGGCGCGGAGCACTGGTTGTGCGCCCAGCAATCTGCGCAGATTGCCGACGAATGGTGCAGCACAGAATCGCTTGACTTTATCAGCATGACATCCGACACGTGGCAGTTGGTCACATTGAAAGTCCTTGTTATCCCGGTCATTCCTCGTGGTTCAAGGCCCGGACAGGCGTAAAGCAGCAGTCCGAGAACAAGCTGAAGACTAAAGAAAAACGGACTGTTAGGTGGCTGCATTCCCTGAGTGTCTTAAGAACAGGATGTAAGCTTTGAGTGAGTGACTGCATAAACTTTCATTGGGGCCAGCAAAACGCGATAAAACGCTAACCCGGCTAATCCCACGACGGGACTTGACAGATCTAGCCTACCGGCCCCATCGCGAGCGCGCTGGACGGCAAGGATTTGGTCCTGAAAAACAGGACTTCGCAGGAGCGCGTCCCACTCTTCCTTGGTTAACTTCGTGCCCAACTGCCAGGACTCCCAGTGCATGTGAGACAGAGTTGCAGCCTCACCACAGGCCACGCAATAACAATTCGGGTAAATCTCAAGATATAAGCTGTGATGTCAACATTGACATGGGTTCGAATAGTCGGTCATCGAATTCTTTCAGTATGGTTATATTATCGAACGGTTTTGTCAACTTAATCACCACGCCTACTAGGGTTACGTCTCAGGGCCAGTCAACTCTGAATTTATTTATCACTAATTCCTTACAGTCAAACATTAAATCCGGGGCCTTATCTTCTTCTATCAGTGACCATTTGCCGGTGTTTGTGTGTTCTGAAATAAGCGGATTAAGAGGAAAGAAGTTCCCACCACTGTCATACCAATTAATTACAGACACAACTCTGAAATCCTTTTGTGATACCCTTTTGACAGTAGATGGGGATGTGATAACTAACCTAACAGATGCCAATGAGGCTTACAATATGTTTATTCATATATTGTCCCGCCTATACCACCACAGCTTTCCTTCCAGGACACGTAGGAAAAGTAGAAAAACCCGAAACCATGGATTACACCTGATTTACGCGAAGAAATAAAAATGAGGGACAAGCTATACCAACATTTCCTCCACACGCGATCAACAGATGACCTTGACATATTTGAAAAGTATCGAAACAATTGAACTAAGAAGTTACGGCATGCACGCACAGCATACTACTGATCTTTTCTGGACATCGAAAGCTATAAACACAGTCTACTATGCGCGAGGTTGAACCGACTTTTGAATCGTAGTGATTGCCACAAGCCTTTATTGCAGTTACAAATTAATGGCAAAGAATTATCAGGTAATGAACTAGCTGATGCATTTAATATTTTTTTCACAGATATGCCTAGTACTCACGCTACGACCTGTCATGCTAGTAAATATATTTGCAGTAACAAGGAGGACACAATATACCTTCAGCCTGTTACACCGAATAAAGTTGCGTCAGTTATAAAAACCTTAAACAATAGCAGTAGTTGTGACATTGACGGTTTTCAAGTGTGCCCAATCAAACATGTAGTTGAAATCATTGCCTCAATACTCACCCATATATTTAACATGTGTTTGCAATCGGCAATTTTTCCAGTGAAGATGCAGTCTGCGAAAGTAGCCGTTCTATATAAAAATGGAGGTCGTAATGATTTGGGAAATTACAGGCCGGTATCTATTTTACCCATCTTTTGAAATGTGTTTGAAAAAATTTTGCATTCGAGGATGACAAATTTTATTGAAAAACATAACCAGTTAACACCACACCAGTTTGGTTTTCTTAAGAAAAAGTCAGTCGAGTTAGCAATAGTAGAGCAAAAAGAATATATATTAAAAGAGTTTGAAAACAAAGCTATAGTTGTTGGCATTTTCGTAGACTTTTCTAAGGCCTTTGATTCAGTTGATCATAACATTTTATTGGAGAAATTAAACTATTATGGAATACGAGGACAGGCACTATCTCTTGTCAAATCCTACTTACCTGATAGAACACAAATTGTGGAAATCGACACCTTTACTTCTAAGGCTGGAGCTGTCCGACAGAAAGCTGAGCTAGTTGGTAAGGATTCATTATGCAAAATAGAAGTGAGGCGTGCAGACAGGACACAAGAGTAGAGTGTTGTCCACTTCTCTACTCTTGTGTCCTGTCCGCACGCCTCACTTCTATTTTGCATAATGAATAGAGGTGTCTATTGTGGAGTGTCACAGGGAAGTATTTTAGGGCCTTTGCTTTTTAATATATATCTGAATGACATCATTAATACTAACTCTCAGGCAAGGTTTATTATCTACGCGGACGACACGAGTATTTTCTTCACTGGTAATAGCATTCATGTTCTTATAGAACAATGCAACAATGCAAAGAAATTCTTAGAGGAATGGTCGAGAGCGGATTTAATGAAGATAAATGCAAACAAAACAAAAGCAGTTATATTCAGACCGAAAAACAAGCAAATTCCTCCCCATCAAGACATTGTACTAAACTCAAGGAGTATTAAAATAGTCGAGACTTTCAAATGTCTGGGTGTCTTCTTTTCAGCGAGCATGTCTTGGGACAATCACGTCAAACACGTTCTAAGCAAAATAAGTAGAATAACAGGTGTAGTAGGCCGTATGAGATGCATTCTTTCCATACGTAATAAACTCTTGCTGTACAATTCACTTTTCCAATCACATTTAAACTATGGCCAATTAATATGGGGTAATACAACATCCACCAATCTAGAACATATTCACCTGTTACAAAAGAAGTATCTCCGCCACGCATATAACGCTTCCTACACAGCATCGACAATAGCCTTCTTTAATAATTCTGGTGTGATCACAGCTCACAATCTCTACAGATATCGTCTGAGTCAAGTATATAAACTGGAAATTCATTGAAATATCAGCAACCTGCGTACTCTAGACAAACTTCAGATAAAATCTACAAATTACGTTACAAGAAACTTTAAGGATTGGTTAGTACCAACAACACGTTCAAACTACGGGAAACAATGCCTTAAATACATAATACCAACCCTGATAAATTACTATAATTTGGTCCGATTTGATCTTTTTACGTCATCACCCAAGGAACTGAAACTGACCTATACGGTTTCGATGTAATATCTGGTAGCGTCATGTATCTGTGTTTTTGCATTTCTTTGTTGACATGAAGCAAAGTGCGAGTGAGAAACATGTCACTGAAGTTATGTACACAGCTATATATATGTATGTATATGTATGTGCGCATATGTTATGCTGCCTCCCTGCAGAAACAGGGACTGTAGACACGTCATGCTGTTGAAGGACAGCTTTTTATCTACACTTCCTCTGTCTGTAAATGCACAGGATGGCAAATAAACAATTTCATTCCATTTCATTAAAGAGACGCCGAATTTGGGTAGAAGTTAGTTTGCAAGTCTGAACGTGACCGCCTGCAGCATCCTTAGTTTGGATGAGGCGGCGGGAAAACCCTTCTCTCTAAGTAAAAGAATTTAGTAATTTCATTATCGCCCGATCCGAGAGAGTCGCCCGGTCCGAGGGCAGCGCGGTCGGTAAAGCGACGCGCAGCCTCGTGGGCAGACTCGTTGAGGGTCAGAGGAACCCCCTCAATCGCCCCGACGTGGGCAGCGAACCAAAGGATGGAGTGTATGGGTGTGTTGCCGTGTTTGGCGCCTTTCATAATTTGAAGTGCCAGCCGGGCTGTCCGGCCTTTCTGGAATGCTGTGACGGCCGCTTTCGAATCGTTACACACCCTGTTTCACTATCTTGCATGGCGAGTCCAATGGTCACTTGCTCGACCACATCGGGTTATTTCGTCTGGACCAAAGCACAGTTGATGACTTGCTATTCGTGGCGGCATCGACGAAGCTTGATTCGATCTTGTTCATGTATATTTGCTTCCGTATATTCGGTGCTCTTGCCTTGCGATGACCTGCATTGTGAACGGGATGAATGTTGCGGTACTACGGGGTGACGACGATCTTCTCCCCTATTTCTCTGCGGATGTGAGTGTTGTCAGCGAAGGTCTTCCTGGGGCCAAGTCCAATTTTCTCGAGGATACGCCTGCCGGCCGGCGTAGTGGGCAGCCGAGTTAGCTGGGCCCGTTCCTGAGCCTCGGCTATCTCCTCCGTGGTGTAGTGCATGCCGAGCCGAAGGAGATCCTCGGTATGCGTTCTGACGGGCAGCCCGAGGGTTCTCTTGACGAATTTTATAATGAGGGCATTTAGCTTGTCCCGCTCTGCTCTGAACCAGTTGTGCATGGCCACCGCGTAGGCGAAGTGACACAGCACAAAGGCATTGATGAGCCGAAGCAGGTTGTCGTCCTTGAGGCCACGATGTCTGTTCGTGAGCCTTCGCAAGACGCGAAAAGCGTTGTCGGTCTTCCCAATGATCTTGCGGAACGCAGTGCCGTTGCCGCCACCTGATTCGATGAACATACCCAGGACTCTGATGGTGTCGACCCTGGGTATCGGATCGCCGCTACGAGTGAAGAGGTGAATGCAACTTTCCGAGACCGGTTTCCAGCGCTTGGGTCTGCCCCCTATTTATTTTCTCTAAAGCAGAAGCGCGGATTTGGTCGGGGAGCACCTGAGTCTGGTGGGTAGCAGATAGTGCTCCGTGACGTCTACGGCCTCTTCCATGGCGCTTTCTACTTGCCCTTCGCTATGGCCGGTGCATCAGATCGTGATGTCGTGGGCGTAGATGGTGTGTTTGATACCTTCAACTGGCGCCAGCTTCCTCGAGAGGCTGACCATGCAAATTTGAAGAGAATAGGCGAAATGACCGATCCTTGCGGCGTGCCCCGTGGGCCTAGGAGCACCTCTTCGGAGACAAAGTCGCCGATCCGCAGCTTAATTGGCTTTCCTCCCCGTCAGAAACCAACGGACGTAGTTATACAGTCTGGGCCACAGCTTGTGGTCCACGACGGAGGCCAGACTATATTCGTGGGAAACGTTGTCAAACGCCTTCTCGAGGTAGAGTCCGATCAGGACCCTGGTGTCCCTGGAGCTCCATAGATGATGTGTTGTTTCATCATCTTCATGGTGTCCTGCGACGAGAGGTCGGCACCAAAGCCAATTATGTTATGAGTATATAGGTTGTTCTCTTCGAAATATTTGCTTGGTCTGTTGAGGACGATGTGCTCCGGCACCTTCCAGACGCAGGACATGAGAGAGATGGGTCTGACGCTGTCCACGTTCGGAACCTTGCCGCGTTTGGGGATGAGGACGACGTTCGTGGTCTTCCATTGCTCTGGGACGCTGCCGTTTTTCCACGTCTCATTGATCTTCTCGGTGAGGTATTCGATCGAATGGTCGTCAAGGTTCCGCAGCATCTTGTTAATGTTTCTATCAAAACTGCAAAAATCGCTTGTCTGATTTCTCCATGGTGAAGTCTTCGTCTAACTCCGGACGGGCCGGGCCGAGGTAGTCAGCAAACCGGACTTCCTTGCAGGTAGTTCTCCATGAGCTTGCAACGAGCTTGTTACTGGAACAGGTTCTGGTAGCTTCGTGCAGGGCTCTGCCGAGCGTGTGCCTCTGACTGTATCTGGTGCTGCCCTTGTTGAGGAGATGTTTGAGCACACCCCAGGACTTGCCGTTACGCATCTGCCCGTCAATCGAGTCACAGACCTCATCCCATTTCTGCTTGCCGATGGTCCGAGAGTGATCTTCAATGACACTGTTGAGCTCGGAGATCTCTTTCCTCAATCTTCGCTTGAACGTTTGTCGCTTTCATCGCAATAGCAGCGCCTGCTTTGCCTCGATCAGATGGGCTAGCCTGCTGTCCATCTTCTCTACCTCAAGGTCGCTGGCGATCTTCTTAGTGGACGAGTCGGCGTCACTCTTGATTCGCTCGCACCAGTCTTCTAGGTCTTTGCGGACGGGTGCGTTTTCGTTGCCGCAGAGCTTGCGAAAAAGGTCCCAGTTCGTGACGGTGAACTCTCTGGATTTACTTCGGGCGACGTCGAATCGTGTCTCGAGCACGTAGTGGTCGCTACCGAAATCCATTGCGGTGTCACGCCGCACGGCTCTCTCGACGTTCTTCGCGAACGCCAGATCGGGGGTGTTGTCCCGAATCACGGACTTGCCGATTCGGGTAGGGAACGCCTTGTCCGTGATGAGAGTGAGGTGCATTTCGTTGGCGTTCTGCCACATACCCCGGCCCTTGCTCGTGTCGTAGACCTACCCCCCCCCCCCCTTCCGTACGGGGCGTTGAAGTCCCCGACGATGACCAGGGGAGGGGTGCCTGCCAGGTCGACGGACGTCTTGAGTATCGTTTCGAACCGCTGTTGCGAGTCGTTAGGATTGCTGTAGATGTTGAGTATAAACACGCTGTTTCTCCGCTAGTTGCGTTGTCTCGTGTTGAGCAGAACCTCCGCCATGACGTATTCGATCTTGCAACTCGCCAGCTTCAGGTCGTGAGACAAGTCCCTAACGCCCCTGTCAACTAACGTGCATACTCCCTGACCTCCTGGCTGCACGGAGACGGCCAGATAACCAGGGAGGGATGCGGCAGAAATGAGGGTTTTCTCTTATACTACTACCTGTGGTTTGTTAGCTAGCAATGTAAAATATTGCTGCAACGGAGCCCTCTTATTGGAGTACCCCCTGCAGTTCCATTGCCAAATTCTGAACGCATCTTTGGAACTATCCATGATTAGACAAATTTTCTGTGGTACCCCGTGTAAGCACAGGTGCACGTAAAAAGTGCCCCCAACTCTGACACGCCGATGTGCTCGTAGCCCTGATTATAGTCCCCGATGCGTTCGGAACAACGACCTGCATCGGAGTTGCGGACGTAGCGCTTGACACCACCAGACGCTCGAGGACGTCCATGCGATCAGACAGCGCGCCTAGGCCTTTCTTCGGGTCCCCTAGGGCGACCTGCACCTGTGCTAAGCCTTGCTGTAACTGCTACACGCTGTTAGTGAGCGTGGCCAACATGCCTGTGATCTCATTAGTTTGCGAGCCTGATTCTTCCTTACTGGAAACTGCTCTACGCTTGGCAGCCCCTACCTAGTCGCTGGCCGGAACTGGTGCTACGACGGCGATCGTCACCGACGCTTTGGCAGAAGCACTCTGACAAATTACCAATTTCCTTATCTCTCTCATTTCGCTAGCCATATTTCTGACCATTTCTTTTAAGTCCGCGTTTTCCTTCTGAAGGCGCGTTACCTCGGCGTCCCAAGCTTGCTCTGGAAGCAGGTCGCGTGATCTCCGGAAGGGTCTCGCTCCGCCGCCACCAGCAACCTTATCGGCCCAGGATAGGGTAGACTTTCTCTTCCTCTGCTGGCCGGCTCTGGAACAAGACCGTGCCATGGAGACAGAGCGGCTCCTGGTGTGGTTTCTGGATCTGCCCCTGGACATGGATCTGCTCCTGGACCTGGAACGCCGTCCGTAAGGCAGAGAGGGCCTTCTGGATCTGGAGCACCCGCGAGCCCCGGAGCGACCGGCGATGGCTGGGAGCTGTCGCTTGCCCATGGCGAAGGCCGGAGACTTGCTTCTATTGGCTTGGGATCGTTCCTCGCGCCTGCGTCGGACGAGGTGCGGCGTGTGGTGCAGCTGGTACAGGCGAAATCGTTTTCAGAAGCGGGAGCCGGTCTTCGCTGCTTACGCGTTCGTCGTCATCGTCGTCCTCCCAGGATGTCAGCTCTTGTAATCGTAGGTTACGGCAGTACGTAATGAAGTAACACTGCGATTTTGTAGCGATACTTACCACTCGATGATTTGCCGCTCTTATGGCCCACTGTTAAAGGCCGGCTCTTCCAGTACGTAACACGGGCCGGGGCATCGGTGAGACCACTAACGAAGAGCGAAAAGGAATAGTAGTGCTACAAAATCGCGGCCTAGGTTTCAGAGTGCTTTTACGAGCTCAATAATTTTTCTTACTCCTATGTTACATGTCTTACTACATATTTGGGTTTGGTGATGATTGTCCTCGTAGTCTGATGTTTGCTGCGGATTTAGTTTCGTCCTGAATTTTACTTGTTGCAAAATAGCAATCTAATCTCATGAGATATAACGAAGATACATGTGAACAACCAGACGCAGATTGATGCAGCTGCCTCTCGGAAGCTCTTCTTGCAATTCCACATGACACTGGCAAATCACAAATGTCCAGGTTCACAGCACAATAAATTAAACATTTCTTACTGTAAAGGATATGGAGATTCTGGAGGCATCCCTCTATCCCGCTGGAACCTGCTGCGCTGCTGGAATCTGGACACCACAAAGATAAAACACCTCATCTGTGTGCTTTCACAAAGCGTCCAAAACTGTCACTACCTTGCGAGTTGTAGGATGCATTTGTGTAATATTCAATCATTTTAGTGTATGTTCGATTGTCAGGATTTCTAGGGGCAGATCAAGAGTTATACCTGTTGTTGATCTGGAGCGCGCAGTTCAATGAACTTACCTAAAGTAGCCTCCTCTGAGTTCAATGTACTCGGAAGCTTCAGTAATTATGCCTGATAGACTCCACATAGAATCTATATTTATCAAGCCAAACTGCCTTTTTAAGAACCTCGAATTCACGTTTCGTACCGTGAATAATGCACTCTAGAGTGTCTAGAAAAATCTGTTTTATCACCTAAACACATAGTTTAAGCAAAAAGTGCTTACGCATAAAAGTTGTATCATCGAGAGTTTCACGGAAGCCTGTCTGTCGGGATGAAACATGACAAAGAAACACATACACCAACCAAACAAAACTTTGAACGCAAGAGACTCCGGCTTTCATATGGAGGTTTCTTCTCAATGGGGAAAAAGTAGAAGTCTCTGTTTAAGTAAGTTTTAGCATTTGACACAAGCACACGCATAAGATGCAGCAGGGTTCCTTGGTTTGAGCGTGTGTCCTCCTGATTGTCTCTCTAGGGATTCCGGGTACAGGCGTTACTGCCAGTTTCTTTCCTGGTCGATTATACTGCAGTTCATCCAGTCATTTGTTGTTAGCCGTTGCTGCGTTCTCTGCCAAAGTATTTGAGGCCATTCTTTATGTTATGCACATCAGTCTGATGTTGCATAGCCGTTGTTTAAGGTTGCCCATCTCCTCCATTTGGATAGCACCGTCGTTATGTCCAAAGCTCGAAATTTATTTCAGTAAAATTTTTTATCCGGTTTGTTACTGGAATAGTTGTCTCGCTGGTTTAGCATGGTTTGTCACTGGGATTGCTCTCTCATTGGCTTAGCTTCTTGCCGGGGCCTTATGGCTTTGACTTTGTGTACAATGAGACTTTGCAAACACATTTGGCATATATGTGAAAAAAATTGTTTACAACAACGGTAACGTATATCTATAGGCACATATATGTGTCAATAAAATGCTCAAACCTCATTTCTGCGCATAGAGAAAGTTAAGAAAAAGTATGTTTACCATGCACCCAAGCTGCTACTAATGTTGACATGCCAAATATGTTTTTCATCGTCCTGCGTACGATGCGAAGCTCTTTACTCTCCTTGTAATCATGCCGTTGTGTTTATTCTCAACTTCTAGAGATATGTGCCTGTAGTTGAGAGAAGAAAGGATGTTACTGCATTTGTGCAGCGGAACTACTTTCAATTTCGTGATTAAGGCACACTTTTAGGCGTAACTTACACAAGGACTATGAACAACAAGACGCGCACATATATGTCTATTATCTCTCAAATACAATGTATAATACTCATGTAACACTATTATTATGAATATTCTATAGCTGAGCAGTCTAGGCAGCTGCGTTTAGTACTGATCACTATACTGTTGCTAATTACAAAAAAATTGTAGTAACAAGGGCTGCTTGAAGGACCTTTCAAATCTGTTCGTAAAGGTTTGTACTACGTAGGAGATGTCATCGCATTTATTGGTACTTAGGCATGCCTGGCAGAAGCCGTTTTAAGAACTTTGAATATCCTTGCCTCAACTAATTCATGGCTACATCACACACTTGTGTGATTCCTACATATAACAGGTGTATGTTCTTTGCAGCAGTACCGCATAATTCGTTTCTTGGCTGCTGTTCCAACGCCCACAAGGACCGCGCCCAAAAGAAGCTTTCAGCCCGAGATGTGTGAATTCCATTCTAAGCACGCGTGACAACGTAGTCAGTTGGAATTTTTGCTTTCATTGTAGGTCATTTCAAATTAAATTTTTTGCATGATTGTTACATGGTGTCTCGTCCACAAACACTGACACGATGCACTAGACTGTTCTATTTCTGCATACTTTCCTCCCTGAGGCTTCCGGCAAGGCATCTTAATTTGACCGCGGGGCCATGAAGAATGCATTACCGTCGCGGCTTGCTAGTGGCTTCTAAGGTCATGTATGAAAGGAGTGCAAACTAAATATGGTCGTTGTAAAGGATTTTTGTGTTTTGCTAACAGTTTTTTCTAATTTGATAGCAGATACATATATATCCCGCACATGTTCAAGGTTACACCAGAACAGTACCAGATGATTTAATAAAATTCTGGAGAAAGCGCGAAATGTCACCGGGGCCGTTATCTTGTACACGTTCGAAAAGCCGACGTTCGATTTCGCCTCACGCGATTGGACTAGATTGGCCTGGGCCGCGATATCGGCGCAGCCTGGACAATCGCGCAAGGCGAAATCGAACGTCGGCTTTTCGAACGTGTACAAGATAGCGGCCCAGGATATTTCTGAAACATAAAAAAAAGTTGTGAGGGTGTTTCTAGGGTGAAGTACAAAAAGTTGGAAAAACGTTGCTAGTATGTTTATAAGTAGAGGAATAATAAGTTCGTGAAATGCTGCTGCATGGTTGCTAAGTATTAAAATGGTTAGTAAATCCTTCTTTTAATGTTTGAAGCATGTTCATTCATTTTTCAAAAGAAGTTTGTCAATAAATCTTTTATTCAATATCGGCGGCGAATAGTGCATGTTGGATTGAAGTTTTTAGGAAGTTTAAAAACGGTATGAACACATTTAATAACAGCTCGTTCAATGGCGCTGGTTGGTTCACCTTTAGACTAAAAACAGGAACAGCGCAGCATAGGGCGAGCAAGTAAAGAGCACAGGACAGCGCTCTGTCCTGTGCTCTTTACTCGCTCGTCCTGTGTTGCGCTGTTCCTGTTTTTTATTCTAAACATTTAGAGAACCGTTGGTAGGTTCTAGTATCGTTTGTCAAAAAAAAAATTATTCAAATTTGTTAGATATTTTTGTAAGGGAAGGAAGGGGGTAAGCGGCCTTGTGCTCCAGCAACTGGGCTTTTTCGCAACACATCGCGAGGGGAACTTACGATTGCCGGTCAGTCTCGCGCGCCATATATGGAGCAAAGCAAGGAGGTAGCGCGGAAGAGAGGTCGGCGAGTTCGACTCCGCCAATAAGGGCGTACTTTGGACGGGCACGCGCCGTACATTGAAAGTGTTCTGTCGACGGCTCATACCTTCGTGTGCGCTGCGTTCTTGCCGCGCTCGCGTTGAAGCGATAAACCGCACGAAAGTCATTTCGCTCGCTGCTGCTATCGCGCTTGCTCACACAAGCGTTTGGCAGCCCGTGTCCGCGGTCATCAAATGTGATGCGTTCGTCTTTGCTTGTGTGCGCTGTCACTACGATTCATTTGCTGAGACATAGTTATTAGCACTAAAAAGATGAACGGAAAAAAAGTTGGGACAGGACAGAGCGCTAGCATCTGTCCTGTCCCAAATTTTTTTCGTTAGTCTTGTTGGCGCTAGTAAATATGTATCACCAAATGCGGCAGCACCAACTAGCCCAACTATCTGCGTTAATGACACCGTGATTGTTAATTGATTTAGTAAGGGAATGTTCCCGAGCTTATGCGGCCGATAAAAGTACTTTCCTTACTTTACAACGCTGTCTACTAAATTGCTATCGCAATCGATGCTTCGCCTTCCAGGCGAAACTGCTACCTTTTTTAATAATTGCTTGAATTTTAACATGTCAATTATGAAGTTGTAGAGCGCCTCAACGGCGGATCTAAGCTTTTTCTTTGTGCTATGATGCGCCTGGCTGTTTTTGCGGAGACAAACAAAAGCCCGAGAAATACGAAGAAAAAAAAAACTCACGCGATGGGGTGCTTGCCCGACTGCTATTGTGCTCCGCTCAAGCGTGCAATGGGTCAGCAAGCGCGGCGCGTCCCGACTGCAACCACGGGGTAGCGACGGCGCCTGGCGCCAGTCGTAGGCATCTCGGCATCCGAATCTTGTCGCATAACGGCGGATGTGCGTGCTACTGGCCGAGCGCAGACGAACTGATAAAGCATCGAAAATTGCGGCAGGGTAGGAAACAGCTTTTGTTCGGTTTCAGGGAAGGAAAGGGTAAAGCGCCTGAGACTGATATGATTAGTGTCGACGTTTGGCGAACTTTTTGTTGTCACAGTTGGACCTCAGCCGCGCTTTCTCTCTCCTGGCGCGTTTCCGCGGGGCGCTACAGCAGTCGCGCAAGCGCCCCATCGCGTGGTTCCTTATTGCGATAACAATTATATGGGCACTCCAGGCACATTTCCCCAGTCGCCGTGCTGTTCCATATAAAGTGCAAATGCGATAACATCGTTGCAGCACGCCATATGCTGTGTGGGAGCCGTTCTATAACGGTAACCGCTGCGTGTACTACGGCCACGCGGGCGTTATGTTGAAAGCGATCTGCAATGGGGACACATTGTTGCGAGTGCTGATAGGTTCGTGTGTGCTCTATGCTCGCCGCTTAGTTCGCGTTGAAGCGAGAGGCAACACGAAAGTCAATTCGCTCGCTGTTACAGACGCGACACTCCAGTATTTTGACGGCAAGTGCGTGCGGTCATCGAGGCAGATTGTTCATGTTTGCTCGAGCGCGCGTGACCAAATGATTGGTAAATTACTTAGTAAGCGAATGTTTACAACCTTATACTGCCAATAAAACTACCGTCCTTACTTGTCAACGCTGTCTACGAATTTGCTATCGAAATCGATGGCTCTCTTTTTGGCCGAAAGTGCAACTTTCTTTGTATTTTGTGGCCTTTTATATTCCTCGGCAATAACAATCAGGCAAATTTTATCACAAAAGAAATGCTTGAATCCGAGGTTATTGGAGGCGCTCTAGAATTTTCTACAACTAAGTATTTTTTTTTCACTCCCTTTACTATTCCGGTTCATCTTTTTCATCTGCTCGCATCTTGCTGGCCAATTATCTGTCCTATATATATATATATATATATATATATATATATATATATATATATATATATATATACCTTTTTTAAATGCATGTGCCTTACCCCCTACTCTCGCTTTAATTTCGTTTTTTTTTTTTTACAAACTGTATCTATTACCCAAATCTGTGCTTGATTGTTGTCTTCAGTCGTTTTTGTTGTGTTGACATATAACATGTGAATTGTATTCCCTCCCCCCCCCCTATGTCATGCTTTTTGGGTCCTTTAGGGTGTTCAAAATATATAAATAAGTGACATGTTAGAGATTCAAACAATAGCTGCAACCCCGGCCACGGCGGCCGCATTTCAATGAGGGCTGAATGCGAAAACACCGGTGCACGTTAAAGAACTCCAGGTGTTCTAAATTATTCCGGAGTGCCCCATTGCGGCGTTCCGCATAATGAGATAGTGATTTTGGCGCGTAAAATTTTATAATTTTGATAAATGGGAAGTTGAGTAAAGACCGTAAACCGTTGAGGGAAGACCGTAAACTGCTTACTTATTTATGCAAACATTATGGTTAGACCTACACAAGGCTACCACTAATATTAATTTGGTAAGATTTCTGTAGAGCTCCTTAATTATATATATATATATATATGCAGGGATATTTACAAGCACATGTATATGTAGCACCGCCCACAAGGAACAGCCCCTGGCAGGTTACAGCGTCGTCGTCCTCATTGTCTCTTCATTTATTGATTGACCTGCTCTTCGTCAAAGACATCACTGTTCTGTGGCGTTATCCCCGGTGGTAGGAGCACCGTCCCGGAGCTCTGAACGGTGTCGTGGGAACCACAGTGGTAGATCTTGTGCCTTGATACGTGAGCGATGTTACTGGACTGAAGGAGAGATGAGGAGGTGAACTGAAAGTGACAGGAGCAGTATTCTAGGTAACAGGTGACACCTGGCGCAGCACGCGGTATGGTCCCGCGTACCGGCAAAGAAGCTTTTCGGAAAGGCCCACACGGTGGGAAGGGGACCAGAAAAGCACACAGGAGGGATAATCGCGTCGCGCGGCGGAGCATTGTGGTGACGCCGCTGGGGTAAGGCGAGCGACAGTAGCGGGTATCAGCCGCATGTTCTTGAGGCGCAACGTGGTCAGAGTGAGTGAGTGAGTGAGTGAGTGAGTGAGTGAGTGAGTGAGTGAGTGAGTGAGTGAGTGAAGAATCTTTATTGCAGGTCAGGCGAGGACGCGGACTCATCGCGCACCCGGCTGGTCCCACGTCGGGACTGGTAGGTCTAGCCCACTGGCTCGGTCGCAGGCACGCCGGGCAGCCAGGATTTGCTTGTCTAGAGCGGGGCTATGCACAAGCGAGTCCCACTCCTCCTAGATGAAATTGAGGTATGTTGACCCGCACTCCCAGAGCATGTGCGCTAGAGTGAAGGTCTGCCCGCAGGACGGCCAGGCGTCAGTCATTTCGATATACGTCGAGGTAAGCCTGGTGGAGAACGGACGGACACAGATATGTGCTGTGTCTGTAGAAGTCTGCTGGTCTGCTTGCGCCCTATTAAACTTGGGGTGACGGGTGGAAAGACCCTTCAAGACGTGTAGAAGAATTTAATAAGCTGGTTGTGAGTAGCGGGAGCATTCTGTGGTCGTAGGGAGGAGGGAAGTCGGCGCTCCTTACAGAGGAAGTGCGGTTGATGAGGTCACGCGCAGCCTCGTGAACAGACTCATTGAGGTTCGGGGGAGCACCCTAGACCGACCCAACGTGAGCGGGAAACCAGGGAATCGAATGATGCGTGAGAGCATATGGACTCGAGCCGCTAAGACGACGAGCAGCTTGCTTAGCGACGCAACCCTTCTGAAAAGCCCTAACGGCCGTTTTGGAATCGCTATAGATCTCGGACTCACGACCGTCTAGCAGGGCGAGGGCGATGGCGGCTTGCTCGGCGACTCCGGAGTCTAAAGTGCGAATCGAGGCGCCATTGCAAATATTGCCGCCGGGGCCAACTACGACAGCAACGGTCTTCTCATCGCTGTACACCGCGGCGTCGATGAAGCTTGCTGTAATGTCTTGTTGCTTGGTCTGTTTGAGAATAGCTGCTGCTCTGGCCTTGCGTCTACCCTCGTTGGGGACGGGATGGACGTTTCGGGGCACAGGGGCCACTTTGAGTTGGTCTCGAAGGCACCTTGGGATCAGGGCACTGACCATCGGAAATCCCGCAAGGTGGTAACCCAACTCTTTAAAGATGCGTTTACCAGCCGCTGTGGTGGTCAGGCGAGTGAGTTGCTCGCATTTTTAGGCTTCGGCACTCTCCTCGGCGGATTTATGTACCCCCAGCTAGAGGAGATCCTCGGTATAGGTCCTGATGGGAAGCCCGAGAGCCCTCTTGTCTACTTTGCGGATGAGAGTGTTGAGCTTGTCTCGCTCCTCTCTGAGCCACTTGTGCATAGAAATCGTGTAGGTGAAGTGGCGTAGTACGAAGGCAATGATCAGCTTGAGAAGACTGTTTTCCTTCATGCCTCGGTGCCCCTTTGCGATTCTACGAGCGAGGCGAAAAGCGCTATCCGTCTTTGCGATGATCTTGCGGAGAGCCGTTCCATTCCCGCTATTGAATTCGACAAACATGCCCAGGACCCGAATAACGTCGACCCTGGGTATCAGCTCCCCCCCCCCCCCTCCCGCGCCGTCACAATTGCCAAGACTGATGCTGCTTTCGGAGACTGGCTTCGCATCTTCGGGTCTGCCTCCCTTTTCTTTTATGTAAAGCAGAAGCTACGACTTGGTGGGGGAGCATAGAAGTCCAGTGGGGCGGAGATACTCCTTGATCACGTCCATGGCCTCCTGTATGACTTCTCCGACTCTGCCCTCGCAGCCGCCGAAGCACCATATGGTGATGTCGTTGGCGTAGATGGTGTGATTGACGTCCTCGACGCATCCTTGGCGTCCTCGTTGAGCTTGCCGATCAGAAAGACGATCGACGTGTCGTAGAGGTTTCTCAACATTATGTTGGTGACTCCGTCCGGAACCGGTGCAAACTTGCGGTTTGAACGCGAACATGGCCTGTCTGACCTGCGCAACGGAGAAGCCTTCGTCCAGCTCGCCGCGCGGAAGGCCTCAGTAGTCCGGGAGTTGGGTCGCCGGATCCCTGTCGCCACGGACTTCTGTATGAGTTTTGAGACAAGTTCATCGACCGTGTGAGACCTGGTGGCTTCGTGAAGTGCCCGGACCAACGTATGCCTCCGATTTAACTTCGAGCTGGTTTCGTCAAAAAGGTGCTTCAGTATAGCCCAGGATTTGCCGTTGCGCATCTGTGAGTCGATAGATTCGCAGAGCTCGTCCCATTGCTGCTGGCATAGCGCCTTGCAGTGGCCGTCGATGACCTTGTTGAGCCCCGAGATCTTCTTTCGTAGTTTGCGATTGAGCCATTGACCCTTCCATCGGCAGAGCAGGACGTTTTGGTGGACGAGTCTGCTGTCCATCCGCTCGATGTCGAGAACGTGGCCAGAGCTGGGCTCATATGAGCGATAGCGCCCAGGTCCAACGTAGCATAACCAGTAAATACTGCCTTGATGTAGAACTCCAGCGACGTCGGCAATATTGCGAGATGTGGCCGACGGGGTGACCGTGAAGGCATGTAGGCTTGTCGTCGTCATGCGAACGGATTCCGGTACCGTGGAGGAGAGTCTGGTGTGGGTCGAGTTTGGTTGGACACGAGAGAGAGTAGCCGAGAAAACAGAGTAGATACCCACGTTGGCGATCTCGCGTCGGACTACGGTTTGAATAATGGTATAGGAATCGAATGCCCCAAGGACTTTCGTTCCAAGGCAGTTTAGAGTTACCGCCTCGAGGTCAAGCCGAACGATACGCGTATCATTATCGCGGGTTTTGGCTGGGCGAAAGAGATCATGCCAAGGTGATGCCGCTGCGCTATTCGGCAGGCGCTGGAAGTTATGTACAATGCATCGGCTTTAGACTTGTTCGCGGTGGCGGCATTCTTTAATGATAGTGTCAACAGTTTGCAAACGCAACCAAGTAGAATGGATCGTCGGCAATACATTGGAGGACGTGCGCAACTTTGCCCACTTCGGCCATGTTTTCGTCGGCTTTGCGGCATAGAGCTAAGACATCTTGTCTGTAGGTTACATAGGGCTCGGTTGACGTCTGCTCGTGAGTAGATAATTCCTTCTTGGCAGCCAGCTGTCGACTCAAGGAGTTCCCAAATAAGTAGGAGTCTTCGGCTTGAAATTCTCCCAGCTTGTGAGCTCGTGTTCCTGAGTTTCAAAACGTACTCCAGATGTCCCGCCGAGGTAAAAGATAGCGTCCGACAGCATGGTAGTAGGGTAACTGTAGTTAGTGCTGATGCGTTTGTAGAAGTTCAACCAGTCATTGACGTCGGTACCGTTCAGGCCTGAGAAGAGGCCACGATCATTGCGTGTGTAAAGCGTGACGAAAGTAGTTGAGGAAGATAGGGCGTCCGATGTGGTCGATACCGATTCACAAGAGATCATGGTGAATACCTAAAGTGACCATCCACTACGGTGCTCCGTGATGAGGACAGGGAATACGTGCCTCCACCAAATATGTTACGTTTAAAAATGCACAGGAGCGACTATATACATAGAGGTATATTAAGCATGAAATGCTCTTAGCTCCCGTTTTCGGCTGCCATTAAGTGATCTTGAGCCAAATGCCAGGGCCGTTATCTGGGCACTCAAACGAGAACACCGGGCATCGTTGCGAGACCAAAACAAGATCATCCGGACCACCAGTGAAAAGTTAAGAAAATACGGCCTCTGATGCCCAACTCTGTGTACAGGCCGGCATTAGAAATGCTAGTTATAGCCCAAACAAGCTACAAAATATATTGCTTCCGAAAGAAATTACATTATGGGGTATTAGGTGCGAAAACCACGATCTGATTATGAGGCACGCCGTAGTTGTGCACTCCGGAAATTTGGACCACCTGGGGTTCTTTAACATGTATCTAAACCTAAGTAGCAGGTTGCCATTATCCTTCACGAGAAAAGTGTATAACAGCTGTGTCTTATCAGTACTCACCTACGGAGCAGAAACCTGGAGGCTTACGAAAAGTGTTCTACTTAAATTGAGGACGACGCAATGAGTTATGGAAAGAAGAATGATGGGTGCAACGTTAAGGGGGTATAAGAAGAGAGCAGATTGGGTCAGGGAACAAACGCGAGTTATTGACATCTTATTTGAAATGAAGAAAAAGCAATGGACATGGGCAGGGCATGTAATGAGGAGGGAAGATAACCGACGGTCAATAAGGGTTGCGGACTGTATTCCAAGAGAAGGGAAGCATAGCAGGGGGCGGCAGAAAGTTAGGTGGGCGGATGAGATTAAGAAGTTCGTAGGAACAACACGGCCGCAATCAGCACATGGCATGTCTAGTTGGAAAAGTATGGGAGAGGCCTTTGCCCTGCATTGGGCGTAGCCAGGCTGATGATGATGAAATCTAAGTACACGGGTGTTTTTTCATTTCGCCCCCATCGAAATTCGGCCGCTGTGGCCGGGATTCCATCCCGCGTCTTCGTGCTCAGCAGCCCAAGCGTCCATATAAACCAGTGCACAGTATGGCGCGGTGCGGGAGGTGCGGTGTGGTGGGGCATATGGTTGCGAACATGCACTACACCTAGTTCAACATTGTAGCTAGCATCACCTGCAACCGTTTTGCTTTGCCGATAGCCATTTCATGCTTACACCTACTCTAGATTACGGGAGAGACAGTAATTTTTATAAACACATATGCATGTGGCCCTGCTCACAACAAACAGCACTTGCCAGGTTATAACATCGTCCTCACCGTTTCTTCAATCTTGATAGAGACGCGAGCAGGAGGCTGCGAACGCGGACAAACATGGTCGCACGAATAATGCATTTATTCTTCGTCGTCCTGCACTTATATATATATATATATATATATATATGAGAAGAAGGGAAACAGAAGGGCCCACTGTTTATTAGTCAGAACATAAGAAACCAAGAAAGAATGAAGAGAAAGGATAAATAAATGGAAATGAAAGCGGATGAAAACACAACTGGCCGCAGGAGGGATAGCAAGCCACTTCTTGGCATTGCGCGTGCGGTGCCCTTCTTGCCCATCCACTTTTCTGGGGCATTTTCATCTGTTTGCTGGAACTCGGCCAGGGAGTGTTCGCCTGCGCTAGCATTCAATATGTATATATACATGCCGTAATATTTTCTTAAGATTTACGCAATTTTTTTACAAATCGCCTGTGGCAGACAGAATAATTCTTGTCCTCGGGCTGTATTATTCCAAAAGGCGGACATTGCTAACACGAGAAATCAAAACCCAGCTAACTAATAAAAATCCCTTATTAACTTAAATAATTATTCTATGGCACAATTTGGCTTTACGAATTAGAGACGGTGAGGTTGCAAGGCGTATCAAGAACGAAATGAATTTCCAACCTTACGCCTGTTTCTAAAGTTGGCGTTGTTGCATACTCGTCACTGCGTGTGCACAGCGCAAAGTAGACACGACGCACAGCTCCGTGCGTGACTCTAGCGCGTCGTGTCTACGTTACGCTGTGCCCATATGCAGACCAGTTTCGAGATAATATTTACCAAATTGTGGGACGAAATACGTAGGCGTTCCAGCTACTTTTGCAAAGAAGGCAGTTGAGTAGCAGTGCATTTTTACGGCGAGTTTGATGGCGGATGCCATTCTCCAGATTCATGTCGATTGGATGCGCCTTGAAAACTCACCGGCTACATTCGTAGATTGCCATATGCGCCGTAACGTAACTAATTAGGAGGTAAGCGGTGAATTTCTGTTAATTACTTGAATATGTGTTTCAATTTGTCATGCAAGTAATGTCTGCCTCAGAAGAAGAAGAAATCAGAAGAATAAGAATGGGCTGGGGTGCGTTTGGGAGGCATTCTCAAATCATGAACAGCTGGTTGCCACTATCCTTCAAGAGAAAAGTATATAACAGCTGTGTCTTACCAGTACTCACGTATGGGGCAGAAACCTGGAAGCTTACGAAAAGGGTTCTGCTTAAATTGAGGACGACGCAACGAGCTATGGAAAGAAGAATGACGGGATGATGCTGAATGTCTACCTCTCTGAATAATCTATCTCAATGACTAGAATTACGTTATCTGTAGCACGCGAATTTAAAATTCCATAAAACTTAAAGATAAACCGGTATACAGCAATCATTTATAATACCTAATATACATACTAAAAAGTATAATAAGTTAGGCTCATTTATAAAAATGACCGAACATGCGTTTTAGTTAACGCATAAGTTTTATTTGAAAACGAGAACAGTAGGCTCAGAAACCCCCAATTAAGTTGTCTCCAGCATTCATTCTTTTACGTGGTTCTTCTGTACTGCCTCGGCAGAAAAGCTGCGTGACAACGCGTCGCTCTTGTGCGTCTCTCTAAGCGGTGTTTCCAAGGAAGCCTGTCGTAAAAAAAGGCCGCCGAGGGTGCTTAGTATCGAGTTCCGTGACGGCCTATCTCTTATCGTTTAGAACCGTGCCAGATTTCTACTTTCATAACAAAAGTGTTGTACAGAGAACGACGTGGGCGATCGCTTCTTTCTTACTTTCTTCTTTTTTTTGCGAATAACTTGCAGCTTTCCTTTTTGCCTAACACGCTGCAATGGCGGGGCACGCCACCGCAACGACAGTGGTCACAAAAATCCCCTTCTTGACGCAGGTTCTCGTCCTGTGGTTCGTATTGTCGCTTCGGCTGAGCTTCCACGGCAGCAACACGTTTCTGGCTTATCACCAAAGCGCACCCGCCCAGATGCTACCCATGGCCCTGAACGATTCTTCGCAAGTCACCTCACACAGGCCGTTCCTTGCCACAGTCCAGTCTTTCGTCTGGCAACATCGAGCAACTATGCACGAGGGACAGCCGCATCGACTACATATTCCACCACCGGACTGGGGCCAGTTGGGGCGCGTCACCGCAACGACAGTGGTCACAAAAATCCCCTTCTTGACGCAGGTTCTCGTCCTGTGGTTCGTATTGTCGCTTCGGCTGAGCTTCCACGGCAGCAACACGTTTCTGGCTTATCACCAAAGCGCACCCGCCCAGATGCTACCCATGGCCCTGAACGATTCTTCGCAAGTCACCTCACACAGGCCGTTCCTTGCCACAGTCCGGTTTTTCGTCTGGCAACATCGAGCAACTGTGCACGAGGGACAGCCGCATCGACTACATATTCCACCACCGGACTGGGGCCAGTTGGGGCACGCCACCGTAACGACAGTGGTCACAAAAGTCCCCTTCTTGACGCAGGTTCTCGTCCTGTGGTTCGTATTGTCGCTTCGGCTGAGCTTCCACGGCAGCAACACGTTTCTGGTTTATCAACAAAGCGCACCCGCCCAGAGGCTACCCATGGCCCTGAACGATTCTTCGCAAGTCACCTCACACAGGCCGTTCCTTTCCACAGTCCGGTTTTTCGTCTGGCAACATCGAGCAACTATGCACGAGGGACAGCCGCATCGACTACATATTCCACCACCGGACTGGGGCCAGTTGGGGCACGCCACCGTAACGACAGTGGTCACAAAAGTCCCCTTCTTGACGCAGGTTCTCGTCCTGTGGTTCGTATTGTCGCTTCGGCTGAGCTTCCACGGCAGCAACACGTTTCTGGCTTATCACCAAAGCGCACCCGCCCAGATGCTACCCATGGCCCTGAACGATTCTTCGCAAGTCACCTCACACAGGCCGTTCCTTGCCACAATCCGGTTTTTCGTCTGGCAACATCGAGCAACTATGCACGAGGGACAGCCGCATCGACTACATATTGCACCACCGGACTGGGGCCAGTTGGGGCACGCCACCGCAACGACAGTGGTCACAAAAAATCCCCTTCTTGACGCAGGTCAGTTACCTTCCGAACGCGGCTTGTGTCCGCTCTGGAAATAGCTGTTTTCTTGTGGTGTCGTGCCCCCCTTGTGTTCTTGGAACTTGTTGTGGGCTGTTGTGTGAAATGTTATCTCTATATATCAATGCTAACACAATTACTCTGCTCCTGTTGCTGTCGGGCGACGTAGAATTAAACCCAGGACCAACTGACGTTTCACCGCCGTCCATTGAAACTATTGCAAAGGCCATATCTCGCATAGAAGCGTCACAAAGCTCTGTTCTGTCCGAACTTTCTCTAATCCGAGCATCACAGAATAGCATCGAGACCCTCGTGACCAGCCTTTCGGCTCGCGTTGATGCCCTGGAGAAGATTGTCCAGTTGACTCAAACGAAATAGGTTTAAAGGCGGACGTGAATGGTAGCCTTGCAACACTTTCCACTGAAATCAAAGTTATTTCAGAAAAATGCGATGATGCAGAAAATCGCCTGCGTCGTTCAAACTTACTTTTTGTGGAATTCAAGACACAAAGGGTGAGACTTGGCTTGAGTCTCAGACAAAAGTAGTATCATTCTGTTCCGAGCAACTCGGTTTATCCGTTAGTACAGACGACTTGGAGCATGCACACCGACTTGGTCATTACAAGCAAGACAAAACTAGGCCTATTATTGCAAAATATGCAAGATTTAAAGATAAATCAAGAATTCTTGAAGTGGCTTCTAAGCTCAAGGGCACGAATTTTTCGATTCGCGAGGACTACTCAGCCAGAGTTCGACAGGCGCGAAGGAAACTTTATCTTCATGGACAACAGAGCGGCAGATCATTTAAACTTCGCTTTGACAAGCTGCTGCTTGATGGCAAACAATTCACGTACAATGCTGAATCTGATTGTATAGTTGAACTGAGGGCATAGCGGTCACTGCGTCTCTCCAGGCATGCGCGCCCCTCTTCTCCCCCCCAGACCTGCCGCGCCTCGATTACTGTCCCTGTTTATCAAAGTATGTCGGTCTTGCTCGCAAACATGCGTAGTTACCTGCCTAAGAAAGACGCCCTAGAATCTATCTTGAAAGACAACAATACTGACCTTGGTATACTTACGGAATCTTGGCTACATCCAAATATTGCTGACCACGAGCTACTAAATGATAGCCAAACATACGCTGTTCACAGGCTTGACAGGTTGGGGCGCAGGGAGGCCGCAATTAGATTTTTGTGAAAGAAAGTGTTCCTTCATATGTCACCAAATTGAACTGCCAACATGAAATTTTGTGTGTAAATATATCACTTCGGCCAAGTATGACTGTGATTATTGCTTGTTATCGCGCTCCTGACTGTGATGTTTCTTTCAACCATGAACTAAATTCTGTACTAGCGAATCTTTACTCACGCTTGCCGTCTGCGAATTTTATGCTCTGTGGCGATTTTAATTTTCCGGACATTAACAGGGCAAATCTAGACGCACATAACCAGCAATCCAAAAATTTTCTTGACACAATCCTTACATTCAACTTTACTCAGATGGTTAATATGGCAACCCGTGGGGAGAACATTCTAGACCTTGTCCTTGTCTCTAACCCCAAAATAATAAAATCGCTATCATCCGTAGCTGGTCTAAGCGACCACAAATTACTGCTATTTAATCTCTGCATCCCAGTTCCTTTCAGACAGCCCTCGACCAAATACATTAGGGACTACAACAAAGCAGATTTTAGCAAAATTAACACTGAACTGAACACTTTTTCACATTTTTTTCGTGAGACTGCTCCTTCTCGCACAGTAGATGAAAACTGGTTGTTATTTAAGAATAAATTATTACGGCTTGTTGAGAGACATGTACCTCTTGTTCGCATTCGCGGTGATTTAGGAAAACCCTGGTTTTCCAACACGCTTCGGAGGCTGTCGGGAAGGAAAAAACGTCTGTTTCGTGATGCGAAACGCTCTAAATCTTGTTCAAAGTGGGACAAGTACTTCAAATGCCTGCGCAAGTACACTAGCACTTTGAGACAATCCAAAAAGTTGTTCCACCACGATTTGCCCAACATCATACGTGTCAACCCCAAAAAGTTTTGGAATATTCTGAAACCAAAGAATAGCTCCAATAACATTTCCTTGACTTATCCTGACGGTTCAAACGTGCCGCTTGATCAGCGGTCAGACGTAATGAACTCATATTTTTCTCATGTTTTCACTCGTGAACCTGCACTGAAGGACTTTGATTTGCCCATCCACAGTTTTCCCCTCATGTTTCCCATTACAATTACTTCTCAAGGCATTATGAAACTTATTGATAACTTAAAGATTTCTAGTGCCCCCGGGCCAGATAACATCAATGCTAAGGTACTAAAAGGTACGAAAGCAATTTCCAGTCTAATATTACAAATAATTTTTACCCAGCCCATTACTGATAGTTCACTTCCAAATGACTGGAAGATTAGTAAAGTGGTACCGGTATATAAGTCAGGCAGCCACTCTGATCCCTCCAACTATCGCCCCATTTCCCTAACGAGTATTCCCTGTAAACTCCTAGAACATATAATATATTCGCAAATAGCATGTCATCTTGGTGATCATTCCTTCTTTTTTCACAATCAGCATGGTTTCCCGCCTGGTTTGTCATGCGATACACAGCTTTTTGAATTTATTACTGAACTTCACCTGAATTTAGACTCATCACTTCAAACTGACGTCATATATCTAGACTTCGCCAAAGCATTTGACTGTGTTCCCCATCAGCGGCTTTTGGCCAAACTTTCATGCCTCGGTCTCGACCATCTCGCAATGTCATGGATCCGTTGCTTTCTTACTAATCGATTCCAGTACACAGCTATCGGAAATCATTGCTCAACCACTGCTAGCGTCATCTCCGGAGTACCACAGGGGTCCGTCCTCGGTCCCCTTCTCTTTGTCATCTTCATAAACGACCTTCCCAACGGCATATCATCCAATATCCGACTTTTTGCAGATGACTGCGTAATCTACCGTCGCATTACAGACCCAGCCGACCATGCAACGCTCCAAAAAGACTTACATTCATTAGAAACCTGGTGTTAAGTTTCATTAAAGAGTTGGAACATCTGCAAATGTAAAGCTATGCAGGTATCCCGTAAACACTCTAACAAGAATCACTCGTACTTTTAAAACTCGACAGCCCTACCCACCGTTGAGTCGTATTGTTATCTCGGTATTACTATTAATAGCAAGTTGACCTGGTCCGACCATATAACAAAATTGGCTACCGACACAAATAAATCACTTGGTTACGTCGGACGTACCCTTGCGCTATGCCCCTCATCCACAAGAAAACTAGCTTATGAAACTTTTATTCGAAGTAAACTTGACTACGCCTCAGCTATTTGGAACCCGCACCAAGCTTAATTAATATGTTAGAATCAATACAAAATCGTGCCGCTAGATTCATCACTTCCAGATACAGCCGTGAAGAAAGTGTCAGTGCGATTATATCATCTCTAGGACTCGAACCATTGGTGTTGCGTCGGAAAATTGCGAAACTGTGCCTTTTCCAGCGACTTTATTATAACTTCCCCGAACTGCATGGAAGGCTTCTAATCCCACCAACCCGTACATCTCGTCGCCTTTTTAACTCTTGCAGCATCCAGCGCCTGCATGGTTCAACACTTTCCTTTAATCAATCGTTTTTACCTAGCGCCATTATAGAGTGGAACAATTTACCAGATAGAGTTGTCAATGAGCGCAACCCCATTATCTTCAAGCAGCTGCTTACTGATCACCTTAAACCCTAACCTTATAATGACCGTACTGTGCCTTAATTCTTTTGCGATTGCTGTCTCACATTGTGACCGTTCTGCTGATTTGCTTTTGCATTCTATTCAGTGTGGCTCTTGGCATTTTTTTGTTTGTTTGTTTTAATGCGAATCCACAGGCTGAGTCTTGTAAGAAATTGTAACCATATCTTTGTTTCTATCCTTATCTTCTGTAACCCCCCCTTATGTAATACCCCGACAGGGGTCCTTAAGGAAAAATAAATGATGATGATGATGATGAATTCAAATACGCAAGAGGACACCGGCGTGATTTATTTCATATTTCGCGAGGTTTCTTCAGAGTTTGGAAAAAAACGTAACGCAAACGATAACTTTATGTTAACAACTTCATTCGGTGTCGTGAACATGTTGTACAACTATTCAGAAGCTTGTGTGTTAAAATGACTATTTATAATATTCCAAATTTAACCTCATTGAATAACTAATCGTCCGTAAGAACTTTTTTCTGAATGACCTCGAGCAACACGGCGCGCCTAAGTATTTAAACCTTGGTTCAAGTTAGGTGAAACACGCGCTTTATGACGACTAGACGTGCGCGATGAGCATCGTGTTGTTAATAGAGGCAAGGCTTGACATATCTCAAAACGACTTGTGAAGGCTGCCGCAATCGAATAATTATTTAGACCTCGCGGAGCTATCTGACGTGCACCTGAATCTAAGCGCACCAACGCGTGCTTGCCCCAACCGAGCGGGCAAGAGTCGTAACTCGCTACCTGGTGCACAGCCGCACAATGTCATAGCCACCGCGGCAGTTAAATTTGATCTGGTGCGCGATGTTGTCTGCCAATTCTTCCTCGTATTAAGCTTGGAATACTGTTAGCTCCCGTTGTCGGCGACCTTCAAGTGATATTGGGCTAAACGCCAGCGCCGTTATCCGAGAACTCAAACGAGAACATCCGTGCAACCAGTAAAACTTTAACAAAATTCCGTCTCTGGCCCCCAACCCTTTGTACAGAACCTCATTACAGAGGCTTTCCCCAAAAAGTTACACGAAATATTGCTTCCAAGTTCTTCCAAATGTCCATTCACAGTAGCGCTTAGGCTGTAGATTATAGTACGACGTTCAGAAGGCAAACACGCGGCATCAGACGCTTCATTTTCATCCTTTGGCGCTGAGCGCACTGAGCACGAGGTCGCGAGACCAAATCCCGGCCGCGGCGGCCACATTTCGATGGATGCGAAATGCAAAAACGCCCTTGTCTCGTGCAGTGGGGGCACGTTAAAGATCCCGCTGTTGCCAAGGTTAATCCGCAGTGCCCCACTAAGGCATGCCTCGTAATCAAATCGTGGTTTTGACATACAAAAACCCAAAATTCAATTAATTATTCTAGATGAACAGTGCGCTCTGTCTGCATGGTGTCTGTCGTTGCCAGTCGTGCGGCCTTCAGCCGTTTCAGTGTTCTAGCTGGACAGCGTCCATATCGACCAGTGCACAGCATGGCGTGGTGCAGTGCTGTGTGGTGCGGTGCAGTGTGCCGTTGCGAACATGCACCACACCCTTTTGAGATTATGGCTAGTCATCTCCAAACAGTCTGCTTTGCCGCTTGCCATTCGATGCTTACATCTAGTCTCGGTTATGAGAGAGTCAGCAACTTTTCGCCCGAGCGCCCTATGCATTATTTCTGTATCCTGTCCTCAAAACTCGCCTTTATAACCATGATCCAAGTAGGGCTTCTCAGAGACATTAGTTGCGAGACATCTGTGAAGTGGGTGTCCTCTTGGAATCAGCCTTTCCCTATAGGGTGCAGGTAGGGAGCGGGTAGGGTGCAGTGTCGTGCTCCGGCAGCAACTGCGCATTTCTCGAGTGATCGCAAGGGGGAACTGACGATCGCGGCTCAATCTCGTGGGCCACACGTGGAGGAAAGCGGGGAGGCAGCCAGCTTCGACTCCGCCAACAAGGGCGTACTTTGCACGGTCGCGCGCGCTGCACCTTGAAAGGGGTCTGCAGACGGCTCCCACCTTTGTGCGGACTGTGTTCTCTGACGCTGATGCGACAGACCGCGCGAAAATCACTTCGCGCGCTGCTGCCGCCGCGCTTGCTCACACCAGCGTTTCGACAGCGAGTGCCCGCGCTCATCGAGTGTGACGTGTTCGTGTTTCCTTGTGCGCGATGGTGTTCGTGTTTGTGTTCGTGTTTCCTTGTACGCTTGGTAATTTCGTTAGTCAGCAAATGAGTCCAAGTTTACAGGGCTGATAAAACTACTATCCTTACTTCCCATAGGTGTCTGCTAATTCGCAATCGATGCTTCCCCTTTCGGGCGAAAGTGCGACTTTTTTTAATGAATACAGCAATATGGGACTGGGAAGTGTATTCATAGCTTTGTAAAATTCAGCTGAGCATCTATTAGGGCCGGGCGTTCTTGAAGAATACAGATGGTCAATGGGTAGCTAAATTTCTTTTATGGGGCTACTATAATAGCTGCGCAATCATTTTCCTGCAAGGGGCCTAATCACTACAGACACAAAACTAGACACTAAACATTTTGACACAATTGCTTGTCTGGTTGTATTAATTACTTATGACTGTCAAGTAGTCTTCAACCAATAAATGAGCTCATTTTCCCGACGTTTCGCATCTAACCCGGCGCCTTTTTCAGGGCGAAATGACGACGGGGATGGCAAGGCGCAACTTTTAATATTTCATGGGCGAGCTGGGGAGGACTCACTACATAGATACCTCATCCTGAGGTAGGGATGTAATTAGCATATGAGAGCAGTCCAGACAGCTACAGATCATCGACTATCAAACCAAGAATGCACCGTCTAGTGAGATTGCCAGTGAAGTCACGCCCCTTTGCAGCCACATCGATTCGGCACGTGTCAACAATGGCATGTACCGGACCCTACTGGCCATCGAAAAGAACGCGCCCGCACGTATGACTGACGTCACCACTCGGCTACAAACCACTGTCCAGAGCAAGCGACATCACCATACCGGAGTAATCTAGGCAGCTGCAGGATCTGCCCATGTGTCAATGTACGTTTGGCTTCATACGGATACTTGCTTGGTCGTGACCACTTGAAAAAAATTTTGTTGAGGTGAAAGCGCTCGATCGCTCATGGGTCGGAAAAGCGACCGTCCGGTGTAATACCACCAAAAATAAATGGCACCAACATTGGCGGGAGTCGATCGCACTACTTTTCATTTTAATGAGGGCGAATTAAGGCACAGTTTATTAGGAAGAGTTAATTAAGGCAGTCGAATCCACGACTTTTCGTGGGGTTCAAACACACGACATTTGGTGTTAGTTAAATAAAAGTTAATTAAGGCACAGTGAACACAGCACAGTTAATTAACACGCGGCGTGAAGAGAAAACCGTAGCAATGGTTTATTTAGACATTCCTGCCACGGTGACGTGGCCGCTCAAGTTCTTTTTCTCGCACTACCCGCACGTGGGCCGTATTTCTCTTCAGCAGCTCAGGAGGCGATCGTCGCGCGGCTACAATTAAGGCCCTCGAACCCACGACCTTCGATGTTTACGGGAAGTAGGCTTTCGCCTTTATCGTCTTTAGTGTAGGCTAAAGTGACTGTCAGCTTTTTATTTATTTATGGCTCTTGAATTGTTGTGTGAACAAATTCTAATATGGCTGGAAAAGAATACTCACTAGTAAAACAGCTGGCAAAGGCTTTTGCTGAGTTAAGTAATAAAATGAAGGCTAACCGTGCCGATCAGAACAAGTCCCTAAAGCGTGTAATTGAGTAAGTAATTCGCCCTGTTAAAGAGGGAAAGAACTTTCTGAATAAAAAAAATTGAATTCGGAGAATTGAAAGCATAAGAGTTTGCTTTAAAAAGTCATACTATGAAATTTTACGTGCCGGAACCCCGATCTGATGATAAGGCACGCCGTAGTGGCGGACTCCGGATTAATTTTGACCACCGGGGGTTCTGTAACAGGGACCTAAATCTAAGTAATACACGGGTGTTTTTGCATTCCTCCCCCATAGAAATGCGGCCATCGCAGTCGGAATCTTATGCCGCGACCTCATGCTTAGCAGCGCAACACCAAAGCCGCTAAGCAACCACGGCGGGCTTTTAAGGAAAGAACATGCCGTGGTAATGGCAGAAAATACTGATTTTAAAGAACGAAAATGACTGGCTTTCACAGCGCTCAAAGGCGTCCAGAAAGATTAGACTCTTTTGAGCCATTGCAGTCATGATAATAACTTAGAGTATAAAAGAATCTCAATCACGTCAGACGATAACCTCATTTGAACAATGAAAACAATCTGTAGCTGCCTTAAAGTTCATGCAGAAGAATGGGATATTGATCCAGGTCACCGCATCTCCTCTAGCCATGCGCAGACGCAGAACATTATGATAAAACTTGTTTGAAAGGCAGTGAGTGGAATAAGTTTTGAACGCCCAAGGAAAACCAAAGTACACACTTCTGTCCTATGTTTTCAAGGCGAGAACAGCCCTATCTTTATTATGGAGCATTTATGCCCCGCCAACAAAGTACTCCTGGCGTGTGCCCTTAAGACAAAATGAAAAAACAGATGGGAAATTTACTTGGGTGTCAAAAACACTTTTCGATGAAAGTTGTAAATTTGTGCGTCATTCATGTCACCTGTACAAATGTTCCCGCTCACGTGGTATAATAATTATTGTTGGCTTTGAGGCGCGGCACCCACACACCAAGTTATGTGGAATGGCTTTTTCTCTTTCTCCAACTGAGCATGGATGGCTTGAGTAAGATCATTTCTTCATCTTACAATGTACCCTTCGCAGCATTAGAAAGAAATTACAAAATTAGGAAATTGTGTATATCAGAAGAATGTGTTTTATCACTCCTACTAATTAATTACAGGGTTTGACCCGGCACAATCACGATCAGATTATGAGGCATGCCGTAGTGGGGGACTCCAGTTACCCAGTTATGCAGGTCATGAAACAGACGCCTACGTCTTGGTGCTGTCACGGTGGTTTCGTTAACTTGTTAGGCTCTCCCCCCCCCCCCCCCCCCCCCCGCTGCTTCGCAAAACATCGATTCTCACAGGGCGTGGGATCTGACGGCTTTATTGTACTGAGAATTTCTGTGAAAATTACGGCCGGTTATTGCGGCAACACGGAATGAAATTAGAGACTTCTGCAGCTTTCACAGCAAGTTTCTCTAAATGCTATCTGTGCAGATGATATTGCACTGTGGATAAGTGGCCCTTCGCACCTTGGTCAGCAGCTTTGTGGAAGCTTGTGCTCTGTGGATAAGCGGCCTATCGCACCTTGGTCAGCGGCATTGTGGAAGCTTGCAAAGAGCTCTAAACGCGACTTCGAAGTACTTGAGTGAAGTTTGGCTGCAGATGTCACCCGCTAGGTTAGCTTATTTATGGCTGCCACCTATTGTTACGAGCGAGTACTTCTAGTTTTTGCGGGCAAGGGGTTTCAAAAGCGTCTGCTTGGAGCTCGAACCAGATTGACCATCGGAGAGGGTCCAGCAGGGAAGACGAGATTATGTAAAAACAAATAACAGAAGTTTACTAAATCGTTACGGGTGAGCGGTGCTCTTTAAACAAAAAACCGGCGGATCCCACGCCCTGTGGGAGTCGATGGTATGCGAAGCGGTGTGCAGGAAGGCTACCAACTTCCCCTGCCGTCTTCTCCCTAATATCGCCCGAATAGTTACACAACTTACCGAGCTTCTTGGGACCCCTAAAGCTCTGTCCATTCCACTGTCCTGGACGTCCGTCGCCGAAGAGTCCTTCCAAGCTGCTAAAACACTTTGGCACACGACACCCTGCTGGCGCAAACCCTACATGTCGCACCAAACCTTCTTATCACCGATGCATATAGTGCGGCTGTCACCGCTGCTTTAATATGCTGGAGCGCAACTCCTGGTGCCCACTCGGGTTTTTCTCTCAAAAAGCTGAAGCCTGTACAAACGCGCTACAGCACGTTCAGTCACGAGCTGCTTGCGGTATACTTGGGTTTTCGGCATTTGGGACACCTGCTGGAAGGAACAAGTTTTCACGTCCTCAAGGATCACAAGCCTTTGACGTTCGCTTTCCGCGATAGGCGCAACACTTATACCGCACGAGAGATATGGCACCCCAATTTCATCTCCAAGTTCACCATGGACATACGATACATTGAAGGCCCAGTCAACGCAGCCGCAGATGCCTTCGCCCGTATAGACGCAATATCCACCGTCGCCCAGGACTTCGAGGAAATTGGCATGGCGCAGAATTCAGCCGTCGATCTTTGGGACCTCTGGTCCTCTGTACGTCATTAGCGCTGTCCGACCTGTCCTTTCTATTTTCTACAGGTACTATCACTTGCGACGTGTCAAGGGGTCAAACACGCCCATTCGTTCCTTGCGACTCCACCATGAAGTGTTTGACACGCTGCACAGTGCAAATAATCCTGGAGTTCGCGCCACCCAGCGTCTAAATACTTCCCGCTTTGTGTAGCTCACTGTGATAGGGTGGCTAGAAGGGGAGGTGTGAATACCGGCGGCGCAAACGTGACCCCACAGCGCACCGATGCCGCGAGGCGGCGCTGTTGACCAAGGCGGGGTAAGCACGCAGCCGAAATGAGCGCCTCGCCAGCCTCGCGTCGGCTGCATCTCCACCACCGAAGTGAAAGTGAGCCCGTTTCAGGTATCCCGCGCTTTCTGCGAGCGTCAAAGAATGAATCTTTATCATGAAAACAGTGTTATGTCAGCCCAAATCATTACTCCTGTGAGTTTTACGGGCCCTGTTCGCACTGTATCGAGATTCAAACGCGTTTTGTCTGTGCGCATTTCGTGAGCTGGCTTTGGGTGTTAGGAGCTAGTGGGGGCTTCGAAATAATTTCGACCACTTCGGTTTCTTTAACGCGCACTGACATCATACGGCACACGGGCGCCTTGCATATCGCCTCCCTGAAAATGCGACCGCCGTCCTCGAGATCAGCAATCACCCTATGCGTGCCGTAAGACCTGTTAACTGCAGACATTACCTGATAAAGTCTGGACGTATTTATAAACCACTTTTTATCTGCGCTTGCAGACCTGTAGCATGTCATTTTGACGCTCATATAAGGAATTTACTATGATTGCAGACAGTGAAGCAACAGATCTGGTCATGTAATCGTTTATTTACAAATGAGCAAAAATATTTACAACACAAGGTTTCAGTGTTTTCCGTTTCTTCTCACTGCTCTGCTGATTGAAACTTTTAAGCAATAAGTGAATCCTTGTGAGGCAATAAAAACGTATAACTGAGGCTGACAGGGTAGCAGAATGGTCTAGGCAACCAATTTTTGATATTTAACCAATTGACTGCAATATCTCGGCCACAGCTTTGGCATGCTAGTGTGTTACACTGAATTAAAAATTATGGGGTTCTACGTGCCAAAACCACTTTCCGATTATGAGGCACGCCATAGTGGAGGGCTCCGGAAATTTTGACCACCTGGGGTTCTTTAACGTGCACCTAGATAGATATAAGTACACGGGTGTTTTTACATTTCGCCCCCATCGGGATGCGGCCGCCGTGGCCGGGATTCGATCCCAGGACCTCGTGCTCAGCAGCCCAACACCATAGCCACTGAGCAACCACGGCGAGTGTTACACTGAATAAACGAGGGAGTTTGTTTTCAAGGGCATTGTCCAGCTTATAGAACGATTCTGAGGGATATAAAAGGCCCTCAAGGTCCCACTCTTTGGATGCCTCTGGTGGAAGCTCTCTGGGGATATTGCCTTTATGGTGCTTCGTAGTCTTCACAATGTGTGGGCAAAACACGCCTTCTCGCCACATAACCTGCAATGTAATAAACTAGCCGTGCGTCGCTGCGGTGCTCAACATAACTTTGGTGGTCCACAGCATCTCGCCCTCGAATGACGGAATGGCGGGAGGAACTCCAAAACAGGCGACGAGACCAACTGACAGCGGAGGGCGCAGGCGCAGGCCAGCGCGGGAGTACTACGCCGTAATACCACGCTGCGAGCAGCAGCGCCACGTTCCCCCTGGTGGCATCGGTGCGCAAGGGGGTCACGCGCGCCCGAAGGAAAGCGCCGCCGGTATTCACACCTCCCCTTCTAGCCACTTTAACTGTGAACTCAGACGTGCGCCGCTTGGCTCGTAAATGTCTTCCCTGTCAATGCTTCAAGACGACTCGACCCACGAAGTCACCAATTCAATCTTTTCGTGCACCTGACGCCCTGTTCGATCACATTCGCACCGATATCATTGGCCTGCCGCCACCATGCCAAGGTGCTCGCCACATACTCACTTATGTCTACTCACTCACTTATCCGATGACCTCACTCACTTACATAGTGGCACTTACAGTGACATCCGCATTCGACAATGGCTGGCTCTCACGCTTCGGATGCCCCAGCGTTGTTACAACCGATCGCAGCCGCCAACATTTCGAATTTCGTCTGTTCCGCGAACTCACGTGCCTGCTTGGCGTCCGCCGTATCCATACGACCGCGCACACCCATGGGCAAATGGAGTTGTTGAACGCCTTCATCGTCAACTTAAAGCCGGCTTGATGACCCGTCAGGGTCGCTCTCTTTGGGCTGGACACCTTGCTCTCGTCATGCTAGGCGTGCGCTCCTGTTTCAAGGAAGACATCGGCGGCACAGCTGCGGAGCTGGTCTATGGTACAACGTCGCAGTTGCCCAGTGAATTTTCCGCACCAGCTACTGTTGCCGCACGCGTTCCAGACAGCTATGGTCAGCATCTCCGCTTCCTGTTTGCACGCTTGCGTCCTTCCTTGCCTAGTAGGGTTGCATCATCAAATAACGTTTTCGTCAGCACAGAAATACCTACAGCGAGCCTACAACGAGACATGCCTACAGTGAAGGCATCCGACTCTAGCAGTCACCATCATCTTTCTCAGCAGCCTTTTATACATGGCCAGCTCCAGCGCGTGTCTCGTGTTTCGTGCTGGGCGATTGCAAGAAGAAAAGGGAGGAGGAATAAAAAGAGAGCTGCTTTGGCTGTCGGTCCGAACGGTTCTTCCGGCCGCGGACTCACTCATTGTTGTAGTAGACCTAACCTCGGTCCCTATATTGATAACCAACGAAGTTAAAAAGTGTGAGGTGGCTCTTGAAACCTCTGTCGCTGTCGTTTACTACCGTCATACTCCCTAGCATCCTTAAAAAAATATACGGAGCCCAATCAACGTGGGTATCGATACAAGCGATGCTTTATATGCTGTTTGCTTTGAATGACGATAAGTAACGCTCATGTTAACGGCGAATATGTGATTTCTCCATTGTTTAGTCTAATACAAGAGTGGTAATTTGATCTAAAATGTTACCTTGTGTACACCACTGCTGTTTGTATGCGTAGTCCACAAACATACAAGGAGACGTGCTTGTCTGAGGCGTAGTTCTGCGTCATTCTTCATATTGTCGGAGAGTTGAGCACTATCATTGCCTCACATGGCCCATCACATGGTGGCAGAAGTGTTATCTTTAATTTATTGATGGGGCTCTAAGTCGTTCTAATAATTATTATAAAATTGTATGTATACATTAAAACGATATATTCGCGGTCTGCACCACGTTTCGCTGCGCAGCGAGTACACTCCATTTCCGCGCGGCGCTTCTTTGGGGCCTGGGTGTCCTCGACGCTGAGTGCACGCTTTGGAGCCACTTTGTTGGCGCCTGTTTACGTGCTCCTTCAGCATGAGCGGCCAGCACGCTCTTCAGAGGCCAGCTCCAAGGGCTCTCTCCAGGCTATGGACAATTTCAATGTTTACACTATCAGAGCCCAGCACGCGACCTCCACAGTCCAGCACCTCCATTTTTGCCACATAGGAAAGCAAGCACAGCCCGTGTACATAGACTCAAACTACGCATACCGGCCCTTTGCGGTGGCGGCTGGGATGAAAGGATGGATGGATGAATGGATGGCTGGGATGGATGGACGCTCATAGCAACCGTATATGAGCGTCCCCTTCGAACGGAGTGGTGGGTTGCGCAACCAGCTTTTGTTATTATATTTGTTTATTCAGTTACACTAAAGGGCCGGTGGGGGCATTACATAGGGGGGAAATGACAAGAAGAAAAACGAATATACACTGTAAGCCATTGAAAATAACTGCGTGACGGCAAAAAGAAAGCAGAACAAGAACAGGAAGCGCGATACAAGACAATAAATCTAGTACATACTACAGCTAACGAAACAGTCAGCAAATACACAATGGTGCAAACAACGCAATATAGATTCCTATACGCATTAGTGATTGTAAAGCAATGGAGCGAGAATTACAATGACCAAATAACCTATAAGAGGGCCTGCAGTTTCCAGGTATTCGGCAATAAGTACACTGGGCCGAAGAGGGGATCTGCGATTTAAAACTACAGGAAAGAAAAATAATAGAGTAACGTGACACAACGGAACTAAATCATAGAGTGATAAAAGTAGGAAACAAAATCAACAATGTTCATAATAATATTTCCTTTACGCGGCTAACAAATGTAGTGGGCCGTAATGAGAAAGGACATATCTAGTGGGAACGGAGGGAAGAAGAAGAATAAAGAGATACTGGAATGCCGGCGTTTCTCCTCCATGAGGATAATGACATTAGAAATTACAGTGCGACAGCTTGGCCTGCCATTGAACACTCCGGTACTACTGTCTTTCGGAGCGTCTGTGCTTGGGCACTCACACAGGAATGTGTGCTTCGCCTTTGAAAAATTTATTATTGAATCAAACCGATTTCATTGATGACCGTATTATTCTTTTCATTCCTCCTCTATTGCCTCATTTTTATATTATAGATAATTATTTTTTTCCCTTTTCATAGCATGACAGTCTACTGAACCCTTTCGATTTTTCCTCGCCTAGACCGCAAGACCGCAAGAATGGCAGCGGGTCGGGTAAGGTGGCTGCCGAACGCGGGCAAAAAAACAATAACATCGTAAAGGTAACAGACACATTTGGTCCATTTGTAGCCTGGCAGAATAGAGTCCACCATACGTTCCAATGTCACAGGAACATTGCACAGTCCAAAGGGCATGACTTTGAGCTGACATAAGCCATCCGGCGTGAAGAAGGCTGTCTTCTCGCGATTCATTTCATCAACCGAAATCTGCCAGTAGCCGGATCGAAGATGGATGGACAAGAAGTATTTAGCTCCATGCAAGCAGTCCAAGGCGTCATCTATGCCTGGTAGTGAGTAGACGTCTTTTCGCGTGATCTTGTTTAAGTGGTGATAATCGACGCAGAAACACCAGCTACCATCTTTCTTTTTCACAAGGAAGACAGGCGAAGCCCAAGGACTGGCTGATAGCTGGATGACCCTTTGCGGAGCATTTTCTCCAATTATGATTGGATGACTCACCATTCAGCATGCGATACACGATAGGGACACCGACGAACAGGATTCGTGTCTCCAGTGTGTATACGGGGCTGAACAACATATGTTTGGCCTAAAGGCCTGCCACCGAAATCAAAGATGTCACTGTACGATGCAAGCAGGCGACGTATATCCGTGGCCTGTGGCGAGGTGAGGTCAGGTGCAATCATTTTCGCGAAGTCATCCGTTAAGGAACCAGAGCCGTGAGCTGCAATTGGTGCTGATAAACCACTGTGGCAATCAGACTCTCAATGTCAAATTCGGAACCACTAGAAACACTGGCCAAGAACGTGCCGGCCGGAATCACTTGAGGGCACAGGCTGAAATTCAGAAGCGGTAAAGCGACGTCGTTATTAGCAACCGCGACCAGAGTATGCGGAACAGCAATGTTTGGGTTCAAAAGCACGTCGAGGATGGGGCGAGGCACACAGTCGCCGTCAGGAACCTGTGGCTGGGCGGTCAAAGGGACGTAAGTAACAGCCTCGGGTGACAGACGCACATCGTGAAGCACGCACAAGTGTGGTGGGGCGGTGCTCGAACATCGGCGAGTTGAGGCAGTTCTAACTGAAGAACGCCGGTCGCGCAGTCAATGAGAGCAGGATGAATGGATAAAAAGTCCAATCCAAGGATAACATCGTGAGGGCAGTTGTAGATCACAGCAAAGAGAACAGAAGTAGGGCGGCCGGCTATACTTAAACGCGCAGTACACATTCCAAGAGTAACCAGCATGCCGCCGTCGGCCACAAGAAACACTCCGGTAGCTGCTGCGGTGAGGACCTTTTTTAAACGTCTACGTAGGCCAGCACTCATGCCAGATGCATGGACTCCACTGTCCACGAGTGCTTGGACAGGTACGCCGCCTATTTTAACGTCAGTTACGCTTCTTCTTGTGGATCCAGACAGAGAATTTGCTGCAGTAGTCGGCAATACAGCAACACTTCCAAGGGCTGCATTTCCTAGTTTTCCAAAAGGGTGCGGCTAAAAGCCACGGGGGATGAAAGGCGACGTGGCTGCGGCGGACGGGTAGATGGGCGACGTGTTTGCGGTGAACGAGACTGGTGTCCGCGCGGTGACGGTGAGTGACTGTACCACGTCTTCCTAGCAGAGTTGTCGGCGCTGTTAGACTCAGCGGTGGGCGAAACATTGCGGGTATTTCCATTAAAACGGCTCAGGTTCATCGGCGTGCGAGGTGTTGAGGGCCACGAGTTGCGACAGTATCGGGCTACATGACGAATGCGGCGACACGTGAAACATATCGGCTGGTCATCGGCAGTTCTCCACTCAGTCGTGTTGTGATAACGCGGAGAGAAGTGTCGGGGTGGAGTTAAAATAGTAGAAGGGTGTTCGTTAGCTCTGGGATTGGCGACAGCACAAACAGAATGTAAACGAAAGTTTTCAAGTTCCTGGCAAACATTGGCTTGTACGAGGGGAACTGAAGATGTGGTAGCATCGGGGCTAGGCGACCAGAAAGCTGCGGGTGCCATCGCATCCAGTTCACGTCTAAGGATTCGCACCGCGTCCTTTGATGGCGACGCATGCTGCTCTGCGGGTTGATCTTCACACGTCGACGTTACGGCAGTATTCGGAAGTCGGGCGAATGATTGCAAGACGCGCCAGTTTTTGGCCTGCTCTAATTGTCGGCACTCTTTAATGATTTCATCAACTGTAGAGCAGATTTGGCACATTAGCAGATTAAACGCGTTGTCAGTAGTGCCCTTAAGCACGTGCCCGACCTTCTCAGTTCTGTCATGTCGTGATCGGCTTTACGACAAAGTACCAGCACGTCCTGGATGAACGAGACATAGAGCTCTGTGGGGGATTGGGCACGGGACGCCAGTTCCTGCTTTACGGCAATGTTACGGCCGGCTGGTTTGTCAAACAACTCTGTCAATTTCTCTTTGCATTGGTCCCAGCTGGTTAGCCCCTTTTCGTGGTTTTCGTACCGCACCTTTGCCGTGCCTCTTAGGTAGAACAACAGGTTAGGTCGCATAGGCGTAGGGTCCCATCTGTTGATTCCACTCACGCGTGTGTACATGGCTCCCACTCTTCACCGTCGGCGCCATCGGTATCGCAGAAAGTTCCAGGATCCTCGGGTTGCACAATGATAACCGAAGGTGACAGCGACGTAGCATGCGACAGTGACGTAGGAGGTGGCAACGACGTTGATCCCGAGTGCTCACCGTCCACCATGGTGCGGACAGTGATGCGACGTCCACTGCGGAGCTCCGTTTCCAGCCGTGGTACCCCACACCTCTCACCAATATGTTACGAGGGTGTTAGGTGTATAGAAGACATTATTTACAATATGTATACAAAGTGAGTCAGATTAGATAAGATGGCTGACCACCAGCAACACACAGCAACCAGAGTCTCGCGATCTTCTTCCTCCTCTTATCTTTCATCCTTCCGTAACATTACTTTCGAGACCAGATATGAAGACACTGGAGTTAAACCTTTATTGAAATGACGAAGTAACTGTGGCGCAAGTGACGTGCGCGTCTTTGAACGTCGCGGACCGCCTTGTTAAGTGTGAAAAAGACGTTCGTGAGAAATTTCCTGAACTTATCTGTCTAGGCAACTATCTACCGTCTATAACAAAATTTACTGTTCCCTTTTAAGATGAGGGATGTTACGCCGGTCCAAAAAGAAAATCTTACAGTATGTCACGCGAAAAGAGACTTTGGTTGAAAAATGAGGTCCAGAATATGTTAGATGCTGGAATAGTACGGCCATCAGTGTCGACGTTCGTCTCACCTGTTACTCTGGCTCCGATATGCGGATCTGTGCGACGATGTACTGATTACCGGATCTTGAATATCCAAACGGACAGTTTCTCTTTTCCAACGCCAAGCATCGATGAGATAATTGAAGAAACCGGAGGCTGCAAAACATTCTCCCGTATAGACCTTTGCAAAGGATTTTGGCAGATTGCACTCGAAGAGGAATATAAAATGCATACAGCCGTTTGCCACTCCATTTGATGTGTACGAATATAATCGTTTGCCTTTTGGACGGAAAAACAGTGCAGCATGGTTCCAGAAAATGATGAATAGGGTTCTCAAGCCATTTTTTGGACTATTCTATAATATACGTGTAGACGACATCATAGCATACTCCAAGGATGAAATAACACACGCCGAACACCTGATATCTCTTTTGACGGTATTAAGTGACGCTAGACTTAAAGTGAATTTTAAGAAAACTGAATTTATTAAACACAAAATTACATTTCTCGCTTACAAAGGGCACGAAAGAGGAATCCGTAGAACCTGTACGACATATGAAGCCAGACAATGTACATGCAGTTTGGGTTTTTCTTGGCCTCGCAGGACACTTTAGAAATTACATAAAGTATTTTTCAGCACGAGCTAAGCCGTTGAAGAACATACTCCGTAAAAACACAGATTTGATTTGGACTAAAGAATGTGAGAAGGCGTACAGAGATATGGTATTAGCCATATCATCAGACCCGGTCCTCACAATACCGGACTTCACTGTTCCATTTGAACTTACAACTGATGCATGGAACTACGGAGCAGGTGGTGTACTGTACCAACGAAGAAGCACAAGTGGCAGCAAAAGAGGAAGACAAGTGGTTGGATGTTACTCTTATACTTTCACAAAATCGGAACAAAACTACAGCACAACAGAAAAGGAGGCATCGGCTGTTGTGCTAGCGATTAGGTACTTTCGATCGTACCTAGAAGGCACGAAATTCAAACTGTTCACTGACCATCAGGCCCTTACTAATTTTCTGAATGGTAGTCAACCGAAAGGGTTGCTCGCTGGATCAGTGAAATTCAACAGTTTGATTTTGAGGTGGCACATAGGAGCGAAAGAGATTGGTCAGATGCTCATGCACTTTCTCGACTTCCAAGTGTTAGTAACTGTGGGAACGAGGGAAGCGTAACTCACTTAAAATGTGGGAAGGCACAGAACAGCTGATGTACTTCGACAGAAAGTTTCACGTACGGGATACACTGAAAACAAAAGTTCTCGACCTCCGTCACGACAGTCCAGAGCCACGAGGGCATGGCGGCTTCTGGCCAACATACTACAGAATGAGAAGATTTACATGGCCCGGTATGAAGAAATATATTAGCGATTACATTAACTTTTGTCAACAATGTCAACGGAACAAAGCAAAATATAAGCAGAAGACAGACAGCATAATTTTTCCACCTCATTCAAGTGTGGCATTTGAAACCGTACATGTTGATTTCGCTGAATTGAAGAAAAAAGCGAAGAAATGAAGCAAACGCATTCCTTTTTAGTGTGCATTGAGGAATGCTCATGGATGCAAGCTGCCAAGTCAGGAAAAGAAAATGCTGATGCTGTCATATCTCCCTTGTATAGAGATATTTAAAGGATTGAAATGTGTCGTATCCGATAATGGCCCTGCATTCAAGAGTGAGGCATTTGCAAGGTGGGCAATAGACGGAAACATTACCCTGAAGTTCACAGCACCATACCATTCATCAGCTGATGGACTAACAGAGCGAGTAATCCGAGATATAAAACTACATATAAGTATGTACCCAGGATTCCCAGGAGGGCGGAAGTGTTGTCTACAAGCAGCTTTGTCGCACAACAATAGATCTCATACGAGCACTCTCGGATGCTGTCCTCAATACGCCGCCTTTAAGGAGCCTGCCTATTTGCCTGGGGACGATATACTTGGCATAACAGAGAAGCTTAATTTGAAGGAAACGAAGAAGACTTCTGAACAGCAAAGGAAGCACAGGGAAGCGATGAATAGAGCACTTGACAAACGTCATAACACAAATATGCCCGCGATTGCATTAGGCGGTATGGTTCTGGTGCGGAAAGGATATCGCAGTCCTAACACAAAACTTGTGGTTCGGTTTAATGTGGTAAAAGTGGCTACAAAAGAAGTAGTACTCAAGACCATTGGCTATACAACAAAAAACGGTGCGATGGAAATAGCAGCCATTGCCAACGTCATCTCTTATTTGCAGCGGCTGGATGAAACAAAACCCAGCAGAGTGTAGTGGACCGTGATGACAAAGGACCGATCTGGTGGGAACGGGGACAGAAGAATAATAAAGAGATCGTGCTTTTGTTTTGTGCACGCTTGTCGTGGAATGTTACAACAAATGTACCATAATTGGTAAGACATGCAACCTCTTCTGAGAGCTTATTCCAGTGTCTGATACCTACAAGAAGTAGCGAGCAAAAAAAGTGATTAGTTCGCGCAAATGTAGGCTGCAATTTAAAGGAATGGTCTAGTCGAGGAAAAACGCAATAAGCCGGCATAATGTAACGGGTGGCAGCGGGTGAATGACTGTCATAAAATCTTTGGAAAAAAGACAGCAGTGCCTGACGCCTGCGATTTGGGGGTGTAGGTAATTTGAGCGATGTTTTTATTTCTGTTACGCTAAATGTTCCAGAGCACTTCCTTGATATGAAATGAGTGACTGTGTTCTGAAGCGGTTCACCCGAACCCTCTCGAGTGAAGCCAGCCTATGAGGACTTTTTGAGGAACTATCAGGCATTATTCGCTTAGTGAGGTTAGAAGCACTAGCCAACAGTGCCGGCAAATGGCCACGCCTTCTGCTATAAAGGACTACCAGATAAGAAGCAGTTCGGAGTACGATTCCTAATCCATAAAGACATAGCGGGCAACATTGACGAATTCTACAGCATTGATGAGAGGGCAGCAGTAGTCGTAATGAAGCTAAATAGGAGGTATATAATAAAGGTAGTACAAACTTACGCTCCAACCTCCAGTCGCGATGATGATGCAATAGCACAGTTTTATAAAGATGTTGTATTAGCGATGCGAAGAAAGCAAACTCAGTATACTGTAGTTATGCGCGACTTCAATGCAAAAGTGGGGAAAAAGCAGGCTGGTGAACAAGCAATTGGGAACTACGGCATGGATTCTGGAAGCACTCGAGGAGAGATGTTGGCGCAATTCGCGGCATGGAATTAGCAGCGAATAATGAACACCTTCTTCAGGAATCGTTGGAACAAAAAGGGGACCTGGAAAAGGTCTAAGGGTGAAACAAGAAATGTAGAAGTGTTACGTAGCGTAAAGTGCAGTGATTATAGGTTAGTGAAGGCTAGTATTCAGCTTAGTTTTAAGAGAAACAGTAAAAATGGTCAAGAAGAAACAGACCAACCTGGACACAATAAGAGCAAAACCAAAGCGATTCAGGTTGGAACATGCAAGCAAATATGCAGCCGTAGAACAGAAAGATGAATTTGAAATAGAGGCAACAAATGAAACCCTCACTAGGCTGGCTTCAGAAGCAGCAACTGAGGTGGGACTTAAGGCACCAAGGCAACCAGAAGCTAAGTTCTAAGTAACAAAGTACCTAATAAAGAAGCGACAAAGAATGAAAGTACCCAATATAAAAGATCAGATAGAATTCGTGGAACTGTCAAAACTAATGAACGAGGAGAAAATAAGGCATATTGGAAATTATAATGTGAGAAATACTGAGAAAGCAGTAAAAATGGACGCAACCTGAAATCAGTGTGAACAAGGCATTGGACAAACCAAGATGTGTGCACAGAAAGAGAGACAGAGTAATATCATGAGCAATCTCGAAGATATAGTAAAAGCAGCAGAAGAATTCTATACTGACCTGTACAGCACCCAAACCAGCCACGATATTTCCATTAAAAGTAGTAATAAAGAGCTTAGAGTGGTTCCTTCTATAACTAGCGATGAAGTGAGGAGGGCCTTGCAAGACATTAAATGGGGAAAGGCGGCAGAAGATGGACTACCAGTCGATTTAATCAAGGATGGTGAAGACATAATGCTTGAAAAGCTAGCACCCCTTTATACGAACTGTCTATCGACTTGAAGGGTCCCCGAGAACTGGCAGAATGCCAACATTATACAAACCCACAAAAAGCGAGGCGTTAAAGAATTGAAAAACGATAGGCCCATTAGCTTACTTTCACTATTGTAGAAAAAATTCACCAAGATGATCTCCAATAGAATAATAGAAACACTGGACTTTAGTCAAACATGAGAACAGGCAGGTTTCAGGAAGGGATACTCTACAATGGATCACATCCATGTCATCAATCATGTAATCGAGAAATCGGCAGAGTAGAATCAGCTTTTCTATATGGCTTTCATAGATTACGAAAAGCCATTTAATTCAGTCGAGATACCAGCAGTCAGAGAGGCATTACATAAGAAAGGAGTACAGGGCACTAACGTAAATATCTTGCAAAGTATCTACAGATACTCCACAGCTACCTTAAACGATTACTGACACACAAAAAATCCACGTGCTTTTTTCTACTTTAATAAGTAGTTAATGACCCAGTAATCATGGCACGAAACCTCATTTACTTCAAAGCGCGACAGGTAATTATTTGCAGTCTTTTTTGTAGCGACCAGTCCAAGTTTCGGTTTTAGAGAGCAACGAGACGGGAGAAGCGTGAATGTAAACAAAGTGGTCACGTGTTCGCAAAAAGCCATGACGTATGCTCTGACGCGCAGCCAGCGTGCGCGCTTCATTTTGCTAGTTTGTCTGCCACGCCTGCACGTGGTTTGCCATGTCCTCGCCATCATCGTTGTCGTCGTCGTCCTCGTTTTCGTCGTCCAGCGGCGACGATCTCCTGCATGTGGGAGTCGCCGCCGTATTAGACGTGGCCAATCACTTTGAATTTGACTCACTAGAGAGCAGCGACTCGGATATTGCGGCCGACGACGGCGAGGATGAACCTGAACAAAACTTTCGCATCGGCCACGTTCAATGGTAAGACACAACAAATCGGCGTTGAACGTTGTGGCCTGCACGACATTTAACCAGTAGCGTGTAGGAGCGGTCTCAACTTTTCGCATGTCATAATTAATCTCAATTTTCACAACGTCTTAAGAGCAACAAATACTGCTGCATATATATGCAATGTATCCCTTGAGTTTATAGGCATGGTTATTGCCACACTTCGATGTACCTACATGTAATCTGGTTTTCGAGTCAGTGACGGCTAATTGCTTTATATGCTTTATATGCCTGTCTAAGAGCAGACAGTTTATTTATTTATGTTACCCGCATGGTACAGTTTGTAAAACGGAACTACAATGCTCAGCAACATCGACGAATTGCAGTGTGCGGAGCACGCAGAGCGCACGTTTCAAGTTGTATCGCGATTATCGCAGGTGCCAATGTGGACATTGCAGGGCAATGGAGACGCAGCGCCAGTCGGTGCGCTGCACAGAGCTTGACCGTGTGGACGCACTCCGAGGCAACGAGGCATGCATCACAAGCCACCCACCTTTGTTCAGGCTTGCCTGAACGTGCATGCCTTTGAAGTGGCGTATTACGCCCTCATGGAAGACCGCCCGGCGCTTGTAGAGGCCCCGGAAATCCACAGGTATTTATTTACACCTTTTCCACCGCGGCCTCGACCCAAAGCACGGCGTTCGTAGTATTAGATTTTCGGTCGGGAACAATTTGTGATCTCACTTCGCAACATGACATAATACGTCCGTCCAACCTTCCGTGTTAGTGTTCGAGCCCATACATCGTAGCACACGCGTAACTTCTAAAAGACGTGCAGTCGGCATCACAAATTTACGGTTCATGGTATCTCAGACAATATTGAATTACCAGCGATTCCTGCAGGGGTCATGAAAATATTCAGCCTTTCCTCGGATACCGCGGACCCTATACTTTAACGCCGGCTGTACGCTACAGGAGGCATCCTCAGCCGCTAATTAGCGTTATCGTTAAAATTCTCCTAACCTTGTTCATTTATTTTCAGGTGGTACAGATACACAGCATACCACCAATTTGCATGGTGGGTGTGGCATCGGCTGGGACGGGGCAACAGGAGGGTGCTGCCCAGCTGTGTCGTTGCTGCTGTGAGGGACTCCTTCCCATCTGAGGTGTACGCAGGATTTAAATATCCGCACTATTAAAAAAATGTAAACAAAATGTGCCTATGTGTGCTGCTGCAATGCTGTGTAACAAGAAGAGGGTTCAGACATTAAATTCGCATTGCACGTGAAGTTACAAATTGCCTTCTCAACAAATTGGAAAATACATGTTATTTTTATTCACAAAATATATAGCATTATTGCTAACAGGGCCACGACCAAGGTCTGCATCACTTGTTGTGGCCTACACAACTACATTTGACATGATAGCATAGATTGGTAGAATATTTCAAGTTCAGTGAATACAACGGCTATACGTAATCTTATCTGCTCAATCATTGCCATTCTGACTTCTGCCTATTACATCTCCATTTATTTTTACCAGACAATTCATGCAATACATTTCGGTCTATGAAAGCTAAAAGCCCTCAGAGACAGGACATGCATTTAGAAATTATTCGCTTCCTTTACGCACGCATACCAAATGGCTACTTTCAAGTGCAACATTATTGAAAGGGCACGTCTTTCTGAATTAAACATTTGAGGCACCTTGTTCTCAATGCATAATCTTTGATAAACGCCGGGAAGTGTCCTGCAAGGCCAAGAAAAACGCGCAGGAAGTAAAGGCAATAAGGCTTAACCAGCTTGGAGATTCTCTCTACCGATTCTTGCTTAGTGCTTTTAGCGTGCTCGTAAAACACCCTGCCAAGAAATACTACGGTTTCTTGAAAGAACGCACTTTTCTTGAAGTTGACTTTGAGTTGGGCAAGACGGAGTGCGTGAAGAACTTTTGAAAGATGACTACGGTGTTCTTCCTTTGCCTTTGAGTAGGTGATGATGTCGATGTACACATTGCAAAATATGACCAGCTAAGGTTTCAGAATGTCCGTCATAATCTTTTGAAATCACGCAGGGGTGTTTTTCCAACCAAATGGTAGGCGGTTGTACTCAAACAAGTCAAATGGGGTTATGAACGCGGTGTACTTCTTCGTTTGTTCACTTAGCGGAATCTGCCAAAAGCCCTTGCAGAGGTCTATTCGTGAAAACCATGGCATCCGCTGGTTTCGTCAATGGTGTCGTCGATTCTCAGCATTGGATAAGGTACCAATTCAGTTTGACGATCGAGAGCTCGGTAGCCTGTGCAGAGGCGGAATGTCCCGTCTTCTTTTGGTGCAATAGTTATAGGAGAAGCAAATGGGGATACAGAAGGCCGGATGATACCTGCGTCCAACATTTCTTGCAACTCCTTTTTATCTCTGGACATATTATAGAGGGTTCTACGAACCACTATTTTATCTGCGAGCTCGAAAGGAACGACATGTGATTACCTTGCTGGAGGGTAGCTACCCATGCATGTAAGCTCTGGGTACTTAGTCTTGATGTATTCCTGGTGAAAAATTAGCCATGATACATTAGGTTCTTCACCAGGATCTTCTGTTCTTGTCGTGTCTTCGATCATTACTTTGTCCTCCTAATGGAGGTTTATCTTAAGTTTTTTTTCTGTCTGGATGGGACAAAACAAATCGTAGGTGACATTGGGAATCGCCAATACGTCACTGGTAATAGCATGTCTTTGAAATTCAATAGCCAGGGTTGCCCATTCACTGTGCGTGGTCACTGACCCATCGTAGGCTTGGACACGCAATGTTCTACCAGCTTCCAGCCGACCGGCATCCACTCGAGTCTTGTTGATAATTAATACCGAAGCTCCACTGTCAACAAGAGCCTTCATTTCAATGCCATCTACCTTAATGGGGGCGCACAATAAGCTTGACGACACCAAATAGCACACTGTCTCATTGAAGCTAACGGAAAACAGAGTGAGCGCTCCTTCCTTTTTGCGCCTCATTGAACCTCTTTTTCTGGGGCTTCTGATGTACGGTAGACAGATTATGTGGAAGTAGGTTGCCATGAACTGCGGTAATTGGTTCTTCACCATCCTCACAGTCATGATTTACGCTTCCCAAAGATTTGTTTTTAAAGCTATCTTCACATTCAGATGACGGCAACGACTCTGGATGCTCACTCAGCTTGCGAGAATCAAGCTCCTCTGTTCTACCACCTGGCGGTCTTCTCAACGTAATTCTTGGCACTGAGGTCTGTAGAAAGTTCAGAAGGTCGTCAAATGTTCTTGGACTTTTGAGCTGGACATGATGTACGGATCTCGATACACAACCCTTGCTTTATCAAAGCTACTACAGCAGAAGACGACAGCTTCGGTTCTGCAGAATACAGTAGGCGACGCTTCTCAAGACAGTACTCAAGCAGAGAGCCACCTGTATAACAGAACAGTAGTGCCGCATCCCATTTTTCTACTGCGCTGCCTTCGAAAGCCGCTAATGAGTCGCTTTTGCACAGTTCCCAGCATGTTGTTCCATGATCCACGAGTTGCACATCATACCATTTTCTGGCTATATCACCCAAATAGCAGCGCATATTCAAAATCTTTGTGTCGTCGGACTGCCACATATTCTTGTCACAAGCATACTCGAAAAACCACAGCCAGCAGTGCGCACTTTGCGAGTTTCCTTCAAAAACATCCGGTTCAACAATGCCTCTTGCTGATTGCTCTCGACTAAGCGCTTGGACGAATGTTCTCATTATTTCGATCTGTTTCCTCTTTGAGGGTGCCACGTCGTATGGGTTCCAGAATGTGTTCGCTTCGTGTCTGCATTTGTAGATTCACTGTCACCTATCCTGTTTCCACGAGGGCTTCGTGGCTGATTGCAGCTTGTTGCAGCACCGCGTTGAACAGCGCGGTAGAACTAACTTCGAGAGGAAGGTCCGTCGCTGGCTCACCTTGCACTTGGTATCGGGTGAACACAACAGACGCCGATGACACCTGGTCAACGAAAAACGTCACCCGCATGGCTGGTCTTCGCAAACTGTCAGCTGCGCCAAAATGTAGCGTTCCTAACTAGAACGGCAGCAGAAACGACATAATCTCAGTGAGACGGGTGTCGTCCGCCATTTTATTCCTACTTCTTCCTTCTTCGCAAACTGTCAGCTGCGCCAAAATGTAGCGTTCCTAACTAGAACGGCAGCAGAAACGACATAATCTCAGTGAGACGGGTGTCGTCCGCCATTTTATTCCTACTTCTTCGTTCTCACTCCTTCCCTAGCCCATTTCTTCGTCTTCATTCATGCGTTCAGCGCAGACCGCTTCAAGCATGTTTCATTATTGCACATAATATAAGTTACAGTATAGATTGCAATGCAGTTTAAAATGGATTTGCACCTTCAGCCAAAATACTGTCCCTCGGTAGTGCATTAAATTCACCGATTGTGCACGAAAAGAATACATCAAACAATTTTGAGCATGCCATATGGAAGCAGGTCGCGTTTGTGCTGTTGCTCTATGAGAAGGACAGAAACAGCTGAATGTATGGATGCATGAATGCTAATTTTCACCAACGTGTTAAAGAACAAATATATGTGCCCTGAAATTTCTCATTAGTAATGCAGGGGCAGAGTTTTGATGCACTATGTCCGACAGAGAATGGGTCCATTTCTACTTTCTAGAAGTAAAACAAAATGTGTGCCTTCGAACCATTTCTATTTAGTAATGTCCTTACAGGCTGCTGCTGATGGTTGCTGAAGAGCTCTTGACGAATGAGTCATACTGAAAGTTGGTTGCTGCCACATCATAGACGTAAAAACTATTGTCATCCCTGCAGTCTGCTGGCATTGTCTTGCACAACCGACCTGTACTGGGCATAGTACGAACACTGGATACGATGCAAATTTAGGCACCAGGTGATGCACGTAAGCACAGACGTGAGCTCCAACATTAGCACGCTTGAATCATTACATCACCACTTCGTTCAACCCCCCTACAATGAAACCTTCTATCATCGCAACTTACAGACAGAAGTTTCTTGCCCTCAATCTCGGTCTTAAAAGAAGGTTTCAATGGCTATTTTGGATAGCAGACGTCTGCTATGCCACATTAGGGGCTGATTTATTGAGACACTTTCATCTGCTCGTCTGCCCATCAGTGGCAAACTTTCCTTCTTCTGGCGAGTTGCCGGTTTAGACACGAGCGTGGAGCGGGGGACGGCTGAGCGAGGTGAAGAACAGGAAGTGAAACGATGGAGTAGATCAAGTGAAGGGATGTACAAATAAAGCCCCAGTGCTCTGAACTGGGCTTGGTGATTTGGTTTATGATACGTTTGATTATACAGGGTTATAAATGTTACGTATTTGTTTCTGGACACCAACGCCACCTATATACATATAACCTAACTCTTGATAGTCGTGACAAGCTTGTGTGGTTTATATATACAGCAACGACATCAACGTGCGCACATGCACCCCTAGCTGTGTAAACTTAAATAATGTTCTTTGTTGTATTCCTGAGACATAACATCGCGTCAGAAGAGGGTCAGAAGTAACAAGAGCAGCAGCCGACAGCTCCGCAGCGCCCGCCCGTGACCGCCATGGCAAGTCCCTTTTTACAACCTCCACCGCCGTTCACGCCCGGCGACAACCCAGCAAGTGAATGGGAAGAATGGCGGGAAGCCTTCTTGAGCTACGAAACTCTCATAAAATATTCAGCTAAGCCTGACTCCACAAGAAAAGCACTTCTACACATCTTGGGACCACCAGCGCGACGCATTCAGCAAACGCTTCCCGAGGTCCAGGCCGAAGATTCTGGGAAGGCAATCATAAAGCAGTTTGATTACTTGTACACGCCATAGAAGAACGTCACTCAAACAACCGTACTATTTAATACAATGGCACAACAACCGGGTCAAACCATCAACGAATTTATCACCACGTTGAAACTGCAGGCACGCAAGTGCGATTTCGGTCAACAAGAGAGCCGCATGATCGGCGACCCTATCATTGTATGGATCAGGGACGATGCCCTACACAAACGCCTATTCAGAGAGCCCAAATTGACTCTGGAGAAAATAATTTCAGCCTGCAAAGCTGCCGAAATCTCGAAACAGCATGTTCGTGATTTACAAGGCAAGCAGAGAGAGACTACTGTGGATCGCCTATTTCGCAACTACGTGCAGAGCACGAAACAAGCCCGTCTGCATCGCACCAGCGCACTACACACGCAGCAACAACCTGTCAACTGTGTTCAGCTTTCTCGTTGGACGTGCTCAAGATGTGGCACCAATCATCTACCACGGAGTTGCCTAGCATAAAGTAACCATTGCTACTATTTTGGCAAGTTTCGTCACTTCGCTTCTGTGCTTCGTCAGAAAGTGTGTGCACGTTCCTCAAGAAATGCAGTGTTGTCGTTGAATACCCAACCAGAGTCCCCCTCGGACACTCATCCAGTGTGCCTTGGCATGTTGAGAGTGCAAAGACTCCATGCAGCAGTAGAATGGACACAAACAATCAACATCAATGGATTGGATATAATTTTCAAGCTCGACAGAGTACCTTATGTAAACATCATGTTTTCGAGTACGCTCAAGAGATGCCAGCAGCAACCAAAACTCACATCCTCCATTGTGAAAGCCTTAACTTATGATGGCACAGGACTGCCAATACTTGGTGAGTGCAAAATGAAATTGCTAGTGAGAGGCAAGTTCCATACGCTGACATACCATATCATCAACAAAGAAGTTTTTCCAGTTCTCGGAGCATCTGCATGCCAAGATTTACGGCTGATCGCCCGTCTCATGGTGCGCAGTAGCAAGCCCAATGCTCTCGACGAGAAAGGCTCAGTACATTTCAGCACTCAAGCTATTTTAGATGCATACTCTGAGGTATTTGAGGGCATCGGTCAACTACCAGGTGTGGTCAGCACTACTCTCAACGAGAACGCAGTACCGGTCATTATAGCTCCCAGGAAGTTTCCCCTTGATATCCAAGACAAGGAAAAGCATGAGCTTGATGACATGGAGACAAAAGGCATCATAACAAAAGTAACAGAACCAACAGATTGGGTCCTTCCACTCGTGATTGTCATGGAAACGGATGGCACTTTGCGATTGTGTTTATACCCAGGACAGCTAAATGATGCAATCAAATGCGAGTATTACTGCACACCAACACAGGAGGAGCTTCTTGCTAACCTAGCAACTGCACCGTGTTTACAGTGCTTGACTCGAAGTCAGCCTTCTGGCAGCTAACACTCGATGAGCACAGCTCGAAGATGTGTACATTCATCACACTTGGGGATCGTACAGGTTTCTTCGACTTCCCTTTGGACTTAAGAGTGCACCAGTTATTCCAGCGAGCCACGGACAGCATCTTCTCCGGAATCGAGAACGTTAGACCCTACTTTGATGAGATACTTATTGTGTCCAGGAGTATTGAAGAACACAATGCAAAGCTTCGTGAAGTACTAGAAGTAGCACGACAGCACAGCTTGAAGTTGAACGCATCAAAGACTAAGGTTGCTGTTTCAAACATTGCCCACCTAGGACACCTGCTAACACCAGATGGCTTGAAGCCTGATCCTGCTAAGCTCCAGGCTATCACTTCTATGAAAGCATCAACCACCAAAGAAGAGCTAATCAGGTTTCTAGGCAAAGTCACATTTCTCGCAAAGTTTGTTCCTTCTGCACTCACAGAAACTGCACAGCTCAGGGCCCTCCTAAAATGGTGCAGCATGGTACTGGGATGCAAACATGGACGAAAGTGTTAACTACCTCAAGAGAGTTTTTATAAAAGCACCAGTCCTCAAGTACTTCAACCGAAAAGTGCCAATCATTGTCTCTGTAGATGCTAGTGCATACGGAATAGGTGCAGTGCTGCTACAAAATCAACAACCAGTTGCATATGCCTCTGTATCACTGACATCAGCACAAAGAAACTACGCACGGATAGAGAAAGAACTTCTTGCAGTTGTGTTTGCTTGTAAACACTAACTTTTATACATATGGCCGACCTATGACTGTGCACACTGACCACAAACCACTCATTGGTCTCTGCAAGAAAAACTTCGATGCAATCACTCCAAGACTGCAGCGTCTACTTCTACGTCTTCAAAGATACAATGTCCAGCTTGCGTATGTGCCAGGCAGACACCTTACTGTCGCAGATGCCCTTTCGCGTGCCCCATACACATCTCTCCAGATTGACACATCCGATTTGGAAGAGTGCAGAGTGATGACTCTGATCACTGCTTCAACTACAAAGCTGCAAGAGCTTCTTATTGCATCTAAAAAGATCCAGTTCTTCAGAAAGTTGCCCAGTATGTTCAGAATCGGTGGCCAAAGCATCAAAGTGTTGATCCATCTGCTAGACCATATGCTCATTGCCAAGACGAGCTGCATCTATCAGATGGCTTTCCTTTTTGTGGAAGACGCCTTATCATTCCTACATCCTTCAAACAAGATACTCTGAAAGGACTTCACACAGCAGATCAAGGCATTGTTGCAACGAAAAGCAAAGCACATGCAACATTGTATTGGCCGACAATGAACAACGATATCAACGATAGCAGGAAATGCTAACACATCTAGTTTTGACCTTACTATAACTGCTTGCCATTTGCTCACAATAATTTCTACAACAAGCTTACCTTGCAAACATTCCATGGAATGAGTAAGCATAAGCTTTCGGGGCGAAGCGATTGATTATTGCATGAGAAGATTCGACGCTATATGTCTGCATGTGTGGCGACATTTGGCGGATGTCATTCAGCAGCCTCTTGTTCGTCAATAGGCTGGAGAGCTTGTTATAGGCATGGGTACCTGCAATAATGTACACAAAAATGAAAAAACGAAGAAACTATTACCCCGTTTGTGGTTATGTAAAAAAATGGCATTACTCATGTACAAACAACTATAAAAGGTCTCGTAGCACAGAATTCAAGAAAAAGTTAAGTTTACTTGTTAATTCGGCTCTCACCCTGCAATATCATGAACAATGTGACGGTCATAAAGGGAAATGTCCAATGCAGATACTTTGCCTCTATACTTCCGTCAATTCAGCCCTGACATGACCGAGAAATCGCCAATAATTTGGTGGACCAACAAGAGACATAAATTTGACTTCATATCCATTGTCAACACACTGGACAGCACTTAATTACTGTCTGTGAAGAACCACATGTCCTCTGTATACGTGTCCTGTGTATACGTGTATACATGTCCTCTATGTAGTGCACAGCGCATGTGATACTTTGCATTTATGAAATAACTATACAGCAATTATAAATGGTATGGTTGCCCATGCCTAGACTAACCCATTTGCTAGTTTTTCCTGCACCAAAAACACGCAACGCAACCGGTTACCACTAGCTTTATAGGTAACTTATTGTTCGAATGTGCTTTCGTAATTATACTGAAAGCAGTGGGTCGTCATGCTACATTAATCATGCTGGTCATGCTATGCAAGAACGTTTTTTTTACTGCTGACGCTGCCTAGGATGTGGTTTTAGTTTCATATCAGGCTGCACCACACAGCTAGGCAGTTTCCTGGCGAATGTGCTAGAAAAAAAGGTGTGCATTGCAGTTGTGGAATATACTGTAATAACTCATTCTCAGCGACCATTTTTGCTTTGAAATTTTCTTGTGACAGGTTAAAATAGGGATTTTCGATGTTAGATGATGCAAGTTTGTTAGGTTCACTGTACCCTAAGCGTCGCCCAGAGAGGTGCTGCTGCTATTATGGTAACCACTGGATAGGATAGCCAAAGAAAGATTTTCTTTAAAAATATACAAGAAAGCTGCACCTGGAAAGATCCATTTCCGTGGCTCAAGGTCGGCATGCTGGCGTCTATCATAAGGTAGGCTGTGGCGTGGTGTTTCTATCTTGCACTTGGTTCATTATAGATACCCATAAAGCCACGGCCAAGTCGCCATTGTCATCCCCACAGTGCAATGAAAAGTATAGGTGGTTGACGATTGAACGTGTCCACCGGCCAATGGCAGCACATCCTGTGGATTTCGCAGCCTGCAAAAGCTTCTTGTTTAGCCCTGTACACAAAGATAAGAAGCAACTAATAGTAAAGGAGTCTCTAGCAGAAAAATACAGACAATGCTGACCTTTGCAGACGTGCCATGCATCAAACAGGTGGTGGTCCACTTCAGGTTTTCAGACTTGAAGTACCTGCATCAGCGTTGCAGACTGCTATTTCACGAACAGCTGCGTTGCAGCCTGCACCACAATCGTTAGTATGTGGCCCAGACAAAGAGACATGTTATTGCTGCACATTGGTCTCTCACTTCTAGTGAGAAATGTATACAGTGGTGGCCTTACAATGGTTTCGTTGTGCTTCATGGTTCCCACACTACTCAAATGTTTTCATACAGATTAAGAGGAGATTTAATAAGTTAGTCGTATTGACACATATACAGTGGAACCATGTTGATATGATTCTGCGTAATACGTTTTCTTTTTTCGTTTCTCAGCCAAAGCCCCATGGAGCAATGTATTTTCATGCGGTTGTTACGATCGCGTTTTCACCTGAAATTGGATGTAACAACTGCAAACACGTATTTATGAAGCTGGTAGCTTTATCTTCAAGTGTACTAGATTAAATTACATTCCAACAACCCACGAACATGTTAAATGCCGGCGACACTAGCGGAAGAGCGTGCGCTGCGCGCCGGCGGTGGCAAAACGCGTGCCACAAAAGCTACCGCGAAGCAGATCGTATCAATGGGGTTCCACTGTACTTGTTTATCTTTCATCAGTAACCCCTTTTCACCGGCCAACGTGCAGGACGCGCCTGCATGTATCGGAAGTTTCATCGGAAGCATGTACACGTTTCGCCACTGATCAGTTTATCAACGACAGGCGGATTGTGCACGCCGCTCTTGTTGTAAAGTGAGTTAGTTTTTCGCTGGGCACAGGATGGCCCAATAAAGAATCAAATTCGTCATTCGCAGTTTTAGCACTGTTTTCTTCAACGTCATTGCTACGTGACATTATTGTATTATTTTTTGCCATGAAGGATTTCTCATTTTCCTAATGTAATGCTTTATTTACTTTTATGAATGCCGCCATGATGACAGCACAGTGCTAGTTAGTCCAGGTTGTTTTCTGGCTACATTTGAGGGCACTTTTACCTAGCACTTTCATTCCCATTTGGCAACACTGACCTGCGCACTTGTGGATGCCGGTCCGTCACCGCTTCAGTGACAATGACACCGCCTTCATCAAGGGAGGTGAGAGCCCTCTTCAGAACCTCAAGCTCCATGTGTGTGCTTGAGGATACCTCGTTGCACTGGCAACCAAAGAAAATGCTTGATGAGATTCACCTAAATGCGGCTACTAGATGAAAGAAACAGCTGAAGAGAGATCGTTAGTTGATGGTGAAGAGGAAAGCCTGCTAGTCACACCGAAACTATTTAGCATGCAAATGCCACCTAAACATTGGCCAAGAGTAGTGAAAATCAATAAAAAAGTGGCAACGAATCAAGCGGACTGCTTCTGGAATGAAGCGGGCTACTTCTGGTCCGCTATTTAATAAGATTAAATAGTGCGACAAGACCCGCCTTACCGAACTTATGTCTGGTGGTTGGTTATTTTACCCGGACCGCTACATATTTTGGCGCAGTCGACGAAGAACATGTGGGTTACGTTCTGCATCGACCAGATGTCGTCACAGCATGTTGTCTTCAAGAGTTACCAAGTGCAAGGTGAGCCATCAACTGACCTTCCACGTCATGTTAGTACAGCAGACCTCATCGACACAGTTATAAAAGAAGCCTCCACAGGACGCGAGCAACTTCTTCAAATGGAATCGGTGAAGGTGCATCTGTCACTACCGGCACTGAAACAACTGGTCCTCGAGCCAATGCGATGTCGACGCCTCACGCAAGAAACCACTGTGGAAAAGATGAGCATCGTTATGAAAATTATTGAAGAGCAGCAGTGACAAATGACGCAACACGGTCAACTAATGAAAAGTCTAGTTGAGTCACTCAGCCTAGACAAACCAGTGCAAAAACTTGCGGAGCCGGACATTTTTGAAGGCAACCACCAAAGCCCTCACCAATGGTTATCCTTCTATGCGTACGCATCGGAAAAGACAAAGTGGATTTTTGATGATTAAAAAATTAAAAACAAGCGACGTTATCTTCATGCCACCGCCAGGAAATGGCATGATTTGCAGCTTCTTGACAAGGCAACACCATGTTGGGAGAAATAGAAAGTGAGTTTCCTGGCTGCTTTCGAAATCAGTACTGTAAAGAGATGGGATGCTGCTCTAGGTTACCAGTACGCGTCAGGACCTCTTCTAGAGTATGTCCTTGAGAAGTATAATTTGCTGCATGCCGCTGAACCTAGGCTCGCCGCAACGGCTGTTCTTGCCTTAGTTATGCACGGTCTCTGTTTGGACATTCGAAATGAAGTCCAGATGAGAGCCCTAAGGTCCCTAGACAAGCTTTTGCAGTGCCTCCAGAATCTGTTACCAGGAACAGAACTGGAACAGGAAGGCTCAGTGTGGAGGAGACAACTGGTTTTTGACAATCAGGACGTGAATAAGTTGAGTCCCCATACCGAGTGCCTATCCTCGAATAGTTATGCACCTAACTACATGCACAGTTTCGGCTATGCAACGGGAACAGTTCTATATCAGAAGTCACCACGACAATCTGAGCATCAAAAGTACTACGACGTTGGATATTACAGCTATACATTGAAGCCTGCTGAAGTCAATTCATACTACCAGAGAAAAAGAAGTGTTGGCAGTTTTAAAAGCTGTACAATATTTTAGAACCTATCAAGAAGGTGCGAAATTCACCATTTTTACCGATCATCAAGCTTTGATGCATCTCCTAGGCATGACACAACCAAAGGGTCGAATCGGGAAGTGGGTTGATTACCTACAACAGTTCGTCTTTGCTGTATCACATCGGCCTGGCCCTCTACTGACGGATGCGGACGCTATGTCCAAATTACTTGTCCACGAGACAAGCGAACACCCAGAAGAAATAAATCACGTGAAGTTGTGGGAAGGCACTGAGGAAATGAAGTTTGTGGACAGAAAATATAGCATGCCATCGACAATGGTTCCCAAGATACTTCAGCTACACCACGACAGTCCAGAGTCAGGGGGACATGACAGCTTCTGGCGCACTTACAACAAACTGCTGAAAAGGTTTACTTGGCCAAGTATGAAGGACGACATCAGAAATTACATTCGCACGTGCCACCTATGTCAAGTGAACAAAGTGAAATTCTAGCAGGCGACAGACATGAGGGTAACCTCAATGGATGGATGGATGGAAAAACTTTATTTTCGTCAGAACGCATGTGGGGATGATTCCGTGCTAGATGGCCATCAGCTCATGGCTGACGGCGACCTGGGTGGCCCACTCCACGGCCCTGGTCTGGACGACCGGGTCTGAGCTGGCCAACACGGCCTCCCACTGCTCGAGAGAAGGATCACGCATAATATCCGCCGGTGGCGGCGCTATGCTACAGCTCCATAATATGTGGTCATAGGTGGCCCGTTCCTGGCACCATTTGCACTCCGGCTGAACGTCCGGGTAGATTTTGTTTAACACGTATGGGTTATAGAAAGATCTCGTCTGCAATCTTCGCCAGACGCTTTCCTGCGCCTTCACCAATTGCTTGTCCGGTGGAGGGTAAATTCTCCGCTCAAGTTTGTAATGGTTAGTAATGTCGTGAAAGGACACCAGCCCATCTCTCGTGGACCTCCCTGGAACGTCCGGCTCACCTGCTCGGCTGACGAAACCTCGAGCATTCATGTGAGCCGCCTCGTTCCCAGGGTTCCCAGAGTGGGCCGGTACCCAGACAATTTCCACCTCCGTAGTCCCTCGCCCCGTGGCCCGATTTAGTAATCCTGCCGCTGTGGCAGAGGTTCTGCCCCTCGCCAAATTTCGGATGGCTGTTTTAGAGTCGCTGAAAATCAGGTCAGCTTCAGTATTACCTATAGCTAGCGCTATCGCCGCCTCCTCTGCAGTTTCTGAGGAGCGGGTTTTGACTGATCCAGAGGTGACTAAGCGTCCCCACCCGTCCACCACCGCAACTGCAAATGCGTCCTTGTTCTTATACTCGGCGACATCTACGTAGACTGCCCCGTTGTACTTCCCGTACTTAGCATGTAAAGCTCTGGCTCTTGCCTTCCTACGGTTCTCGTGATGTATTGGATGCATATTTTTAGGTAAAGGTTTTATGTACAAGCCCTTGTGCATTCACGCCTCAAAGCATTCACGCATCCCATTTAAAGTCATTCACTTGGACTTCGCGGAACTTAAAAAGATGGGAAAAGGCACAGAGAAACCACAAGCGTTTTGCTCACCATTGACGAATGCACAAGAATGATCACGGCCAAGGCAGGGAAGAAGACGCCCACAGTGTCGTTGCTCTTAAAGCTCAATGCTTCCAAAATACAAAGACGATAGAGTGTGGAAATGGCCCGGCCTTTTGAAGCAAAAAGTTAGCCAACTGGACACGAGATCATGGGATAACAGTAAAATTTTTCTCACCCTTTCATCTTGCAGCAAACGGCCTTGCTGAACGTGCTATGAGGGACATCAAGCAATACATGAAGATGTACCCGAAATTTCGAGGTGGCTGGAAGCTCTGCCTCGCAGCTCCTACAAGACACCACAAGCGTTCTTATATAAGGATGCAGTCCTCTCTTTGCCACTTCTGGAATTGTGCCTACTCTCCGTGCGGATTGCGAACTCGGCATCCTGGACAAGCTCACACTTAGTGAAGTCAAGAAAAGCGAGAGACAAGAAAACGCTTACAGAAAGCGCATGAAGGGGAACTTCGACAAGAGGCGGAACAGCGACATACGAGATATAGAAGTGGAAGATCGCGTCCTAGTCAGGAAACGAATTGGAAGTACCAACACTACGTTTTACGGACCCTTCCTTGTGGGTAAAACGGCATCGAAGCATGATGTATTGAATACTACTTGGTACCTGGGAGCGACCGGCCAAACAGAGTGCGCCTCAATCGGAAATGTGTTCAAGTATTACACCAGGAGGTGTAAACAAAAGAAGCTGGGGAGGGTGAAGTGGACTACTTCTGGAATGTAAAAGAAGAGGAAGAAGAGGGGTCGGTGGAGAATAAGATTAAATGGAGGACAACACTCGCCTTACTGAACTTATGTCTGGTGGTTAGTTTTTCTACCCGGACCGCTACAACGAATGCCAGAAGAAAGGAGATAAATTTGCTGCTCTGCAGGTGGTAACTGCCCATGCGCTCTGCTCGATGCGCTCTGCTGGGAAACAGAGGTAAAGGAGCGGTGCATGTGGCAACCAAATAACATTGTGTGCTCTTTAAATACGGCCCTTGTAGCGGTTATTTGTAACTATAGTACTAATAAATGGTCATCATCGTAACACATAAAGAAAGAATGACTCTGCAGGGTGAATGGAAATTTCTGGTTAGTTGCAAGTACAATGAATGCTGGCATTATCACATGGATGAACGTGATGGCAACATGAAAGAAAATAACGTAAAGCAATGCGCAGCGTAACATAATAGCAAAGAAACAATTAATAAAACCAAGTATATGTCAATGCTTTGAAATAAGTGCGTTACTGAGCTCTCACCTGCACAAGCTCGATATCAATGAGGCGATTCAGGTTTGTCTCGAGCATTGAGTAAACGCCATACTTGGCACTGTAGCCAGGAGAATCAGCACGGCTGTCGCCTCCTACTTTTGCTCCTCCTCCAAACGGCACCACCGTTTGCATGAGCCGCCTTTTTTCATTCTGCCAGACCTGGAATATGCATAAAATGCATTTATTGACACGTATTCCTTTGAATATGAAAGGCAGGCCATGTATACCATGTCATGAAATGTACATCTCAAGGATGCTCACACACCTTCCAGTGCAGTCACAGTGTGCAGTGTGTATCATTTTCACCATTGTTGTCAGCGTGCAACACCCAAGCACCAGCAGATTGTGGCCATCTCAATTTGTGTAATACAGCAATTCCATTACCTCGTTCACTGCCGGAAACAATAACTTGCTTTGCAAGCGATGGTATGATCTCTCGGTGAAGCAGGCTGCGCCCGCACTCTTCAGAAAGCGCAAGGACTGTGCTATGCTGCAGCCGGTGAAAAGAATCGCAGCAGCCAGTGTAATGTCACCCAATGCGCGCATCCCTTTCTTCAGCTGACTGTGCCAGATGCTGACATGCTTTTTCTGGCGTATCACAGAAACAGTGACAATGGAACCTTTCACCTGCAAGAAGGATAATGCAGCACAGAGTGTGTTTGGATACACACTGGAGACAACCTTACACTGCATTATTGAAAAGCATGTCATCTGTTGTCACATGCGTGAACATTGGGAATAGGCATACACGCAGCGGGGCTGCAAACCAGCTCCAATTAAACGCACATGGGTCGACGAAACCGGTAATTCAGGACATTGGCATTGCTAGGGAGTCTCTCACCAAGCACTGATCGAGCCGAATGCTACTCAGCTTATGCAATCTCACCAGCCAGTGCATTCGTGAAACCTTAACATACTGGCAAACTAGCTGTTCACAGTCGATTTATTTTAGTTACGAGGAAACATTTTATATGTTCATATTGTCACGTGGTGGTGACGTTAAGAACACAGTAGCGATACTGTGAAAGGCAAGAAACTAATTTTTATTGGGCGAACCTGTGCCCACAAGAACAGGCTACACTTATAGCACAACGATAGCGGCGAACAAGGTCGGCGATCGTCGGAAATCTGACCAGCGAGTCAAGCGCGTCGGCTTTTATACAGCAGTCGTCGAACGTTCCAGACTAATCGTTCGGACCCGCGTACCTTCCACAAAGTTCTACACCATTCGCGTCACACGATGAAATCAGATAACACAACGTTCGGCGACAACAGATAGCCGGGTAGAAGTATCGATAACTTTCCAGAAAATTCGGATACATGCAGGCGCATCCAGCGCTGTGCGATTACATTTGTTAGGCGGCGAAACGTGGTCGCCCGATAAAGATAAGTACACGCGTCAATACCCCCCTCTTAAAAAGCATCGTCCCGATGCTACAAATATGAGAGAGCAAGACACAAAAGGACACTTATTAAACATAAGTAACAAAACAACGAAAAGAAAGTAAGTCCGAAGGTCAGTTACGCGAAGTCCCAAAGTTCATTATCGCTGGTAGTACGGCTTGAGTCGCACAACGTGGACTATTTCAGGTCGTGAGCGGTGCCGCTGGGATAGCGAAATGCCGTCTGGCACGACCTCATAGTCCAGTGCCCCAACACGTCGGATGATCTTGTACGGTCCGAAATAGTGACGCAAAAGCTTCTCGCTCAGTCCTCGTCGGCGTATAGGGGTCCAAACCCAAACACGGTCACCGGGCTGGTACTCGACGAAGCGTCGTCGGAGGTTGTAATGTCGGCTGTCGGTACGCTGCTGGTTCTTGATCCGTAGGCGGGCGAGTTGTCGAGCTTCTTCGGCGCGCTGGAGAAAGGTCGCGACGTCAAGATTCTCTTCGTCCGTGACGTGCGGCAGCATGGCGTCAAGCGTCGTCGTCGGGTTCCTGCCGTAAACCAGCTTAAACGGCGTGATCTGTGTTGTTTCTTGCACCGCCGTGTTGTAAGCGAAGGTTACATACGGCAGGACCGCGTCCCACGTCTTGTGCTCGACGTCGACGTACATTGCTAGCATGTCGGCGAGGGTCTTGTTCAGGCGCTCCGTGAGACCATTCGTCTGCGCATGGTAGGCAGTTGTCCTCCTGTGGCTTGTCTGGCTGTACTGCAGAATGGCTTGGGTGAGCTCTGCTGTAAAAGCCGTTCCTCTGTCGGTGATGAGGACATCTGGGGCACCATGTCGCAGCAGGATGTTCTCGACGAAAAATTTCGCCACTTCGGCTGCGCTGCCTTTCGGTAGAGCTTTGGTTTCAGCAAAGCGGGTGAGATAGTCCGTCGCCACGACGATCCACTTATTCCCGGATGTTGATATGGTTTCTGCCGTACATATACATGGTTTCTGTACATGGTTTCTGCCGAAGGCATCGGGTACATTTTTTCTGATCAAATTATTAACACCTGTGTCTAATATGTTCATCACGTTATGTTCATCATAATGTTCATCATTAATATGTTCATCGGATGCAGGAAAGTCTGCAACAAGACGGTGTGCTAAAAATTCACATTCCTAGTTCCATCCCCCCCCCCCCTTTTAACATAGGCCACACCATAATTTTTCGCAATGACTGACATGCCACGAGAATAGGGGACCACACTCGAAGCTGGAGCTTCACTGCAGATACTCTAAATGGCACTGGTAGTCCTGTTCGAAGAGGAAAAAAGGCAGAGATGACATGCCACGACTCAGGTAATCTTGGGACTTTGGGAACCTGCACACACTTATGTAAACAAACTTGCTGGGTCCGTCATTGTATGTGTCTGCAAATTTCTTTAGCTATTAGCATTGTGTCATTAAGACACATCACAGTATCTGCAATGCTGTTAATAATTACACTATTTATTTATTAGAGAAAGAGACTTGCACACCTGCATTGAAGGTTCAGCAGGGAAGCCGCAGGTCTTCCAAGTTTGGAATACCTGCAGCAGGCATTCCTCGTACACAATGAGCTTCCCAGCTGCAAGAGGTTCACCTGAGGATCTGTTAAGAAGAATATTCATTGGAGCATATGTGAACATTTTTCTTTCATGAACTGGCACAATTGTTGATATACTTATATTACTGCTAGAAGTACCTTTTATTATAATGCAACCGCCATGCACTGCGATGACAGTTCACCAATAGGAATTGGTGAAGCTATAATCACACAAATTATGAAGTGCATGAAATTTCACTGCACAAACATGACGCACACACATACACACAGATGACAAAAAAAGGCATGAGGAAATGAGAGATTAGATGCTACAAGTGCAGCGATAAGCTGCTCGAAAAACATGCAAGGTAACCTTTAGGGCATTACAGGCCTATTTGCCTTGCACATTTCCTGAACACATAATGAGGAAGTGCACAACTGGTACCTTATTAATACAGTTTTCACATTACTATCGAGAGGAGCATGTCCATGAATAAATGAAAAGTAAATTGTTTGGTTTTACAAATGCCAGAACCACAATATGCTTATGCGGCATGACGTAATGGGGTACTCCTCATTAATTTTAACTACCCGGGGTTCTTTGACGCGCACCCAATGCACAGTTCACAGGCGTTTTTGCAATTTGCCCCCATCAAAATGCGACCGCTGTGGCTTCATCCCACAACTTCATGCTTAGCAGCACAAAGCCATAATAGCCTATAAGCCACCACGACGGGTACATGCCTATGATGCTGGAAGTTGCAAACAGGATGATAGTCACCGTTCCTGGACTTTATTTGACTGCCACAGCCAGTACATGGTCAAGCAAGTACAGCGGCGGGCAGAAACCATTCACCTGAACCTTTTCTCCCTCGTGCGCATTTAATCTCCCTTGATTGAAGCTCAAACAGTGCAGCTACTGAACTCTTTGGATTATTGTGGCATAGAGAAAACATGAAGTTATGTTGAAAGATATACTTCAAGGCCACTGACATTAATGCTCTTTCTGCTGCAGGCTCAAATAAAAAAAACAAAATGTCATGTCACTTACGCCACTGTAGGCTCATATGTCTTTTCATAAGTGTTGCCTTCATAGGTCATGGATGGCTCTGAACATAAAGGTGTAGAACACCGCTGACACATTACCTCCATCAACAGGATGGCCAGCAATTCCAAACTAGTCTGGCATGCTGGAAGTGCAATGAGGCATGCATTTGCCAAGGCTACGCCATTGAGCTCAGCACATAAAGGGTTCCATAATAGCTTCAAGTTTCAAGACCACCAATGCAAGTACATACTACAATGGCGTGACAGGCACTCACCCTCTTCCTTGACAGTTCGGCTTGCTTGCACCTTTGCAAATTTTGTTGTAGCCTTCAGAGCCGCCTGAGTGGCCTTGGAACAAACTTCAACGAAGCACTGGGATTGTGCATCCAGCTTTGGTTGACCTGTGGAAATAAGTAGTCAGCTGTCTGCCTTAAATCAATCTTTTATTTATTGTTATTTTGCCATTATATATTGATTTTTAAAAATACATAGTAGCTGCTGTTTGCTGCATGTACTTCACTATTTTTATATATCTTGCCTTCGGTAGCCTCCAGGACGTTTTCGTGCTTTCAAACTGCCAAGTTTAGATAAGTTGGCAGTTCAGCCCAATGTATTGCTCAGAAATGTATTGGCCAGTTCTACACTTATTGCAATTCATCAAAGATCAAAGCACTGTGCAGCGTTACAGAAATACGGAGCCGTATAAAGAGCAGGCACAGTAGAATGTCCACTCAGATGGCAACTTTAATATCTTTCTGTTATTTTTGTGTCCTAACCCTAATGTAATATCACCTATTTCTATCGCGATGTGCTTTTACGCGATCGAGGGGCGCGGCCTAGCCTTTCACTCAGGAAAGGTCAAACATATCTAAATTTTTCTAAACGTGACTTGATTTGTCGTTCGCACGGTCATTGGTCAGTACGTCGCGCACAGCACCAAGAAGCAACGTTGAGTAACAGCCAAAACGGTAATCTACGCTTATGACTAGTCATCTCCATGGTGCACTAAACACCACCTGATGCATTTGCGGCCTCGTTTATCTCGTAGACAGCGTTGAGTTCCATCGACACGACATGGGGGGCAGTTTGCTCAAGCTCCGTGTCCGAACACGACTGCGCAATATCAGGCATCATCACATGTGACGCTATCAGCATGCGTACACACCGCTGCAAGTAGTACGAACCTGTCGTCGAGAACGCTTGGGCAATGGACCAGGACACAAGGCGGCGTATATTGTCGGCACAGCACTAGGCTTGAGGGCACGTAGTCTTGGTGGAAAATCGGACTGCGTTAAGTCCAGCGGGTTTTCGTTATAGCAAGCACGCTCGAAATGAAGGGAGCAGGTACGGCTGCTTTTCAGCGGGGTCCACTCCAAGCGTCCAGAGGCGCGCACGAACTCGGTCCGCTTCTGCCAGTGAAGGGTATCGTGGGGAAAACGATGCATAGCTATACCTAAACCTGAATATGTTCCGCAGACGTCAACGACGCAGTATGTACGCGGCATTGTGCTGTACTCGCGATTCGTGCATTGTCAGTGCAGCGCAGCAAGCTGATAGTGTGGGAAATATCGCGACGGACACGACAAAAACTACAGTTGCAGCGACACGGAGAGCGTCGCACTACAAGTACAACAGCTAGAACAAGCAACAACAGAGGAAAAGAGCACATGTAAGCCGCATGGCAGCCAACGAAAATTCGTGACGTAGCCACATGACGTAGCGTTTTCTTGGCTATTTACAATCCCGCCATGATGTCAATGTCGGGAGGCCTCTGTCTTGCGGTTGGCTGCGCGCACGTACTTTAAAATTGATTTTAAATATGTTCTAAGTTATATTCGCCGCTGATATTTTACAGACCATGTGTGTGTGACCAACTAAATCGAGCTCACAAGTTATCTCGACTTGGAATTTTTGTGTCAGTGCTCCTTTATTTCTCCACCAGAAAAGTAGGAAGATACGTATAAAGAAAGGGGCCAGACAGGAAGGCACAATCTCTCCAATGCTATTCACCGCACGCTTGGAAGAAGTATTCAGCCTATTAAACTGGGAAGGCTTAGGAGTAGGATTAAGGATATATATTGTCCTAGTCAGTGACAATGGGGACGAGTTACAAATGGTTCAGGACCTGAACAGAGAGAGTATAAGAGTGGAGTTAAAGATTAATATGCAGAAGACAAAGATAATGACCAATAGCTTGGCAAGGGAACAAGAGCTCAGGATCGCCAGTCAGCCTCTAGAGTCTGTGAAGGAGTACGTTTACCTAGGTCAATTACTCGCACGGGGACCCTAACCATGAGAAGCAAACTTACAGAATAATAACCATGGCTTGAAACGTATGCGGCAGACATCGTCAGATGCTGACGAGAAGCTTACCATTATCATCGAAAAGAAAGGTACAGAATGAATGCATTCTACCTGTGCTGACACATAGGGCAGAAACGTGTAGACTGACAAAGAAGCCCGAAAAAGGTTAAGAACCGCGCAAAGAGCGATGGAACGAAGAATGTTACGTGTACGTTAAGAGACCGGAAGAGAGAGGTGAGGATCAGAGAGCAAACAGGAATAGCCAATATTCTAATTGACAACAAGCGAAAAAAATAGAGCTAGGCAGTTCATGCAATGCGTAGGTTAGAGAATCGGTGTACCATTAGGTTACAGAATGGGAACCAAGTGTAGTCGAGGCGCAGTCGCAGTCGCAGTGTAGGCGCAGTCGAGGACGGCAGAAGACTAGGTGGGGTGATGAAATTAAGAAATTTGGAGGGACTAGTTGGAATCGGCTGGCGCAGGACAGGGGTAATTGGAGAACGCAGAGAGAGGCCGTAGTCCTGCAGGGGACATAAAATAGGATGATGATGATGATGGTGGTGGGAGTGGTGGCGATGATGATGATAATGATGACGATGATGATGACGATGATGGCAATGAGGATGATGATGGGGATTCTAGTTTGTTGATTAGGAATAATTGATGAGGGCCTGCATGTTATAAATGCATACTCTATTTACAAGCGTACTAATGCTGTGTAAGCTAGTAGTTTTGTATCGGTGTTAGCAGAGTGGAGCTTGCGCCTAATGAACCCGATTGCGCGAGATACTTTGTTGACCACCTCATCAATATGGCGACACCATGAAATATCCGATGTCAAATTAATTCCTAAATATTTTACATTAGGCACCGTTTCGATGAGCATGTTATTTAACGCGTAACGGGATTCGGCTGCAGTGTTTGATGCAATAAATACAATGGGTTTTGTTTTTAAAACATTTATTTCCATCTGCCACTTTTCGCGCCATTTACTAATTTTGTTTAGACAATCGTGGAACATGTCCACATCCGAGGTATTTGTGATCAGTCCTTAGATCACACAGTAGTCTGCAAACAATTGTACTGTGGAGCGTATCTTAGCGTTTAGGTAGTTCACATAAATTAGAAATCAAATCGGTCCCAGTACGGTTCCCTCGGGCACCCCAGGGAACCGTACCCTCAATTGAGCTACTCGGTTGCGGTAGTCGGAAGTTCGAACCCCCCCTCCCCAGTTCTTTTATCATTATTCTTTTTTCACGATGTTGTATCTCAATTTCACATTCTCCAGTGCACTACATATACAGGCTTGGAGTAATGCCAGACACTGGCGAAGGATGCCGAGAGCGAGTGGGGCTATACTGATCCAGGAACAACTAAATTAGGAAGGCCCACTAAGCTCGAACAAAGATACTCCCTCACCAGAACAGGAATTGGCCTCCCTTGTGTAGTATTCAGCCACAGCCTCCCTGATAATATCTACAATTAACCAATGGCCTTCCGTCCCCAGCAGCTGCGGAGCAGCTCACCAAGGCGGCGGTCAGATCAGTAACGCAGCAGAGGGTGCTGAGAATATCTGGGTCCGGACAGGCCGCCAATGGAGACTGAAGTTGTTTGGTATATTAACGGCCTTAGTGAGATTAGAAGAACTGGTGAGGCTGATACATTGCTTAATAACGGCCACGTCCTCTGCTATAGAGGTCCCCCTGATGAGACGCAATACGAGAAGGATTCCTAATTCATAAGGACATAGCTGGCAACATTGACGAATTCTGCAGCATTAATGACAAGGTAGCAGTAGTCGTAATCAAACTTAATAAGAGTCATAGATTAGAGGTAGTACGAGCCTACTCTCCAGCATTCAGTCACGACGATGAGAAACTAGATCAGTTTTCTGAAGATGTTGAATTAGCGATGAGAAAAGTGCAAACTCGGTATACAGTAGTAATGGGTGACTTCAATGCAAAAGTGGGGGAAAAGCAGGCGGGTGAACAGGCAATTGGCAACTACGGCGTAGATTCTAGAAAAGCTAGAGGAGAGATGCTGGTAGAATTCGCAGAAAACAATAAGCTGAGAATAATGAACACTTTTTTCAGGAAACGTAGAAACAGAAAGTGGACCTGGAAAAACCCAATTGGTGAAACAAGAAATGAAGTTGATTTCATAGTTTCTGTCGATCCGAGCATAGTGCAGGATGTAGAAGTGACACTCACAGGTAGGTTAAAGTGCAGTGATTATAGGTTAGTGAGGACTAGGACTCACGTTAATTTGAACAGAGAAAGAGTAAAATTGGGCAAGAGAAAACAGGTCAACTTAGAGGCAGTAACGGCAAAAGCAGACAAATTTAGGCTGGTGCTTCCAAACAAATATGCAGCCTTTGAACAGCGAGATGACGATGATGACATAGAGCTAATGAATGAAACCGTAACGAGGCTCGCTTCAGAGGCAGCAATCGAAGTGAGAGGCAAGGCACGAAGGCAACCAGTAGGCAAGCTCTCCCAAGTAATAAAGGACCAAGTAAAGGAACGACAAAGAATGAAAGTATCCAATTTAAGAGATAAGATGGGATTCGCGGAACTGTCAAAACTGATCAACAAGGCGAAAATAAGCGATATTCGAAATTAAAAGGTGAGAACGACTGAAGAAGCCGTAACAAATGGACGCAGCCTGAAATCAGTGAGAGGGAAACTTAGCATAGGACAAACCAAAATGTATGCACTGAAAGATAAGTAGAATAATATCATCAGCAATCTCGAAGGTATAATAAAAGCAGCGGAAGGAATCTATACTGACCTGTACACTACCGAGAAGACTCAGGAGTACTCCATTCTAAACAATAATGAACAGCATACAGAAACTCCTCCTATAACTAGAGATGAGGTCAGAAGGGCCTTGGAAGACATGAAAGGGGGAGAAGCTGCAGGAGAAGATGGAATAACAGTCGATTTAATCAAAGATGGAGGAGAAATCATGCTAGGAAATCTGGCGGATCTCTATACGAAGCGTCTATAGACTGCAAGGGTCCCAGAAAATTGGAGGAATGCAAACATTATACCAGTCCACAAAAAGGGAAACGCTAAAGAACTGAAAAATTATAGGCCTATTAGCATACTCCCAGTATTATATAAAATATTTACCAAAATAATCTCTAATAGAATAACGGCAACGCTGGACTTTTGTCAACCAAGAGAACAGGCTGGCTTCAGGAAGGGATACTCTACATTGGATCACATCCATGTCATTAATCAGGTTACCGAGGAATCCGCATAATACAATAAGCCTCTATATATTGTTTTCACGGATCCTGAAAGAGCATTTGATTCAGTAGAGATACCAGTGGTCATAAAGGCATTGCGTAATCGAGGAGTAGAGACCGCTTACGTAAATGCCCTGAAAAATATGTGCAGATTCCACAGCCACCTTGATTCTACACAAGAAAAGTAGGAAGATACCTATAAAAAAAAGGGGTCAGACAGGGAGACACAATCTCTCCAATGCTATTCGCTGCGTGCTTGGAAGAAGTATATTGAACTGGGAAGGCTTTGGATTAAAGATCGACGGTGAATACATCAGCAACTTTCGGTTTACCGATGATATTGTTCTATTCAGCAACACTGCAGACGTGTTACAACAAATGATTGAGGACCTTAACAGGGAGACTGTAAGAGTGGGGTCGAAGATTAATATCCAGTTGACAAAGATAATGATGAACAACCAGGTAAGGGAACAAGAGTTCAGGATGACAAGTCAGCCTCTTGAGTCTTGTAAGGAGTACGTTTGCCTAGGTCAACTAATCACAGGGAAACCTGACCCTGAGGAGGATTTCACAGAAGAATAAAAATGGGTTGGATCTCATACGGCAGACATTGTGAGGTTCTGAATGGAATCTTACCGTTATCATTGACAAGGAAGGCGTACAATCAGTGCATTTTACCTGTGCTGACATCTGGAGCAGAGACTTGGAGACTGACAAAGAAGCTTGAGAACAAGTTAAAGACGTGCAAAGAGCGATGGAACGAAAAATACTAGGTATAACTTCAGGAGACAGAAAAACAGCGGTTTGGATCAGAGAGAAAACGCGTATAGACGATATGGTAATTGACATTAAGAGAAAGAGATGGCGCTGTGCAGGCCATGCAATGGGCAGATTAGATAACCGTTGGACCATTATTGTGACGGAATGGGTACCAAGAGAAGGAAATCGCAGTAGAGGACGGCAGAAGACTAGGTGGTGCGACGAAATTACGGAATTTGCGGGTGCTAGTTGGAATCGGTTGGCGCAGGACAGGGGTAATTGAAGATCGCAAGGAGAGGCCTTCGTCCTGCAGTGGACATAAAATGGGCTGATAACGATGGTGATGATGATGAATTGGGATAGGTGTCGATTTACAGAACCTGTCTGTGAGCGGCCCGTTAAAAAGCTTTCTATCCACTTGACAATTTTAGTGTTTATGTTTAGGTGTGAAAGTTTCTTTAGTACGTGGATATCTGGAACCTCATCAAAAGCTTTGTTGAAATCTACAAACACGGTATGCACTTCCAATAACACTGTATGGCGTTATGGAGATCACTAATTAATTCGAACAACTGCGTTTCGTAGGAACGTCCTTTCTTAAAGACATGCTGATTACGGAAGAAAGAATCATGCTTCGTTAGGTGTTTCATAACGGCTGATGATATGACACGCTATAGAAGTTTGGAAGCGACATGTTGTCTAATGTCCTATTAAAAAAAAATATACCAGTGCCCCTTCCACTCTGTAACGAAGGATGGCCAGCGAAGCTGTGTCATGCGGGCCCCTTAATGACGAACTGCACCTCCGCCGTAGGTAGGCCCGGCATTGCACAACCTTCCGGATCGGCCCACGTATGGAGAGTGCTTAACGCCTGCTTGTTCTGCTTGTTCAATGTTCTTCCTGTAGAAATACTGAACACTCTCATAGCCCAATTATTTTCTTCCATTTTCCTCAGTCGTTCTTCATAATCAATTTCATGGTGAGCTTCTCTCACTTCAAAGCTCGTCCAGCGCATATCCCCCTGCACGGCTTGATTTGTAGTTTTCCCGTGAGCGCCCAATGCGATGCGTACCAGTGACCTTTGGCTGCCATCGAGTCCTAATTGTACCCCTGGCTTCAAGCAAACAACCGCAAGTCCTGGAACCATTACACCGTTCCACATACGTCGGAGCACCTCGTACTTATTGTATCCCCATAGCGCTCTGTTTTTCATCATGGCAGCATTTCTCTTCCCCTTTGCTGTTATTGTTTCTTCCTGTGTTTCCATATATCAATTGATGTCATTTATCCGTATACCTAGGTATTTTGGCTCTTCTATCCTAGGTAATTCCTGGCCCTGAATTCAAACTGTCCACTGCTTTCGTTAAATATCATAACACCTGATTTTATAACGCTAAATTTCAGGCCTGAACTCTCCCCTTCCTGTCCGCAGATACCAGGCAGAGGTTGCCTGTGACTTTGCTTGTTAACTAGCAATACATTTCCCTAAGCATTAAACGAACCAGCAAGCTGCTGTTCTACTACTGTACCCGTCTGTTTGTAAGGGAGAATAAACCCGATAATACTTCCCCCTAGCGCCCTTTCCATCCTGAACATGTACATCAAAAACAGCAATGAGGATGAAGGGCACCCCTGCCTCAGTTCCTTGCTGATATCAACTTTCTCCTCGTTCCTCATCCATTCCCATTAAAGGCAAACGGAATTTTCTAGGTAAATCTCTCTCAAAAACTGAAGACAATCGTCGCCTAAGCCTTGCCCTTCCAGAATATCCCACAAAGCTTTTGCGGTCTACGCTGTCGTACGCTCCTGGAACATCTCAAAAGGCCACATATAACGGTCTTCTTTGTACTTTAGACATTTCAATAGACTAAGTAAGGACAAAGAAGTTATCATCCAGACGCCTGCCTCTTCTGAAACCATTCTGAAGTTCTCCCAATATGCCAATATTCTCTACCCATGCATGCAGCTTCAATTTATTTGCCTGTATTGCTAACCTGTATACTGCCGACGTAATGGCCAACTGTCTATAGGAGTGAATTCTGTTTCTCCCCCTTAATTTTATAAATCAAATTAATTCTACTTTGTCACCAGCTGTCTGGTATTCGTCTATATTTTAGAACTTTTTCCACTAATTTCATAAACTTCCTACTTTTCGCAATTACTAATTTCAAGAGAGCTTCCTTACTTACGTTCTAATTCATTAATTAGCCTAACGGGAACCTCGTCTAACCATATTTCTATGCACTCGAATTTTTTCTTCGGCTTTCTTCCAGTTAAGATTTGTCAGCAGCAGCTCCATTTCCGCCTGACTCTCTTTCACGCTCTTTATTTTTGCTCACATAAAATTTCTTCATTGCTTTGGCAAGATTGGGCTATTGTTCTACGGACGCAATTTAATGTCGCCTCCCTTTCCAGTTTGTTTCCATCTTTGTCTAGGATATGTTGCATTGTTCCAGATTTCCTGCCTAATAAGTTTATGTGGTCACAAAATATTCTAGGTGCGGCTTTCTTTTTCTCACGTATTTCTGACAACCAACATTCACTTTTCACCTTTTATGTTTGCTCGAACCAATATTTGAACTATATATTTTTTCCCCCGTTATGTTTCTTATCTTCTGGCTACTTGATCCTGCGGCAGCTGCGTTTTCTTTGCCTCCCTGTGCTCTCGGGATGCTTTCTTTAATTCGGCGATCGCTTCTCGTATGTCCCAGTTCCACCAGCTTTTCGCCTTTTGTTTTTCCTTTCCAACGAGAATGTCGATTCTCTTTGGGTATTCCTGTCATTATTACACTTAGAAGCTCACTATACTCCCACTCTTTGCTTGGCCATTTGCAAAGTTCTTCGTCAACTCTCGTGACTATATTTCGCGCTCCTTGCTCTTTCCAACTATATATCCCATGTTCAAAATAATGCGAATATGGTCACTCCCTATGCTGCTATACACTTCCTCCTCAATCACAATTTCTCTCAGGTTATCAAGAATTCATTTTGTCATCAGACTGTAATGAATGTTTGATTGTCAGTTTCCCACTTCCCGCGTTGTCTGCCCGTCACACTCAGGCCTTGTATTCACCATAACTAGATTGTGTTGCTCACAACCATCTAGCAATGACTGCCCGTTGTTATCGGTATTAAATATTAAATTATGGGATTTTACGCGCCAAAACCACTTTCTGATTATGAGGCACGCCGTTAGAGGGGGGGGGGATCGACTCCGGAAATTTCGACTATCTGGGGTCGTTTAACCTGCATCTAACTCTAAGTACACGGGTGTTTTCGCATTTCGCCCGCATCAAAATGCCGCCGCCGTGGCCGGGACCTGATCCCGCGACCTCGTCCTTAGCAGCCCAACATCATACGCAATAAGCAAACACGGCGGGTATTGTGGTCGGTATAGCCATCTGGATCCTGTATGTGGGCATTCGCGTCAGCTAATAGGATAATTTCGCCATGATTCTTGGAACCCTTAATATCAGCACTTTGGCATTCCACTAACTATTCATCCTTCTCTGTTCAATATTTTCCGGTCCATAAATACGGTACATCGAGCCAAGTTTCCTTTTCACTCATTGTACATGATAACCAAAGACGCTCTTGACATTTTGAATTTGCTGTTTTCATTTGGCTTCCTGATGGATGGGCATTCTGACAGCCCCTCCCTTCCTTTCCGACTTAGTTCTGTTGTGCCCTTTCCAAACATAATTATCAATCACTGACGACTCTTCTGCGTTTCTAAGGTGCGTTTCTGTGACCGCGTAACCCCCTATTTGTTCTTCATTTAACTGGTCTTCAGTCCCTGCCCCACTTTACTTTCTTCTCGCCCCCCCCCCCCCCCCCCCCGCCCTGCAGGTTTATGTAACCTATTGCATGGCGAGCTCTCTTTCTTGTTTTGCTCCTTTTTCTCTTATTGACGGCAGTGCTGTTCTGGGGTTCCCCTAGGGGACCTTCTTCCTTACTACCTATACTGGCCTCCTGAACGCCCATGGGCCCCCCGAAAACGCAACCATGCGACAAGCAAGTCGTCAGCCCTCTTCACGTCCAAGCCTGTAATTAAAGTGGATCCCGTATCTTTGAAAACCACCATAGCGTATTTCTTCCATGTTTACTTCTACAACCTCGAAACCTTTCTCTCGGCTCATTGTCCATATAGCCTCATTAGCAGCCACAAAGGCTATTTGTATGTTACTCTCACGTACAGACGCCTCCGGCACCGTGCACACCATGACCTGCATTCTCACGGCAAGACTCGCGCAAGTCGTCTACTCCCTTCGCCAAGCGTTGTGGTAGTCCTGACCCTTTTTTGGATAGGACGTCATATAGCCCACCTGCTACTACGACAAAGTTGCGTCCGAGGGCATTGTGCGCGAGCTTTTTTTTGAGCTCGCTCCATGGCTCCCTTGGAAGTGTCCCCTACCGCCACTATTTTATTGCCTTTCACCCTCTCTCCAATTGCTTCTGAGCACCTAGCCACGCTTGAGTTGCCGTAGATAATCACCCATGCACTCTCTCCTACTGCTGACGCCTCTCACTGCTTCCCTTTGTCATTCTTTCTATGTGATTCGGACTTGACACGGCGCATGGACCCCTGCATTCTTGCTTTTCCTGTGTGGCCGCCTCAAGTTAGGTGCAGCTCTTTCCAGCTACCCCCTCCCCACATTGCACGCATTCCACGTGCTTGGCCGACACTGTCTGCCCTGTGACGCCGGGAGACTGCGCTCGATTGTCACGCCCATTCTCGTTCGTGATGGCGGCCCTGTTCAGCTTTTCCTCGGCTGCTTGAAGTCCGCGGGATGCGCAGAAGCGAGCGCCATCTGATGGTGTTGCAAGCAACCCAGCAACACCTGGGACAAGACCATCGCAGCAGCACAAATCGGTAGAAGAGGCAAAAGAAGCTTCGCTTTAAAAGAATAATTATATATTCAGGTTTAAAGACGCCCTAGTGCGTCAGCTGCAGCGTGCTGTGAACGGGAATAATACTTCGATGAGCGGTGTTGCTGCTCGAGGTGGAGTTTGGGCCGGGAATCCACCAAGCTTATTGAAGAGTACGTTCGGTAGTAAGAATGAAGGAAAAAGGGTTTATTTTACATTAGTTACACTGGCTCCAGACACGGTAGCAGGATCTATGCAGGATCATATTAAACGTCTGGGTTCGCATCAGGACGCATCAGGCCTCATTGCACCAAAAGTCCCCGTATTTAATACCGTCGTATTCGCTAGGCGACTAGACAAGGGAGTCTGATGGCTGTATCACGGTCAATCATAATGGTCCAATCGGTCGCAATATCCCGTCCATGATAATGAACTGTTCCGCCGAACTCCGCCTGCAATGTTTCACTTTCGCCCTCGCAAGTTTAGGAAGTGCGTAGCAATCTGGGAATCTGAAAATGAAGCCGTTCCCACCGTAGCATTCGACGCTGACCCTTTTGATCATCAGTTTAGGCTGCCAGGTGCAGGTACAGGGGTTTTTGTTGACCCGTTAACCGTCGGAGTCAAATCTGCGTCGACTTCTGGATAGGCGCTGATGAGTGAAGGAAGGGGCGGGGGGGAGGGCGTGTTGCTTTATGGTAAACCCCTAATCAATGCGCTTGGCCGTGCTGATACGTAACAGCGATCAAACTAGAACACCATTAATTTAAATATTCGCGGAAACAAGTATAAAATAACGACGTCGCTTCCCTTTCCTGCTGCTGCGTCATTTCTTTTACCTTATGGTTTGCTTCAAGAGAAGTTTAACCCCGACCCACACATTCCGACAATTGCAACACGCCACCATGTCGGCTTCTATGCAAGCTTCGCTGGCAGTTTGCGTATATATATATTTATATCGAAGGTTGCTGATGCTTTGTCACCACTACGTCATTCGTTGGAGCAGCCTGGAGTGATCAGTGTGGTATACGCGGCGTTCCTTCTACTATATAGGCCCACTGAATCAACATTTATTCAACTAACTAAACTTTCCACGGTTGTCTGCGTCAGAAAAGTCGCAATATATAACGGACACACGAGCTGCAGACGTGATAGCTACTATATGTAATTCGAACATGCTAAAAGCATTAATCTGTTATGAGAAAACACAGACAGATAGATATTCACGCGTATGTCTGAAACGACGTCCTTAAAACATTCGTCAAGGATATCCGAAACAGGGCTATGCGCGATATTCTCGAGACGTCCGTTGGTAGGATATCCGAAACTAGCCGTCGGGCGGATGTGCTATTTCTTCCCGAAACGGCACACGGTACATGATTCCGTAGCAGCTGCTACGGGCGACGAGCCACTTGGAATGAGCACATAAGGGCATCTCGCCATTGGAAGCTGATAAGCGAGATCACATGGTGACGACCATGCCTGCATATGTTACACCGACTAACGCAGCGAAAAGATTGGTACACAGAAGCTCGCGTGCCCTTTTCGAGAGAGCCGAGAAGCCACACGTGAGCAGCTTGAAGCAGCGGAGAAACACGAGGCCGCAGCAGTATGGACAGAAGAGGATCGTGAAACCCTTAGATTACCACATCAGTTACCACTAAAGCGTCTTTTGAAAATTATAGCCGGATAACGTTCGCTGTACTTTAAACCACTCCTCCGGGTGCCGTGAAAAGGAACGGATTCCGGGACGTGTCACTAAGGGGAATCGTCACATGCACAGCGACAATACACCGGAACCGAACGCCGTATATAGCGTTACTAATTTTACCGCGTTTCCTTAATCGCTAATTTCGGTAACGCCACCGCGGTGTCTCCCAAGTTGTGTTCAGACATGTGGACACTCACCGGCTGGGAAGCTTTGGCGGACATGGAAGGGCGAGAAAGACGGAAGCCCGAGAGGCGCAATCCGCGGCAGAAGCCTCACCAGGGCCGACTGCTGGGTCGTTGCGCGGTTTCCCCTAATTCCATTTCTCAACCAAGTACGGTGTGGCACAGCCAGTGTGCTCCGTGCACGGCCAGCAATTTGGCACGTACAGGTATGGCCGCAGTTGTTAAGACTCAGTAGGGCGACAGGTAACCGTTCTGCCGTCAGTGATCTAGTTCACTCTCTTGCACGTCGTGTCGCCTCGTAGATAGTCTCAGTTTTCCATTTGGCTTCATTTTCTTCTCGCACGTTAAGTAACAAACGTGTGGAAGATGGATCCACCGGAGGCTGCAAACCAGCGACGGAAGTTTGGATCAAGGTTAGTGTTTAGAGTGCAGTGTGCTTGTCGCTGTGCTTTAACAAAAAAAAAAACATTTCTATGTGAGTGCAATGGCCTATATGCATTAAACATAAGTACAATTTCGCAGCCAAACCGTGCAATACCTGCAACTTTAGAGAATTAGGCAATCGCTGACATTCTACTGAGCATAATGAACTCTATGAAAGGGGAAGAAATCCATTCTCCTAGCTTGTAGCAGAATCTGTAGCAGTGGATAGTGCCATATTCGAGGCAAAAATCAAATGAAATCAAATCTTATTTTATTCTCCAGCAAGTATCTGGATGGTCACCTGGGCTAAAAGCTGTACGAACAGCTTGACGAAGGCCCAGGAAACCATTACATGGCAGCAGCAGACAGAACGAAATAACAATAGCAATACAGAAGTAGTCATCAAATCAAATCAAGTACCGCAGTCAAGTACAGCATCAAATCAAGTACAGCAAGAAGTTTTCTTAAACGACATATGGAGAAATACGGATTACAAGTGCACAAAGTATGTTCGCAGTTGTTTTCAACTAAAGCCAGCAGTATCTATGTTTATTGAGAAAAAATGGCAGATTGTGGGCCAAGGATTGCAGCTTGTAATCGGTTCTAAACTGTAGTAAGGCCCAAGTGTCAGTAATACAAGTGTTAACTATTGGTGTACGATATTCAAGGGAAGCAAGTTGTGTCAGGAAATTACTCATACCTGTGGAAGAAAAGTATATTATTTGTAACGAACGAAATTCATATATATTGTTTACACGAATCAAATTGAATGATCTAAAGTTAAGTATGCCGGTGCAACGGTAACTGATGCGTAGTCTAAATGTGTACTGAATGAGAGAATTTATTAGTAGGAAGGCCAGGCGTGCTTGAGCTAAAATGCACTAGCCTGCTACTGTGCACCGCGGTTTACTTAAAGTGCCGAGTGCAGTCCGGTACTCTCAAAATAGACCATAAAGGCCATAATGGTGAATATAATAAAATAAAATAAAATAAGTAGGCCATAAGGACCATAAGGACCATAAGGCACAGTAGCAGGCTAGTGCCTGCTACTGTGCACCGTGGTTTACTTAAAGTGCCGAGTGCAGTTTGGTACTCTCAAAATAGGCGATAAAGACCATAATCGTGAATATAATAAAATAAAATAAATAGGCCATAAGGACCATAAGTAGCAGGCACTAGCCTGCTACTGTGCACCGTGGTTTACTTAAAGTGCCGAGTGCAGTCCGGTACTCTCAAAATGGGCCATAAAGACCATAATAGTGAATATAATAAAATAAAATAAAATAAAATAAATATGGCATAAGGATAATAAGTAGCAGGCACTAGCCTGCTACTGTGCACCGTGGTTTACTTAAAGTGCCGAGTGCAGTCCGGTACTCTAAAAATAGGCCATAAAGACCATAATAGTGAATATAATAAAATAAAATAAAATAAATAGGCCATAAGGACCATAAGTAGCAGGCACTAGCCTGCTACTGTGCACCGTGGTTTACTTAAAGTGCCGAGTGCAGTCCCGTACTCTCAAAATGGGCCATAAAGACCATAATAGTGAATATAATAAAATAAAATAAAATAAAATAAATATGGCATAAGGATAATAAGTAGCAGGCACTAGCCTGCTACTGTGCACTGTGGTTTACTTAAAGTGCCGAGTGCAGTCCGGTACTCTCAAAATAGGCCATAAAGACCATAATAGTGAATAAAATAAAATAAAATAAAATAAATAGGCCATAAGGACCATAAGTAGCAGGCACTAGCCTGCTACTGTGCACCGTGGTTTACTTAAAGTGCCGAGTGCAGTCCGGTATTCTCACAATAGGCCATAAAGACCACAATAGTGAACATAATAAAATAAAATAAAATAAATAGGCCATAAGGACCATAAGCAGCAGGCACTAGCCTACTACTGTGCACCGTGGTTTACTTAAAGTGCGGAGTGCAGTCCGGTACTCTCAAAATGGGCCATAAAGACCATAATAGTGAATATAATAAAATAAAATAAAATAAATATGGCATAAGGATAATAAGTAGCAGGCACTAGCCTGCTACTGTGCACCGTGGTTTACTTAAAGTGCCGAGTGCAGTCCGGTACTCTAAAAATAGGCCATAAAGACCATAATAGTGAATATAATAAAATAAAATAAAATAAATAGGCCATAAGGACCATAAGTAGCAGGCACTAGCCTGCTACTGTGCACCGTGGTTTACTTAAAGTGCCGAGTGCAGTCCGGTACTCTCAAAATGGGCCATAAAGACCATAATAGTGAATAAAATAAAATAAAATAAAATAAAATAAATATGGCATAAGGATAATAAGTAGCAGGCACTAGCCTGCTACTGTGCACTGTGGTTTACTTAAAGTGCCGAGTGCAGTCCGGTACTCTCAAAATAGGCCATAAAGACCATAATAGTGAATAAAATAAAATAAAATAACATAAATAGGCCATAAGGACCATAAGTAGCAGGCACTAGCCTGCTACTGTGCACCGTGGTTTACTTAAAGTGCCGAGTGCAGTCCGGTATTCTCACAATAGGCCATAAAGACCATAATAGTGAACATAATAAAATAAAATAAAATAAATAGGCCATAAGGACCATAAGCAGCAGGCACTAGCCTACTACTGTGCACCGTGGTTTACTTAAAGTGCGGAGTGCAGTCCGGTACTCTCAAAATGGGCCATAAAGGCCATAATAGTGAATAAAATAAAATAAAATAAATATGGCATAAGGATAATAAGTAGCAGGCACTAGCCTGCTATTGTGCACCGTGGTTTACTTAAAGTGCCGAGTGCAGTCCGGTACTTTCAAAATAGGCCATAAAGACCATAATAGTGAATATAATAAAATAAAATGAAATAAATAGGCCATAAGGACCATAAGTAGCAGGCACTAGCCTGCTACTGTGCACCGTGGTTTACTTAAAGTGCCGAATGCAGTCCGGTACTCTCAAAATAGGCCATAAGGACCCTCAGTAGTTCCTTCTGCGCTGTCGCACATTGCGTACAAAATCGTATCTTCAGACAAATTTGCACAACAGTGCATGCCGGCGCAGAAGCTGGTGTTTGTCAAGTTGACTCGTAGCGAGGGCAGTCGCAAAGTCGTATAGTGTCAGGCCCTTGGCTGCGTTCACAGACTGCATGACCAGTAAGATGGACGTCGACAGACGCACAGGCAGGAATCAACCGACAGGCGAAACGGGCTGCGCACGCCCGGCTTGCTCTCTTGCACTTGGGCGAGAGAAAGAAAGCTGGCAGATATTTGTCCTATTTGAAAGTGAGAAGCTGGTGCAGCCCAGAGGCATGTCAAAAATGTATTTAAAAAACAACAATGCACGTTGTGTGGGGAGGTGCACACCCAGGCTGTCACCTTCGTTTTTTCTGCGATGCTCCTCCGAAAACTTAGCATCGAATGGAGCCGGTGTAGTGCACTGTCCGGAGCCCGCACTGTCCCGAAGAGGAACAAGCAAGAAGTCTCTGTGCATGCCAACCTTTGCCGGAGGCTGCAAAATGATCCGAGGGAGAAATTCGGGACGATAGCTTCAAGAAAGGATCCCGTGAATATAGGCGACAGAGGGCGAGTTGAAAAGGAATTGTGCTAACGAGAAATTCGTGATACCCCATTCGGGCGGGCAAATTTAGAGACACCTAAAGCGAGTGCACTTGGACGTTAGTGTTACTCGCAGGCTGTGAGACGGAAAAGCTTAGAGTGATGTCGAGTGCGACTGCCGGCGACTCTCACGTTCGACGAACTTGCTGCGCTTAAGTGCTGCGCCACTACGGTCAACAGTGCTAACTGCAGAGTCGGCGCTGATAGATTTTCTTGTGATTTTCAATGTTACGAGCACGGAATTGTTGAAGCCAAAACAAACTTGAAACGTTCATTTTCGACCCCCGTCGAATTGTCCTATACGGAGTAAGCCACTTCGACCGTCCGGATTTGGAATTGGTTCCTTGCTGGTATTAGTCATTACGAATAGACATGTTAATAAGATTATAGTACCTCGATTTTAATTGCGGATGTTCTTGTAAGTAAACATTATTCTCATAATGAAACAGTAACCATTTGTGAAACTCAAAATGTTGCAAATCATGTCAAGCCTTATGGTTTCACAAATCGTCAATGTCATCAATCCCAAATGACACTTCGTTTTGTCATCTAGCACCACGCCGCCGAAGTGGCACTCAGCATAGCGAAGTGCACTCCACTTGCCCCTAACGTCACTAAATTTTCTATTGGCCTATTATTCTGGCTTTTTTTTTCTCACACTTCTTGCCGTAACTCGCGAATATTTCACGCATTGCCTCACGACTTCCTACGTGGATCACAATCTGCACACAGCGGTTGTTTTGTGAAAGGCTGTTGCATACTTCACTAAGGGACTTATTCATTCTCTTTCGCTTAACTTAGGAGCGCGTGGAACCTGGCCTCTTCAGCATATAATTCGACGAGTTTTTACCTAGCGTTAATTAAAACAAGCGAAAAAAATGAAAAAGAAAGAGTGCACGAGGTTAACGCCGTTCACCGTGCCCTTTACACCCAGCGCTGGCTGTTCCTACATGGAAAGTCGAATATTCGTCGAGCGATGTGCACTCTCGGTGACGTTGGCACTATATATGGCGGGCGGAAATAGTCGTCAGAATGCCCTCCAGAGCTGCCAATGTTCTATTCTACGTGTACCTCTTAACTACATTCACGGTATCTGCAATGTTGAAAACAGTGGTATGGGAAAAATCAAACTTAACGTAACAATTGCAATCCCGTCAGGCGATGACACAGTGGCGTCGTGCTAGTGAGGTTGGCGGTTCAATTTCTGGCCGCGTATGAGATGAACTGATTTAATAGTAGTACTTGAAAACGTCCCAGCTGGTTGCGAAGCCCCGATAGTGTAACTCATTGCCACGCCCTGTTTTGGGGCCTATAATGGTAGGAAGTGTCCGTGACGAAGCACATCGCGCTGTGGAGTGTCCGTGACACCACACAGTTGGAGATGACAAATTGCTCGGCTTTAGCAAGAAGTCTTCGGCTCCCAAAAAACAATGAACCGCTTAAACAAAACTAGAAAAAAGAAAGCTTATTGCGAGAAATGACACGTATTGTACGCGTGTTCGAGAATTTTTCTGTGTGTGATGGAAATTTTTGTGTCATATCGGAATGGCTTCGCGTGACGTACTACGTACTTTTTAGGCCACCCTGTTAATCAAATAACTCCGTCGCATCGCTTCAACGAGGACTCATTCCGAATCATGGCGTCCTTTAACAAGCGCTCGTCGAGGAGAGGCTGACGACGGGGTTGCATTAAATCACTCAGCCTACTTGGTCCACGCGCCTGCGCAAAGCCGCTTCTTTCGGGGAGCGCTGTGCAGTGTACTTGCTGGCATGCTCGGCCAAATCACAGCGCCGGTCTCTATTTGCCGGCCAGCAGGCGCAAGGAGTCCGAGCTGTCCATTCGCAGCGAGGACGAGAACACGTCGTCCTTGTTCCACTTCACGTCCAAGGTGCGCTCCATGAAGCACGGCATTGCCAGCAGAAAGCTGACCCCGCTCGAGAAGAAGTATCTGCTGGCGGCCGAGCATGGTGACATACCCACCGTCACGAGGTACGTGCTGCCGCCTCTTTCTGAACACTTTTGAGAAATGTGTTTTAAAGCTTCCTTTACGTATACAGCGGCTGCGCTCCCATCTCACACCCACCCCCGGGGTATTGCCCTCACTGAGCAGAGAAACGCGGAAATTGCGCGTTCGACTCATGCAGGCGCACCGGCCCCATAGCCAAATGGCAGGTCCATTAAGTACGCGACACACACATGCCAGAATGTCACCCTTACCACGCTTTCTTTTATTTGCATGATTTTTTCTTTGGGTGCCCGTTGGCACAACCAAATCGGGGGCCTGGTTCCGCGTGGCCCAAGTGCGCCTATACCGCTGCACACAGTCACGCTCGAGTTAGCTGGCTATGGATCAACACTCCTGGCGAAAGTAGGAAGACGTTCGAGTATTTAATTTGATTTGCCCGCATTACTTAAATGAGAGCTTTTGAGAGAATTTCGAAAGATACCAGCCGTCTTGGTTCCTGTTTAAGGGATTTCCGCATATTAGTAATACGTGGCGGTTAGTTTAGCCAGGTCAGGGTTCCGTCATACCCACAGTGGTTTGCAGCTGAGCCTCACCCTACCAGGATACTAAACCTGGCCAAGACGCGTGCCGACCTGCTCGAGCTGGACATCAACTGCGCCGACTCGCTGGGTCGCACCGCGGTGCACATGGCCATCGAGAACGAAAACTTGCCGCTACTCGAGACGTTGCTCGCTGCCAGCGTCGAGGTTCAGGACAGCCTGCTGCACGCCATCAACGCCGAGTACGTCGAGGCAGTCGAGCTGCTCCTCGACTACGAGGAGAACACCCACGTCGAAGGCGAGCGATACGTAAGTGTGCAATTCACTCAACGTGTTCGCAACCCATAACGGGACCCTACAGAAAAAATCAGTTGTGGCGCGACCCAACACCCCGTTTCAAAGGGGACGCTCATAGAATCCATCCATTCATCCTTCCATCGTAACTCAAAGGGAAGCTCCTTACTTTTCGACACGCGATCAGGGTGCCCTACAATGCGCAGTTATAAAGTGAAATACACCAAGAAGCATGTGTGTCTTGGGGTAAAGCTTCGGAAACGATGGAACATGTTTTATTAGAACCTGAAGATATCCACCCAGCTGTCGGTTTAGGCTACTCTTGCCTCCTTGAAGCCCTTGGGTTCAGGGATAGCAGAGGGAGGGTAAGCATGTCCACAGTACAGATTAGTAATAGATGATTAGAGGTTTTGTGGCAGATAATTAGCGAGACCACAAACAACGGACGAGTACAAAAGCTCTTAATAGTGGATCAGAAAGCCGGGAATTCTTTGTGTGTGTGTAATTGAGTGTTTCAACGGAAGTCTGCCAGGTCGGGATGAAACATCACAAGGAAAGACGTACACCGACCAAGTAAAACTTTTTAAAAACATGATATTTCAGCTTCCTTACGGAAGCCTTGTTCACAATGGGCGAAAAAGGCTGAAGTTCCTGTGTAAATAGGTTTTAGCATGTGGCGCAAGCACCGCGCGTAATACGGAGGCAGGATTCCTTCGTTTTGATTGAGCGTGTGTCCAGTTGATTGTATCTCGAGAGACTCCAGGCACAGACGTAAATTCCAGTTTCTTTCCAGGCCGATTTTAGATGTCGTCCTGTCAATAGTGTGCGCAGTCGTCGCTGCGTGTTCTTCCAAAGCACTCGAAGCCGCACTTTTCTCATCCACATCGTTTTGATGTTGGTGCTGGCACTGTTTAAAGTTGCCCGACTTCCCGATGTAGATGCAATGGCAATGCGCCCAGGGTATCTTGTACACAACGCCAGGAAAGGCTTCCTCGGGCAGCTTGTCCTTCCCGCCAACGAGTGCGTGCTTCAGTTTTCGCACAAGAACGCGAGCCACCTCAACGTCATATTTACGCAGCACGCGTGATAAGGTTTCGCTTATCCGAGGCATGTAGGGAATGTTAGCGCGTTTCTTCGGACGGCCACTGCCAGCTTAGAAAGGGTTGAACAAAAGGTGTTCCACAGCATTCATGACCGCAAGGGGCTAACCGCTCGCCGAAAGAGCTTTCCGAATTGTCTGCCCATCGCAATTATCTTGAGGTTTTGTGCAAATGCCGGCTGCACGGCCCAACAGGGAGGCAACTACTGGTCTCTTGTGAGCGCCAGGATAAACAGACCAGAAATTCAGGTATCGGCCATTGTGTGTACTCTTCCTGAAAACGTTGAAAGAAAGCGCACCATTGCTTTTTTTTACAAACACATCCAAAAAAGGCAGTTTCTCGTCTGCCTCCATATACACCATGAACTGAATGGCTGCTTGATTGTTTAGATGCGTGGTGAAAGCGTCCAGAGTACAGTGCTTGACTGCACAAAAACAATGGTCAACATAGCGTAGAAAACTTCTTGGTTGATGTGCTGAGAGAAGCGAGCGCGGGACTTTTCAGTCAATCAATTGTCAGATTCGCAGCAGTCACCAAGACAGAGGCACCCATTGGTGTGCCTTGAACTTGCTTGTAGATGGCCTTATCAACACATCCCTTTGCTTAAGTGCCCGGGATAAGCGGGACCTTATCAGGCGTGCTGCGTAAATATGACGTTGAGGTGGCTCACGTTCCTGTGTGCAGTAAAGTGAGGCATGCACTCGTTGGTGGGAAGGGCAAGCTACCGAAGGAAGCCTTTCCTGGCGTCGTGCACACGATACCCTGTGCAGATTGCGATTGCGTCGACATCGGGGAGACGGGCAGCTTTGAACAGCGGCTGCGCCAACATCAAAATGATGTGGATGAGAAAAGAGTGGCTTCGAATGCTTTGCAAGAACACGCATCGACGACTGCGCACACTATTGACAGGACGACATCTAAAATCGGCCTGGAAAGAAACTGGAATTTACGTCTGTGCCTGGAGTCTCTCGAGATGCAATCAACTGGACACACGCTCAATGAAAACGAAGGAACCCTGCTCCGGTATTACGCGTAGTGCCTGAGCCATATGCTAAGACCTATTTACACAGGCACGTCAGCCTTTTTCGCCCATTATGAACAAGGCTTCCGTAAGGAAGCTGAAACGTCGGTGTACGTCTTTCCTTTTCATCTTTGTGTTTGGTTGGAGGGGGGTGGGGGGGGTAGATCTTATTTTAAAGCATACGGAGGACATTAGGAAAAATAAGAACAAGAGCTTGCTGGCGCAACCAACCACCCCGTTTCAAAGCGGCCGATCATAGCATCCATCCAGCCATCCGTCAGTGAAGAAAAGAGACCATTATATGCGGCTTTTTACACATTACCGGTGCTTATTACACATTACCGGCGTAACCAACTAACGCCACAACGTATTCTACTACACGACAGTGTAAACTCGCAAATCATTTATTACGATAGCAGCAAACACTTCGAACAGGCCAGCTAGCTATGCGCGTTGTGCACGCCGACAGTCTGGTGGCGCGGCCTCTCAAAGTGCACTCGGCGAGGGAGGTAGCCGTCGACCGTTAGTTTTCTGCGTCGTATCTCGTACATCTCTGTTCGATTCAGATTTTCAGAGCGAAATAATCAGTCCTGTTCGCATGTGTGTGGTTTTCAAAGCTTTAATGCTTGTCGAAAAATAATTGTTGCGTGGTAGGTACTCAAATACCTGCACAAACGTACCGGCGACACGATTATAATAATCACTAACGAGGTCTCATGAGTTGGAGCAACGGCAACAATAGAGTACGGCCGTTACGTGGGAAATTTCGCGTTTCTCTTTTTTTTTTTTGCGCTTATTGCACTCGATCAGGCTTACACGACTAAGCGATGAAGTTGATTGCGGTCTACCCATGTTGTGGTTTGTCTGCATGCAGCACGGCGTGTTAAAGGCATGCCGCTTAGGTTCAGAACGCCGCAACTCCATCTTGTTGCTTGATAAAGCTGCGGCGGTTTGCGAGGACTGATTTTATTGGTTCTATGTGATACACGCTAAATTGTCACACCAGCTGCATGTCTTGAAGTTCTCCAGGATGCATTTAATGCATGGCTTCACGCGCGTTTACCTTTTGGTAGTTCCTTTATGTAGATCTGACCCGTCCTGGTTGCTCAGTGGCTATGGTGTTGGGCTGCTGAGTAAGAGGTCGCGGGATCAAATCCCGGCCATGACGGCCGCATTTCGATGGGGGAGAAATGCGAAAACACCCGTGTACATAGATTTAGGTGCACGTTAAAGAACCCCAGGTGGTCGAAATTTCCAGAGTCCTCCACTACGGCGTGCCTCATAATCAGAAAGTGGTTTTGGCACGTAAAACCCTATAATTAATTCATGCAGATATGTTGATTTTTACAGCGAAGCTGGATATGGCTAGCCGATTCGTCCGTCCGTCGCCTGTACGCCGAAAACTCCTCCGGCGCAACTACATGCGCATGCGCGACAAAAAAAAAAGAAATAGAGGCGCGCGTGCAGGAGTTTCTCTCCTGCTCCGAAATGGATAGGCCACGCGTCGTACGTTCTCCTGAGGAGCAGCCAGCTTTGATCAGCAAGGCCACGGGTAGAACCGGGAACCAGCTTGTCTACGCCGTGCCGATGCTGCAGCCTGGGCACAAGAACAGGCTCGTACAGCCGAACGCAAGCTGCAACTGCGTACCGAGGATCTGGCAGCCTACCAAGCCATCGTTTAATGAACCGTCGAGATTCATTCTGTGACAAACACCGGGGCCGCACATTTCAGCTTCGCTGGTTAACCATCTGTACGGAGTGTTCAGGCGGTGATTTTTTAAACATATGATCATGGGCTGATCCTGGAGATGTTGCAGCCTAGAAATGTGACTCGATACGTGCTACTGGATATGTGACCCTCGGACGACTGGTTTGTCTGAAGAGATCCGCACGTATATGCGATTCAAGTGACCTTGAGCCTAAAGCCAGAGCCGTTATCCGGGCATCGTTGAGAGAAAGAACCAGATCATCCGGGCAACCAGCCGAAAATTGAGAAAATGCGGTCTCTGGCCCCCAACCTTTTATATAGGACCACGTTACATACGCTAGTTACTGCCCAAACAAATTACAAAAATATTGCTTCCGAGTTCTACTTAATGTTTGTTCATGATATCACTTGATCAAGTTGGAATTTTTCAGGAACGAGGCTTTTGCCTCGCTTCGTGTGTAAGGAGCTTAAAGCATGCTGTATTCTATTCCTATGATTACACGCAAGTACTTCTTTAGGTGCTTTATTCGTTTCCCCGAGCACGCCTTCGAAATTGAAGTTGCTTGGGAAATGCGTTAAAAAAGTGGCAGTGCAGGATGGCTGCTGCACAGGGTTTGATTTTCGCGGCGCCATGTTTTTGCAGCACCATGTAATGCTGTCTTAGCAGGGTTACCACGCACAGTGCATTTTTGCATGTGAATTTTGTACTCAATTGCATTCCTATTTATCTTTGACGACGCAGCCTAGGCCACAAATGCCTAAGTCTGGCCTTGGCGCCTGTCTACCTTGGTCGGCGCTGTTTCGCCTTTAAATACAAGGTGTGGCTCCTTTCTTCCATAACAGATTGGAATAAAAAAATACTGAAAACCTGGCAAGGCTGCAACGTTTCACGTTCCCAGCCAGGTTACTACTAAAGAAATTTCAGATTGCGAAAACAGCAGCGAGAAGGACAGTTAGCCGACGTACGCAGCGGAATTGCATCGGCCGTGAAGCGCTAACTGGCACTTTTATTCACCTGCGCGTTAGGGCACTTCGTTCACCAGCACATACATTTCCATGAACGAATTCACATTTAGAATCTCTTTGAGGCGATTTCGACTGCACTTATTCAGCAATTCAATGTGTATTCATCGGTGGCAAGATCGCTACAATACGCGGCGGCATCGCGCCATGCGTAGGCGTTTGAGTTATGTTTGCACCCATGTGTGCCTGTTTTGAGATGCAGAAACAGTAATATAGCAAGGACTGACTAAAAAAAGCTATTGAGGCATCACATTAGTCAACAAAACGAAATCGCTACTTAACGCACTTCGTATAACTAGGCTTCGTTGGGCTTGTCCCCGGGACGCGCAGGCACGTATGCGGACTGAGTTCTCCCGAACGCCGGTAACATCGTGTAAATGTCCGCTCTCATCATACAGGCCCACGCCTGAAGTTTGACACCCGAACAAAGGAGAAATCGCTGCCGCGAACTTCAGCCATCCTTGCTGCAAAATGTTGTCGACTGCTACTGCACCCCAAGCGTGCTTTTGGTAGCGTCCGCTAGGTTGCTATCAGTGGCGCCTCCGTAAGCAATACACTACGCCTATAGTTGACATCACTGGGTGTTCCCTCGAAGAGGATAGACAAAAGGCAGGGAGGTTAACGAGAGGCGAGTTTCCGGTTTGCTACCTTGCACTGGAGTAGGGAATATAGGGATTGTAAAGACGACGACAAAGAGCGAGAGGAAAAAAGGAACACGAAAAAAACGAAAATAAGAAAAAAAAAAGATAAACAGGTAAGAGAAAAAGTTCCATTCACAGGCGTCCACATAGGCCAGTCGATCTCAAGAAGCGCAGTAGCGCGTGCATGGCCTTCTGATGCGATGTTAGCCCTCTATTGCATGGCTTCCCACATTTGGCACATACCGGTTACCATTTTTTTATTGCCTGTGTGAGATGCCCAGTTGAGAATGTGACACCATCAGAGTAATTGTCATAGTTATGCGCGCCTATTATTGGGAAGTGCTGCCATCTCTTTAGCGATACGCGAAACAGAGGTGAAGTAGATTTTGGGAAGCGATGTGAAACTCGGAGAGGGCAAACAAGAGCAATTGTTTTTTTTTTCTCTGAACATTTTCACCTCATAAACATAGAAAAATTATTTTGGCATATTTGCTGGTCTCATCAATTCAAACCCAATATTAGCTTTCTCAATTTCGTCCGCAACTACAGCAGAGAACCCGAAATCGGTATGCCATATTTGGCACAGTATGAACTTGAAAGACAAAAAATGGTAACGTGCTGCCGTCTATTCAATAGCCCGAAGTTGCAGGTCACTCTATCACAAGATGAAATTTTGTCGCCCGGTACGGTCAGGGTGAGAATCGTCTACCAAACTGTCGCCTGAAAAGCGAAAAGGAACTGAAATTTAAAGGACGTGGTGCTTCAGAAGAACCCAGAAGCACGATAGATGACGTGTATTTATCTATCGTGTGTACGTTTGTACGATAACCGCGCCGTGAAATTTCTGTATAGCTTTGTTGGGAGATATGCAGTCCAAAAGACAAAGCGCTGGTTTACCTCCGCCAAGGAGATTCTCTAAATTGATTGTCCCAGCGTAGTAAAGGTCTACAACAGACACATGGGCGGGGTCGACCTGCTGGACTCACTGCTTGAACTTTACCGCATGCATATCTGGTCGAAGACCTGATATGCATGCGTCTAGCTCGACGCATGTGTCTAGTTAGACGCATGCGTCTAGCATGCGTCCTTGCTAGACCTAGTCTAGCAAGGACACGCTATCACGTTACAGTCGATTCCAAGCCACCGTGACATAATGCGCAATGAACATGCCGATGCAGCAGCACGATCTGCACATGAGGTCGGTTTGAAAGACTCCATACCATTCACAAAAACAGACGCAGCAGTGAAAATTCGTGTGCTTGGAAATGAAGCCATCAGATCTTTATGGAACACACCAAACTTGGAGCACAGATGTCTTCACCGACTGGACCCATCCCTTCGACTTGGAAACCCCATCTGGATTCTCTCGACCCGAGACAACCGTACTTTGTCAACTGTGGCTTGGTGTCGCTTTCTCAAGATATTTTGCCTTCCGAGTCGGTATGGACGAGAGCTCGGCTTTCAGTCACTGCGGCGGCGAGGAGACTGTAGAACGCGTAATTTGCGACTGTCCTCGATACAGAGCGCACCGGCTGTCGCTAGCGGCCGTGTTGGCACGCCTTGATGACAGGCCACTTTCAGAACAGACAGTCTTGGAATGCCGACATGAACTGTCGTCGCAACGAAAGTCGGTCAAGGCTTTGTTGACCTTTTTACGCCACAGTGGCCTATTATAAAGACAATAATTATCCCGTCTTTTTTTACGCCTTCCTTTTTGTCCCCGCTCTTCTTTCCGTCTTTACTTCCCCTTTGGTTTCCCCTAGAGCAGGTAAGCACACCGGAATATTTAACTGTAGTTAACCTTCCTGCCTTTCTCCCATTTGCATCTCTCTCTAATAGGACTAAGTTAAGCTGTTTGAGAGCCGGCGATGACATAGCGGCTTTTTAACGGACGCAAGGTCTCGTAAGGTTGATCTTTGGTTGAATGAGGCACCAAGGAGAAGTCGAAAGTCTCGCGGCAGGTGTGAAACAAGGTGGCAGAACCGTTCGGCAGAATGAGACACGTGGTCTGTCCGCAGGTAGAGAGGCTAGATGGTGGCAAGGAGTGAGGGCAAAGTGCCTTAGGTGCACTCTTAGTGCTTCAACTGCGATATGCGTATTGATGAGGTACTGCTGGCACCGTGACGCGCTCCGAGGAAGACCTAGACAAATCAGTAGTGCATCATTCTGAATGATTTGAATAGTACGTAGACTTGTTTTACTTGCGTTAGTCAATGCTGCCAAGCTGTACCGCAAAACGCGCTTGTGAACATTCCCCAGGTCTTTCCAGCGAATAACGTCAGAAGGTGAAAGATGCCTGTCAACCGCTTCTTGTTCAATACATGGGGGCTCCATCAGGTATTTGTGTCAATTATGACACCCAGGAATTTGTAAGACCGTACAAATGGTATCATCCGCCCATTGATTAACACAGTGTAGTGCGTTATGGGCTTAGGCGTAAATGCCATATATGCAAATTTATCCAATGAAATCTCCAGGCCTTGATTGGGGAGTTAGAGTGTAGTTTCAGTGGCAGCTTTCTGGAGCATTGCGCGCAGCTCTAAGTGTGTCGCTCCGTACGCCCAAACGCATGTCGTCCACGTACATTCACAATTTACCTGTGTTTGGAAGGTGATCAAGCGTGAGGTTAAACAGCGTAGGGCTCATACGCCGCCTTGGGGAACGCCACAGTAGTTGTAAAGGAGTGTGGCCGTCCTTGCAGCTTACAAAGAAATGTCGCATAGAGAGATAGCTATGTAGCTATCAAAATATCCGACCACCGAGGCCTCCCTCTTCGAGAGCGGCGAGGATGGCTTCATGTGTAACGTTGTACGCCCCTTTGACGTCGAGGAAAAAACAAGCGCAGAGACTTTTACACCCTTTTCGGTACTGAACATAGGTAACCAGGTCGACGACGTTATCAATCGATCGGTGGCCACGTCGGAAGCCTGCAATGGCAAGTGGGTAGACGTTGTCGTATTCCAAGTACCACGCCAGGCGTCCAATGATCATCCTCTCCATTACTTTGCCCATACAGCTCGCCAATGCATTCGGGCGATGGTACGAAAGCTCCAATGGAGACTTGCCAGGCTGCAGTAGCGGAACTACGCGACTAGTGTTCCAGCTTGTGGGAAGTGTGCGAGTTAGCCAGGATTCCTTATACATTTCAAGCAGAACACTCCTCGCCCGCTCACTCAGATGACACAGAGCTCTGTAAGAAATTCCGCCAGTTCGTGATGAAGACGTACGTCTGCATAAAGCTAGCGCGGCCTTGAGTTCACGGATGGAAAATTGTAGATCCATGCGGGGGTCACGTGGTGGCGAAACCTCAGGCAATGTGATAAGTTTTTGGAAGCTGTGAGTTGCCCGAGTAAACTCGCACAGAAGTCTTCTGCTACATCAATATCTGGTCGCTATTGGAAGGGGGCCAGAGCCTTGAATGGATACCGCTGTGCGGTTGGAGTCCTAAGCCCTCGCACCGTCTTTCATAAGTGCGATAGGGGCTTACGAGGGTCTAGCGATTCACAGAAAGCCGTCCAGCGCTGTGACTCCAATTTGGGTAGGCCCCCACAACAGTAACTGTACGTATTTTCTTCTTTGATGTTAAGCATACGTATTGGTTATCGTCATGAGGCGGTACAGGCTGAAGAATGTAAGTGAGGTCATTGCGAATAAACACGATAACCTTGCTGTTTTCACCAATAGTTGGTGACATAAATGATTCTTAGCTGGATTGCCTCATTCAGTTCGATAACTTCTGCTCGCAGATGATGATGACGGGAAGCTTGGCGTAGACGAATCGTCGTAAATCGGCGATGCGCGATAGTAGTCCCCGGGAATTCCACGGGAAAATTGCTGCTTTCCGCACCTCCTCCGGAACAGATAGTTGTTGGTGTGCCATGCTTTACTCAAGGGTTGCAGCGCCGGACTTACTGTGTCCAGTAGTTGCAGTACACTTCTGGCTGACGTTGTCTGCATGTTGTTCAGGAACACGTGAATGGCATTCATTAAGAATCGTAGTAGTGATACCACTTGCTGATCTGCATGTCGTACCCCATCCGATGTAGCAGCTTGCTGTACTGGATGCGGCAGCTGCTGTTGCTCTTCTATAGGTCGTGTACTTGAAAGCGATGGCCATTCATTTGAAGACAGACGTTTAGATGTTTTATACTGTCCAGCGCCAGCGTTTGCTGCGCTGTAGGTGGCGACGTTACTTGTATATGTAATGCTTTTTTCGAAGCAGTCGAACTCCTACGTGAGTACCATCTAGGTCGACGTCGTCTACGTCGCACTGTTTCAGCGACCACCTAGGGGGTTGAATTGTCCCTAACCATTTGTTTGAGCCCAGGAAGTTCTTTCCTAATCTTTGTCAGTCTGGAAGAAGGCCTGTGAGTGCCTTCACAATTAGAGCACTTCAAAACAGTCGCACTACAGTTTTGTTCTGAGTGGGGCTCGGCGCTTCGGGGACACATGGCAGAATTTGTGCAAGCGCCCTTGACATGGCCGATCGTCTGGCAGTTATAACAGTGAAGCGCCTTTGGAACAAATGGTTGAACCGGGTGACTGAAATGGCCAACCTTCACGTAGGAGGGAATGGAGTCACCCTTGAATGTTAATATCACACAACGTGTGTTACCAAGACTGCTGGCGTGCACACTAGCATTGTTCTCACTCGCTGGTTTTATGAGCACTGGAAGGTCTCCATCGGGGATCTGAATGTCAATGTCATAAATGTCTCCTACATTGGTGGTGCCATCCGCTGGGACAATGTATCGAACCTTTATGTTGCCCAACTGCGTTACATGCTGCAGAAACGCCTTAAGAACAGCAAAAGGAAATGCAATAAGGAGAGTTCTGATCGCATTATTTTTGCAATCTACATGAGCAGATATTTTTGTTGGGCTAGTTGGTGCATATTACTGAAGTACAATAGCGCCAAACAGACGACACAAGAAGAAGAGACACGGACGAGCGCTTACTAACAACTGATGCTTTAATGACGGAAACACACAATATATATACGCAAATTTGGCCGCGCAACTCGCGCATTGTCAAAACATCACATGGTAACTAGGCAAAAGGCGATAGAACGATTGTGAAGGTGACGTTCGTGAAGATGACACGTGGTGTACAGGGCCAAATGACTATAAATGATGATGGTTACGCGATACACAAACACCGCCGTAAGGGAGTGTTTACATAAAAAACTAAAATATTAGGAATATTCACCAGGCGCCGGCGGCGCAGCAACATGCTCAGTTTTAACTATGGGCTTCTAAAAATGACATCTCACTTTGATACAGAATTTTCGATGGTTCGCTTACGCATTCAAGGCCCTTCCCTTTAATGTGGAAGGCTTCCTTCAGCTCACGGGCCACGCTGTCTCGACTTCTGTTCAGAATGATGGTCTCTCTTAGGCGAGGCTTGCACCCGCACTCTTTGCAATGGATGGCCATATTGGAACCAGTTCCTTTTTCCTGCGACCTTTGGTGTTCTTTTAGCCAATGCATGTTTTTTTAGCCAATATGTGTTTCCTCCCCTACGTCAAATATGGCAGCCCTCGTCACCCACATCACATGCTCTTCATGCCGCGCCAGACACATCTCGTTTTGCCTCAAGAAGGGACTGATCCCTGGTGAAATTTCCGCCCTCTTCGGTGCCATTCAGCCTTCCTACGGGCACGCAAAGCGGGTGTGTAGGATTGTACGTTCGGAATTGTGGAGGCAAGTGCGGCTCCTTTTTGACTATTTGCGCGTGACATGTCACATCAATTATCCTGAGTGGGTTGCCGAGAAGAAATTCCGGGAACACAGGAAGCTTGCGGCTCAAACGGTGGAATTCTGGTGGCGACATATGCTAAACAACACACCCAAGCCGCCAGACAAGAAGAAGGCCAGTGGTGCCGTAAAAATCCTGGGACAAGTACAAGTCACGGAGGACGTAAAAAACGTGCTGGCGAAGGAACCGAAGTTCAGCCTCGAACCTGAAACTGCAGCGCACGAGCTACTTTCTTTGAATAGGCGTGTTGCCGAGAAGGCGTCACCTGAAGACCAGGAAAGGTGCCTACTGGAAGGAGTGGACGCTCTGTCAAGAACAGTTACGAAGAAATCTTCGAGCAACTGATCTGGGATTAACAAAGTTGTCACATTCTTCAAGGACAATGGCCTGCTGCTTTTACAGGCTGACAAGGAAGGAGGCTTCGTTGTGGTCCCGCAAGGAATTTACAAGGAGAAGGCCTGCCGAGCTGTGGAAAAGAATTTCGCCACGTCAAGCCTCAAGCCGGCTAGGGTGAAATCTCAGGCTGTGTCCCTCTGCAAGGAACTGGAACTAGGAAAAATAGCAAATGCCATAAGTAAGTGCAAAAATAAGACTTTGGGCATGTTTTTTACCGCCAAGACCCACAAAGAAGAAGTTCCGTTCCCGTGTATCGTGAGCGAAAGGGAATCTTGGCAACGTCATGTTAGCCAGTTTCTGTTAAAGCATTTGAGTTCACTTAACATAGAAGATCCTTTCGAAACAAGGAACTCCTATTATGTGGTAGGATTTTTACAGTCCTGCGGTACCGTCGGTGGTTTTTTCTCGGTCGATGTTAAAGATCTTTTCTATTCTATCCCACACAAGGAACTGTTTTTAGCTGTCCAGGCATGTATTGAAAAGAAAGGCACCATTTCGTTTCAGAATTCTGTGGGCATGTCAGTTGAAAATTTCATTAGGCTTCTGAAGTCTTATCTTAGTTCCACGCTTGTTCAGTTTGATGATAGGGTTTATGTTCAGAAGAAGGGCATCTGTATAGGGTCCTGTGTAGCCCCTATCTTAAGCAACATTTTTCTTTCGGCCGTTGATAGCGTTTTGGACAGCATGCTTGACAAACAGAAGGTTTTGAAAGTATTTAGATATGTAGATGATTTCCTAATTGTGTTAAACAGACAGGATCCACCAGGCCACCAGGACACTGTAAAAGAGATGCTAGATGTTTTTATGAAATATAGCCATGGTTTAGAATACACCTTTGAACTACCAAAGAACAATAAGTTACAGTTTTTAGACCTCGAGCTCAGCCTGGGGGCTGAAGTTCACTGGAAGTACCAACCCCGAGCGCAAAAAGAGCTCTTGTCTTATGAGTCAGCCCACTCTAAGATCGTAAAAAGAGTGATAGCCACAGGGGCATTGGAATCGGCTGCCCGGAAGTCATGTAAGCATGCCATACGAAGCAGCTTCCGTCAGCAGATTGAAAGGCTAAAGGAGGCGGGGTTTCCACAGACAGTTATAAGTTCTGTAGTAGAGTGCCTGCTCCAGAAGATAAAAGGGAAAGCAAGAAAAAACACGCAAGAACAAACCTGGAGATTAAGACCTGTAGTCGTACCGTACTCTCACCGCGTAGCCCACAACCTGAAAAAGGTCGCGAGTAAATTCAAAGTCCCGGTTGTTTTCTCAGCCCCTTCAAAACTTGCTACATTGTGCGCCCGCGTTAACAACCAAAAAGCAGAACGCGCGAGCTGCGGAACCCAGCATACCAATCCACTTGTCAGTTGCAAAGAAGGGGTAGTTTATCAAATTCCGCTCTCATGCAAAAAAGGTTTACATAGGGCCAACGGGGCGGTGTCTAAATGAAAGGCTAAAGGAACACGAAAGGTCACAGGAAAAAGGAACTGGTTCCAATATGGCTATCCATTGCAAAGAGTGCCGGTGCAAGCCTCGCCTAAGAGAGACCATCATTCTGGACAGAAGTCGAGACAGCGTGGCCCGTGAGCTGAAGGAAGTCTTCCACATTAAAGGGAAGGGCTTTGAATGCGTAAGCGAACCATCAAAAAAACCATCTAATTCAGCCTTGCTGGTTATTCAAGCTTGGCGGCTTCTCGAATTTTTCTGTGGGCAGACTGCGTGACAGTGCCCACAAAAGCAGTTATGTATCCTGTGTGTGTGCATGTGCGTTTGTGTGCGTTTGTGTGCGTTTGTGTGCGTGCGTGCGTGTGTGTGTGTGTGTGTGTGTGTGTGTGTGTGTGTGTGTGTGTGTGTGTGTGTGTGTGTGTGTGTGTGTGTGTGTGTGTGTGTGTGTGTGTGTGTGTGTGTGTGTGTGTGTGTGTGTGTGTGTGTGTGTGTGTGTGTGTGCGCGTGCGTGCGTGCGTGCGTGCGTGCGCGCGTTTCTTTCATTCTTTTTCTCTCTCACCTATCGCAAACATTTGCCCACCAACCAAGGTAGCCAACCGGAGATGATCTCTGGTTAACGTCCCTGTCTTTCCTTTGCCTTTCTCTCTCTCTCTCTTGGCGGCTTTTCCAGTAAAACTGTGTGTGTGTCACACACATTGTCACACACAACATGCCATGCATTTGCATGGCATGTTTAAGAATGAACTATTAAAGCTCTTGCACTCAACTAGAGAGGACGTATGAAACATTTTTGCAGCCATAGCTAAACCAGAATCGAAAGCATTGTTATTGAAACAGACACCAAAACAGAGCTAAACCACGCGTCTCAATTCTCGGAAGACAAAATTATCGGTCTGAAGAGCCGCTCGGGGCACTGCAGTAGCCCGGCCGCAGGGCCCTACGCGAGTGTCTGCTCTTGACGAATATGTTTATGTCAGACCACTATCGGGGCGGTGATGGTTCGGCCGCGCATCGTACGTTCGGCCGAAGAACAGGCGGCGTTTCATTAACGCCGCCTGCTGCTTTCATGGCTGCACACATGCAGGGATTGCTATGAACGAAAAACAAGCAATAGAGCTGTTGAACGGAGAATACTTCCGCGCCGCCGCGCTACTGACGTCATTGTCTCCACCAATAAGAGCCGTTTCTCTAGGTAATGTGAGAGAAACGAGTGTTTCTCGCGTCATGACACTATCGGAGCTGCGATGGGTCGGCCGCATGTCATGCGTTTGGCCGAAGAATAGGCGTCGTTTGATGAACGCCGCCGGGAACTCGCTCGAGAAAGGGTTTGTTTTCGACGTGGCGACTTCTCCGTCAGGGAGGGAGAAGCCGAGGCGTTACGACAACGGAGAGCCGCGGATCCCGAGCTTCGCTTGCACCCCTTTTCAATGTACTGGAAGGGTGGTCAACTTTTTTTTGTCTGTATAAAAATATATGTAAGACATAAGACAAAATACGCAAAAGATCTTGGTGGTGCCACCCACCGCACGGTTTTAAAGGGAACGCTCATAGCATCTATCCATCCATCAATTAGAGTGCCTGCATGCTATCACTCTTCTGGCGGCGAGGAAGAGAGCAGCATTCCGGCACCCTACGTATCACCTCGACAGAATACGTCAGCGACCAGTCGGAACAGCTACCGCCACGGGCTGTTCACGTAGTTTCGTGCAAAAGACGAAGCATCCATTGCGACAGAAAATTATTCGACAGCTATACTAACTGCGTATGGTAGTTTGATCAGCCGCATAAACTTTAAACATTCGCTTACAAATTAAATTACCAAGCATAGTCTCACGCCCGCGCAAGCAAACATAAACACATGTCGCTCGATGATCGCGGTTATTTCATCTCGGAGTCCTGGCGTGAAGAAGAGCGGCCGTAGCAGCGAAAGAATTGCCCTTCGTGCGGTCTCTCGCTTCAACGCGAATTAAGCGGCGATAACAGAGGCAAGAAGCTATCAGCCCTCGGCGTGGCTAGAATCTGTTCCCACCGCAGTTTGCTTTCAATACACGCGCGGCTGCACTCAGCCGCGCCCTCCCCCTCTTGCTGCCTTGCGTGCGATGGAGGACGGCTGGCGTCCTCCCCGCCTTCCTCCTTTACGCGCCCGAAATCGAGTCGCGATGTCCTTCTCGGCTCACCTGCACACTTTCACTCGTGCCGACAAGTTACGGCTGGCAGCCGCGATGTTAAGCGGGAGACAAATGGTCCGATTCGGTGTCCGATCCGGTGTCCGACGCGCCGGAACGGCAGCCGGAATCGAGGTGTTTTACAGAAGCGCCGGATCGGACGCCCGGCGTGCGATAAACCGGGCAGGTTCTCATCGTCCGACGCGTCCGATAACCGCACCGTCGTTTGCCCGCTGCCAATGACAACGCGACTGGCATGGGGCGTTGTTCTCTGAGGTTCCCTCCACAGAGGCGGCGCCGGCGGGCCGGTTCCTCGCCATCTTTTTCTTTTTTTTTCTTGCCGGCTATAATTCGCTTCCAATACGAAATAATTGCCCGTTCAGTAAAATTATCTCCAACATGAGCCTGTTCTGCAAAGCAGCGCCTAGTACACCAGTGCTAAGCTACTGGCGAGATCGGGAGCCGCGATGCGAGGGCATTTCGCAGGCAGACAGCACACACCGGCCGTCTGAGCGGGGATGTATCCTCACTTGGGCTTGCACGTTTGCCCTTCGCAACGACTGCGTCAAGTAAACCAAATGTATTTAATTATAGGCGACCTAAGTGTACAGTGTTTTGGCAAAAATAAGCGCTCTTCGACGAGTTCGGGCTGGATGGCCGTCGGCCGCGGCGTCCGCCGAACTAGGCCTAGCGGCTTTTGGCTAGCTGTCAGCAGAGCTGCCAGTTGACAACGCGCCGTTGTGGAGTGTTTTGTCACTTGCAGAGTGGTAATTTTATTGAGAGTTTTTGCGTAAAGCGAAGGAGTGTTGTACAAAGTGTTTTATATAGCGTTTCTCGACGTGGATATGAAGTCTTCAGAGCCTACAAGATGAGGCGCAGGGCGCAGCTTACACAGCGCTAGCTCGTTCCGCCGCACGTACCACGTGCCCGAATCGTCGGATCGGACGCCCAATCACACCGTGTGTGTCGTGGTTTAGAATTTTAGCTTGTCCGGTATTCGGGTATGCGCAGGCGGACTGGGCGTTGGGGCGGAGGCGTCCTGCATTGTGCAGCCACCTTGCGGCGTAACACTCAAATAGACAAAAACAGCTAATATTGCTGTCCAAGTGTATTCTACTTCGCTGCTGGTGCAAATTTTCGGCAGTGGCGTAATCGTGTTGTCGCTGAGTATTTACACCCGCAGCAAAGTAAAATACACTTGGTTGCTCCAATATTAGTAGTGTTTGTCCAGTTGAACTCTGCGTCACCAGGTGGCTGCACCATCCGCTCACGTTTATGCCCCAACCCCTCCACCCCAACGCCCAGTCCCCCTATGTATACCCGAATATCGGGCAAGCTAAAACTCTCTGTTATCGCACTTTGACTTTACGCGAAAGAGCACGGTGACAGCGACTCCGACGGCGGATATGTGCCTGGAGTGTCCGTGTAATTCACATCGCAATAAAGCCATACAGAACGCGATCAGACATCAAAATGCACAGAGAGTCCGCGCCGCGTTCTTGAAGCGAAAAGTTTCACTACGCTAGTCGACACCGTGCTTCGCGCGAGCCTGCGTGTGTCGGAATTGGCTCCGTAAGCGCGTTCGGAGTCGGCGCAGGTGGCCACTGCCGCGCGCTATGCCTCATCGTTTGACGTTCACCGCAAGCGCTTGCTTATCGCGGAGGCCGACTATATAACCGCTTGCTAGAGAATAGGCGTGCGCACTCAACATGGAAGGAGAAGAGAGTGATACTACTGATAGAGAGAGCTGTGTTCATGGCTGTACAGAAATCGCAAGACAATGTGCCCAACAACGATGAATAAAGAAGTTTAATAATCCTGCATAACTTATGATATCTATCATTGATAAGCAATTTGCATAACTACACAAGGCACACGTGTAGTATAACCATAACCTAATCAAAGCATATCCATAAGTGAAACCGTAAGCATAACCATAGGCTAAATCATAAGGCATAACCATAAGCTAAACCGAAAGCATAACCATAGGCTAAATCATAAAGCATAACCATAAGCTAAGCCATAAGCATCACCGAACCTTTTCGCTTCGACATATCCAGGCTTAACCTTAGCTAAGCCCCAGCCAATTTTCATTCCCTTCCTGCAAGTGCTATCGCGGCAGCGCACGCGTTTGGTGCGCGTCACGTTTTCTCTCGATAAGTACGCGCTAATGACGCAGCTTCGCCTCGGAGTAACTCGCGGTCGAGTCTTATATGACGCCTTCGACATTAAAAGTGCAGCAGCACTGTCCTTGCATGTTTTCTGTCGCTGTGGTGCAGTTTTCCTATGATCAAACTAATTAATAAGTTTAAGAAGTTTAGAACTTTAGGTCTGCTGTGAGAAAATACTTTTTTGAAAAATACTTTCGGTAAAAGGACACTTCTTTATACTTACATTCCTGTCTAAGTTGTACATGTCAATTGCTCAAGTTGTGCATGTCAATGTCATTGTTAAGTATTATGTCTGTATTGTTGCTCGCGTGCGTTAAGGATAAAAGAACACTCAGTTATATTTACCTTCGTGTCTGAATTACCTATGTTAATATTACTATTATGTATAATGTCTGCTGCTTTTGTGTGCTCGCGTGCTGCTTTTTATATCCTAAGTTCACTATGGACCCGGGACTAGCCAATGGCTATGGGTCCAGTAATGCTTTCGTATTTTGTAAAATATGTTGTAAATAAAGAATGAATGAATGAATGAATGAATGAATGAATGAATCAACGAATGAATGAATGAATGAATGAATGAATGAATGAATGAATGAATGAATGAATGAAAGGACTGTGCATATTCAAGACTTCCATTTATCGCCCAGTCCATTTATGAATGCGCAACGAAGTTGCCATGCTTCCGTAGAAAACATGTTTCACTTTCCAGTTCTTCCAATTCTTCTGGTAGAGGGAGACACTAATTTGTCTTCTTCTTTCGCTCCTATTTCGGCTGTGTGCCTCTTTCTGGCTTCACTCTTACGAGTCACCGATCGTCTGGTCAAGGTCAACCTCTTGTTTTTCACAATGTGTCTCTCGGTGGCTTTCTATCGGGAGCTTCCTTCCCACAGTTGACAACGCAATCCTGCGTGGAGTCTTTTTGTCCATCGCGTTCGTGTTGTCTGCGAAATAATGACATGGAGCCTTTGTGTTCAGTAGCGCAGCTCCACCACGCTAACGACAGTCGCCCTCTGTGCACATTGTGTTGGCACTGCCAGCACTCGTCCATGTCGCTCAAAGCGGTGACGCCAAAAAGCCGACGCACGCTCGCCTTTCATCGGTCGGGCCGGGCAGAGAGACGTATACTAGTTGCGCGTTCTACGGCATGCTAGACTTTTCTCTCTTAACAACGAAGCTCTGCTATACGCATAAGGGAACTATTATTTAGGATTAATTACTTAACCGTTATCTTCAAGCACCCCTCACTACGTAGCACAAATAGAAACAACCGATTTAGCGAATTTTGTTATATTCGCGTGTTTTACAGCGAAGCTGTTTATGGCTAGGTTTTGGCGGATCTCGTTTCCGTGGGCACAGACCAACAATTTATACTCCTCTCGGCCGCCGACCCCTCTTTCCCAAGTTCTGTATAGTCCTCGCCACAAGCGCCGTCTCTCTCCCGATATTGCGCCATAGCGAGGCGCGCTCTCTACGGCGGCGCCTGTGCGGCGCAATATAGCGCGCCGTGATTGGCGTAGCGGTGCTATAATGAAACGTCATTGTCTCTATCCACCAATCGTGCGTGACCGGCTCGCTGGAGACTTGGCCTCGGTCGGCGGCGTGCGTGATGCGCAACAGCGTGAAGTGGCCGCGGGTGCGTTGCGGCAGTGCATCTCCTCCGAAGACGTGGACCGAGAGACTCTGTGCGGGATTTGCCACGATCGAAACGTTTACGGTGCATGTCTTCGGGAGGATACATCCATCGTCATCGTGGGAGGTTTCAATGTCGGTGTGAGCAGACCCGACGGCGCGTGGATAATTCCTTTCATGGTGGAGCGCCTTGGCCGCCAGTGTGTCACCGATGCCACCGTACCCACCACTCGCCACCGATCGCGCATTGACTTCGGGAGGAAGATTAACACAGTGAAAGTGGAGCCACTTGCCTTGTACCACAGTGCCCACAATGCTATGATTACAATGGCCACGAAATAAATGATGACAACCGGAATCATTGAATAAATGTCTCTTTATACGCCCAATAGCCAACTCATAATAGTCAAATTCAATATAGCAAATCCCCAACATAGGAAAACCCCAACATAGAAAAACCAACCATAGCGCCAGCTTCGCTGGACTTCCCTTTTCACGGAGTGGAAGGGTTCTGAATATTTTGCATACTACGTTATACTTGACATTGTATCTATACATGAGCGTCGTTATTTTCACCAGAAATGCTATAAATGGCGGACATTATTAGAACAGCCTGATCAAAAAAAATATCAACATAGCTCAACTCTGCCAGTAACCGGACTGCTCTTATGTGTTGCAAATAAAAATGAACATATATTTCTCATTTCTTGCAGTACGTACCACCAGCTTCTTCAACGGCGGTGACGGAATTTAGTAAATTGTGTGATAGACATTGACCAACATCTCTCTCGCATTTATTTAATTACTAATGGCGCAGCTGCCAATGAAAAATTTGTTGAAATTTTACAGAAACTTAGAACTGGCATGTTCAAAGCCAGGTAATTTTTGCCCATTTATATTTTGCGGCTGATAAAGAAAGCCCACAAAAGATTAAAAATATGACGTGACTAACTGCCCTTCCGTATAAAAAAAAAAGACAATGGCCTGAGAGAAGCTCGAGACCGCGCGACGCTCAATTAATGAATCCATCAATCATATATTTCTGTATTAAAGACACTTGGTGGGCGCAGACAAAAAGCCATCGATCAGGCTTGACAGGATACGCACCTCCGAGTACTGGCAGTCAAGGCGCATTATACATACAGCACTTCAACAGAAATAAACCTAATAGTGTACAGAAGTCAGGTGTATTAATTGGAAGGTTACTCAGTTAATCAGTTACTAGTGCCATACATACTAGTAAAAAGAAGAAAGCATTCTAACAAATCATTGCGCAAAGAACGCTTGTAGGCATAAACAGGTTCGCATGACTACATTAATACCGCACGAAATTAGACATCGTGTTGCGAAGAAAATATGAGCTTCACAGCAAAGCAAATAACATAAAGAGGTGTGGTGTTGTGATATATTTGGAACGCTGAATTAAGGAAGCGCAAGCGTCTGATATTTTAAGATCTGACTGCCGTAGTTTGTGTGTTCAAGGCATCTTCCAAAGCATTCTCAGCGTACGGACATGCTTAAGCTGGCCTAGTACGGACAATTCAGTAACAAATGAGTTGTTATTTTTCAGTTCCAATTTATAGCGTTTATGTGCCATTTTATGGTAGAGCTCATTTAATAGTAATAGATTTAGAGCCTTAAATATTCGTAACGTGTTTTCGTCGCATGCGGCCTTAACGATGTTGTAAAGGGCTTTCTTTTAAAGTTTCCGTAGTTTCTGAGTGTTAGTTTTTGTTGTCATGCCCCAGACAAAGTAACAGTGCGATAACTTAGAAAAAAAACCAGAGATTTGTCAATGAACACTTTTATATTCTGACGCTGGATGTAGCTTATCTGCACAAAACCTGTGCAGTTTCTGAAAGTTTATTTAATGTTTTTTATACTTGGGGGAACTGTCCACATCATGAGTTCTTAAAAAAACCAGGCCAAGATGTTTAGCTTCGCGTGTTATTAGTATATCTGATGACCCTAATGTTAAACTGCTGGTTATATTGAGTGCTTCACGTTGAGGCCCAAATAAAACTGCTCTCGTCTTTGCACCATTCAACGAGTTGGCGACACTCCAAGTTTGGGTTGCCTTTTTCTATGAGGGTATCACATCCTATCATGAACATTCTTGTGTTCATCTGCGAATATAATAAATTTTGTGTTAGTGTCTGTGTTTGGTATATCGTTCACGTATATGTTCAAGAGTAATGGGTTGAAGATACTACCCTGAGGCACACCAGCATGAATTGGTTTTACTTCAGTTAGAAAACCGTTAACAGTCATTTGCTGTCGACGGTGGTGAAATAACGATGGGATAAGTGTTAGAAAAGCACCTCTAAAGCCATATGGTTCCAGCTCCCAGTAAGAACTGGTGATTGAGTCAAATGCTTTAGACCCCGTAGGGGCTTTTGAGTCAGCAGGCGTTTGGAGTGTTGCGACACCACGTACCCGAGCACATGAAGGTTGGACCCTCCCGCGTGTAGCTGTACGCGGCATAGCCATGTCTGGGAAGAGGAGGATCCTGGGGATTGATCCGATGCCGGGTGTTCGGACTTTTGAGGCCCCCGGCTGAGGCAACAAACATCTATGGCCTCTGCTTCACATACGAACCCTCCAGACTGACCCGCCTGGTGGAAACCGGTCGTCGCCTTTTTCTGTCTCTCATCAAATGTTCGTCTCTCTCTTGCACTTTTTGGCCTTTCCTGTCTTCTTCTCTCTTCCATTTACGTCCTTTCTCCTTCGCGGCAAAGGTTAACCTTGTCCGGCTATGCAACCTTGGGTACACCATATTTGATTATAGTGACGGGGTACAACTGCCATCGTGCAGTCTTGTATGCAAGCTCTGCCACGTCCCCTCGTTGGGCTCCGTGGTGGGCGGTCAGCACTGTTACCGAATTTTTATGTGTATTCAGGGAAACTTCTTTACCCCCACTTCGTGATCGCCCTCAGAAACGAAGGCGCACTGAACATGTCTAACTTTTTGGCACTCGAACACAGAACTTTCCCCGCTTTCATGTAATCCACTCTGATAAACCTGAAAACACTGTGACAATGATCTCACTCTTCGTTGTCTCGAAATCTCTGACGGAAATTTTCGGTCCCGGTTACAAAGCATCGAAAATGGCAAGCGGTGATCTACTTCTAGAGCTCCGCGATCAGAAACATCAAAAACTGCCCAATCTAGTATCTTTTGGAGGTGTTTCGGTAACAGTGACCGCACACCGTACCATGAATACTATCCGCGGCGTTGTTTGCGATGCTGATCTCTTCGAATTGTCTGAAGCCGAACTTCTTGATGGTTGGAATGACCAGAACGTGATCAACGTCGAAATAAATAAAACTTGGCGTCACGGAAAAGAAATCGTAACCTATCCCCTAACACTTACACTTGGCTCAGGCAACCTGCCCGACACTATCGAGACAGGGTATGTGAAAATTCGAATCAGACCATACATCCCAAATCCACTATGATGCTTGAAGTGCCAGCGATTCGGCCACAGTTCACAGAACCGCCGAGGCCGTTAGACTTGTGCGAAATGCAGTGTTAACGAACACCTCTCTGGACCATGTCAGAACTCTCTCCACTTTATGAACTGTGATGGGGAGCATGCCGCATATTTGCATCTGGGAAGAAAGAAAAAGAAATAGTACCACTCAAAGTAAAAAAGAATATAACATTCAAGGAGGCACGCAGGCGGGCTTCGCAACTGCCCAATAAGAGCGTTGCCGATAGGGCGCGTCAGGAGGCAGCGCCACAACGGTCCCCAGTGGCTGTCCAACCCACACGCAGTAAGGCGGCAGTGACGCCATCCGCCCCCCCGCCCTCCGGCAGTTGCAGCTTGCGCTGTTCCGCCGCCCAACGAGAAGGGTCCAACGACACCTGCGGGCCGGTGTCTTCAAAGGTCTCTTCTACCAGGACGAGGCATTCACGTCAATCACAGCGCTCACAAGTGCGCCTGTCCAGCGCCCCGCAAGAGGCGATGGACACAACCACCAGCCAGATGGCGCCACCAGCGCCTAAGCAGCGGCGAGATTCTCGCGATCGCTCCAAGAAAGAAAAAGCACACGTCACGGCGCCTGGAAAAGGCCGGTGAGCTAACATTCTTCTCTTAAACAGACAAACCGAAGCTATTTTATCATAATGGAGACATAAATAGTACAACGAAATGTTAGTACTACGAAATGTTAGAGGACTCCTTCATAACCTGGACGACATAGAATTACTACAGGAACGCAATCCCAAGTTGTGTCTTGAAGAGACACATCTGAAACCTGCGAACACAAATTTGCTTCGTAATTACAGCATCTTCCGAAAAGACCTCGACAAGGCTAAGTAGCCGAGGCTAATTGGAAATGTTTTAGGGAATCCACGTACATATCACCCGCTTTTATAAGTAATTTCAGTGTACAGGTAGATCATGCCGTATCATATTTTACCGCTTTTATCATTGACGCAGCAGAAAAGTACATCCCACGAACAAGTGGGATTATTAAGTCCGGGTATCGCCTCCACAACAGTGACGTCAAGTCACATGCCCCATCGGACAGTTATAAAGGCGCCGGACGAGCTGTGCTTCACCAGTGGGCTAGGCGGCAGCAATCCCGGCAACATGCTGAACAATCCCTTTTGCTTCATGCTACAGGTTACGCTGCTTACTCTCGGAAACCAAGCTTCGACTAGCGCCTGTGCTGCTTCGACAACGTTGGTGGGCGTGGACCAAGACGCTGGCGTGCATTCATCGACACGTGGTGAATGCGGCATCATGAATCGACAAAGTTTTCCATGCGTCACAAGTCCGGGTATCGCCTCCACAACAGTGACGTCAAGTCACATGCCCCATCGGACAGTTATAAAGGCGCCGGACGAGCTGTGCTTCACCAGTGGGCTAGGCGGCAGCAATCCCGGCAACATGCTGAACAATCCCTTTTGCTTCATGCTACAGGTTACGCTGCTTACTCTCGGAAACCAAGCTTCGACTAGCGCCTGTGCTGCTTCGACAACTTTGGTGGGCGTGGACCAAGACGCTGGCGTGCATTCATCGACACGCGGTGAATGCGGCATCATGAATCGACAAAGTTTTCCATGCGTCACAGGTCCGGGTATCGCCTCCACAACAGTGACGTCAAGTCACATGCCCCATCGGACAGTTATAAAGGCGCCGGACGAGCTGTGCTTCACCAGTGGGCTAGGCGGCAGCAATCCCGGCAACATGCTGAACAATCCCTTTTGCTTCATGCTACAGGTTAGTAGATATATGCCAACTCGTGGTTATCGATCGGATAACCGGTTTTTGCTGCTGCTGCCCTGCCCACTGCGTGTTAATTATTTTTTGTCTAGTATAATTAGCCCATTAATTAGAGATCTTCTGGTTTGCGGAGACGTAGAAGAAAATCCAGGTCCAACAGAAAAATATCTTTTTCTAGAACTGTTAAATGGGCAAAGTAAAATTCTTTCTACTATACATGATATGCAAGCAACACAGAATGAAATGCAAAGGAGCCTATCAAAATTAACAGAAAGAACTGATGACATCGAGCGGCGATTGGGTGGTTTAAGTGCACTGAACTCTAACGTAGAAAGCATCAAAACAACAATAACGAACCTCGAGGAACAACTCGCTAACATTAGTGAACATGTTGATGATCTAGAAAACAGAAGTAGGAGAAATAACTTAATAATTTATGGCTTACATGAACCTAGAGTTGAAACTTCAGAAGACTTAGAACGAAATGTAAAAGATGAAGTCTTTAGTAAAAAACTATGCATTAACATAACAGGCATAGAAAGGTGTCACAGACTCGGAAGAAAAGACGAAAATAAAACCCGTCCAGTGATTCTAAAATTTCTTGACTACCGAGAAAAGAATGCCCTGCTTAGGGCATCGCATAAACTAAAGGGCAGTGTACTGTCACTATCTGAAGACTTTTCTAAACGAGTACGTGACACACGGAGGCTTTTATGGGAGAGTTCTAAGGAAGAAAGGCAGAAAAACATGAAAGTAAAGCTGCATTACGATAAGTTGAGCATCAACGGGACTTTGTTTGGTTGGGATGCTGAAAAAAAATGCCGTTATAAGCTGAAGAAATCAAGTACTCAAAATTGACAGACTAAGCGCAGGCGTGGCTCTTTAGGAATACTTAACGTAAATTGTAGGAGCATTATAAACAAGCGTACAGAGTTAGAGGGAATTCTTTTGTCGTATAACCCAGATATCGTTGTATTGACGGAGACATGGTTAAATGAAGAAATATATGATAGCGAGTTCATTCCACTTGGGTATAACGCATTCAGAAAAGACAGAGGTAGCAGGGGCGGAGGTGTAGCCATCCTTTTCAAGGATAGCATTACGCTCTTAAAAATGCCTGATTTATCAGATGTTGAATGCATATTTTGCAAGGCCTACCATGAAAATATTCGATATGTCATAGCTGCTCTGTACCGACCTCCCAATTCTGGTGTTGAAGTTTTGGATTCTTTGAAGCTATACATGAGCGAGCATGTGAAACCCGCTGACCGCATTATTCTCTCGGGCGATTTTAACTTGCCAAGCATTGATTGGGAAACGATGTCGGTCAAAAGTGATAACGACCACTTAGGGGAGGCCATGCTGGACATTGTCTTTTCTTTTAATTTATTACAGTTAGTGGATACCTGTACTAGCATACAGGGTAATTCTGAAACAATCCTGGACCTCTTTTTTGTAAGTGGGACCATAAGTAGTCGCACTAAGTGCGATGTATTTCCCGGTATATCGGACCATGAGGCTGTGTTATTAAATATAAATAATATGAATTGGAAAGACAGCTTTAGCGCTGTCCGATTCCGCAATTTCTCCCGAGCTGATGATGTTTCGATTATAGATACGCTTTCGTTTTACTTAGATTCATTTTCAGAGAATATTGTAGAGGTGCAGGAACTATGGGAATGCTTCATGTAATGTAATCCCTCATGTAATGTCTCAACAGAGACCTTTGAGGAAATGAATAAATAAATGAATAAATAAATCAAGAGTAGTGTTAATAAATGCATTGAAAAATATGTACCAACTATTGTTAAGAAAAGAAAAAAGAATCCATGGATTTTTCGGGAGACGCTGAGATTGAAAAGGTAGCTCAAGAGGTTAAAAGATAAAATGAAAAAATCAAGCAGTGCTTCACCAGATCAACGGCAGAAATTTCTCTCTCTTTCATCTAAACTTAGGATCCAACTATCTACTGAGAAACAACGTTACTATGAAGAATCATTGCCTAAATTCATCACAGCGTCTCCAGATAGATTTTGGCGGGAGGTGTCACCGAAACATTACCAATGCGATGTTTTTGAAGTTGATGGCATTCACTTGAATGATGAAGAAAAAATTGCTAACTTATTTAATGAGCATTTCCACTCAGTTTTTACTAGTGATGATGGTGTCTTACCTATGTTCGAGAATTGTTTGCCCCCTATTTCTGATGTATCAATAAGCGAACAGGGTATATTCCAGATGCTTTTAAAACTTGATGAAAAGAAAAGTTCAGGCCCAGACGATATACCCAACACTTTCCTAAAAAGGTATGCCGAATGGGTTTCGAAATACTTGTACATTGTGTTTTTACGTTCCTTGGAAGAAGGTCAACTCCCGAATGACTGGAGAACAGCCCGAGTAACACCACTTCATAAACACTGTGCCAAACAGTCTATAAAGAATTACCGTCCGGTATCTTTAACTTCTAACACTTGCAAATTATTAGAGCACATAATACATAAACATATCGTGGATTTTTTAGATACACATAACATCTTAACAAAATGCCAGCATGGATTTCGGAAAGGGTACTCAACTTGTACACAGCTAGTTGCTATTATCCATGATTTTGCCGTATCTGTAAATAACGTAAAACAAATTGATGCAATTTTTATGGACTTCTCCAAAGCTTTCGACAAAGTATCACACAGTAAATTGTTATTTAAATAAAATAGTCTGCTTAAAAACTCTCAACTTGTTAATTGGATATCAGCGTATTTGAACAATCGCCATCAATTTGTTGCGTTCAAAGGACATCAATCTAACCAGTTACCAGTAAAATCAGGTGTCCCGCAGGGCTCGGTCCTAGGGCCACTCCTTTTTCTTATGTATGTAAACGACATGGTAGAAGGCATCTCTGTCAAAATAAAATTATACGCGGACGATTGTGTTCTATATACGGAGGTTAATGATCAATCTGATCAGGCATTGTTAAACAATGATTTTCAGCGTATTGCTTCTTGGTGTAAGCGGTGGCAGATGTGTATAAACTTCGACAAGACCGTTTTCATGCGGATCACACGTAAGAAGAGGCTCTTATCGTTTCCGTATAATTTTAACAATGTGCTTTTGTCTGAAGTGTCTGAATACAAATATCTTGGGCTATGGATTTCAAACAATCTTAAGTGGAACAAACATATTCACTACGTTACAGCGAATGCTTATCGAAAGTTATTCTTTTTAAGAAGAACGTTAACTTTGGCTACCCCTGCTGTAAGAAGATTAGCATACACATCCATTGTCCTCCCAGTCTTAGACTACGCTGCTATAATATGGGACCCCAATACAAAAGGTAATATTCTGAAACTAGAGAATGTCCAAAAATAAAGCCGTACAGTTCATTTATAACAACTTTCGACGTAGCTCAATCACTGAACTACAAGCTCGCGCTAGCCTAATCCCGTTATCCGATAGAAAGCGCTCATCGCGACTAAAATTTTTATATCAATTAGTCAGGGGGCACTATAAAGTCAACGTTAGCGAATGGATTACATTTTCTTCCGGTTATTCGACACGCCAAAGACATGAACTAACAATAACAGCTTTTCGTTCTCATAATGACTCTTTCAAGTATTCATTTTTTCCACGAACAGTCAGAGACTGGAATAATCTCAGCAGCTGTATCGTTCAAGCAGACTCTTTGTCAGCTTTCGCATCCCTTCTTGATGGCTGAAACATAATTGGTTATATTATAGTGACTGCCTATATGATTTATGCGTTGAGTGTTCGTCTATTTCATTTGCACATTTGATAAATGTTTTGCTTAATTTTTCTTTTATTCTTTCTTGACTGTGACCTAGGCATGTACATATATTTCGTTTGCCATTATGTTGTATTTTCTCTCATGTATTGTAACCCACCCTGCTAAAATCCCGCTGGGGATTGCAGTATCAATAAATAAAAATAAATAAAAGTGGCACTTCATTGAAAAGGTGGGTCTCCTGGTAGAACGACGATTGTAGAGAGGAAAGACACAAAATAAAATTTGGGGCAAACTATGTGAATGTCCTACGGCCGAAACTTTATTAGAATTTAAACGGGTTAAATTCCAGGGAAGAAGAACGCGACTACAGGCAAAGAGGGCACGGTGGCAGAGGTTTCTTTCAGCTATAAATTTATATAATCAAGCGGCTAAAATATGGAACGGGCTTAGAAGGCTAAATGGACAAGCAATTCAGCTGTTGCCCCTATCAAACGATGAAGGGAACAGCTTGAAAGATCAAGCTGATGCTCTTGGGGAACATTTTGAGGGCGTTTCCAGTTCTAATCATTATTACGAGACGCTCCTAATGCACAAACAAATAGCAGAACGCGAGGCTATCGACCGCAAATGCAGACAGAACGAATCCTACAACCTGCATTTTAAAATTGTCGAGCTGACAGCCTCGTCGGCTGCATGTCAGAGCTGTGCACCTGGACCTGACATGATCATGTACGACATGCTTAAACCACTCCACAGCGATACTAAAATAACGCTACTCGCACTTTTCAATGCTGAATGGGCGGCCGGGTACCTTCCTACTGAATGGAAATAATCCCTTGTTCCGATTCTGAAACAAGGCAAAGACCCCATTAGTAACAAGTTACGCCAAATCGCCCTCACAAGTTGCATATGCAAACTTTTTGTAAAAATGACAAACCGTCGCCTTTTACACTTTCTTGAGTCAAACAAACTTCTTGATGCATATCAGTGCGGTTTTAGAGAAGGACGGTCTACAACCGACCATCTGGTGCGCATTGAAGCAAATATTCGTGACGCCTTCGTACATAAACAATCATTCCTATCCGTGTTTCTCGATATGGAAAAGGCGTACGATAAAACTTGGTGTTACGGAATCCTGCTCGACTTGTCCGCTCCGTGCATCCGTGGCAATATCTTACAGATTATAAAAAGCTACCTACAGAACCGTAAATTCCGGGTGAAAATAGGTAATGCACTGCGCGTCCATTTATTCAGGAAACTGGTGTACCTCAGGGACGCGTACTTGGCTGCGCATTCTTTATCGTTAAAATGAACACACTCCATGTCTCATTACCAGCGGCTATATTTTATTCCGTCTAGGTGGACGACGTACAAATGGGCTGCAAGTCTTGTAACCTCGCTGTGTTCGAGAGACAAGTACAGCAGGGCTTGAACAAGGTGTCTAAGTGGGCAGACAAAAATGGATTTAAAGTGAATTGGACATGGAGGAGCCCGAATGGTGAGACTAGAAATGAAATAGACTTCATATTCTGCGCTAACCCTGGCATCATACAAGATGTAGACGTGCTCAGCAAGGTGCGCTGCAGTGACCATAGGATGGTAAGAACTCGAATTAGCCTAGACCTGAGGAGGGAACCGAAGAAAATGGTACATAAGAAGCCGATCAATGAGTTAGCGGTAAGAGGGAAATTAGAGGAATTCCGGATCAAGCTACAGAACAGGTAATCGGCATTAACTCAACAAGACCTTAGTGTTGAACCAACGAAGGACAATCTTATGGGCATCATTTAGGAGTGTGCAATAGAAGTCGGTGGTAACTCCGTTAGACAAGATACCAGTAAGCTATCACAGGAGACGAAAGATCTGATCAAGAAACGCCAATGTATGAAAGCCTCTAACCCGACAGCTAGAATGGAACTGGCAGAACTTTCTAAGGTAATCAACAAGCGTAAGACAGCTGACATAAGAAAGTATAATATGGATAGAATTGAACATGCTCTCAGGAACGGAGGAAGCCTAAAAGCAGTGAAGAAGAAACTAGGAATAGGCAAGAATCAGATGTGTGCGTTAAGAGACAAAGCCGGCAATATCATAACTAACATGGATGCGATAGTTCAAGTGGCTGAGGAGTTCTATAGAGATTTATACAGTAGCAGTAGCACCCACCACGATAATGTGAGTGAGAATAGTCTAGAGGAATTTGAAATCCCACAAGTAACGCCGGAAGAAGTAAAGAACGCCGTGGGATCTATGCAAAGGGGGAAGGCAGCTGGGGAGGATCAGGTAACAGCAGATTTGTTGAAGTATAGTGGCCAGATTGCTCTAGAGAAACTAGCCACCCTGTATACGCAATGCCTCATGACCTCGACCGTACCGGAATCTTGGAAGAACGCTAACATAATCTTAATCCATAAGAACGGACGCCAAAGACTTGAAAAATTATAGACCGATCAGCTTACTGTCCGTTGCCTACAAAGTATTTACTAAGGTAATCGCAAATAGAATCAAGAACACCTTAGACTTCTGTCAAGCAAAGGACCAGGCAGGATTCCGTAAAGGCTGCTCAACCATAGACCATATTCACACTATCAATCATGTGATAGAGAAATGTGCGGAATATAACCAACCCTTATATATAGGTTTCATTGATTACGAAAAAGCGTTTGATTCGGTCGAAACCTCAGCAGTCATGGCGGCATTACGGAATCAGGGTGTAGACGAGCCATATATATAAAATCCTGAAAGATATCTATAACGGCTCCACAGCCACCGTAGTCCTCCATAAAGGAAGCAACAAAATCCCACTAAAGAAAGGCGTCAGGCAGGGAGATACGATCTCTCCAATGCTGTTTACAGCGTGTTTACAGGAGGTATTCAGAGACCTGGAGTGGGAAGAATTGGGAATAAGTGTTAATGGAGAATACCTTAGTAAGTTGAGATTCGCTGATGATATTGCCTTGCTTAGTAAGTCAGGGGACCAATTGCAATGCATGCTCACTGACCTGGAGAGACGAAGCAGAAGGGTGGGTCTAAAAATTAATCTGCAGAAAACTAAAGTAATGTTTAACAGTCTCGGAAGAGAACAGCAGTTTACGATAGGTAGCGAGGCACTGGTAGTGGTAAGGGAATACATCTACTTAGGGCAGGTAATGACCACGGATCCGGATCATGAGACTGAAATAATCAGAAGAATAAGAATGGGCTGGGGTGCGTTTGGCAGGCATTCTCAAACCATGAACAGCAGGTTGCCACTAACCCTCAAGAGAAAGTATATAACAGCTGTATATTACCAGTACTCACGTACGAGGCAGAAACCTGGAGGCTTACGAAAAAGGTTCTGCTTAAATTGGGGACGACGCAACGAGCTATGGAAAGAAGAATGGAGGGTGTAACGTTAAGGGATAAGAAAAGAGCAGATTGGGTGAGGGAGCAAACGCAAGTTAATGACATCTTAGTTGAAATCAAGAAAAAGAAATGGGCATGGGCAGGACATGTAATGAGGAGAGAAGATAACCGATGGCCATTAAGGGTTACGGACTGGATTCCAAGGGAAGGGAAGCGTAGCAGGGGGCGGCAGAAAGTTAGATGGGCGGATGAGAGTAAGAAGTTTGCAGGGACAACATGGGCACAATTAGTACATGGCCGGGGTAGTTGGAGAAGTGTGGGAGAGGCCTTTGCCCTGCAGTGGGCGTAACCAGGCTGCTGATGATGATGATGATGAACGTCCTTGTGTTCTTTTTGCAAGAGAGGCCTGGTTCCAGATCAGTGCGTGGAACTGTGTGGACAACAAATACCTGTGCACAAAAAGCACACATTTCTAGGTGTAGTACTTGACTCTAAGCTTACTTTCATCTCAATCATAAAATATCTCAAGACGAGATGTCCAAAAACAATGAACTTAATGAAAATACTAGCTCACCCAACATGTGGTTGTTAGAGGAAGTGTATAATGAATTCTTACAAGAGCCTCATGCAATGACGGTTAGACTATGGTGCCATAGTATACAATTCCTTTCCCCGAGCGCACTAAATATTCTGGATCCCGTCCACGATTTCGGCATGCGTCTGGCCACAGGCACCTTCAGAACCAGCTACCAGCTTCATTGAAAGCTTACATGTAGAATCGAATGACGACTCACTATATCTGCAGAGATCATACATCAGGTTCCCATATTTCCTTAAAGTGCACTCTAAGCTTGAACATCTGTGTTCTAAAACCATTGAGGACTCTACGTGTACTGCTCTTTTCCATAATCAACCCTCTCACAGAGGGTCGATTATGGAAAAGAGCAGAAATGAGCTTTTTCACGCCGCGTGAGGGAGCTTTGCGTTGAAATGGATGTCCCACTCTTTGAACATCGCTTAATGCCTCCAGCGGAGCAGCTACCGCCATGGGAGCGGCAGATGATTGAATGTGATGTACCTTTCGTAAGAGTTACAAAATACGCAGGAGAACTCGAAATTCGAATGCAGTTCCATGAACTCCGATCGAAGTACTCTTGTTCTGAATTCTACACCAATGCATCAAAGTCTAATGCTGGCGTGTCTTACGCGGCTTTTAGTCCCACTTTCTCTGAATCAGGCGTATTGAACCCCCATACAAGTATCTTTACTGCAGAAGCCTATGCAGTGCTATCTGCGGTTAAACACATAAAGAGCTTAAGAGTAGAGAAAGCAACAATATTCACGGATGCGTTAAGTACTGTAAAAGCATTATTGTTCTTCAGAAAACACAAAATTCTTGTTTTCACTTAACTTTACTCTGGTGCAACATTTATTCTTCTCGTAGACATGTGACAATTGTATGCTGGGTTCCTTGTCATAGAGGCATCGAGGGTAATATGCTAGCAGACGAAATGGCCACATCAATTACATCGTAAACTAATAATCCTACCGCATCTATTCCTATCACAGATCTCAAGCCTTTTTTGCAAACGAAACTGCGCAGCCGCTGGCAGCGCTAGTGGGACATTGTAACAAATAATAAGCTCCACTTGATTAGGCCAAAGTTAGGTTTCTGGCCCTCCGTTGTAAAAACAAGAAGGACTGGTGCTCTATTCTGTCGAGTCAGAATAGGATACACATATGGTACTCACAATTCTCTATTCACTGGAACTGAACCTCTAACCTGTAGTAGATGTGCTAGAAGGCTCACCGTCCTCCACGTCCTCGTGGAGTATCGGGACTCCTAAACAGAAAGAAGGAAACATTTTCCTCTAGCAACCCGCTATTGTCTCCCTCTTCATCCCCATATGTTTTTTGGAGAAGAACCCCTTTTTAACCACCAAAGCTGAACTAGGTTTCTTGAACGATGTGGTCTTGCACGTTAATAGCCCAATAGTCTCGTAGCGCATCCTCTCTCCAGAGGATGCTTCTGTGATAATAGGCCTTGCATGACACACGCCTTCAGGTCCTTGCGCTTCAAGGGCTCTGTTACGGCAGTAGTGCCTTTTAGCCTGTGACCAATTTTAGTACATTGTAATTCTTTCACAATGTATCTTTCGCATCCTTGGCACACTTCATAATCATTGTCATAGTTTTATTACATGCAGCTCTCACACACTTTACAGCGACCATCTTTTAGGCACCTTTAAGCCCTGTAATACATATTTCTCGTAATTTATCGCTTCACTGAGAACTCATTACCACTGGCGTGGCGCTCTTTGGTCATACTTGGGTCTTGCGCCACAAAACACTATATTCATCATGATGAAATGCTTTAGAGTAATCAATAAATATCCCTAGTGTACACAGTGGATTTTCAAAGGACTGCAAGATGTGTTCTTTTTGGTTCAGAAGGGCTGTTTCGGTTAAGTAACCTCTCCTGAAACCGTACTGGCATGGCGTGATAATGCTATGTTTCATTGAAAAGCTGAACATGCGTTGATATATCAACTTTCCAATGTATTTTGAAAACAAGGGAATCGTTGATATTTGCCTGTAATTAGAGAAGTCGTTCATATCATCGCCCTTGAATATCACTGATACTTTGGATATCTGAAGTCGTTTGGGGAGTGTGCCGATGGAAAACATAAGGTTAATTATACGTCATAAGATGGGTGTGATTGTACTGATAGCGTATTTTACAAGTTGTATCTGGAGGTCATCAGCATCGGTACACATACTATTCCACAAGGACATGCCAGAAGTTGCAATTTCATGCACTCTAGTGGAAAACAAAAATGCATTATCCAATATTGGTGTTGCCATGGTGGCGGTCCCACTGCGGCGGCACACGCTCCGCATTTTTAGTGATTCTTTGCGGACGCACTGTGCTTTCTGCGCTCATTAGACGGATATTGCATTAGAAAGCTTACTTTCTGCGCTTTGCACTGACACCCAGTATTATCGCCTAGACTGATGCTTGACCTGACGGCAATCCAAACAGTGATAGCAAAAATCGGTGTTTTGGTTGTACTAGCTTCCGTTGTACTGCGTTTCCGGCAAAACTGTTCAACATAAAAAAGTTATGTTTGCTCTCCCTATGAATGAAATATTATGCAAGGTTTCTGTGTAGAAATAATAAGTGTAAAGCAATAAGAAATTTATATTGGCTCCAATAAAAATGGGCAAACAATGAAAGTTTATGAATGATTACTTCTTTTTTGGTTTTCAACGCAGAACAACAATATTTAATGGTCTTTTAGGTTACAGTTGACTTGTCTATGTGTCGTTGTTTTGTGTTACAATGAACTGTTCATGAGTTATTATTACTTCAAATTGGGAATTTACGGCTATACTTGGTCACGCATTGCCGAAGAAGGGGCAACAGAATTCAAGCTGAGACTCCTACATTTTCAATAATTCAACATCAAGGCATCCCTGAGATTCTATGAAGAGAAAATTGTCTTATGTTGATTAAAGGAGCTGCATGGAGCAGTGAATGTAGGTAATTTTTCTGCTGGCCAGGCCCGGGCAAACTGACATTGTTTTTCATGTGCACGCTAATTCACAACGAGTGTTACACATTACTTGAATCGTACAATGTCTTGTAATTACAAACACGAGTTTTACTAAGCAGTGCTTGAAGGAAAATATTTCCAGTAAATAATCAATCTTACAGGCGTCTTTTGCTGGTGGTGCCATCTCTGCAAAAAAAAAAAAAAAATATCAAGCTGTTTCACGTGACTTCCAACATTTGTAAAATGTAGCGCCACTAAACATTACAATGCGGGCAAAACGCGGATTACTTCTTTCTCCAGATTTGAGTGTTTGACTCAGTCGTGTCGTCGCGCCTATCCCGCATTCCATCAAGCACACGTGTCTGCAGCCAGGCCTTCAACGTGGTCGTAAGGCAGCTCACTCAATTGTGACTACTGGGAGAAAAAAGCAAAAAAAAAAATGATAGCGGCGTGCACGCTACATCATGACTGCATGCCAGCTAGCCAGCAGGTTAGGCTATTTTGCCATTGTGCCCAGGAGAATTGCAGACAAACTAAGATTTCAGAAATTTCCTCGGTGCTCACTTTTGTTCACAGGTGACCGTGGAAGCGTTCTTGAAGTGCACACAGAACTTGACCGCAGCTCTTCCTATAGTTGCCAGGCTCGCACGACACTATCTGGGAATTCCCCTCCGTGGTGAGGTGTTTGGCAGAGTGCTGTGTTTGCCCTATTCTACGTGACGCCGGTTGAACGATAGGATTAGCAGCAAACATTGAGCGAGCCTTTATTTCCCCAACTTCAGCGAAAACTGCGGACGGGTGCTTAGCTTGTAGCATTCCAAGCTGCGTACAACATACAGAGTGCCACGTGTTCCGACGCCCAGTGAAGTTTTCAAACACGTGATTTACAGTAGGTGGTCTTGTCATGTACAAAGATGCATCCTGTTTACCCGCGTAATTATCGTACTCGCATAATGCTCAAACCCCACATTGTCCACTTTCTTTTTCGAATAATTATGGTACCCTAGAAAACTACTGCAGTGACTGCTACCCATCTGCATGTTGCAGTGCATAGCAGCCGATCGAGCAGTTTGCGCCATTTCTTTTTGCGACTCCCTTCGGCAATTGCATGCCCAACAGAGCTGGAGAGTCTCCTAATTCAGCAGAAGAAAAAGAGAAAAGAATAAGCACGGACCGCGCGAAAGAAGCAGACAACACCTGCCCAATTTACGCTATGTGGAATGGTTACCGTTAGAAAAAAGGTACTTTTACCAAATAATCTATTTGTACCGTTCCCGCTGGTGTACAGCGTGCGATCTTATTCCAAAGGCCAGTCTGATGACTTGGCATTGGGCACCTCTGTCATGGGGAGGCAGAGAAACCGTCCTTCGCGAAAGCACCGAAAACGGCTGTCAGCGAAACTTGGAAAACATCCGCGGGCTGTGTGCAAGGCTATGCGCGAGTGCTTGCGATGGTCATCGTGATCATAACGCTTGCGCGATGAGTGCTCTCAGCGGAGAGCGCTTGTACATTTCCTAAAGTGAACATCCTGTGCTACTGTTTCTTTTACCATTTCGCTGTACCACGGCTCTCAAACTCGCATGATGTGATCTCCAATATCATACGAGCACGGCGCGTGCGCCAGAAGTGTGCTTTATTTCTCTCCCAATAAGACAGCCTAACCACGTGTACTACGCTATCTACTTCGTAGGGGTGCGCGAATAGTTACTTTCGACCCCGAATCGAATACCGCAAAAGGCGAATCGAATAATGATTATTCGATTCGGCAATCGAATCGAATAGGACATTATTATACACGCTATTAAAGTTTGGCACACCCTTACTAGTATTTCATTTCCGAAAGAGTTATCTTGACAGTACACCTGCAGCCTTCGAATTTATAGCTTGCTGTCCTGCGACTGAGTTATACGACTGCAATATATGTGGGTAAACGCACAAATAAGTGGACATCTGCAATTGACAAATGGCAAACGTTTAAACAAACCCATTTAATGAAGATTCTTTGTGTGCGCACATGAGCATATTCATAATTTTATTGAGTGACACATTTGAGTTGAATCATAATGCCTTCTTTTACTCCTGTTTTGATCTGCAGAGAATACAGTGACAGGCAAGCAGTATTCTTTGGGTTGCATTCTTTTCATCAGGTGTTCGCTTGTCCAATTCTTCATGAATAAGTTTTAAGCAGTGGGAGCACAGGAATCGCGTCCGATATCTGTGTAATATCATAAATGCGGGACGCAGATTTGTGCTAATTGCATCATACGGGCAATCTATCGGTACTAGATGATATAAATAGTATCCTACTCAAGTTTCTCTCACAGCCCATCCCACACCAATAGTGAGCTAAAAGCATACACGCACATGGACGAAGGAATCGGAAATAACTCAGCACCATTGCTGCATGAGACAAACAGGCACTGGGCAATCCAGGTTTTATCACGTGACTGCATGTCCGGGAATGATGCCGTCTGCGCTTCGTCCCTGGGCCGCACAGACCGAAAATCTCAGCTATTTATTACATCTGTATTCTGGCGCCTGAGCCCTGCAAATACTCATGACAAACATTGAAAGGGCTTTGTTCGCATGCTTCGACACAGCGACGAGTGCGAAGAACCATTCGGCCGGCTCGTGGGACAATAGGAAAATGACGACTTTCGAAAGGGAGAGAAGGAAACATCCCGCGCAAGCGGCCAAGGTCGTCGATAGACAGTAGCGTCGCTTGCGTCCGCTTACGTCGACTTTTTTGCGGATAGCGTCTGCTCACAATTCCTTGAGCTTTTGACCCATTTTTGGTGATGAGGGATTGTTGTTAGCATGGGGGAAGGAGGTATCCCTCAGCGCCGTTACCACAGCTGTATCGTACACGGCCAACATTCGAGCTATTCCACGGCAGGAGGACATATCATCAGTCGGCGTTCCTCGTAGTGGTCACCCTCTCATGTACTAGCTCAGATCGACGCTGCTTAGCTTCAGCGATTACAGGAGCCAGTGCTGTTGCAACAAAATATGGCTGGTGGTCTAGGAACATTTGTTCGCCACCCTAACCCCCATTCATATTCATTCAGTTCGCAAACAGCGTTGATAAATAAAAAGCAGCGCCTCATACATAGAGGACATCTGTTTCGGCATTCATGAGGTTAATAGTGCTGTAGTTCGCTACACGAAAACCTTTTCCGCCGCTCATGTATATAAAAGCACCCTTTTTGACACACGGGAAGGCGCACAAAAGGGGCTCTGCGTATTGTAAGCTCCGAAGTGATGGAAACAAGTTTACTTGGGGCTTCTGAACGTTGGGAAATCGGAATCGGGTAACGCCGCACATGCGGTGGAAATAAAACAACTGGTGTCAGCGGTGCGCACAACTCTAATTTCTATGCACGTGCACGATGTCCGGGGTAGCTCACAAAAGTACCGCGACTTCTAGCAGTCGGGCTTCGCCACATCGCTTTTCCATGCGACCTAACAGTGCCGGTGACAACCTTCCTCGAAGAAGTCGCTCCACAAACGAACTGTCTTTCTTCTTTTTGCTTAGTCGCTCTGTAGTAAATATTTTGTTTTTACTCTATGCTATCTACTAACCTTTACGCCTACTGTCCTATCACCACCCCTCGCCAACTGCTGACCGGTCTCCAGGTGTCAGCGGACCGGGCTAGGCAGTTACTGCGGCCAATAGCGATTTCCCTCCGTTTCAATTGATGTGTTGATAGCTATAAAGCTACATTTACCATTTCAAGCCTAGTACCTTTCTTTAGCGAGCCTGTAGTTTGCAGAATGCTAAAAGAACAAAAAACAAAACTCAGTGGTCTTCCACTCTCTGTGAAGAAGACGACCAGCGAAGATGTGTATGTGGGCCCCTTAATGGTGAACTGAACATCCGCTGCGGGTCGGCCTGGTATTGCACTATCTTTGGGTTCAGCCCACGTATGGGGAGTGCTTAGAGGGGCCATGAACCTCAATTTTCGGTTAATCTGTATTGTGTGCGGTATTGTATGTGCGTTGAAGAACACATTGGCCAAATCTTATCGCATTTGAGGAATTATGTAATTTGTAAATGAATTTTTTATGTTACACTCCAACGGGCATAACAGTGGAACAACACTAGCACGCTCGCGAGCCGTGACGCCACAGGCCGCATGCTTGCCTAGCGAGCATGTACATTGCGGCGAAGAATCGGTGTGTCAACTGTGCGCGCATGCGGGAAACTTCTGCTTTGTTAAGCTTGCCATTGGAATTGTTCAACTTGGAGCAGAGAAGAAGTTTGGGCGTTTTGGTGGGATACATTCAGACTGGGATACATAGCGCAACAAAAAATGACACAGGGACAAGCAGAACACAGGACGAGCGCTAACTTTCAACAATTGATTTATTGTTGCCTGTCCTGTCCTGTCTGTTGTCAGTTGTCCTGTCCTGTTGCCTGTCCTGTCTTCTTACATGTGATTGTCTAGAAAGCGCAACCAATGTTTCCTATTACAATGAACCAAGTTGCCCAACAACGCATCCTGCTAAAATTGATTCATTGCAGCTGGTGAGTATATACATACTCACTGGGACGCCACTACAATAGAACACACTGAAGGGAAGGAGGAAAAGGCAGTCATGTGACTAATATGCCCAAAAATTCAAGCTCTTTCCTTGATAAAAATATAGACAGCGTGCTAACGCACTCGTCACCTGCTCTGGCTATCTCAGCTGCTTCCACAATTTCCCTCGTAATCTTATTCCTGTGGCGATAGACAACAACAGTTTGTTTTAATAGCGGGAAGCATGGTGCCTTCGCGTCACAGTTTCTACAATGGGCAGCCAGATGCCCATCTATTGCAATGCTCTCCACTTTGTTACTATGCTCCGCCAGACGCACGTTTAAACATCGCCCGTCTGGCCCACGTAGTACTTCCCACACGAGAGTGGGATCTTATACACAACATTGCGAGTGCATGCAACAAAAGGATCTTTGTGCGCGGTAGCGCAACCAGGCTTTCGTTTCCTCATGGGACAGCTCATCACACTCAACCTCAAGAGTTTGTTAGGTGCTATGAACACAACGTTTACACCAGAACGTTGCCCAACCTTCTTTAGGTTGTGGGAAACCTTATGAAAGTAGGGAATTACCGCCACTTTTCGCTTGTGCCTTTCTTCTTTCCTTTGTCTTTTGTCATCCGCTCTTTTTTTTAATTATGGGGTTTTACGGGCCAAAACCACTTCCTGATTATGAGGCACGCCATAGTGGAGGACTCCGGAAATTTGGACCACCTGGGGTTCTTTAACGTGCACCTAAATCTAAGTACACGGGTGTTTTCGCATTTCGCCCCCATCGAAATGCGGCCGCCGTGGCCGGGATTCGATCCCGCGACCTTGTGCTCAGCAGCCTAACACCATAGCCACTGAGCAACCACGGCGGGTCTTCGTCATCCGCTCTCTGCTCATCGCTCATGCATGAAGTTAGTTTCTTTTGATGATGCAGGCCTTCAGCAACCGAGATAATGATATGTCTCGGATAGTTCGTTGCTTCCAGACGAGCCACCTGCTTACTAAGGCATTCATCTAGCAAGTGAGCACATGACTTAGATAGAGCGCATGACAGGAAAGAACGTACGATACTTCTTTTTATGAGTTTAGAGTGTGCAGAACTGTACCTCAAGGGCGACTTATTAGCTCTGGGCTCATATACCCAACACACGTGTTCAGCTGTGAAATGCAACCGCAAGTCTAAAAACCTGATATTGCCCTGCGCTGGAAATTCAGTAGTGAACGTAAGTGGCCTATAATACTCATTGAATGAGGCAAGAATACAGCTGGAGCTGCTGAAACAATGCAACCGCAGCGCCTATGTAGTGCTGTTGGATGCCACTGCGAACGGCGCAAGGAGTGCTCGGCATCGTACTTCAGTCTCCCCAAGCTGCCCGTCAAGTGTAAAGGCTGTTTCACGTGCTGCGACTGGAACGACGAAAATAGGTGCAGTGCACGCGTCGCAATGCAATTTTTAGAGGGCCCATTTCACATGATTGCGATTTCAACAATGCGACTGGTGCGACGCCCAGGGTTGCTTACTGCCAGGTTTCGTGGCATACGCTGCATAATTATTTTATTGTAATCAATAAGATGTTTAAATGATAATATTGATGACTTTTCTTTATTAGGAGCGAATAATATGCGTGTTTTGTAAATTAACAACGTGTTGAAGTTAAGATTTGTTTTGGAGTGCGCAATGGGCGGTTTCTTAAGTTCAGTGCGATGAGACACGGCGCACGTAAACAGCTGTTCGCAGCTGGTTCAGCGCTGTGTGTTCTCTCATCTGCCTTCTGTGACCCTTTCGTTCTATCTGCGCTGCAATAATCTACAAGATGACCTATCAACAAGTCAAACAGCTACCCTCACCGCATATACAGTACTCGGAATTCGGCTACCACGAAGTCGTCGTGTCAGCCCAACAAGATCGCCGCGCTACCCGTGCTCGGCGTCAGGTTCTGGAGAAATGATGTGTGTATATTACTCGTGCTTGTCACATATGCAGTGCCTGCTCCTAGATATACGCTTGCACCAAACGCAACAACAAGCACCAGCCCGAAAGCCCGCGTCTGCCCCTGAATGAAGCCGCAAATGATCTCTTTGATTACTGAATGTGGAATGGAAATTGTGTCGTGAAAGCTAACGTTAGCGCTAGTCTGGTTCGTCCATCGCGGTGCGTGGGCTGTGAATATATATATATACACTGTTACGGGAAGGGATCCTTTTTTTTTTTTTTTTGACGAGAACAACAGGGGAAGCCCACGGGCTGGAAGAGTGTTCAATAATCCCTTTGGCAAGCATCTTGTCAACCTCGCTCTGAATAACGTGTCGCTCAGAAGGCGACACCCGGTATGGGCGTCGGCGGACAGGTGCTGCATCGCCGGTATTTATACGATGCTTCACGACCGTAGTTTGACACAAAGGGCGATCGTTCAGGTCGAAAATGTCGGAGCAGGACTCGAGGAGGCCACGGAGCTCTGCGGCTTGTTGGGTTGAGAGGTCCGGTGCAATCATCTTTGTAAAGTAGTCGTTCGGGCTGATGTAGAAGGCGCAGAATGAGCATTGGTCGAAGACGGCGCAACAGATAGAGCGGAAACGTGGCAATCGTGCGTTGGTGACAATGTGGCAAGAGACATGCCTCGAGGAAGTACTTGTGGGCACTGGGCGAAATTTAGGATGGGAAGACATGTCTGATTGTCCGCAACAGAAACGATGGTGTGCGGAAAGGAGACATTGTGAGAAAGCAGGACTGAAGTCGCGGGAGTAAGGACATAGTCTCCGTCAGGTACAGGTGGGCAGGCTAAGACAGGGAAGCAGGTTGCTGCAAGAGATGGCAGGCGTATAAAATCCGCGGAACAAAGCTGAGTCGGAGCTTGAGCAGGAAGGTCAACGGGAACAGGTAGGTGTAGGTCAAGTTGTACAACGCCAGCGGAACAGTCAATCAGAGCAGAATGGGCGGCCAGACAGTCAAGTCCGAGGATCACATTGTGAGGGCAACGTTCGAGCACACTAAACAAAACGGACGTGTGGCGTCCGGCGACACTGACACGAGCAGTACACATTCCAAGCACAGCCGGAGTTCCACCATCGGCGACCTGGAGCAGTCGAGTTGGAGCAGGAGTCAGTACTTTCTTCAAGCGTGTTTGAAGCTCCGAACTCATGATGGAAATTTGGGCTCCAGTGTGGATGAGTGCTGTAACGGGCAAACCATCCACGTCCACGTCCAGAAGGTTCCTAATAGTAGGCAGGGTCAACAGAGGAATTTCAGGCCAGGGTTCTAGAGCAGCGTCACCTCCAGGAGCAGCCCCAGTTAGTTTCCCGTCGGAGAGCGGCGACGGTAAGCTGGGGCGAGGATTCAGTGGGGAGCGGCGGTAGGCGGGAAAGCTTCGTCGAGAGTGGGCTGGCCAGGAACTTCGACAGTGGCGAGAGATGTGTCCCACACGTCCACAGTAAAAGCAGATTGGTCTATCGTCATGTGTGCGCCATTCGGCCGGGTTGCGATAGCCCGGATATGGACCGTATTGGCTCCAGTGAACAGGGGCAGAGGCAGCAGACGAAACAAAGTCAGGACGGCTGGTGGAGCAGATGGACGGAAGACCCACATTGGCAAGTTCTTGGCGAATGACCGACTGAATGAGAGACACAAGCGGCCTGGAATCGTCAAAGCTCTGCGTCACTGACGTGGCAGGAGACGCTGCTTCGATTTCTCGCCGAACGATACGTACGACGTTCTCGCAGGAGGTGGGCTCACGCGGTGGACAAATGTCTTCGCACGTCGTTGAAGCTGCGGTATTAGGTTGACGCGTAAACTGTTGAACTATGCGGCGACTATTCGCGTCTTCAAAGCGGCGACATTCGTGAATGATCTCATTGACCGTTGTTACGTTCTTGTAAACGAGCAGGTTAAACGCGTCGTCCGCGATGCCTTTTAAAACGTGGCTGACCTTGTCTGCCTCTGCCATATTGTTATCCACTTTGCGACAAAGGGCGAGGACGTCCTGGATATACGCAACGTAAGATTCAGTGGACGTCTGTACACGGGTCCCAAGGTCCTTCTTCGCAGCACGTTGGCGGCCGACTGGCTTGCCGAACAAATCTCTAAGTTTCTGCTTGCACTGGTCCCAACTCGTAATCTCTTCTTCGTGTGTTTCGAACCAGACCCGTACTGTTTTCTTGAGGTAGAATATTATATTGGCCAGCATAAGCGTGTTATCCCACCTGTTGTGTGCGCTGACCCGTTCGTAATTCGGCAACCAGTCATCGACGTCAACGTTTTCGATCCCGGAAAACATCCCAGGGTCGCGAGGCTGGGCCAGGATGACCGTCGGTGGCGACGACGGGGCCGTGGTTGAACTCTCTCCTTCGGATGACATGGTGGCCAGGTTACGTCCGCTGCGGAGCTCCGTCTTGCGCAAGTGATTATTCAGCACCTCCACCAATGATGTTACGGGAAGGAAGACGCGTGCGTCTATTTACAGATGGCTTTTCATGGCTGTGCCAACAAGCTGAGAGCAGCGATAAAAAAAACTACCCTCTTCCTCGTCGTCTCTCAGGCCACCATCATAGTCCTGTTCTTCACACATCACCGACTGTGACATCATATATATATATATATATATATATATATATATATATATATATATATATATATATATGTCTCTAAAGGAGCGAAAGCCGACCCCTCAAATTTTTTGAGCAGTTACCCTCCCTTTTGTAGAAACCTGTACGTTGCACCATAGCATACTAAAACACACGCTTCTTGTCCACATTGTTGTCCTGTGTATCGTGCTGGTTTATACTCTGAACTTTTAAGAGGACCATATCAACGCGCTATCCATAATGCAGGATCGTAGGCCCACGGCAGGCGCACTTGTAGAGTTTTTGACCTTTCTGCTCAGCCTCGCATGTCACTCATGGTTAGCCTGTTTTGTGTAAATATTACTATTATATTAATAATGTTATTAGATATTACAATTCTTTCACTGTAATTTATAGAAATCGTCCAGATTTCTTAAACTAGTCCTGCATTTAACCTGTATTAGATCAACATTGCTACGACATGCCTATGGGAGTCATTTCAAACTAGATTGCTCAGCCAGAGAAAGTACAAATGAAAGCCTCAACGTCTATTCCTATATCGTATTGCCAAACAGATCATATGTGCGCAAAATTACGCCTGCTTGCGTTGCCTGCAATTCAACGCTCAAAGCTGGAAAAAGTGATTCCTTTTTTTGCTGTTGAAAAGGAGCTTCAATGGCGATAGCAAGCTAAAATTATTCATTTCTAAAGTGTTAAGCAATGACAATATCTCTAAGTTTATCAATGCGTTTTTATTCCATGAACACAATTAAGTTTTCTTTCTCCCTCTCATAAACAGCCATGGAATGAAAGTGTTCACTTTAATAAGTGTCAGGATGCAAATATTCGGGAGTTTCTCCTGAGCATTTGTCCGCATCCTATAGTGTGCGCGTTTGTATCAAGTTCTGGTGTTGCAATCGTAGTGATGTACGCTTTTTAAAGACTATTTTGCAACAACCTAATTTATTTAGGTTTGTTTTCAAATCTAAAAGATGTGGCCATGCAGTAACGACCACATTAATAAGCACAAAAAATTGCAGATTCAGTGCACGTGTTGCAATCTATGCGAAGTTTTTGTTAAGTGGTCCATTAAATGCTGTTAAAGTCACTGCGATATATACAATTGGTCTTATTTTTAACAATCCAACATGTCACCTGTTGCAAGGTTTGCTTACGCGCCACAAAGGTCACAGCCTTAATGTCATGTAATGTTTATGCACTACACTGTTCACAAACCATACCAAAATGCAAACGGCTGGTAATGTAGATGCACACGTTTGTTGAGCAAGGAATGGTGCGAGGTGCAGGAAGATGAATGAATGAGATGTGCTTATGTACTTATTTATATACCTCGCAGGCTGCAAGGTTGGTGTGTTAGGTGAGGAGGAATAAAAAAGCTGTTAAAAAAGGAAGAAGTGCACAACATTAAGAAAAAAAAACAATAAAAGCACCATCAATACAATGCAACAACTAGCCCAACAGTGTGTTTTACTGGCACAACATTATACAATACTTAAATATACCAGAAAAAATTACTGCCCATGCATGCTGTAGAGATGGTAAACCAGCGAAGCTGAAATGTGCGGCCCCGGTGTTTATCACTGGGTAAATTCCGGCGGTTTATTAAAATATTTCTAAATTGTTCGTTACGCCTGGGTTTGGCTTGGGCTTGGGTTAAGTTTGGCTTGGGTTTATTCCACTGTTTATTTGAAATTCGACACATCGCGCTTCGGCCAATCACCATCATGGAGGGAGCAATGAGTGGTTCATTGCGTTAATACAGTGGGTCTATTAAAGTCTTTCTGAATTATGTTATGCATTTGTGTTTCGTAATGCGTTTATCATAGTATTTATGACTCAATTATGCACTGTAGTTACCAAGGGACACACCGGGGCTGCACATTTCATTTAACTAATTACAGGGACACATTCTTGAACCTATCGGGAAGTCGGAAAGAGACTGCTGCACGTGCGCTCTGCTGCTAGAGAGAAATGACGTCACTATCGGTCTAGCCAATGGCTCACCACACCTTTGCTGCAAGATAATTATGACATCAGGATGTTGTCTTAAGCCCGTCCCCTTCTGTGTCCCTTCCCTGCAACAATACATAGATAAATGTATAGGTGTTAAATGCATAAGCATTTCTATGCCTACACAACGAGAAATTTGCCTGTCCGTCACATAATACGAATGTAATGGCTCATAACCCCCTAAACAAAGGCTCACACCTCAGCAGTAGGGTTTCTGTGATCGGAACACGAATGTTTCGCCTAGGCATATACAGCTTCGCTGTAAAAACAATCAACACCTTTCTGCTGGAGACCAAGAGGATCATGAGGTGCATTAACAAATGAAAGTTTATTGAACATGCCAAGTAAATGGTGGTTGACAAGCAATAAATCGAAGTTACACAAGAAGGAGAAGCAAGAACTGACGCGTGTCCATACCTGTCGCAACAGGAAACACATCCATCTCTGAAAGTGTAACAGAGGCCATGCTGACACAGGATTCTCCCCATGTCTTTGCATCTACAGCTTCCATAATTTTTCTAGGCAGCCGATCTCCACAGAATGCTTCTTCCCCTACAATGCACTCTCGACATCTGAGCGTGCATTGTAGAGGAAGAAACCAGCATTCTGTGTAGATCTGCTGTCTAGAGGAATTATGCAAGCTGTACATCTAAAAACGCTGGGAAAATGTCAGCATGGCCTCCGTTAGAAATGGACGCATTTCCTGTCAGGAAACAGACATTAATTTTTGCTTATCCTTTTCGTGTATGTTCAGTTTATTCGTTTTCAGCCAGCATTTACTGGGCGTGTACATTAACTCAAAGGACGTTTTTTAACTTTTTTAACTCAAAGGAAGTGTTAGCTGGGAGGAGGCCAGGTATTTGACCCCCACTTGTTGGGCTTACAGTACCAGGGTAGGCTTCCCTATATATAAAACATATAAATGGACTCAAACCGAACCATGAACGAATTTTCGTTGTCGAAGACATGCCAATGAGCACGCCGCCCGTGCAGCTCCGTTTGCTTGGAATGGCGGACGACCTACGGGATCCATTGACACCTGCCGAGCACAAATTCATGTTCACCGCCTACGGCGCCAAGTGTCGTGTTTTCGATAATATGTACTCTGGGCTTGAATTGGTGAGACCATACTTCCTCTTTGCGCCAGGAATAAAGAGGACGAAACGTGGCGATGGCTAGTGTGCTACAGGAGATGGAACTATGACCGTAGTAAAACACGCGTACTGTTTGCACGCACGCGTAAACAAACAGATACGACCGTTCTAAAAAAAATTAAATTATGGGGTTTTACGTGCCAAAACCACTTTCTGATTATGAGGCACACCGTAGTGGAGGACTCCGGAAATTTAGACCACCTGGGGTTCTTTAACGTGCACCTAAGTCTGAGTACACGGGTGTTTTCGCATTTCGCCCCCATCGAAATGCGGCCGCCATGGCCGGGATTCGATCCCGCGACCTCGTGCTCAGCAGCCCAACACCATAGCCACTGAGCAACCACGGCGGGTGTACGGCCGTTCTAGGTACGTAACTTTCACTAATCAGCCAACTGACAATAATAAATTATTCTGCTGTACCTCCAAGCAAGCATTTACGGGATACGTGCTGTCGTACTTCTCTTCGACCGCCAATCTCAATACAGCGATCACCCGAAGTTATGAAAAGAAAGGCACTTGTAACAGCGAACGCAGGCGCTGCATTTGTGCGACAGCCAAGTCTTGTGTATAATTTAATAGAATAGTAAAGGAAAGGTTCCTGAACAAGCCAAGGTGGAAAAAGAATTCGCAAAGACAAATAAACAACCTTACAATACGTCAAAAAGTCCTGTAGTGCCTCTCTTGCAGGTGAATCCTCCCAGGGAGAAGTAAGGAGTTCGACTCCCAAAGTACAAAAGTCTTGTGCCGAGGATTCTCGCCTTCCGAAGTCGTGGTTCGCAGCCACATGCAGAAATGCGCGCGACCCAATGCGTGTGCATATCCTTTCTTTTTTGCTTTTTCCAGTATGCACCTTAAGACGGTAATGAACAGACATTTCCGTCTGGTCGATATAAATTTTTCCACGACATTGGGATCAAGTAAATTACTGCTGTGGAGCATTTTCTAATGCGCTAATAAATGCGCCTTCATTTGCGTTAATCTACCATCACTAGAATGTAACAACAACTAGCCCAGTCCCATCCTGTAGTTCACTGTGATATCTCGTAGCGAAAAAAGACTAAAGAACGTCGCAGCCCAACTCACTACTTGGGTTCTATGCTACTGATAAGTGACTCATTGGCGGAGTCCTTCAAGGAGGCTACGAGTTCAAGGAACGGCTAGGGAGGTCTCGCAAGACACTAGCGACCAGCAGCGCGCAGCGAGCGTTGATCGTGCGTGAGCGTGCCTCCTTCGTAACCGTCCTGGCGACCTGAGAAGCGGCAAGCAGAGAGCCATGGTAGGGCTCGCCACGAGGTCAGGTGGAGATAGTGGCTCGGTGAAAAAATTAACTGGGGACGTTCGCTCCAAGAGTCGCTGAGAGCCTTCGTATTTTAGGAGGAGTTTCGAGGAAATACCGTCGAAAATATCTCCAAAGATTCCACAGCTGCCTCGATTGCCCGTAAAAATAGTAGAAGGATACCTATAAAGACAAGGGTCAGTCTCTCCAGTGCTATTCAATGCGGGCTTGTGAGAAGTATTCAAGCTATTAAACTGGGAATGCTTAGGAGTGAGGATCAACGGCGAATATATCGGCAAGCTTCGGTTTGCAGATGACATTGTTTTGTTCAGAAACACTGGGGGCGAATTGTAACATATGACTAAGGCCTTAAAAGAGATAGTGTAAGAGTGGGGTTGAAGATTAGTATAACAAAAGAACAAAGTTAATGCTGAATAGCCTGGACAGGGAACAAGAGTCTAAGGTTGCCAATCAGCCTCTAGAGTTTGTCAAGGAGTACGTTTACCTAGACCAATTACTAACAGGAGACCCTCGTCATGAGAAGGAAAGTTGCAGAAGAATGAAAATGTGTTGGAGTGCATGCCGCAGACATTACCATTTACCACTATCATTGAAAAGAAAGGTGTAAAATCAATGCATTCTATCAGTGCTAACATATGGGGCAGAAGCTTGAAGGTTGACAAAGAAGCTCCCAATGGTGGTTCAAAATGTTTGATGGTGGGAATTCTTGTTAGCTTTAAAAAAGAAACAATATAGGTAGGACATTAGGCACCATAAGAACAAGAGCTTCGCGGCGCAACCCACCGGCCTGTTTCAAACGAGATTCTCACAGCAACGAGGCTCTCTCACGTAATGCTGTAGCCTTAAGGGGCAATAAGAAAGCCAGGGCGAAGGGCACATCGTGGTGTTTCAAACGCTGAAAATGAAACGCTCAACCAAGTGTCGGCGCTGGACATGAGAAGGTCGACGTAATTGCGCGTGATATACGACACGAAATTAGTAAATTATGAACATGAAAACGAAACAGAGGCTGAATAGAGGGATGTAATCAACATTTAATCATCTCATCATTTAAAACTCCACGTACGACGACTTTGTCTTATTTAGCGTCCCCACATTGTTCACCCTTTGTTTTCGTTGGTAACTTTGAGCCATCTTCTTCCAAACCGAAGGTAGCCAAGTGGCTGCACTCTTTTACATCTTTCGCCCTTTGCTAGCAGCAGTACTCGTTCTGCTCCATATTTTTACTTAAGTTAGCTGCATGAATTTTTCCGGCTTACTTGTTTCCTCCCGGTGCTTCCCACTGTGGTGACATGCCTATGTGCTGTACTGCTCAGAACTGGGAGAAAGTGAACTCGGCCACGTCCACATTCAACCCGGAGATCACGCCGCTCATCCTGGCGGCGCACCGCAACAACTACGAGATCCTCAAGCTGCTGCTCGACCGCGGCGCCACGCTGCCCATGCCGCACGACGTGCGCTGCGGCTGCGACGAGTGCGGCCTGGCGGTGCGCCGCGACTGCCTGCGCCACTCGCGCTCGCGCATCAACGCCTTCCGCGCCCTCTCCTCGCCTTCGCTCATCTGCCTCTCCAGCGTGGACCCCATCCTCACCGCGTTCGAGCTCAGCCTCGAGCTCAAGCGGCTCAGCTACGTCGAGAACGAGTTCAAGGTGGAATACAAGGTATGCGGCTCAGTCTGGGACGCCTCTTATGGTTTTGCGAATAACGAGTGAATAAGAAAAAAATACTGTAAACACCATCGATAACGAATGTCAAAAAACAGCGTCAATTTCTTTGAAATCCGCTCGAATCACGCAGTTGAGACTTCAGCACGCAACACTTCGTCGCCTCCCCCACCTCATCTCCTCCTGCTACTTCACAACCGGCGAATATCACATCACCTTAATGATCATTTTACATGAGATTAGCGCAGTTTTCAGATATGCCGGATCTCCAAGGTCAATCCGCTCGCGGGAAACCTACCAAGCAGACGCGACGAAACGATTGGCGACAATGTGACTCCTTAAATGATGATCTTGAATATTTATTGGAGTGAGGATATTCAGGTACGATTCGTTATTTCATCCCGTAGACAACAGAGCTCTTCAGCGGTAACACGAATGAGCATAGATCTGTATGTCGCCCGTAGGTGGAGGTGCGCGATTCCTAACCGTCCCACACTCCTCCTCCCAGTCTATTCACAACCACCTCAAATCGCTTGCTCCGGCCTCGAATCCCTGGTAGCTTTGGTAAGGAACTCCGTGGCTATTTGTTGGTGCGGCAAAGTCACGTGAACGCATGTCAGGAAAAATACAAGCTGAGCGCGGCCGTTCGCTTCTTCCCAGCAGCAGATGGCTGGCCACAGCTGCCGAGTTACATTGAACACACATATGGCTGCTTTAAACGACAGTTCCGCCGCTCGGCCGTACTCAGTGTCTTTCGCCAGCCTTGTCACAGACTATACGTGCACCATCTCACTGAATAACGACAAAAATTACAAGTCAGGTAAACCAAGCATCTGTGCTGTAAAAAAATACAGTGCATGCGCACGGAGTTATCACACAATCGAATTTCACAACAGATAGCGAAAGAAAGCCAGGGTGGTTAACCAGGTTCCGCCTAGTTGGCTACCCTAAACTGCAGAAAGCCGAAGAGAGCAGACAAGGAAATGGCAAGCGATAACAAGTGACTCGCGCACCCAAGCAACAGCGATCACCGTGCATACAAAGGCGGTCGCTGAGTTCAGCGATTTTCCAAAAATTCTGCCTTTGGCAAATAAAGTTATTCTCTCGCTCTCTCTGTTCAAAAAGTGCAGCAGTGCTCTTCAGGCCTGCATCGCGGATGACGGTCGAGGTCGTGATCCCAGTACTTTTTCTAGTGTGAACGCTCGGTCGTCCAGTCGCTATGAAGCGCCACAGAATTTCTCTCGTTCATTGCTAACAGAGGGACAGCACATAACGATATGTTTTCGATGATAAATCTCTACGATTAAGCGGGCAACCCAACACTTTATCGTCATCATCTTCAGCCTATAGTTATGCCCACTGCCAGGACCAAGGCATCTCCCAGCACTCACAAATTTCCTGTCTTGCGCTAGCTGATTCCATATTGTGCCTGCAAGTATCCTCTTTTATTCACCTCCCCCCCCCCCCCCCCCCACCCCGCTAGTTTTCTTGTCCTCGACTGGACTTCCCCTCCACTGACACTCGCTCAATCACTTTATTGGTCCGCCGGTTATCAGCTATGCCCGTTAGTTCTCAGATCCACACCGCTCTCGCCCTGCCTCCTAAAGTTAGACCTAAAATTTTTCGTTTCATCGCCCGTTGCGCAGTGCCAAACTTTTTTTCAAGCTTCTTTCTTAACTTAGAAATCTCTGCATTACATTTTGCACCAGTAAAATGCAATGATTCTAGGTGATTCCACGAGAGACCAACACGGGTCCAAACATAATATTTAAGATTCCACATAATTTTTTTTTTTTATATTTTATGCGCACCCGCCGTGGTTGTTAAGTGGCTATGGTGTTGGGCTGCTAAGCGCGAAGTTGCCGGATCCAATCACGACCACAGCGGCCGCATTTAGATGGGGGCGAAATGCGAAGACAACCGTGCATTCAAATTTAGCTGCACGTTAAAGAACCCCAGGTGGTCCACATGATTCCGGAGTGCCCCACTATGGTGTGCCTCATAATGAAAGCGTTGTTTTGGCACGTAAAACCCCAGAATTTTTTTTTGCTTGTACAATTGGCTCGACAAGCGTACACTTTTCATGCCTCTGCACATAAATTGACGTTTAAGAGATGAATAGACGGTCGTCTTCTGGGGGCTGACTAAAGTTCTTATAGCGATTATCTTTATACATATAGTAACAGTGGTGCCGTGTTCCCAAATTTGAGGATTTGCAGCCCAGTCAGTCACCTCATGCATCCACGGCGGGTACCGTAGCCAACACTTTTCATAAAGTTGTGTTTACGTTTAAGCGATGCCAAGTGCTTACGTTGTTGCAAAGTCAAAATTAATATCTACTGCAGAAGCTTCAGCGTCAATGCCAGGACTTCGCTACGTCCCTCCTGGACCACATCCGCACGTCAGCAGAACTTGCCTGCATAATGAACCATCGAGCGAAGGCGAGAGAAGACGAAGAGGAGGACAACATGTCCCTCGCAAGGCTCGAGCTCGCAATCGAGCACCAGCAGAAAAAGGTATGCGCCCTCCGCACCTGCGCCAACAGTGGTGCGGCCACTACTTTTTCAGCTGGGGCAGCAATTAGTGCCGTCGAGGTTCAAAAGTGAGCTGTAATCAAAAGATGTTTCTCGCGTTAAGTGCTACAGGCACTATAACCTGTATTTCTGCTTTGGTCGGCCTATCTCTATTATTATTATTATTATTATTATTTTTGGCCGACCTGAGCGACAACGCAGACTGGGATGTACGGACAGCAAGACTGCGATTTTGCTACCGTCATTGCTGCTGGAAACTAGTTGGACGCACAAACACTGACATGTAATTATGTCCGCAGTAGACGATTTCTATCAAGCCTAATCTTGTCAGATTCACCTACATACATTACATTCTGCGCGCAGGCGCGCTGTTTGCATGCATATCCACATAATTATCGCTATTGTGGATATTTCAGCGAAGGAGTCACGATTAAGGATGGTACTATTGAAAAGAACTTCGCCATAAATTACACTGAGAAAACTATTTTTTCATAATATATTGAATTCCGTTAGCCCACATTGACGTTTGCATATGTATCGCATTTCATTTGAACAGAGCAATTAGCGCCATTCTAGCGAGTAGATTGCAGCCGTAGTGAAGGGGTAGCAATTCCATTTAGATTCAAGACGAGGACAAGACGAACACACCGTTCACTTCTGATGATAAAATACTTGGAGCAGTAAGGTAGCTTAAATGCTTATTGACATAATATCAAGAGGAAGATTTGCAAACTGACAATCATACGAACGTTCATACGAGTTCTGGAACATGCCATCAATTACATGGAAGTGTAGTTCCTTATGAAAGAGAGAACCACTGACGGAGTGCTCAGGCAGCGCCAACTCAAACGAGATATAACTGATACAGAATTTCCCATGTAAGTTGGTATCGATGCTCGACGCAAATCATGTGCTGTGACGAAGGTTTTAAAGGCAAGCTTAATATTATTTGCCTAAAGCCATTACTTCTCGCTTGTGTTGTAGCATGGCGGGGGCTGGGTCGGTTGGTGTCTCGCCGGGTGTGGGTGTGTGTATGTGCGTGTGGGTGCACATGTCTCATGTCGTGATGTATTCTTTTTTCTTGCTAATGAAGCAATACATCCCGACATGCGACCTGTGCAAATTATGTCGGCTCACAGGTATATTAAAAGCGTAGAGAGAGCCAGAAAAAAAAGGCCACCATCGAATAGAGTCGCAGTGCCACCCGAAAAGTGCAGCATTGATAGCGATTGCAAAATACTGCACAACCACAGTAAGTGATGGTCGTAGTTTTATCAGCCGTAATAATTTCAGTAAGCAGTACGCCTTACCTATCAAATTAGCAAGTGCGGTGTCACGCGCGCACAAGTAAAGCTGAACGGACCTGACTCGATGATCGCGGACACTCGCTGTCACAACGCTGGTTTCGTGAAGAGGCAGAGCAGCAGCGGGCGAGCGCTTCGTGCTGCACCTCGCTGCAGTGCCTCTCCGATGCTCGCTGACGCGACCTCCAACTCTAGGTGCACGAGACACAGCGCACATGAAGCCACCAGCCATCTCGGCTCACTACCCTGCGCTCTGGTTGCAGACAGGGCGCGAAGAGCCGCGCTCAGTCACGCCATGTGCAGCAACAGCCGGGCTAAAGGAACTGGCCCACTCCTTAGCACGTGCGACACTCACTCTCTGCGACTTGATCAAGTTACCATGCGCTTACCCAACGCCACCAATCGCTCACCTCGCCCTCCTCGCCCATGGTCTCTTAACAATACACGAAAGGGAACAGCGGGCCTTTCGCGGTACACTCTCGCACGCACACGAGGTGCCAGATCTGAATTAATTTGGGCACGTGTCCCTATATTTGCATTAAAAAGTGAGGCTTCGTGTTCTGTTTTCTGTGCCAAGGTCACATGGGTTTGCTTTTACCTCGAAGCTGGCTATCCTCCGGCGGTGGTCGATGTCCGTCTACGCGTCGTGCTTACATCAAAAAAATTTCCGTCTCCAGTTTGTCGCTAATGCTCTGTAGCTATCAACCTAATATACATATCTAGAGAAAAAAGAAAGACTAAAATTATCCGCTAAGATAACTGTATCACTACGCCGAGTTATGAATTTATTGAATTTATTTTCATCCGTAGTAAGAAAAGTGCTAAAGTATAATTTCACATTCGGAGGTCCCGAAGTAAAAACTGCCGGGGGGATCTCCTAAACAGGAAACAAGTGGGGGTTACTGCAATTGTGGCAACGGCAGCAGGCTTCATCACACAAAAGTTGTGTATGTCAGCAGTGTTTAATACAGCGTTTTAATATGAAAGTAGGTGGTGGTAGCATGGGGAACAAGCAACGCTGTAAATATTTATTTATTTATTTATTTATTTATTTATTTATTTATTTATTTATTTATTTATTTATTTATTTATTTATTCCTCAAATGCCCCTGGAGAATAATTTTACAGGAGGGATGAGCAGCTTCAAAGAAGAAGGTGTTCGATGGCAGTCTTGAACATGGTCGCACTCGAGTGGTTCGCCGCTTCTTCAGGAAGATCATTCCAGTCTCTCGCTGTACGTGGGAAAAACAAATGCAGATGGGATGATGTGCTCGCATGTGGGGGGTATACTGACTGAATGATTAGTCCGTGATGAATGGCTGTGAGCGGGTGATATGACGCTATTACCAATCGGGGCATGGTAAAACTTGTGATATAGAATGAGCCTGGACGCTTGACGTCGTGTTTCTAGACTAGAAAGATTCGCATTAAATTGTAGCGCTGTGACACTTGTTTATGAAGAATAGTCATGAAAGATAAATCGGGCTGTGCGGTTTTGTACAGATGCAAGCTTGTTAGAAAGATTAGTATGATGAGGGTCCCAAACTCAGCATGCTTATTCAAGTTTGGGCCTTACCACAGATTTGTAGGCAAGAGTTTTTACCGAAGGAGGGGCAAATTCAAGATTTCGCTGCAGAAAGCTTAAGGTGCGGTTAGCCTCGTTAGTTATTTTAGCGACGTGAGAAGACCATGAAAGATCGAGCGTTAAAATAAGCCCTAGATATTTATAAGATGTCCCCGATGATGTTATTGGGTTACCTGAGAGATATGCGGTGCTACATAAGAATGCCGACGACGGAAAGAGATTAATGAAGTTTTATTTACATTTATTGGAATAACCATGTCTTACACCATTTTTCACCTGTTTGTAAGTCACGCTGTAGGACAAGTATAGCTGAGCTATTATTACTGGGTCGGTAAATAAGACAGTCATCCGCTATTAGGCGTATGTTAGAAGATATATCAATACGAAAGTCATTAATGTAGAATAAGAAGACAAGAGAGCCAAGAACAGAATCTTGAGGAACCCCAGAAAGCACAGGAGACAGAGTAGAAGAAAAGTTATTTGCAAAAGTTATATGAGAGGGACAGAAAAAAAAAGTCTAAGAAATATAAAAGAAAATTAGGAACAGTGCAATACAAATATATTTAATAAGGTTTACATAGCACAATACAATACCAGGAGTTCGGTAGCGAGTTTATATAATGCGCCTTAGATTTGCGTTTGAAGGCTTGAAATGCAGATGTTTGATATCGGATGAAATGGAATTCAAATATAATATGCCTGAAAACATGACAGTAAATTTCCCATAGTTAGTTCGAATTTTAGGAATGAGCAAATTGGGACGTGCGGCAAACCTTCTGTTAATATTATTAGTGAGGTCAGTACGACTAAAACTTTCAATACTTAGCTCAATATTTATGAGGGGGGACATTATTAGCAACAGCTTATGATTGAATAACATGCGCAAGGGGACAAAGTTTAGGGAACGAAGAATTGGAGCGGAGTGAGACGTAAAAGGTTGAAATGTCACGAATCGTAGCGCTTGCTTTTGTAAAGCTTCCAGTTGGTGGAGATGAGTGAAGTATGTATTAGCCCATGTTGAGAGGCAATATGAAAGATGACTGTGAATATACGCGTAATACAAATAAAGAGAATACTTGGATGAATAAAGGAGCGCGATTTGATAATGACGTGAATGCCAAAACAATTTTTTGAACAAGAGCTGGGGCATGGTGGTTGAATTTTAAGTGCGCATCTAAGATAATGCCTAGAAATTTGGTTGAGCCAGATCTTGTAATTATGTGTTTGTTAAGTGATGCATAAGTAAGTGATCATTAAGGAGTGTACAATAGAAGTCGGTGGTAACTTCGTAATACAGGATACCAGTAAGCTATCGCAGGAGACGAAAGATCTCATCAAGAAACGCCAATGTATGAAAGCCTCTAGCCCTACAGCTAGAATAGAACTGGCAGAACTTTCCAAGTTTATCAACAAGCGTAAGAAAGCTGACATAAGGCAATATAATATGGATAGAATTGAACATGCTCTCAGGAACGGAGAAAGCCTAAAAGCTGTCAAAAAGAAACTAGGAATAGGCAAGAATCAGATGTATGCGTTAAGAGACAAAGCCGGCAATATCATTACTAATATAGATCCGATAGTTCAAGTGCCTGAGGAGTTCTATAGAGATTTATACAGTACCAGTGGCACCCACGACGATAATGGAAGAGAGAATAGTCTACAGGAATTCGAAATCCCACGAGTAACGCCGGAAGAAGTAAGGAAAGCCTTGGGAGCTATGGAAAGGGAGGAGGAAGCGGGGGAGGATCAGGTAACAGCAGATTTGTTGATGGATGGTGGGCGGATTGCTCTAGAAAAACTGGCCACCCTCTACACGCAATGCCTCATGACCTCGAGCGTACCGAAATCTTGGCAGAACGCCAACGTAATCCTAATCCATATGAAAAGGGACGCCAAAGACTTGAAAAATTATGGACCGATCAGCTTACTGTCCGTTGCCTACAAAGTATTTACTAAGGCAATAGCGAATAGAATCAGGAACGCCTTAGACTTCTGTCAACCAAAGGACCAGGCAGGATTCCGTAAAGGCTACTCAACAATCGACCATATTCACACTATCAATCAGGTAATAGAGAAATGTTCTGAATATAACCAACCCTTATATATAGCTTTCATTGATTACGAGAAAGCGTTTGATCCAGTCGAAGCCTCAGCAGACATGGAGGCATTACGGAACCAGGGTGTAGACGAGCCGTATGTAAATATACTGAAAGATATATCTAGCGGCTCCACAGCGACCGTAGTCCTCCATAAAGAAATTAACAAAATCCCCATAAAGAAAGGCATCAGGCTGGGAGATACGATCTCTCCAACCTTTTCAGAGTGTGTTTACAGGAGGTATTCAGAGATTTGGATTGGGAAGAATTGGCGATAAGAGTTAATGGAGAATACTTTAGTAACTTGCGATTTGCTGATGATATTGTCTTGCTAGTGACTCGGGGGACAAATTGGAATGCATGCTCACTGACGTGGTTAGGCAGAGCAGAAGGGTGGGTCTAAAAATTAATCTGTAGGAAACTAAAGTAATGTTTAACAGTGTCGGAAGAGAAGACCAGTTTACGATAGGCAGCGAGGTACTAGAAGTGGTAAGGGAATACATCGACTTAGGGCAGGTAGTGACCGTGGATCCGGATCATGAGACTGAAATAATCAGAAGAATGGGTTGGGGTGTGTTTGGCAGGCAATCTCAGATCATGAACAGCAGGTTGCCATTGTCCCTCAATAGAAAAGTGTATAACAGCTGTGTCTTACCAGTATTCACGTACGGGGCAGAAAGCTGGAGGCTTACGAAAAGGGTTCTACTTAAATTGAGTACGACGCAACGAGCTGTGGAAAGAAGAATGACGGGTCTAACGTTAAGGGATAAGAAAAGAGCAGATTGGGTCAGAGAACAAACGCGTCTTAAGGACATCCTTGTTGAAATCAGGAAAAAGAAATGGGTATGGGCAGGACACGTAATGAGGAGGGAAGATAACCGTTGGTCATTAAGGGTTGTGGACTGGATTCCAAGGGAAGTGCAGCAGGGAGCGGCAGAAAGTTAGGTGGGCGGATGAGATTAAGAAGTTTGCAGGGACAACATGGCCACATTTAGTACGTGACCGGGGTAGTTGGAGAAGTATGGGAGAAGATTTTGCCCTGCAGAGGGCGTAACCAGACTGATGATGATGATGATGATGAAGTGATACAAGAAAGGTACCTATGAATAATGTTTAAAGGGAAGGAAATACCATACATATTGTGTTCGATAGATTGATATATAACGTGTTTTTCAAGCACCATGCATGAACATTAGCGAGATCATTGTTTAGTTTGTTAGTAGTGTGACGGATCTTTTGTCGGGATATAAAAATGTTTGTGTCATCGGCATAGAGAAGGCCGTGGGCATGCGTTAATACTTGTGGCAAATCATTAGTGAACATTAAAAATAAGAATGGCCCAAGTATTGATCCCTGAGGGACGCCTCTATTAATAATTTTTGCTCAGGAGAAAGAACTATTCATTTGGGACTAGTTGTGGTCGGTCTCTTAGGCAATCACGAATTAACTGCAAAGGCGCGCTAGAAATGCCATAAAACTTTAGTTTGTATAGCAGGATGAGGTGGTTAATTGCGTCAAACTCTTTAGTGAAATCAATAAGGAGAGCACCTACTTATGGGCCTTCCTCTATAACAAATTTAACTTTGTCAGTAAACATAATTAGTGCAAGTTCTATTGACAATTCCTCTCTAAAACCAAAATGATACGGAGATAATAGCTTACATTTCGATAAGTAATTAGTTAAACGCTTGTGAATAAGTTTCTCAATTACCTTGATTAAGAAAGACAAAATGCAAATAGGACGATAATTAATAAAACACTCACGATTATCTTTTTTAAATATTAAGATTACCCATTTTGAGGCTTCTGGGAAAGACACCATCTGTAAATAATTTATTTATTACGTCGGCAAGGATTAGGCAAACCTAATGCCCCTAACTGCCCTTGCATTTGTGCAGATTGATGCACACTCAGGACTAATATTGCATGTTTTCCATGCACAACAACATTCAAATATTTTCACTACTCCACAAGAAATTATTCCGCCTGTATACTCCCCCCCCCCCCCCCCCAGTCTTCGATTTGTCTTTCAACTTCCAACTTTATTTCGCACTTCCACTCATTTTTGCAGCAAAAGAAAATGCAAGGGCAGGAACAAAACGCTGCACAACCACCGCTTGACGAGGTTCCTCTACCCTTTCTTTGAAATCAGTTGCAGCATATTAAAAAATAGAATGCGGTACATATCCACGAAACGAAGTGATGTTATAACATACATCCTTATTCACATCAGAACGTATATAACATCTGTGCATTTTTATTCCTGTGCGCCGTCCCCACATATCTATCTTACACCTACCCAACACACACACACACACACACACACACACACACACACACACACACACACACACACACACACACACACACATATATATATATATATATATATATATATATATATATATATATATATAAACACTGTTCAACGTCGCCATGATCGGCCTCGCAAGCAAACTGCAGGACGTAGCAGGTCTTCGGCACGCAATCTACGCAGACGACATAACACTCTGGACAGCAACAGGGTCCCCCGTTGAAAAAAAAGAACGGCTGCAAGCTGCAGCAAATCTCATCGAAGAATACGTCAGCCAACGGGGACTACAATGCTCTCTTGAAAAATCCGATCTCCTACGAGTCTGGCGAAGCCGCGGTAACCACACAGACCCAACTAGAAAACTCGAGGTACGCCTCAACGGGGGTCTCATACCAGAGAAGCCCTTGCTCAGGGTGCTGAGCATGTGGCTGCAGTCCAACCAGCGGGCCCACACACCCCTACACTCCTCAAAACCAGTGTCAAGGCGATATCACGCATGAGCTCCCGCGTAACATCCAAGAAAACAAGCATGAAGGAGATGGACACCCTCCGACTGGTCAGACGCCCGGAGGTGAGCAGAATCGCATACAGCCTGCCCTACTACCATCTCACAAATTCCGAAACGAAGCAGGCCAGCACTTTTGAGGATGGCTTTCAAGACCGCTCTCCGCCTGCCGATGAGTACATCGACTGAAATATTAATGGCGCTATGGTTGCACAACACCTCAGTGAAATAACAAAAGACCTTTACGTATCGCAATAACAGAGATTAGCGCGGACGCGCATGGGCCGGCAGGTCCTACAAACCTTGGGCTTCCCAGCTATAACACGAACCCAAGAAACCTGCTCGATACCTTGTCGCGTCCAGGACAGGTATCACGGGGCCCCGATACCACGCAACATGGACCCTAACCTACACTCCTGCAGAAGAGAGCAAGGGCTCAGTACATGGAGAAAACATTCAGGTTCAATACCACGGCCCGTTTTACGGACGCCGCCATGTATGTGACGAACAACAAGAGCGCAGAAGCAATGGTATGCGACCACCCAGACCACGTTACCTACGCTATATCGACCTGCCCCTGCACGATTGCGGAAGCCGGAGAGCTGGCCATCGCGTTAGCCATCCGCGAAGGCCAGCGCGCGAAGAAACCACTGACGATCCTCACGGATTCCCAGCAGGCCTGCCACAACTTCCTACAGGAAACAATTTGAAGACCTGCTGCACGAGTCCTAGCCCAAATACTCAAGGAGGACCCTGAGGCCTTCAACACCCAGACCATCATCTGGATACCGGGTCACGCTGGCATCACGGGCAACCTGCAGAACGACAGAGCAGCTAGAGGATTCGTGCATAACCGAGCACTAATCACGCCGGCTGCAGAAGACCCGGACCCTGTCGACCTGGAGTATTCAGCCACCGTGAACTACCCCAGAGGGAGTCGCTTGCGATATCCACAACCCCATCGAAATCTAAAGACAGAGGATGCCGTTGCCTGGCGTAGGCTCCAGACAGGCACTTACGTGAACCTGCACATATAACATCGCATACACTCGACAGCCTACAGGGACGAATGCCCGTGGTGTGGGGCCACACCTACCCCACACCACATTAGGTAGGAGTGCACGCTACACGACATAGAACACCCCGACACGAACACCACAAGGGATAAGAAATAAGGTACAGCGTGAAGGACAAGGACTGCGAGAGACGGCATACACAGCGTTCACTTCCAACAATATTTTATTGCGAGGGCATGCGCAGAAAATGAAAGGCTGTCATGAGGGGTGTTCTAACAGCAAGTCACTGCGCTAAGAACATGGTCACTTGAAAAGACGAACGTTACGATTTCTATCTGTTTAGATACGTGACTTCACTAGGGGTCAGCGCGATGAGGGTGCATTAACGCACATATACCCAGTTTTCTGATAAAATCAGCTTCCACAATTTCCCGGCTGAGCTGTCAGCTGTGTCTCGATAAAACTTCCGTATCGTTAAAGAGGGCCCCGCAACCGTGCTGGCGCCGGCACTAAGTGATATCCGTCTAGCTCATCATGATCGCAATATCCATGGTCACCTAGCCGCGTGCCCTGTTGTCAAAGTGTGCAGGTTTGTGGACGACTATGATATTTATTGATTGCACTGATCACGCTTTCGAGCCTTCTGTTTCGGAAGTCTTGGAGATCTTTAAGAAAGAGCTGCAGCCTCTAGAACTTACGCATGAGGTCCCATTTGATGATTCTTTGCGCTTTCTAGATCTCAGGCTGTGCCATGTTAACAAACATGTGTGCTGGTGCTTCGGACCGAGAAGTAAGAAGCCACTCTTGCCCTTTAACTCTGCGCACTCAAAGCTCGTTGTACGAGGTATTAGAAAGTTATGCCTCGTTAACAGTCTCAATAAATCGTGTCCACACGAGATGCAACATAGTCTTGCTGCACAGGTTGATCGCCTTTCTTGGGCTGGCCACCCTTTGGCCTTAATTTCAGACATAGCGGAACAGCTTCTCAGGCTCACAAAACGTGATGAGCCCACTCACCTAAGGAACCAACCGGCTGAAAGACGCAGGTTTGCAGTGCTGCCGTATGTGCATGATGTCTCCCATAGGCTAAAGAAGATTGGGCACCGTGCAGGAATCACAGTCGTTTTCTCAGCCCCGAAAAACCTGGCAAGGCACTGTAAGCGTGTAAACGCGCCTAAATCACGTCAGAGCTGTTGGTTTGTCGGGCGCAGAAAACGTTTTGCGACGTGCATAACGAATGTGGTTTACCAAATTCCCCTGCCTTGCTGCGGTAAATATGTTGGACAGACAGGCAGGTGCTTAAACGATCGTCTAAGAGAGCACTGTAACAGCGTTCATAACACTGTTCAAGGCCTTTTGGGCATCCATTACCGGGACTGCGGCTGCGGTGCCCTCCTTGAAGATACGGAAGCTTTAGCGGGACACAGCTCACAGCTAACCCGGGAAATTCTGGAAGCTGATTTCATCAGAAAACTGGGTAGTATGTGCGTTGGTGCCCCCTCTATCGCGCTGACCCCTAATGAAGTCACGTATCTAAACAGATAGAAATCGTAATGTTTTTTTTTTTTTTCAAGTGACCATGTTCTTAGTACAATGACTTGCTGTTAGAACGCCCATTGTGACTGAGTTTCGTTTTCTGCGCATGCGTCCTCTTCTATATATACACACGATGTGGCAACGCAATAAAATATTGTTGGAAGTCAGCGCTGTGTATGTCGTCTCTCGCAGTCCTTGTCCTTCGCGCTGTATGTTATTTTTTATCATGAATTACCAACTAGCCCAAGCAACCACCGTAGACCACTAGGGAGCAATGGGCACTGCTGTCCAGCTCAGCCCTCTACGACCAGCTCAAGCTGATACGAAGAGCTGAGAACAAGGCAAGAGCCAGCGGAGCCCTTGACTAGGGGCGCCGACCTATAGCAATTTTTCTGACCATTCTTTTAAGCAAGTTTCTATCTATCTATATCTATATCTATCTATATCTATCTATCTATATCTATATCTATATCTATATCTATATCTATATCTATCTATCTATCTATCTATCTATCTATCTATCTATCTATCTATCTATCTATCTATCTATCTATCTATATCTATCTATCTATCTATATCTATATCTATCTATATCTATCTATCTATCTATCTATCTATCTATCTATCTATCTATCTATCTATCTATCTATCTATCTATCTATCTATCTATCTATCTATCCCAGTTCTCGCGCTCTACATCCACGTACATGCTTATCATATCAGCCAGTGTCCTATTGAGTCGTTCTGTCAGTCCGTTTGGTTGGGGGTGATACGCCGTTGTCTTCCGGTTGGCGGTACCACTTAGACGTAGAACGATATCCAAAAACTTGGCCAGGAACGCAGTACCTCTGTCCGGCACGACTACTGTGAGAACGCCATGCCTTAAAACAATGCATTTGAGAAAAAATCGTGCCGTTTCACCTGCTGTTGCCCGTTGCAGAGCACCTGTCTCGGCATATCTAGTGAGACAATCTGTGGCGACGATTATCCACCTATTACCCGTAGTAGACATTGGGAAGGAGCCCAGAAAATGCATGCCTACTTGTGCAAATTGTATGGCCGGTACTTGAACAGGGTGCAGTAGGCCGGCTGGCTTGACGGATGCTGGTTTGCGACGTTGGCAATCCAGACAAGTCTGAACGTAACATTTAACGACCGGTGTAAGCCTCGGCCAGTAGTGATTCTGCCAAATCCGTACCAATGTGCGAGTGTAGCCTAAGTGCCCAGCAGTCGGCTCGTTGTGGCAGGCGTGTAAGATTTCACATCGAAGTGATAAGGGAACAACGAGTAAGTAGTTGCTGCCGCTAGGGGAGAAGTTCTTGTAGAGGACGTTGCGGCGCATGCAGTACGATACCAGCCCTCTTGTAAATAGTCTGAGCACGTTGGTTGGTTGGTTGGTTGAAACCCACAACCTTCGCATGCGAAGGTTGTGGGTTCGGTTCTCACCTGCGGCAAGTTGTTTTTTCATCCACTTTAATTTCCATTAATTTATCGTTTCTTTATTTCATTTATTAAGCACAAGTAATTTCCCCTATGTTGTCCTCGGTGTCAGTGTTTGCTGGCTTCTTATGACTAATAAAAATCGGTCCCCTCGGTTAACCCCCTTTCTTCCCGTTCGTCGAGGTAAGCGACAGCAGGGCTTTTAACGATGTGTCGGCCCTCCTTACTAAAATTGGCCGGCAACAGTTTGGCATTTCCGTCGATTACATTGATACGTGCTCTGGCAACGGAGACGCAGCAACTCAGTGCTAGCGCATTGATGTGTTCAGCGACTCCAGTACCACTCTGCAACGCCAGAAGAGCCGAGATCAACGCGTCTTTTATTTTATTTTATTTATTTTCACCTCAGCACCCGGAGGCATTATATAAGGGAGGGCTAATCCGTGTGACAATGTTAGAACAAATGTACAGAGCAGTAAAGAACAACAATAACCAAAAACAAACCTGGAACAATTGTGAAAAGAGGGGAACATTGTGTTGGAGTAAGGGTGGGTAGGATCGTAAATTAAGCAATGTGGTTATTTAACATTTCGCGGAACGATTTACGGTCAGCGCATGACAAGATATCTTCTGAGAGATGGTGTGAATGGGTTATTGCGTCAGGGAAGAATGAAGAGTTCATGGCAGATGATCGAGTGTTAATGTGTGGGGCGACTGTGGCTAAAGCGGGGGGATGTACGTAAGGGTCAATTTAACAGGAAATGCCTTGAGTGTGGATGGTAATAAAAGGTGTGAAGCAAGCAGAGACGAGAGGTGATCCGGCGGGAAGCAAGTGATGGTAGTTCAAATGTACGTTTTAGTGCGGTTATGCTGGTTTCAATAGAGTAATTGGAAGTTATAAGAAATTGGAAGTAATTGGAAGGTATTGGAGTAACTGGAAGCTCTTGGAAGTAGCTGGAAGACCAAGAACTCCAGTGTCTCGCGCGCTCAACCACCGCACTTAGTTGTTTCTTTTGCGTGAGCTATTTCTTTGCTATTATCAACATTCCCGGCTTACGAAGTGCTACGGGTGCATTTCTATAAAGCACAAATGTTGTACAGGCCGCATGATTACTTTGATGTTTCCAAGCTTTAGGAAAAATGCGCTCGCAATTGCGTCGTTTCCAGTAATGTCCTCCAGGACACGTGCGAGTTTACACTACACTCTGGGCATGGAGTCGTCGCGCACTATGATGATTTTATATGTAGCAATGCTAGTGATGTCTGACAATGGGCTAGGATGAACGCCTTTGAGAAGTATTAAACATTCTTTGTGCCACCGGTTCCAGAAGTCTTTTTGCATTTCTTCACACTGTAACCATGTTTTAAGCAGCTCAATGTGGGAACTAGGCAATGCGGCTACAGTTTGTAAGTAAGGAAGTACTCTCAGTTGCCTTGCAGGATACGGGCAGGTGTCAAGACTTCTGGTTCCTCTGGGGCAGGATATGAATACGTCAGGGCCCTACTGTTTACGATCGCTTCTATTTCTGTTAGCACCATGCTCATGTGATGATAATCTAGAAGTAACCTTCCTAGTACTTTCCTCAATCTGTATTTACCTGATCGCACCATACGCTCCCAAAATCCACCCCACCAATTAGCATGGTCAGAGAAGAATTTCCACGTAGTAGCGATTAGCTTACACGTAATCGCCAACCTTACTTTCCAGAACCGTCTCATATACAGCGCGAAGTTCGCGAGAAGCACGCTTACAGCGCAGAACATTGTCAGAGTAAATCACCGCAGGAAATCCACGATGGGCAACAAAACTCCGAAAAACCTCTAACAAACCGTCGGCCGTTGAGCGCAAGACACGCTCTAGGTGAATCCCACGAACTACCGCGCAATTGAACAACACGATGTAGAATTTCTGTGTAGGCTCACTTTTCAGGCATAGTGGTCCAGTAAAATCCATACCAACAATGTCAAAGGGTTGCGACACATTCACTCGGTCCGCAAGTAGCGACGTCATTGGAGCCGTCGCAGGCTCAGCCCTTAAGGGCGCAAGTACACGGCGCGGTCACTCTTTTCACACGCTGATTCGCCTTCGTCACCCAGGACCGCTTTCACGTTTGTGCTATATTCGTTGAGACTCCCGCGTGGAAACGCCTCCGGGGCAATCACGTTGCGACGAGTGCAGTGGTGCGATCACCGGGAAGCAGGATCGAGTGCATGATGCCGTCCCTGTACGTGACATTTCCAAGTCGCACTTGAATCCGGAGCAAACCACCCTCCTCCGAAAAAAAAGAATGGTGCAAATCTCTGATTTTGGACATCTTACGGAGCCCTCTTCTCCCTGGAGGGCTGATAATTCAAGGCCAATTGGCTGCTTTTAGGCAATGGAAAGCCAATACCTTTCCGAAGCAGCAAGCACTTCCGACGTTAGGTGTTTCTTTAGTGGCCGGCTGTGGCCGGCTGCGACAAACCTCAGTACCCACCCTGTGATCCGTAGCACCCGCAGCCGGGTACTGTCTTGACAAGTGGAAGATAGTGTGCATCGATGTTTCTGAAGCATGGAGGGTGACAGTGTCTGCTTCTATAGCCAGATTGGCAGCCGAGTGCTTGTGCGATTCATCGCATCTTGCTAACCAAGTCAGTGCTCTCCACCAAATTTCGCTGCCAGCCAGAGACCGGACTGAAGAGCCCCGATAAACTAGGTTCACTGGATTTTTTTTTCCAGCACAGTGGTTCCACGGAGAAGAGTCGGTACTACTTTGAATTTCTGTGGTCTTCTGTCTGACAAAATGTTGCCACCTTGTAGCGACACCTCGGATCCGAGAGCCACTCTTGAATCGGTCCGAAAATAACATTTCGAAGAAGGGATTCCCAGTGTGACAGCTATAAACTTTCCATGTCGGGCACCCAGTAAAGCCCCAATAAGCTGGTTGTGACCATCGACATGACATGAACATTTAGTATCCGTCATATGAATAATTCGCTAATGGCAAGATATTAAAGCTGATGCTGAGGACAGGAAGAGCCATCCCAAAATTAATGTGTGGGTACACGAAGACAGCACGATGAACTGAATGTGGCGAACGATACACACAATGAAAACACGCGCAGTACAAACACTGGAGGGCTGAATAAGATTTTCATTAGCACAACGGGGAAGGAAAGCACCATTATATAGCGTCTTCACCTTTCGCAAGTGAAGCCACAAGTCAGTACTAATTACGGAAGGATATGCACACGTGTCAACCAAGGGTTCAGTCCGTACACCTTCCACACGCACCAAAAGTACATATGAGGGGCGCTGCGGAGGAGCGTCATGTTGTCCGAAAAATGCAGCTTTCCTTACTCAAGTAGCTCTATTTAGCTTTCTGGGCGGTGATCGGAGGTCGAAGCACCCGTTCGAAGGCGGGAAGAGGAGCGCCGCATCAGTGATGGAGAGCGGCTACGCGGGAAAACCAATGAACCGGCAGTTTAGAATTCTTACGGAGATGGGGAACGTCGTGGATAATTATAGTAGGAGCACCTACGTTGTGTTATAGGTCCAGAAAACTCATCTCTTTCAAATCCGGCATAGCCTCGTCGTTCATCTTCTTGACGGCGTCGGCAAAACCTTGAAATGTGGCCACGGATGCCGCAGTAGTAACAAGAAGGTAGAGCTGGGCCCCACGCATTGTAAGATTGAAGCAGTGGTGGTCTTGCTGTTGAAAAATTCAGGTAACCGTGCATTGTAGGTGCCGTCAGTAGTGCCTGCTGGGTGGGTGGCACTATAGAGGCAACCTGAGCGTAAGATAGCGTATGTATGGGGTGTGTGCTGGGCACTTGCGGGTACGTCATGATAGCTATTTGTTTTCCTTCACGATATGGCGTTAGCCGCCACCAGGGGACGTCATATGGAATTCAGGTGGGATTGACAAAGTTTGAGCGTGCAGTTCCTCGCGAATGATATAGCGGATCAGTGCACGTAGCTCGCCGTCATTGGACGACCGGAAATCAGACGTGTTAGTTTGTAAGCGGATGATCTATTTGCTTGCAAGCGGATGATTTGTTTGCTCGCGTGCTGCGTTTTATACCCTAAGTTGGCTACGGACCCGGGACTAGCCAATGGCTATGGGTCTAGTAATGTGTTATATATTTTTGTATTTCGTAAAATACGTTGTAAATAAAGAATGAATAAATGAATATCAAGCTCATCGAGGCACTTACACGTACCGATGATGTCTGCGACGGCAGTGGGGTTCTGCACTACAAGGCCATTAAATGTCACAGCCCCGCTACCCTTGAGCAGGTGGTGTACACGATCACTTTCCGCCATTGAGGTGTTCACGCGGCGGTAGGAAGCGAGGACGTCCTTTGTATATGAAGTGTGTGACTCCACCGTTTGCTGAACCTGCTCAGCAAGCTTCTTCTTGGCTATATCTGAGCGGACAGGAGAGTTCGCGAAAATCTGGCGTAGGTGGTGCTTAAACGCGATCCAGTTTAGGAAATCAAACTCTTGTTTGTAAAACGAAGTTTTTTCGACGCCTGTTAGATAGAATGCGACGTGCGAAAGTTTTGCAGAATGGTCCCCATGGTTAAAGGAAATTACGCACTCCTACTGCTCCAAGCACCCTTCAACATCGTCACCATGAAGTCCAGCAAACACCGGTAGATCCTTCCGAGGGGTGGTGACCGTTCAAGAAGGGATTCCCGTCGGAGCAGGCAAGGTGGATGTCGTGTTAATGGCCCGCTGGTCTTGCGACATGGCCCAGTGCCGTTGGTAGAGGTGGCATCCCGAACGGAGCTCCAGGGATGTAGTGCAGTTCAAGCTGTAGAGGGACCGGGAGCGAGCGGAATGAGAAACCGGACAGCACACTCCACCATCTTGCGAGAACGTTTAGGCCTAAAACGGTGAAGATGAGTACGTGCAGGTGAGGAGACGAAGCGTATGAATAATGCTCGCAATATATATATACACATATATATATATATATATATATATATATATATATATATATATATATATATATATTACGCGCTATTCCCGGGCAAAGACGACCATCAGAGTAGCGCTCGTATTCTTCTTCTGCCTTATAGCCTGGTGCCGACTCGCTGCATAAAATTTGTTAATAGGATTTCCTATCTCTTTTGGCTACTCTCCTCCCCGTGGCATTTTGGTGGAGGTGCGGGGTGAGTGAGTGAGTGAGTGAATAAACTTTTATTTGGTCCAGCAAAGCGCGATAAAACGCGCACCCGGCTAATCCCACGACGGGACTGACAGATCTAGTCTGCCGGCCCGATCGCGGGCGCGCTGGACGGCCAGGATTTGGTCCTCAAAGACGGGACTTCGCAGGAGCGCGTCCCACTCTTCTTTGGTGAACTTCGGGCCCAGCGACCGGCACTCCCAGAGCATGTGAGGCAACGTAGCTACCTCACCACAGGCCACGCAAGAACAATTCGGTTAAATCTCGGGATATATGCTATTAAGGTACGCCGCATTTGGGTACGAGTTCGTTTCCAGAAGTCTTAGTGTGACCACCTGCGGCCTGCTTAGCTTGGAGTGAGGCGGGGGGAAAACCCTTCTCTCTAAGTAAAAGAATTTAGTGATTTCGTTGTGTGTGAGAGGAGCGTCTCTGTGTCCGGGGAGAGAGTCGCCCGATCCGAGGGCAGCGCGGTCGGTAAAGCCACGCATCTGACTCCGGTGGGTAGAAGGTACTGCTCCGTGACGTCTACCGCCTCTTGTATGGCGCTTTGCACTTGCCCTTCGCTACCGCCGGTGCACCAGATGGTGATGTCGTCTGCGTAGATGGTGTGTTTGATACCTTCAACTTGGGCCAGATTCCTCGAGAGGCCGATCAAGCAGATGTTGAAGAGAGCAGGCGAAATGACTGAGCCTTGCGGCATGCCCCGTGGGCCCAGGAGCACCTCGTCGGAAACAAAGTCGCCGATCCGCAGCTTCGCTTTCCTCCCCGTCAGGAACGAACGGACGTAGTTATATAGTCTGGGGCCCAGCTCGAGGTCTTCCACGGAGGCCAGAATGTATTCGTGGAGAACGTTGTCAAACGCTTTCTCGAGGTCGAGTCTGAGCAGGGCGCTGGTGTCTCTGGTACTGCCGTCGATGATTTGATGTTTGATCATCTTCATGGCGTCCTGCGACGAGAGGCCGGCACGAAAGCCAATCATGTTATGAGTATAGATGTTATTCTCTTCGAGATATCTGTTTAGTCTGTTGAGGACGCCGTGCTCCGCCACTTTCCCAACGCAGGAGGTGAGAGAGATCGGTCGGAGGTTGTCCACGTTCGGAGCCTTGCCGGGTTTGGGGATCAGGACGACGTTGGCGGTCTTCCATTGCTCTGGGACGCTACCATTTTTCCACGTCTCGTTGATCTTCTCGGTGAGGTATGCGATCGAACCGTCGTCAAGGTTCCGCAGCATCTTGTTGGTGATTCTGTCGGCACCTGGCGCACACTTCCCCTTGAGCGCGAAAATGGCTTGCCTAATTTCCCCCACAGTGAAGTCTTCGTCCAATTCCGGACGGGCTGGGCCGAGGTAGTCGGGAAACCAGTCTTCCTCGTCTCCGTGCTTTATGGGAAGGTATTTCTCCATGAGCTTCGCAACCAGCTCGTCCCCGGAACAGGATGTGGTAGCTTCGTGATGGGCTCTGGCGAGCGTGTGTCTCTGACTGGACTTGGCGTTACGCATCTGCCCGTCGATCGAGTCACAGACCTCGTCCCATTGCTGCTTGCCGAGGGTCCGACAGTAATCTCGATGGCATTGTTAAGCTCGGAGATCTTTTTCCTCAATCTTCGGTTAAACCTTTGTCCCTTCCATCTTAGAAGCAGCGCCTGCTTGGCCTCGATCAGATGGGCCAGCCCACTGTCCATCTTTTCTACCTCCAGGTCACTGACGATCTTCTTAGTGGATGACTCGGCGTCACTCTTGATTCGCTCGCACCAATATTCCAGGTCTTTGGGGACGGGTGCGCTGTCGTGCGGGGTACTCGCGCTCAATGATCGAAAATTTGCACTCTGAAGGGGAAAGAAGTCGACTGGCATAGGCGATGACGCGGACTCATCCTTATTGCTGCTGGGTGGGAACAGCGCATATGCCATATCTACTCTCGTCGGTGCAATGTTCAGTGTGGGCTGACGCGTCAAAATGGGCCAAGATGGGTGGTGACGTAAGTAAAGTGTTGAGCTTGAGAAACGTAGTGGCCTGTTCGGGACGCAAGAAAATGACGTTTGCTTCTTCAAGAGTTGCGTTAGTGGACGGGCAACGTCGGCGAAGTTCTTTATAAAACGTCGAAAATAGGAGCACAAGCCGACAAATCTCCGTACGCCTTTAGTGGAACGTGGCATAGGGAAGCCTTTGACAACGCCAATTTTTTCTGGGTCAGGTTGCACGCCTTCAGCACTCACAAGGTGGCCAAGCACAGTGATTTCACGGCGACCAAAACGGTATTTGGCAGAGTTGAGCTGAAGGCCTGCTTGCCGGAAAACTTCAAATGCCGACAGGCAGCTAAGGTGGCTTTCAAATGTCGGCGAGAAGACGATGACATCGCCAAGGGAAAAGATGCATGTTGGCCATTTGAATCCACGAAGGAGGCAGCCCATCATCCTTTAACATGTGGCTGGGGCATTACACAGTCCAAACTGCATTGCCTTAAACTGGTAAATCCATCGGGCGTAACAAATGCGGTCTCTTCACGGTCTTGATCATCGACGGATATGTGCCAGTATCCGGACCTTAGGTCGATAGAACAGAAGTAGGCAGAGCCGTGTAGACAATCGAGAGCGTCATCGATCCGCGGCAGAGGGTAGACGTCCTTGCGCGTTACTTTCATTAAGGGGTGGTAGTCTACGCATAAGTGCCAGCTTCTTCTTGACTAGGACGACCAGGGATGCCCATAGACTGAATGAAGATTCGATGATGTCTTTAATGAGTCTCTTGTCGATTTCACGCTGTATCACTTCTCGCTCGGCACAGGACACGCGATAAGGACGTCATCTGATTGGGCTGGCGTCCCCAGTATTGATCTCATCAGTGACCACAGATGTCTGTCCCAAACGACTGTCAGTAAAGACAAAGATGTCGCCGCAGGACTTCAATATGCGCCGCATATCGGCTGTTTGAGCAGGAAGGAGGTCAGACGCTATCGTCTTGTCAATATCACCGTCGACGAGATTGTGCGAGGAAGGGGAAGGAGCAGAGGACAAAGAAGCGTCGGTGACGAATGCAGAAACGGCGCACTCATCGATAGAAGACATGTGGGCTAGATTCATGCCGCCTGGCATAAGTTGAATGCGACCAGCTAAAGTTTAATATGGGTAGAGGCGTTTGATTATTCGTGACTCTAATAAGGGTGTGAGGAAGAGCGAAGTTTTTGGCGAGTAATACGTCAACGATAGGGGTCAACATATAATCGTCATTGGGAATGGGAGAAGACCGCAAATTTACGTACATAACGGCTTGAGGAATTAGACGAACTTAATCCACTGAGCACAAGCACGGTTGGCGTGGAGTAGGAGCGTCGTGGTAGCATGGTAAGTCAAGCAGAAGCAAGCCATTTCCACAATCAATAAGGGCAGAATGGGCAGACAGAAAATCCATACCGTTGATGACTTCACGGGAGCAATCCTCGAGCACGGCAAGTAGTACCCGGTGTCCCGTTCTACCACGTGGACCTTGATCTCATCGGGCCATTTCCAACATCTCTGACTGGGACCAAGTTTTATTTATTTTATTCATATACCATAAAAGCCCATTCAGGCATTAGATAGGGCTGCCAGTTACAATTACAAACGTGTAAAAAAGAACAGTGACATAATTATATACAGAAAGAATAACATATACAAGTAAGCACTCAACACAGAAATAATCACACATTTAGGGAAATGTCCAACTTGTTAGTAAAAACATCATGGTTAATGGCAGATACAATGTACCTCGGTAGTTTATTCCAATGATATTTTGCCAAAAGGAATGGTGAATGATGACACAGATTAGTGCGAGCAAATAAGGGTTGCACTTTAATTGGGTGGACAAAACGCTGAAAAATACTATGAGCTGCATTGATGTAAGATTCGCGGAACAGGGATCTACTATGATAAAGCGCGTGAAAATGTGATAACAATGTTATTAGTCGGCGGTTTTGAAGGGAGAGCGATGAAAGTGATTCCTTGATATCCGTAACGCTGTAGTTTCGCGAGTATTTCTTGGTGATATATCCTGTTGCTTTATTTTTTATTGCTTCGAGTTGATCGATCAGATAGGTTTGATGCGGATTCCAAATAATGGATGCGTACTCTACCTTTGAACGAATAAGCGTAGTGTATGCTAATAGCTTAGTAGCCGAGTCCGCCAAGTATAAGTTACGTTTAATGAAGCCGAGTGTTTTGGATGTCTTACTGGCTACGGTAATAATGTGCTCGTTCCAGGATAAATCAGAGGATAAATGAACTCGGAGATATTTCAATGTGGATATTTTCTCAACAGGGATTCCCTGAATCGCGTAGTAGCTCAATTCAGGATTATGTGCTCTCGTAAACGTCATGGCCTTCGTTTAAAAATGTTAAGTTCCATTTGCCACTGGCAACACCAAAATGTGAGTTTGTCGAGGTTTAGCTGTAATGAGTTCTCTTCTCAGGCGTTACTAATTCGTCTGTAGATGATACAGTCGTCTGCGAATAACCTGATAGTAGAAGATAAAGTGTTTTCTATGTCGTTAATATAGATCAGAAACAATATTGGACCCAGCATCGAACCCTGTGGTTCACCGTATTTTACATGCGAAAGTGGCGATGAGTACCCGTTCACGTAGACTGATTGACTTCGGTTGGTTAAAAATTAGCTGTCCACCTTGTAATCCTACTGTTTCTTAAGATTCGTTAGCTTCATTAGTGAGCGGATGTGCGGAACTTTGTCAAATGCTTTTGCAAAATAAATAAATATAGCATCTATTTTAAGTCCACCATGAACGGCTTCGTGGAGGTCAGTTATCAATTCGAATAGTTGAGTTTCACAGGAACGACCACGAAGGAAACCATGCTGATTGCTAGAGAAGAAATTGTGATCTGTTAGAAATTTCATGACGGGGGATGATATGATGTGCTCTAGTAACTTACAACATATGCTTGTTAATAAAAATGGGCCTGTAGTTTGAGGCTAAGGAGGGATCACCAGATTTAAAAATGGGAATCACGCGTGCACACCTCCAGGCGTCAGGCACGCATCTTCTATCAACTGACTGTTGAAAAATAGCAACCAAGATTTGCGATATAGCTGGTTTTGTAAGCCTTAGTAATTTTGCACAGATGTCATCTGGTCCAGGTGCTGAATTAACTGGTGGACGATCTATAGCGGCTTCCACACCTTCGCGAGTGACTATGAGGTCATTCATTGAAGTGCTTAAGCTGAAAAAGTTCAGATCTCGTGGCACTGGTTCTTCTGATGTGACAACCGTAGAGAAAAGAAGTGTTTCATTCTTCCGCAACATCGGACTGCAGAAGAGGCTCACCATTTCTCGTTATCGACAAAAAGGATGATGACGATGGTTTCGGATTTGCTACTTCCCAAATTTTTTTTTTACAGTTGGTTTTTACCATTTGTGATAAGTCGTAGTTGTAAAACTTTTCTTTCCCTGCTTCAATTTCTGCTCTGCGAAGTCTTGCTTGTTCAAGACAGCATTCCCAGTCGTCGGCAGAGGTCGAATGCTTTGCCTTTGAGTACATTATTTTCTTCTTATTTATGCGCCATTTAACATAGGTTGTCAACCACGTGTTCTTATTTAAATATGTGATAGTAATTCTTGGAATATATCTTTTCTTTAGTTCAGTGAGTGTCCTTCGAAAGATCTGCCAATTTTCGTTTGCATCCCACTCGGAAAAGTCATTAAAAACGGCGTCGAAAATGTTAGTAGGCCATTATTTAATGCGCGTACATCCCCTCTGTTGTAATCGTATATGGTTTTCTTTGCATTACAAGGTTTTTCACATTTTATGGCATACTCGCAGTGGATAACATTGTGGTCACTCATGCAGTCAAGGATGCGTACATACATACTTTGCGGATCTGTAGTCAGTACAAGATCTAGAAGTGAAACACCACGCGTGGGACATGATACCATTTGGCTCAATCTAAACAAAGAAAGAACATCAAGAAACTGCCTACATTCATGCCTTCTTGCGCCCTCGACGGGTTTGCATGTTGGCCAGTCAATTCCGGTATAGTTAAAGTCTCCTGCAAGTATTATTTCCGATGAGGGATACCTGGTTTGAATAATACTTAGAGAATCGTGAAGACATTCAACAAAGTCAGTGGAAGAACTGGGTGGTCAATAGCAAACCGCCGATAACGTAAGTTACAGAGGGCGATAGATGAAGTGCGATCCACAATATTTCCAGGACATGAAAAGTGTCAGCAAGATGCGCACTGAACTTCTTATTTCCAGCAATTATGACGCCACTGCCTCGAGATGTGGTTCTGTGTTTTTTAAACAAGGAAAAACTATTCGAAAGCCATAGTTCGTTGTCAGCTACATCCAAGCACAGCCATGTTTCGGTACCAAGGACTATGTCCGCGGAACGGCATTCAATAAAGGCTTGCAGATGATCTTGTTTGTTTAATAGACATCGGAAATTCGATACCATGATTGACAAGGTGTTATTTGGATGGGTTTTTTCACGTTCATTCATTTGTTCTACGTGTCTGGTGGTCTGGGAGAACTACCACCTTATTGGCCGAGGAATCGAACGTATAGTGCTTATTGGCAAGAATTAGTTTATCAAAAACTAGCTTGAATTTTTCGTTGGGTTGGCGGTTAGTTCGAGCAAAATCGCGGAGCTTATTTCTGATCTGCCGCAAGCGCGGTGAAAAGTTTTCTTCTAGCCATACTCGAGCAGATGCAACGTCTTTAAGCTTGAATGCATCCCTCAGGATATTGTTTTTATACCTAAAGTTCAAAAACGTCACTATTATAGGGCAATTATATCCCGGCTTTTCTTGTCCCAGTGTGTGAACCCTTTCAATACCACTAGGCTGAATGTCGAATCTGTTTGTTGTAAACTCCGTAATTTGTTCTTCCGCGTCATTCCATTTCTCAGTTCTTTCCTCGGGACTGCCCTTGAATATAAGGTTGTTCCGCCGCATTCGGTTGTTCAGATCATCCACGACAAGATTGGCTTGTTCAATTTGTTTCAGTTCAATGGTTCAAACCTGATCGCGAGTTTCCTGCACAAGCATGCCCACTGTGGATACATCTTTGTGAACGCTGTCTACCGTTTCTAGGCGCTGCTCAATTTGTGACCACCGTCTTTGACATCTGTAATATTCGACTGGATGTCCTTGAGTTTGACGTACACGTCTTTTTGAGATTTTTCATTAGCGGCAGAAAGTTCTTTGAGAAGATTCATAATTTGATCTACCCTGTGAGGACCTGGGTTTGTTTCGTCCTCTGCACAGATGATCATGTGCGCGACACAGAATAAAACTACGAACAATCGTACCCCAGCCTTCCATGCCCGGCGCACCGATGCTGGCTGTAGCCACACGGGTGAGCGCGATTTACTGACTCTACTAAGCGCGACGAAACAGCCAATACTGGCGCGGTAGGTACACAGATCAATGCCCATCTCTGTCCAAAAATCTTACAGACTTTCGATTGGGGGTTTGTAGCCAAATAGGGGTCACGAAATGCGCCTGCAGACTCACCTACAATGAGCGAAGGCGACAGCTTTAGCGCTGTGAAACTGGCCGCAAATCACGCTTGACGTTTGCCGCTTAGGCTTCTTATATTTGACTTGAGGGCGCTGCGATGCGTGCCGGCATCACCTGCGCGGGATCGCGCGACGATGGCTCCCACGACGCAAGGTGATATGAGCCCAGGACACGAGGCAGCAGCTTTTGCGCTTGACGGGTGACAGTCGGCTGGTGCTTGCGCAATCAGCCGATTGTAGCAGCGACTGACGGGCGTTTCACAGGGTCACACGCAGGTTTCCTACGATGGGCGAAAGCAACAGCTTCAGCCCTGTGAAACTGGCCGGAAATACCCAAAGTGGCCGCAAATCCCCAAAACTGGCCGCAATGTGGATTGCCGTAGCTACGGACTACGCGACATGATACGCTATCACGCGGGCACTGCCGACAAGCTGTGCCCCTGACGTTGCTTAATTTCTCCTATACGACGTTATACGTCACAACGGCGCTCCTCGACCGCTGCTGACCGACCGTGGTCGCTCATTTCTGTCGCAAGTCGTCGACTACCTTCTTCGTTCGTGTTCAATACGTCACTAGTAAACCGACCGACCATCCACAAACCAATGCGCTTACCTAGCACCTCAACCGCACGCTGACAACAATGCTCTCCATGCACGTTTCCTCAGACCACCGTGATTGGGACAGCGCCTTGCCTTATGTGACATTTGCCTAAAACTCATCAAGCCATGACACCGCTGGCTTTTCTCCCCTTTATCTCTTGTTTTGCCGCCACTCCACATTGCCGTTCGAGACTCTTTTACCATTACCTGTGCACCTTGTTAGAGACTACGCCCGCAATGCAGCTTCTCGCGCCGCAACGGCTCACCAGATTGCAAGGGATTGTCTTTATGCCTCTCAGCTGTTCCAGAAGGCCCGCTGCGATCGCATTCACAGAGTCGTTAATTGCTCTCCAACCTCTTTGGTCCTCCTCTGGACGCCTTGCCGCCACATTGGCTTGTCGTCAAGGCTTCTTTCCCGCTTCTCCGGGCCTAACAAAGTCCTACGCCAGATCACTGCCCTCCCTTACGAGAACGCTCCTATCGACAGTCGATAATCTGCCGCGTCCGCCAGTGATATCGCTCACGTCTCCTGACCCGACGTAAACCTTATGTTGCCGGACACAATCCTACTCCTCCTTAAGCGCCAAAACGGCGCTCTCGCTGGCGGGGGTTCTATGTTACGCGCTATTCCCGCGCACCGAAACACACATCCTGCCGAGCATGAAAGAATGCGCCGGAAAGACGGTGAAGACGACGATCAGAGTAGCGCTCGTATTGTTCTGCCTTCTAGCCTACAGCCGCCTCTGAGTATATAAGTTGTAAATACAATTTCCTATCCCTTTGGGCTACTGGTATCCGCATACATATTATATATATAAATATATATTCACCGGCTGGCAGTGGGTACCTGGCTGGGGATCACGGGGACGCCGACCGCGATGTCGAGGAGTTTCCGGCAACGTACCGAGAGGTACTTTGTAACTACAGGAATGAACGAAGGAAATATCCAGCACCTGATGGGCGGCTGGACAGGTCTCGGGAGGTCGACCAGAGATGGTTGCAGACGGGATGTTTCAGCAGCCCCTACCACCTGCACCGCCTGTGGCCCGCGCTGCACCCGTCGCCCGGCTGCCGTGGTGCGAGCAGGAACGGGCCGATATGGCCCATGTGCTTTGGGAACGCCAACGCCACGAGGAAGAAGAGCCAAGAGGAAGGGGGAAGACAACAGCGGGACCCTTTGCAGTGGGGCGCCTCGCTTAGAGATGGCAAGCCGCCCTCCTCAGCAAGGCACCCGAAGACCAGGAACGGGGCGTCCAGCAGGCCAGGGCCGGTGCCGAGGATCTCGGAAGATTTTCCTCGGGCGAAGGACCCCTGGCAGCCTAGCACCCGAAGACCAGGAGGGGGGCGTCCAGCAGGCCAGGGCCGCTGCCGAGGATCTCGGAAGATTTTCCTCGGGCGAAGCAACCCTGGCAGCCTAGCCGCGGGCACCAACAGCTCCCCCCCCCCCCCCCCGATAACCGTTCGAGAAATAAAGTTTATGCCTAACATATATATGGCTTGAGGAAATCACGCTGGCCCTCGTAGTAAAATGAAGAAAGAAGAGTACGACGTACGTTGAATAAGCACGTATATTCGGCGGGTGGACCGGCCTTTGTCAAAGAATTTGACAAAGGCTGGTCCACCAGCTGAAACATCAGTGCAATATACTGTGCTTATTCAACGTGGGTGTGTATGTGTCTGTAACTTGCGCATTCCTGCTCATTTATTTAACGCCCCGACACACTGTTCATAAAACGCTCCTGCGCCTGATGCTTCAAGATTCTGCAGCATACTACATGGTTTACAGTCCAGACATTCAGCGGTTTGTTATCGGGATGTAGCAACTGCGCATTTGAAGTCGCTCAGAGAGAAAACGCTATCAAATTCGTTATGTTGTGCTCAAGAGCATGCCCTCGTGCTGTTGGTGCCAATAGGACTGATTTTTCAAATTTATTACATATCAACATTGTTATTAGCTGGCAAAATTCAATAGCGACTGCTTTTTTCAATAGAAATTGATGTTTCAGGAGAAGCTCGAACGAGTGCAAGAGCACGAAAAGGGTTTGGTTGTGTTCTGGACCACTAAATGTTTTTATAGCGGTTGGTTTTATTCCACTAGCAATTACGCGGACACCCCAGGTGAATTCTCGCCATCGTCTAGCCCGCGATGACATAAGATTACGCGTGGCTCTACCATCGCAAGCACCAGAGGGCAGTTGAGCTGGGGGAAGGCCAATAAACAAGTGCCAAACCGCACGCAAGACACGCGAGCACCGGCAATCCGTCCCTACGGCGTCCGTCAAAGGCGTCTACTACTGCGTCCGTGATTCGCGTTGCCAACGCCTCCTCTATTTTAGAGCGCAGCTCTGTGGCGCCCGTTCCTGCGTTTCGCGTCGCCGTCGAGCCTCGCCGTCGTCCTTTGCCGTAACCAGCCGCGTAACCGGCGCTGGCCGTCACGGCCAGCGCGCACCTCTAGCTGCGCGCGCTCATGGCGCCATCTACCGCGCACTGCGCGAGCCTTGCTCTCTTTGCTCCTCCGTGCTCCTTGCTTCCGTCGCTCTTGTCGCCATCCCTGTGTGGCGAAAATCCGAGCGCTAGCTCGGTGGCGGCTGAGCTCGAATATGTGCTGGTGCCCAAACCGAAACGCATAGCCCCCGCCGTTCGCCACTACGTGTAGCTCTCCGGCGCTTCTCCGCGGTGGCGGCCGCGCGAGAGCGCGCAGTGTTCTCCGGTTGCCGAAGCGCCGGCTCGGTATCAGCGGATCACGGGGCGCGTTTCCCAAGCCGAAACGCAGAGCCACCTGCTCTTCCGCACGAGACGAATTGTCCGAGGCTCCCAGACGGTTTAGCCGAAACACCTGTAGAGCTGCGCTCAAATTTCGCATTAGAAAGTAACGTAATCATCGGCCAATTTTTTTCAATGCCAGCCAGATGCGGCCGATCCGACCGTTCACCACCCTGTCCTATCGCCCTTCCCTACTTTCCACCGTCGGCTAGCGTTCGCGACTGCTTTGTGGTCGTGGGAGAGAGTACCATCTGGGTGGCGCTTCACGGCGGAAGTCGGAGGAAGACAGACAGAGGAGTGATAACTTGACACACGCAGGGGCGGACCGTCTACCACTTCTCATTGGGAACGGCAGGGGCGCGCTCAGACGCCCGCGTTACTTACGCAGACGTACCTAAATTAGTCGTACCATCTGGGTAGCGTCGCATCGCGGCAACTAACTGAACTAAGGCGCACCAACGGCTCCCATTGGGAAGCGAGCGTTTGCACTGGAATTGAAAAAAATAGAGAAGGCGTTGGTACGACTAATTTAGCTACGCGTGCTTGCGTAACGCGGACGTCTGAGTGCGCACCGCTGCCGTTCCTGATGAGAAGTGGTCGACGCTCCGTCTCCGCGTCTCTTATGTGTTAGGTTATCACGCGTGTGTCAGTCTTGCTCCGACTTTCACCGTGAGGCGCCACGTGGCAATCTCCCCCACGACCGTAAAGCAGGTGCAAACGCTAGCCGACGGGGAAGAGTAGGAAACAACGATATGAGAGGGCGGTGAACGGTAGGATTGGTCACATCTGGCTGGCGTCAAAAAAAGAAAAAAAAATCGCAGTTCCGGCGTAAAGGCCAAGCACCGATTGCGATAGCAAATTAGTAGATAGCTGTACGATGTAAGGATAGTAATTTTATCAGCCGTATAACCTTGTAAACCTTAGCTTACGAACTAAATTAACAATGATACAACATGTGCGCGTCACTCAGCTAGGAGGGAGAAAGAAACAGACACATGGAGACAGCGCTGTCCTTGTGTATCTGCTTTATTCTACGTCCTTGTTCCGTCATGCTTACACATTCTATCATGGATTCAAACCAACTAGCGCACCAACGTGTTTTAACTAAATTAACCAGCACGGTGTCACGCGCACACAGGTAAACATGAGCCCACACCACTCGATGGCAGCAGAAGTTGTCTGTTGAAACGCTGGCGTTTAGGATCGCGGCAGCCGCCGCGAGTCAATTGACCTCCGTGCATCTGTCGCTTCAAGGCGTACGAAACGTCGGAAACAAAGCGAATACGACGTTATTGGCACTTCGTGCACTCTGCAAACATTGCAGACCGCGTTGAAGATGAGGCCCACGTGGGCGCACACTTTAGCCACGTCGCAGAGCGCTTTCAAGACACACGAGCTCCGGCAACGCCTCCCTACGGCGTCCGCCAAAGTCGTCTACTACGGCGTCCGCGATTCACGTGGCCAACGCCGTAGTAGACGCTACGGTTGTCTCCACTCTGTACGGAGTGGCGGGCGAGGAGGATATCGAGGCACCATAGCAGCCGCCTGAGAAGAACGCGCCTCCTCCGTCGCCTCACCCTCTTGCCTCGCGCGCCACAGGAGCAGGCACTCATACGGGCCACGTTCCTCGCTCGCGTGCGCTCCGCTCCTTCTACCCTGCTAGGCTCCACCCACCCTCGCCGCGTCGCCATGGCATCGCTATGTTGCGCGATGTTATTTTCATACTCTGCTTTCACTCTCTCTCAGCTTTCTCTCCCCCAGCTCGGCGAAGCTTAGCACGTCAAGAGAAACCCAGCGAGCTTTTAACAGTTACACTGTAAAAACAAGTGCGTGACGATCTTATCGCACTCCGTGCGCCATATGCTGTGGACGCAAGGGAAGACGTATGACTGTTACCCTAGAATAATAATAATAATAATAATAATAATAATAATAATAATAATCTTTATTTCACTCATGAAATAAAGAATTACGGTGGCTTTAGTTCACGGTTTTTCCGTGTCTTCGAATCGAGGTCACGTGATCAAGGGGGGGGGGGCAGGTGATCCTGCATTTCCTCGTTTAGCCCGGCCGCGCATGAGTACCGTGAGGGTGATCGCATACGAGCCCCAAATGCCGCATCTACGATAATCCCCACCAGGTGCAAAACAGAAGGGCGATCCTTCACGCGCGCTGCGTTGTCTCCGAGACGCGGCAAAGCGAGAGGCTGCACGAAGAGGTCGCTTACCGCTGCTGGCGTTCTTCATCACACCAGTATTGTGACCACCGAATGCTCGGTACCAAAGATCATTCGTGCTTATCGAGTGAGATATGTTCACATCTTTGTATGCGTGCTTGATACCATGGTTGGTAGCTTAAAACTACGAACGTTACTTCATGTAGTTGTGTAATAATTTGCTATCGCTACCAATGCTTCGCCTTTTGGGCGACACTGATAATTTTGTTTGTCACACGACATTGAACCCGACTTCTGGCAGCTTGCTTGTTAGTATACAGAGAGAAACCAAAAGGGAAATGTAGTTAAGTTAACCAAGGACCCTAAACCCTAAACTTGGGAAGGGAAAATGGATAAGAATACATAAGGCAAGAGAATAAATATAATAAAGAGTCAGTCATTGTGGTCATTGCTTGCAGCCTCGTTAACATTCGCGCATACCTATCCTCATATTCAATGCTTTCCGCACGCAGTTCGTGGCGCACCCCAACGTGCAGCAACAGATGAGCACACTGTGGTATGATGGCCTGCCCGGATTCCGGAGAAAGAGCATCTTCTCCCAGTGCCTGCAGATTGTCAAGATTGGTGTGGCTTTTCCCTTCTATTCGGCCATGTACATATTCTTTCCGCGCAGCCGGATGGGCAGGGTCGTAAAGAAGCCATTCGTCAAGTTCATCTCGAACGCCTTCTCGTACCTCCTTTTCCTGCGTGAGTCGCAGTATATCACCTCATCGGTGGGGGAAAATGGCATGTACGAGGGCGATTCGGAAAGTAATGCCTCCAAGCACACTATTCGCCAATAGCACTGCAAACATTTGGAACTCTATCATTAATGCACTGATGTTGCACGCTATAGAAAGTCACTTGCGCCACCTTCGTATCTCTTCTCGTGCCAGAGTAACCGAGCACCATGGCATCAAGTGCTGACGTGCACTTGAAACAGCGGGCTGTAATTACACTTTTGACTGCGGAAGTTTCTGCGCCTATTAAAATTCATCGCCGACTGACTAGTTTACGGGCATGGCTGTGCTGACTGTAATGCACTGTGTGGAGGTAAGCAAGGACTGCTGAAGAACAAAATTCAGGAGCACCAAATCTCCGCGATAAGCACCGAAGTGGACGCTCACCAATGGCCTCTGATCAGGATCGTCATCATCAGGTGGACGACTTGATTCGGGGCAATCGCAGGATCTAGCAACAGGAGATCGCAACAACATTCGCCATTTCCATTGGTTCAGTGAACCACATTATTAAGCACCTCCTGCTTTACAAGAAGATTTGCGCTCGTTTGGTACGCTTCCTCGACTCTTTCATGTCAGTAGGCAACCAGCGCAAATCTGCAGTCAGATGGCGATGAATGTTGATGGGCGCAAAACCTTCCGCAGTCAGAAATTCAATGACAGCGCGCTGTTTCAAACGGACATCACCTCTGGGTGCCATAGATTGCTCGATTTCTCTGGAGCCAAAAACGATGCGAAGGTAAGGCAAGTGACATTCTATAGCTTTAACACCAGTCAATCAATGATAATGAGTTAAAAATGTTTGAAGTATTATTGGCAAAGTTGTGGGCTTGGAGGCATTACGTTCCACATCGCCCTCTTATGATGCAAATGCCGGCAGGAACAGTAAGTTTTGTAGGTAATACAGTGCATTCCAATTGCTCAAAAGGCTGAAAACGCATCGTTACATGTGGAGGGAAAATATGCAGGTCCAACCGTCATATAAGAACAATATCTGATATCAATATCAATATAAGCTTATGTGAAGTGGTTAATTAAACGCGATACAACAAAGGGCAATGCGTACAATTCTCTTAATTTCAATTCTAAGCAACGCGTAACCCATGTAATTTTTATGTTTGTATTTAGCGAAAGGAACAGCTTCATTACCGGAAAACAACTTCATGCACATACAATTTTTTTATTTATTCGCCAAACCGATCACAAGCTATACAAAAGTTCAAACACCGAATCTGGGGATGTACAGTCTCAGATGTCTGGACAATGATGTCACATGGATGACGGCAAGTGTAATGCTATTCGCGGGAAGACTAGTGATGAAAGGTGTATATAGTCACAAAAAAAGTGCGATAGATATATCAAAGTACATTAAAAATTATCTACGTCTTGTCTCGATGTCTCTTATACCCCTTCAGTAGGATCGCTCAAGAATGGCTGCTCACCTAGTGGCGGATAGTGACATGTGCCCAATGACCAAATCAAAGAAAAAAATTCTGGTAGAACCAACCTCACGAGGAACGTTGACGTCACTGCGATCAGCATTGAACCGATGTAGGGGCACACCATATTGCCAAGCCAGAGATGCGTCATCTATAAGGCGTTTTGCAGCCGGACTCCTCTCCCGCACTTACCTCTGGAAACGCTGCAGCGCCATCTAGCACCGTCGCCACGAAGTCCGCACTTCGCGCTTGTGTCAATTTAGTCAAGACTGTCTGAAGACATGTGCCGCGGGTTCCGCCCAGCACTTGTGAAAGGCGACAAATATTTGGCGGGTAATTGCACCTCGGCTCTCCGCATTTCCTTTTCCGGTGTCAGGCGCCACTCCAAGCCCGAAAACTGTAGTGGACTGGACGTGCACTCGAGCTTACGTCTTTCAGATTAGAAGACCAGTGTTCTACCTATGCTTCCGGTCACCACCCGGCGGCGCTCTACCAATCCAGGTACTTCCAAATGAGGAAGGACCACTAAACTTCAACAAATGCAGTCTCTCACCAGAACAGGAATTGTCCTCCCAGGTGCAGCATTCGGCCACTACCTCACTTATCACTCTTGCAATTAAACCGTGGCCCTCAGACCCCCGCGGCAGTGGAGCAGTTGACCAATGGGGCGGCGAGACCTGCGACGTGCCAGAGGGTGCTGAGAATCTTTGAACGCCACCGGAAACGAAACCTTACAACGCTTAATACGTGAACCCTTTCGAGTGAGGCTAGCTTAGCAGGCTTTATTTAGGAATTATCAGGCGTTGCGTGGGACACTATTGGCCTTTGTGAAATTATAAGAACTGGTGAGCCTTAGACAGTGCTGACTAACGGCCACGTCCTCTGCTACAGTGGTCTTCCACATATGAGAGAATAAACGACATATTTTCTAATTCGTAAGGACATGGGCAATATTCATGAATTCTACAGCAATAATGAGAGCGCAGGAGTTGTTCTAATAAAGCTAAAGGGAGACATAGAATAAAGGTAGTACAAGCCTACAATCCAACCTCCACTCATGATGATGAACAATTGGAACAGTTTCATGAAGATGTTGAATTGGGAATAATATAGGGGCAAACTAAGTATACTGTACTCATAGGCGACTTTAATTAAAATGCGAGGGAAATTCAGGCTGTTGAACAAACTATTGATAACTACGGCATCAATTCTAGGAATATCAGAGGGGAGAAAGGAATATGCCCCGAATAATGAATACCACGAGGAAGCGCAGTAAGAGGGAGTGGAACTGGAAATGCTCTAACGGAGAAACAAGAAATGAAATACATTGCGAACTCTCTGCCGATCCCAGCAAAGTGCCGGATGTAGAAGCGTTAGGCACGGTAAAAGGCAGTGATCATAGGTGAGTGAGGTCAGGATTGCTCTCAACTTAAAGAACAGAGAGAGAGAGAGAAGAACTTTTATTGTCAACGTTGAGTGGAGCTTTCTTTCCTAGCGGTGTGGGCTAGCGTGGCAGACAAAAAAAAAAAAAAAGAACAACGTTAGTCAAGAAGAAACAGACCAACCTAGTGGCAGTAAGGGTAAAAGCAGCCGAATTCAGTCTGGTGCTCACAAACAAATATGCAGCTTTAGAGCAGGAAGGTGCAGTTAACACAGATGTAAGGAATGAAACCCTAACGAGGCTAATTTCCGAAGCACCACTTGAAGTACGAGGTAGAACACCAGGGAACGGGTAGTTAAGCTCTCCCAAGTAGCAAAGGACCTAATAAATAAACGACAAAGCATGAGACACTGCAACTCCAAAACTCCAAAACTGTAAACAAGAACAAACTAATGATATCTTCGACTGGTCGCCTCCATCCCCCGAAGCAGAGTCGGGCAGATCCGGCGTTCCCCTAACTCAGAGGTAGAGGACAAGCGCGCAAGCCGAACGTGCGACTCGCTCTCGGAGGAGGCAATGGCAGATGCTAAACCACGTGACTACTACCAACGTCCGACGTTTCGCTTATCCAAAGCTCCCGGCGCTGCCGGGGAAACCGGCGGACGCGCCGGCGGGACGAGCGTTCGTCGCAGTGGCCTAGGTTGCCTAGGTTACGGTGGGCCGTCGCCAACAGCAGCGACGCGGCTCTGCGATGACGTTTCAATTTCGACGACTGCTCCGACGACAGAGCTCGGAGCGCCTCAGAGCGTTCGAAGATAGAGGAGAGCAATCAAGAAGAACCAGCCGAACGCAGGGCGCGCACCCTCTTTCAACCAGCCGAAGACAGCGCCGCTCGCGAGAGCGTTCCAGAGCGCTCAGAAACAACCAGTCGAAGATGGCATAAGTGATATTCGAAATAATAAGGTCGGAAAGATTGAGGAAGCTGTAAGAAATGGTAGCAGCATCACATCAGTGAGAAGAAAACTTGCCATTGGACACGGCAAGATATATGCAGTGAAAAAAAATTTCCGCCAAGACACTTAAGACTCCTTACGTGTGAGAATGCGAAAGCGTTATAGTCACTTTCGTGAAATTTTCGTTTCTTGCGCGTTCCTTGTCCGCGCAAGCTCTCACCTGCGTTCTAATTGCGCCTCGCTGAGGACAAATGAAAACGCGCCAAGCGTCTCAATGTGCTAGCTCCTTCGCGGGTAGTTCATAATTTGAAGGACCACTAAGTAGCATTCAATTGGACAATAATGATTTGTATTGTATGCACTCATTTTATGCACTCATAACGTGGCGCCACCTGCTACACATTGGCTACGCCATCATGGGCCCAACGACGAGCGCACTATACTCCATTCATCTCACAAGTCGTTTGCAGCACTGCCGATGGTACGAGGTGTACACAGGTAATAGCACTTCGCAGGGATATGTAGTTCTCAGCGTAACTGTTTTATTACTGGCGGCATTAGAGAGTTAGTTTTGTTGTTACGTGATACCCTACAGCGATACGTGACATGTCAGGACTTTGCGCACGCACATCGTATACCACGAATTACCGCGGCGGTGTGCAGGCGACACGGCACGGATGAGCACATCTCGAGGGGCAATCGGCCTTCCTATTGGCTAAGGAATACTGCAGCGTCCACACCGCTGCAAACAACTAGTGAAATGGAGTATAGGTCACACGTTTAGTCAGCCAGATGGCTGTGATGTGACATGCGCAATGACGCACCCACAGGGCACACATTTTGTCAACCAGAACCATGGAACTGCCGTGGCGTCGGAGAAGCAGGCTCGTCTCACACCCGTGAGGCCCGGGTTCACTCCACAACGAGACCGAAATTTTCCTAATATTATTTTCAGAGCCAAATAATTTATTTTGCTTACATGGACCTCCCACAGAAATTTGACTTCGAATAGAGTATTTTTGATATGGTTTTAGTCTTTGCCGTCGGCCATTTTTAGTACCATCATTCAGTCACGGGGCCGACTAGAACGCCAGAGTTTCGCGTAATGGGGCATATAATGCTTTCGTATGAACGAGCAGCAATGCTTACTGTCATCAGCAATGTCGATCATATAATAAATGCAGCAGAAAATGCTATACTGACCTGTGCAGTAACTCGAGCAGCCACGCAATCCTTCATTGGAAGTATTCATGACCACTATACTGACCTGTGCAGTAACTCGAGCAGCCACGCAATCCTTCATTGGAAGTATTCATGACCACTATACTGACCTGTGCAGTAACTCGAGCAGCCACGCAATCCTTCATTGGAAGTATTCATGACCAGGATACAGAGGTTCCGCTCATTACTAGCGATAAAGTTACAAGGGCCTTGCAAGACATGACCCCGGGAAAAAGCAGCAGGAGAAGATGGAATAATCCTCGATTTATTAAAAGATGAAGGAGATATTCAGCTTGCAAAGCTTGTGGCCATGTATACGCAATGCCTCACGACTTCAAGTGTACCAGATACCCGGAAGAATCCTACCATTATACTAATATTTAAGAAGAGAGAGGTTAAAGAATTGAAGAATTAAAGGCTCATTAACTTGCTTTCAGTATTCTATAAAACATTCACCACAATATTTTCCAATAGAATCATGGCAACACTTGATTTTAATCATTCAAAACAACAGGCTGACTTCATGGAGGGGATATTCTGCACACGATCATGTCCATGTCATCAATCATGTAACCGAGAGATTTGTGGAGCTCAGTCAACCTATATATACGGCTTTCATAGATAATGAAAGAGTATTCGGTTCAGAAGAGATACCAGCAGTCATGGAGGTATTGCATAACACATGAGCACAGTTGTAAAACATGAATACCTTAAGAAATGTGTACAATGACTGCACAGCTAGCTTTATTCTCCACAAGAAAAGTCGAAAGATGCCTACAAAGAAGGGGAAAAGGCAGTTAGACACATTCTACCCAATGTTATTCCCTGCATGCGTAGATATAGAAACTATTGGGCTGGGAGGGCTTTGGAGTGAGGATCGACGGCGAATATCTCAACAACCTTCCGTGTGCAGATGACATTATCCTGTTCAGAAACACTGGGAATCAAGTGCAAAAATGATTGTTGACTCTAACCGAGGAAGTGCAAGAGTAGAGTTGAGGATTATTGTGCAGAAGATACGGGTAATGTTCAAAAGCCTGACGAGAAGCCAAAAATTCATGATTGCCAGACAACCTCGAGAGTCTATGCAGGAGTACATCTATCCAAATCCAAACATGGAGTTATCCAACTCCGAACATGGAGTTGTCTGTTTCCCTCCAGTAGAAGTCCATGTATTGACAGCAGACGGGAATTTCACAATATTTACAGCTTCACTGTGAACTGCGAAATTATTACAAGTAAATGAAGCCAGGCGTAATGTTAGAGTCGTATTAGAGGCTAAGCTTTATGTAATTTCTTTTGGGATAATTTTTATTAAACAAGAGTTAGAACCGTTTTCTGTTCCATGCTCATTCCATAGACGGTCATGCATAGTATGCAGACGGGAATTCTGTAACGTTTACAAATTCACTGCGAACTATCTATGACAAGTAAATGAAACTTGGTATAATGATAGAGTCATCTTAGCGACTAATTTCAGTAGGATTATTTTCCAAGATGCCTGCAATACATTGAAAGCTACAATGCACTCGCGAGAAAGAGAAGACGAAAATTTTCTCGTGCCCTCGCGGCGCTTAGATTGACGGACATCGACCACTGCTGGATGGTCGCTATGTACAGCTTCGCTGTAAAAAGTAACAGTTTTGCCCTAAAGGCGAAGCAGCGATTGCGATAGCAAATTATTAGAAAGCTATACGAAGTAAGGATAGCAGTTTTGTCGGCCGTAGAAGCATGTAAACATTCGTTTACTAAGTTGACATGCATGCTGACACGCATGCACAGGCAAACATGAACACATCTCACTCGATCACCACGGACCGTCACTGTCAAAACGCTGGCGCGAGGAAGCTCGGCAGCAGCAGCAAGCGAATTGACCTGCCTTCGTGCTGCCTCTTGCATGAACGCAACGCTCGCGTGCCTAGACTGTCCCCATCGTAGATAGCTTTGAAAAATTAGGAGGACGCTTAAGCTTCACCTTTAAGTGTTCAAAGCGATAGCATTCAAAGATCCCTGACTGTTTTTGGCGCTTCCCGGTGACCGCAGCGTATGTAACCGCAATGTTCCCAAGGAAACGCTGGCGGCGAACGCTATGAACGAAGGCGAGTTTTCAGGTAGAAACTCGCCGACTTGCGTGGGCCGATCTCCTGTTATTGTTTCACACTTTTAATATTTCAGTCGGAGAAAATTCAACATAAAATGCGTGCGCTGTCGTTGTTTTGTTTCATGACATTTCTTTCTTGGCTCTCATTCTCAGAATTCCGAGTTTATAACCTTGTAAAGCATTTAGGACAAGCTATGACCAACTTCAAGTAATAGAAGAACTTTAGTGCCGTATAGAATATGTACGCCAACTTTCACTCACAAGACGACCGACCGTGCACGCCAGTACTGGATTTTCTGCAGCACAGGGTCGTTAACGCGATCCGGTATAAATAGCCCCCCCCCCCCGGTAGCGGCACTGACCCGTAAAACGCGCAGCACAGGCGCCTGATTAGAACGCAGCCCCCGTCCTGGCGCCTTGCGCGCTATGGAAGCTGGTGCGCTTTCTCGCAGCCTTCCTCCTTTGCGCATAATATTGTCACGGTGCCACGAGAGCAATAAAGACGACGATCACCAACAAGAAGAAAGAGACGACGTAGAGGGGCTAACCTACCGTTCGGCCATACTGGTTTTAACGGCCATATTATCTTCAGAGTAAACACGGTGCCATTTCACCTTATGTCACTGCCCGTGTCATTTTTGGTGGAGGTGCGTGGTATTGCACAAGACGCAACTCCGCAACGGGCTTGTCCTCGGCCATCCTACCACGCTGACAGACGACCAGGCCCCTGGGTTAAGCACAGCGTCAGCACCCAGCGCACCCGCACCGTTGTGATACACGACACCGCAACCATCAGTCGTCTTGACCCATCCGCGTGACCCCGGCACCTTCACAGGTAACGGCACCGATAAAGTCGACATCGAAGAATAGCTTGGCATATACGAACGCGTCGCTGCACACAACTGATGGGACCGGACAGTGATGCTCGCAAATCTTCTACCTCCAGGAAGCAGCACGCACTTGGTATGACCCACACGAAGAAGAGTTGGCCAGCTGGGACGTATGCAAGCAAGAACTTCGCGACCTCTTCGGCAAGCTCGCCGGTCGCAAGAATGCCGCTGCGAAAAACCTATCCTGTCGGGCTCAGACAGCTACCGAGTCGTACGTTGTGTACTTCCTTGATGTCCTAGCTCTTTGACACCGCGTGGATGCTAGTATGCCCAAGGCTGAAAAGGTGAGGCACATTCTGAAAGGCATCGCCGATAATGCGTTTAACTTGCTCTTTTTAAAGGCTGCTCGACAGTAGACGAAATTATCCGTTAGTGCAGACGTTTCGAAGACGCAAAGGGCCGTCTCATTGCCGGGCAGTTCGTGCGGCTTCCCATCACCGCCGCTACGTCGTCCTGCGAAGACGCTCATTCGGCCCTTCAATCGTCCACTATCGATAGCGTTGTCCGAATTGTGCGGCGCGAAATAGAGGCTGCGTCGCCATCTTCTTTCGCGCGCCCTTCTAAGGATACGCAATCGATGATCTCCTTCATCTATGCAGTTGACTGAGAAGAACTGGCCAACGCAGGTATTCAACCAGTGTGCTCCATAACACGCCCTCCAGTTAACCCTGCCCCTCTTCATCGACCTCCACCGACGTTTCGACGCTATCGACATCCGGCCCAATGGTAAACGCTAGACGACAAGCCCATGTGCTTCCATTGTAGTGGTTTGTGGCACATTTCTCGCTGTTGCCGTTATCGTCAGCCGTTATTTTCACGCTCCACGTTCTACTGCCGCCCCAATGACCACCAGCACCAGCTATTTCATGCTCCATATGAACCGACATACCACGACCGCTGCCCTTATGCGTCTATCAGATGCTCGAACCGTTTGCCATCGCCGCATGATCGTCGGTCCCGCTCACCCCGGCCACGTCGTTTTTGACAATGATGTTTATTTGCATCAGTACATGACGCGAGTGGCATGCAGAAAAAGCTGCCACATGGACAGCTTCAAGAAACCGCAGGCCCCCGCATTGGCGTTTGCGCGGCGTTAGCAAAGACAAAGGCCAATGTTTACAAATGCCGTTTACACAAGATTGAGCATCGCGAACCATGCGAAGCAAATGAATAAAAAAAAGATATGCTCTAACAGGGCATAGTAAAAAACATCTCTAAGCAATAAGGATAAAAAATCAATGATAGGCAGAACGGTATCACAACTCTTCAAAAAACACGAGGGCAAGAAGGATAATCAAAACACAAGCCGTAACAATAACATTTCTCACACAAAATAAACAAACGAAAAACCAAGAATACAAGCTATACAATGGGACTAGTTAGTTCCGATGAGAAAAAATTTGCAAAAGCCAGGGAAACGATCTAGTGCAGGCAGAAATAACTATACAAAGCTTTAAAAGAGGTATTTTCCAATCCATTGGTTTCGTTGTGTAATTTATTCAGTAACCTTGGCAGGTTGTTGCGAAGAGTTTGTTGTCCGTATGTCGTTCTAATGGTTTTTACTTTCCGGAATTCTCTGGTCCTTGTCGTGTATGTTGTAATGTTGATTTTTAAATCCGCTAGTGTTCTTAGAACGCTGGCTCCATTTTTTATTTCTTGTTTGTATGCTCTACAGAGTCGATAATCGTTCATACTGGCAATTGGCATTATACTGTATTTTATAAAAAAATCACGTGCATGAACATATTTTGGGCCATTTTCTACGACTAGTAAGAATTTTTTTGGCACTACATACAGTTTTTCTAAATTTCTCTGTGTGGTAGTAGCGCAAATTAGGTGACAGTAGTTTAGACTAGAAACAGTGTGTTGAAATTCAGCATCGTTATTTTTGTTGGAAGCATATGACGGTTACGGTGAACAAGCCCGATTGTTTGAGATAATTTTCTCGCCAAGGAATTTGCATGCATATCCCATGATAAGTTTTCTTGAAAGATAACACCTAAATTATGGAACTATATCGATATGCGTTACATTTAGCAATATAGGCATATTAATTATTACGCTTTTATTTTTGCTTCGGAAAAGTCTTGCTTTTGTTTTGTTTATGTTTATTTTAAGACTATTTTGACGTGGTCCATTCATGTAATCTTTGAAGGATTTAGTTTGCTTCCTCAACTAATTCATCCGCCGACTTTCTTATCAGCAAGATGCTAGTATCATCGGCGTAAATTATATACTTTGCCTTGATATTGATACTAATGATATCATTATTATATAAATTAAAGAGGAAAGGGCCAAAAATACTGCCTTGTGGCACGCCATAAGAAATGGGCAGTGGACTAGAGAGTTCATCATTAATACCGACTCTTTGCTTGCGGTGTCCTAGATAACGTGTGATGAGAAATGCAGCCTTCCCGCGGTAGTTTCCTAACAAGAAGTGAATGATTGACACAATCAAATGCTTTCGCAAAATCTACAAGCAACCCCAGAACCAGTTTGCCCTCATCAATTGCCCTTGAAATTAACTCTTTCTGAGCAAGTAAGGCACACTCCGTGCTGAAACCTTTGCCAAAGCCAAATTGGCATTCATTTAGAAGTTTATGTTTTTGCTAAAAATCCATAAACCGATTTAAAATTATTGTTTAAAGTACCTTCGAGAACATAGGGATGGTTGATATTGGGCGATAGTTGCTCATGTCATTTTTGTCACCTTTTTTATATAGGACACTAATGCGTGCTTCTTGCATTTTACTGGGAAAAATAGCTTGTCTGAGAAAAAGGTTGAATATATATGCAATGCATGAAGCCAGAATATCAACAACGTATTTTAAAGGTTTTATCCGTAACCCGTCAATAGCTTTCGCACTGCTGGTGTTTAGATTTTTAATTATGTGTCTCACTTCGTTTTCATTCACAGGTTTAAGGAATATAGTGGTGCAATTAACCGGAATAATAATAAGATCATTTGGTAGCATAGGCGTATTACCTGCACTTGCGAAATATATATTAAATGTATCTGCAAGCCACTTCCCAGGTAATTCTACGCCATGAATATCTAATTTAGGAATTTTACTGATAGGCGGATGATGCCTCAATACAGAGTTGAGCATTTTCCACATAATCTCAGAGCATCCAGTAGAAGTTGCAAAGACATTTACAAAATATTCTCGCCTAGCTTTTTTTATATCTTTATCTAGGCGATGACGGCACACTTAAAATTGGCGGAATTATTCGATGTCTTTAGTTGAAATAAACTTGCCATAGAGAATATTTTTATGCGCGATTCGTCCCAGAAGCTCAGAGTTAATCCATGGTTTCCGATTTTTTTTGCTTGGCCTAATGCGCATTGAGGGAAAGCTAGATTCATATATCGATTTAACACTGTGAAGGAATTTTTCATAGGCCCCATTTGCTTCGTTGGATAACAGGCATTTTCTATTTGTTCCCGAAATATAGACAAATTTCGCGGGGTTATTTTTTGGACCTGGTGCATTGGATGCATTACCTTTTCCCGTACGTGCCCTTTGGCGCAAATAAATATAGGCAAGTGGTCACTGAGGTCATAGGCAAACACACCCGCCTTAACTTTTTCAGGGATCACATTTGTGAAAAAAATATCAATTGAAGATGATGCATTTTCAATAACTCTAGTGGGCAAGTTTATTACATTCACTAAACCATTCATTTTCAGTAATATATCTAATTGTAAAGTTTGAGAAGCGTTTTTCATCCTATTATTATTGATGTCCCCGCCATAGAATAAATCAAGCCGATTTTTATTAACAAACTGAAAGATTTCTTCTAATTTGCAAAAAAATTACTAACGCTCCATTGGGAGGGCGATAACACACTATAATAACGGTGTTATGCATTTTTATTGCTAGAGTTTCATAGTCAGCTGTTGTTGCGGAAAGTTCGGGCAGTAAGTCACACTCGAATACTTCCTTTACCAGGATACATACTCCACCTCCCCGAGAGTATGACCGATTTGAGTAGGAGGTACTATAATTTGGGATGCGGAAAATATCCATATTGTTCATGGACCACGTTTCTGTTAACAGTATCGTATCAAATTATTGCCCTAGCTGTTCAAAAAACAAGCAGAACTTGTTTTTTTTTATCTGAAACTGAGCGGATGTTTAGTTTAAAGCATTTAAAGGATTGGTGAATTTTTTTTTTTACCTAAATGCTGACTGAATACTTGTGGCAATATGCAAGTATTCCCACTTGCACAAGACGTCGTTATCAAGAACTGCTTTTAAGCGAGTTTATCAAGATCCCTCTCGGTCGAAACAGCTACTGCGCGTTCGCCCTCTGCTTTTCGGACAAGAACGCGGCCGTTGCTGTGCCACACATATATGTAGTTTGCTCGCTTCGCCCATATCTTTGTCCGAAAGAGCAAATCACGCGTCCTTTTTGTCACATTTTCAAGCAGGAATACATCCTCTTTCGATTCACGCAACTTCTTTCTGCTTTTCAACTAGCGGTCCCTATCGGCTTGTTTCGCGAAGCGACAGATTATACCCGGTATCTTTTCTTTCTTCGAAGGCAGCCGCTGAACTGAAACAACGTCATTTTCTGAGAGCTGTGGAAGTTCGAGCTGCATGGCTACTTCGTTTAGCCTTTCGAGTAGGTTTTCTTTTTCAGAGTGTTGAATACCATGAAATTCCAGGTTTAAGCGGCGGCTCCACCACTCAAGTTGGTCAATTTCAGCGTGAAGCTGATTGACGTCACTCTCGTTTCCTTCAAGTCTTTCGGTTCTGCGTTTTAGATCCTTGATCTCATTTTCATTTCGCTCCGTTCGTTGTTGCAGCTGATCGTACTGTTCGCTCAGAAATTGTAAAGTGTCTTCAATGCCTTCAACTACCTCTCGGAGTGGGAACAGCTGGTCAAGATTTCCGTTAATTGTCATTAACTGCCGCACATCTTGCGCGTAAGAGTCATCACTAGATTTGTTAGGTTGCATACGTAATTTCTGCTGTCTACAAGATGTGCAGCGCCAAGCCAGGCGGTATGCATCTCACTTTGACCTAATTGTCGTGTCCGAGATGTGAAAGAAGTACAGTCACTACATTCAATGGTAGAGTCTGAAACAGTAAGCGTTAGCTCACAAGTGGCGCATATCACATTGCAGGACATGGTCACAATTTGGCAGCAGCAGTATCAGCAATAGGGGAAAAATAAAGTACTAAGTATAGAAATACTAACCTGCGAAAAGGCAGGTTGTTACTTGGGCGATGCTTCTTCGATGCTGCCGCTACCGCGGATGTGAAAGCAGGCCTCTATTCCCACTACTTTATAGCTTGCTCTGTCGATGGTGGCGCTTGATGAAGACTGCGGCATGATCCGGACAAAGAGGGCTTGCAGCAGAGACGCTCGCAAAGCTACGCCCACCAAGGATAAAGCAAGCACGGTGGCGACGTCACAGGACAGCCGGCGTTATGTTATAGCTCGGTCTGTCGATGGTGGCGCTTGATGAAGACTGCGGCGTGATCCGGACAAAGAGGGCTTGCAGCAGAGCTACGCCCACCAAGGTTGGAGCAAGCATGGTAGCGACGTCACAGGACCGCCGGCGTTAATTTATAGCTTGCTCTGTCGATGGTGGCGCTTGATGAAGACTGCGGCGTGATCCGGACAAAGAGGACTTGCAGCAGACGCGCTCGCAGAGCTACGCCCACCAAGGTTGACGCAAGCACGGTAGCGACGTCACAGGACAGCCGGCGTTAATTTATAGCTTGCTCTGTCGATGGTGGCGCTTGATGAAGACTGCGGCGTGATCCGGACAAAGAGGACTTGCAGCAGACGCGCTCGCAGAGCTACGCCCACCAAGGTTGACGCAAGCACGGTAGCGACGTCACAGGACAGCCGGCGTTAATTTATAGCTTGCTCTGTCGATGGTGGCGCTTGATGAAGACTGCGGCGTGATCCGGACAAAGAGGACTTGCAGCAGACGCGCTCGCAGAGCTACGCCCACCAAGGTTGACGCAAGCACGGTAGCGACGTCACAGGACAGCCGGCGTTAATTTATAGCTTGCTCTGTCGATGGTGGCGCTTGATGAAGACTGCGGCGTGATCCGGACAAAGAGGACTTGCAGCAGACGCGCTCGCAGAGCTACGCCCACCAAGGTTGACGCAAGCACGGTAGCGACGTCACAGGACAGCCGGCGTTAATTTATAGCTTGCTCTGTCGATGGTGGCGCTTGATGAAGACTGCGGCGTGATCCGGACAAAGAGGACTTGCAGCAGACGCGCTCGCAGAGCTACGCCCACCAAGGTTGACGCAAGCACGGTAGCGACGTCACAGGACAGCCGGCGTTATCTGCGAAAAGGCAGGTTGTTAATTGGACGATGCTTCTTCGATGCTACCACTGCCGTCAATGTCGCAATTTTCATCGCATTACCCTTCTGTACGCTCATCCCCGAAAAATTGACAGATGCAGCTTCCGGAGGTGATGCTGCATTTGACACTCGATCTACAAATGCTCTCCTTACCTTGCCGACAGATCAGAACCTAATCGCCGTAGAAGTTGATACCCTACCTGTCACTGCTCTGGTCGACAGCGGCGCACATATCTCGGTCATGAGTGCTTATCTGCGGAATCGGCTCAAGGAAGTGCTCCTACCGTGTCCCGCGTCGCACGAGTCGCTGACGGGGAAACTCCCGCTGTGCTGCGTGCCGCTCGGGTCAGCGTAGCGTGTCGCCACAGATCTGTATTCTTCCATGTAATTGATCATTGCCCTCACGACGTGATTCTTGGCTTTCATCTTTTAGCTGTCCATTCAGCTATAATTGACTGCTCGGCTGGTGTAGTCAAACTTGATGTCCCTGATGTTACCGACCTTGCCGACACCGTTCCAATTCAGCTCTGTTGCGTCGACTTAGTTCGTCTATCTCCGCAGGCACTGGGCCTGTATCACTGCTGTGCCCAACCCCTGTGTACCGGATGGGGACTTTGTCGTCACTCTCTGTCTCAGTGCCTTACTTTCGCACGGCGTGTCGCTTCTTCACACAGTAGTGACCGTATTGGCTAACTAAACTCACCTTCCGCTCCTGAATTTCGGACTCTGCCCTCAGGTACTACCGAAAGGAATCGCTCTCGCCGCACTGTCGCCGTCGCACGAATGCGACCTTTCTTCCCTCTTGCCTCTTCCGTCTTCCTCCAACTCTTCCGCCGCCTGTAATTCTCATTCCGTCACGTCGCCTCCAGCGCACGACATTACCATGATAGCCCTAGACCTTACCCCACACAAACCAATGATCTTCGTTATCTTCTGACATCACCTTTCGACATTTTCGACCTTAGCGGTCCGCGTATTGGACAAACCATAGAGTTTCTAAATAAATACCTAGAGGGAAATGTGGCGCTAGTGTCTACGGGGGTTCTCATGAGCGCTGCCTCAACCTACATGGGAATGATGGGAAGTACAGGCTTCGGATTGACTTCGATCTTTAGACTAGTGACGTTTGCTTGTGGCGCAGTAAACAAAGCTATACTCAAATATTATCGCGTAAAATCTAATTTTATTTCTGTAGTATGTTATATAATGTACAAGACGCTACATAAACTTTGTATGACTTTGAGATGAAAGCATGGTTTACTATGGTTTGTCACCAGGACACACCAGGGTATGCATACTTGTGCGATTCTGTTCCCGATTTAACCACAAAGAATAATTATTTATTTATTTTTGCAATAGCAATAACAATCGTGCATGTACTTATATAAAAATGCTCATCAAGTATTTATGGAAATAAAAATGTTGTATTGTGAGAAAGTGTTGCGCCCTTGAGTGGAATGCTACAAGTGTCGTCTGCTACGAGGCCTGCTCGCTGCAAACGCGAGACTTTTCTCGCAGACGACAGGCACTTGCTAACTCTCTCTCGCTCTTTCGAAAGGCTGCGTCGGCTGTCACGATTGCTGAACGTCTTCACATACTTTTACGCACATCTGCTGCAGTGCTACCTAGGACGCTAGTGGCCTCCTACCAATATGCTTCATCATATTGTATATTGACGTACCGCTTCCGAAGCGTTATGGCGTGGCTTTGCACTTACCCATTTTGCGACACTAGACTACAGCCAGCAAGCAGCAACATTTCCTACCACAAGTAAGTTTGTGTTCTCAAAGACCTAAAGCACGCATTTCAATGAGCACATAAACGAGAAATGCATAATGAAGCCCTCAATAAAATTTGATTGTCAAGCCACTGGAAGTACAACTGTATATGTCTTGTATCAGTAGTGCCTTCTTTTTCATATTCTGAAGTTTCATAAAGCACGTAACGGTACAGTGCCAACCTAACACACTTAACAAAGCAAGGTCCAAACGCTCAAAACATGTTCTTTCAACGTTTACGATGCCGTCGCTTTGTCATCAGGGCTTCGACGCCACACCGCGACACAAACATCGTCCCAGTCGTTGGCCCAGCGCGCTCTCGCCACTTCGAGCAACATAACAAAGGCAGAGAGCTTTGCGTTGCACTGTCCCACTGCAGGTTACAGCAAGTGCGCTTGAAGCTAAACCAAAACTGCCAAAAAAATACTTGTAGACTAGTTCGCCAGTCAATAGAACGCCAATCCGAAGCCTGTACTTCCCATCATTCCCATGATGGTTGAACGATCGCAGCGCCAGATTTCCCTCTAGGTATACTAATATGAAACTCTATGGGACAAACCTCCCTAGTTCAGCATCGCATACAAACCGGCGATTCACCGCCAATTCGCAGACGGCCGTATCGCGTGCCACACGCCAAGCGCCGAGAAATATAACAGGAGGTTGATAAGATGCTTATCAAGGGCATTCTTGAACCATCGTCGGGCCCGTGGGCTTCGCCTGTTGTCTTGGTAAAAAAAGGACAACACCTGGCGATTCTTCATAGATTACCGCCGTGTAAGCATGATAACAACGAAGGATCTCTATCCACTGCCACGCATAGACGACGCATTAGATTGCCTACACGGTGCGAGGTATTTTTCATCGCTAGACCTGAGCTCTGGTTACTGGCAGATTGCCGTCGATGTCATAGAAAACAGCATTTGTTAGGCCAGACGACCTTTATCAGTTTCAAGTCATGCCATTCGGCTTCTGCAACGCCGCGGCCACCTTCTAGCACATGATGGACACTCTCATGCACAGGTTTAAGTGGTTTACATGCCTTTGTTACCTCGACGACGTCATCGTGTTCTTGCCGACCTTCGCGACACACCTTGAACGCCTTTCCTCTATTCTTTCCGTTTTCCGTGCTGCTGTGCTACAATTAAATTCTTGAAAGTATCACTTTGGTCACCGACAAATTATTATTCATGGTGATCTCGTCGACTCATCTGGTGTTCGCCCCGATCCCGCCAAAGTTCGTGCTGTTCTCGGGCTTTGTAGACTTATGCTCTTATTTCCGTCAATTTGTCAGAAATTTTGCGTACATTGCTCGGCCTCTGACTAATCTTTTGATGAAAGGCGCCCACTTTTTATGGGGTCCTGATGCAGCTGCTGCCTTCCAACGCCTTATGGCCTTGCTCACTACTCCGTCAATTCTTGCTCACTTCGACCCATTTGCTTCAACAGAGGCACGTACAGATACTAGCGGCTATGGAATCGGCGCGGTTTTAGCTGAGTGTCAACGTGGCCATGACAAGGTTGTTGCGTACGCAAGTCGCCTGCTTTCACCCACCGAACGCAATTACTCTATTACGGAGCGCGAGTTCCTCGCACTTGTATAGGCAATGAACTGATTCCGGCCGTACTTATACCGTCGACCTTTCACTGTTACCACGGACCATCACGCTCTCTATTGGCACTCGACACTTAAGGATCCAAAGGGTCTTCTAGTTCGCTGGGCACTATGTCTTCAAGAAATCACCTATACGGTGCTGCACAAGTCCGGTAGGCTACACCAGGATGCCGACTGTTTGTCTCGGCACCCCGTCGACGCTCCTGACTCCAGTGATGCAACTGCTGGAATATTCACGCTCTCCGCCTACCACTACATTAGCGAGGAGTAAGCACGTGATACACACTTGCGCGACCTCATCAGCCGCCTCCGTTCTGACCCGTCAGACCCCTCGCTTAGCTCGTTCTTCGTTTTGGACGGCATCTTATACCTCCGAAATATGCACACAGAAGGACATGAACTGCTGATAGTCGTTCCTTCTCATCTCCGGGCAACTGTACTAGCGCAACTTCATGAAGTCCCCACCACTGGCCACCTGAGTGTTTCCAGGTCCTACGACCGTGTCCGGCGTCAATTTTTCTGGCCTGGGCTCTACCGTACCGCGCGGCGTGATGTCGCTCCTTGCGAACCATGCCAACGTTGTAAGAAGCCTGCTCTGCTTCCGGCTGAAACCTTCCAGCCAGTGGGCACGGCGAAACCGAAGGAATCATGCCACTCACCAAAAAATCTATGTTCCTTCCCCAGGTTAGTTTGTTTCTACATTCCGCAGAGACGATATTACGTTGCTGGTTTTTTCCGTGCCGACGGACATGCTTGTCAATTGCTTACGACTGTTTCTGAATGTGTAAATTGCTTGTCTTTGGAGACATTGAAGAAAACCCAGGCCCTACACTTGAAGAAATGTTTGGGGGTCTTCAGTCATGGCAAGCAAGCATATTAACTGAGCTAACTGGTATTCGGGAGCGTCTTACATCGAATGAACAAGCCGTCGCCACTCCTAATACATGATTAAATGCAATCGATAAGCTATTGCTAACAATTAGCAAAAAATCTCCTAAATTCATGCACTAAAAGACAATATTCGGGCTTTATATCAAGTGGTTATGAAACAAAACGAAAAACTAACTGACGTCGAAGAGCGAAATCGCCCATCATAGTTGTTTTCAGTGTCAAAGAGCAAGACGATGAAGATGATGAAACGTTACGAAAAGCAGTCATTGACCACATTTTTTCAAAAAAAGAAACTGCAGCAATCATGCAAATCTATCGCGCGTATTCATCGTCTTGGAATACAGCCATGAAAAAGACCTGTTATCGTATATTTTCACGACTGGAAAAAAAGAGCGTTTTTCGCAACGTGCGTAATCTTAACGGTAGTGGTATATCCAAGGTCGATCCAAACAGGTCGCGAAGCTTCGGGCGAAAAGCAGATCAGAACAGATTGTCACCGACATCAGCAAGGGGGGTTATGGAAGCAGCGATTGAAGCGCGACTATGTTTGGAGGGAACAAAAATTGGGAAAGAAAAAAGCGTTTTTTTAACTCAAGCGAGACAGTTAGATTCATTTAACGAAAATAAAACTCCTGGTCAATTTCATATATTCGTGACGAGTTAAGAAAATACAAGCTTACTCAATTTTATTGTTATTAATAAATGCATTTATTTTCGGCGCCCATCGTTACAGGGGGCGTTGACGCCACTATCACTCGCAATGCAATGCACGTCTTGAAATGGGCAGAAAGGCGCACTCGTAAAGTTCACCCGTTGAAATACGCCCCCCTCACAGTTTGTGCTTTCTTGCTTGTCATAGTTTGTCTGAATTTGGTGACGCGGGTAGCTTCATCGCTTCTTAATCTGTTCAGTCAAAAGTAGGGAGTTACGACCGCCAGATAATTGTGTAGTTGTTTTCGTGCGACTGCGCCGGCCGACTAGCTTGGCTTCCGACGATAGGATCAGCACTCTACACCTAAAGCTTTCGTCGGCCTCCAAAGAAAGTATGTTCTGTGCAGGGGTGCGATTTCGACAACCGTACGGCTGGCTTTTCCTGCATCGCTTTCCGCGCTGAAAGCTCGAAACGCCCATCAAGTCGAATGGCGGGGCATTTTATATAGCTCCAAAAGCAGGCCAACAAAACAAATTTCGCGCCTTCGAAAACAAAATGACGTCCCTTCTGCTTTTAACGGACATGTCGTCATATTATATTTTTTTCCGCCGGAAGTGTTCCCACCACATATAGATGGCGCTAAGCCCCATGAACCGCCGATGGACCGCCATGCTTTGAACGTATGGGCTCCTATGGAAGCTTCGCTACCAGGTATATTTACCTTGGTTTATCTGTCCAGAATGATTACAGCACAGAAACTCTGAGAAAACGAAAGCTTCTTTGGGAAACTGTCAAATGGGACGTCTATAATTAAAACGTGCTTTTCATATCAATGACAAACTGAAATTTGATGGCTGCGTTTATGCTTGGGATGACAGTATAGCTCAACGTGTTGTCGTGAGCCGCGAAACCAAAACTTCTAGTAATGCATGAGAGAACACGTATGCCATTTCTAAAACCCTGCGAGTGCTAAATTTCAATGCCAGAAGTATAACAAATAAGGTAGAACAGCTTCAATGCGTCCTCTTCAGATGCGACCCCATATTACAATTGTCGTGGAAACCTAGCTGCATGATGGTGTTAGCTACGAAATACTGGTAACAGCATCACATGAGATTTTCTGTCGGGACCGTGGATCGAGGGGAGGAGGTATTGCGATTATTCTAAGAAGCACGTTTTCCGCAGAAATGCTCCCTCAGATCGAAAACCATGAGAATCTGTTTTTGAAAGTTAATTGTTGGGGCATGTAGTTGGGTATGCGCGGTTTATAGGCCACCATCATCCCCGCCCGAGTTCTTGTCCTCACTGCGTGACTACATGACTGTGCTGAAACACCGAAATATTATCATGGCGGGCGATTTCAACCTACCCGCAGTTAATTGGCTGCACATGCCCCAAATTCAACTGGCCGATAGCCCTCTTCTCGACATAATGTTTGCATGTGGCATGGAGCAAGTTGTGCTTGAAATCGCACGTGACAATGCTGATACTAGTTCAATTTTGGATCTTGTATTAGCAAAAATATGGCAGAGCTGGTCCGAGTGGAGGAGGGCATATCTGACCACAAGCTTGTGCTGGTCAGTAGTAGGCTTGATAGTTGTGAAAGGAAGCACGTTAAGTCCTTCAAAACTATTAAAGATTTTATTAATACTATTGATCAATCTATCCTTGAACTTTGGAAGCTGATCGACAACTTACCAAAAACTGTTGTTACTTCACTGTGGCATGCGTTTGTGACCTGCGTTAACTACTGTACTGATGCCGTCGTGCCGACTAAACGTATTAAACCACAACGAAGAAACTCATGGATTGAGAGAAAAATTATACGTATAAAACGCAGGTTAAAACGAGCCAAAAACCACCGGAACAAAAACCCTGAAGTTAGTCGCCCCTTGCAAGCCCAGATTTCAGACGCATTCTCTGAAAAAAAATTTTTTCTAATACTTTGCCAAATTACGTAAAAACCAGTCCTGATAAATTTTGGTGATATCTTGGCGGTGGAAACACACATTTGCAAAAATTTTGGCAACGCGACATTGTGATCACCGATCCTCAGGAAATATCTAACATAAAGAATGAATATTTCTGTTTCGTGCCGTTCGCGCTAAGAATACGATCGAGCCAAGTGTCAGTCAACACAGAACCTCGTTGCTTTATTTGCTCAACTATTTATGCGTTGTGGGGTTCTCCTCCGTGCTATTGGGACAAAGGAACGACAGCACAGTAGTGCAAACAATCACAAGGGCATTTATTGCACCTTTCATAGATCAATGCCTGCTAGCCGAGTTGCTATCCACAAAACATGCCGATGGGCGCGCGACAAATCTAAAAGTCCGACTCACCGCGACCGGATAGCCAGCGAATATGTTCGCCCCATGCTGGATCCCAACGCCTGGTCATTCGCGTGTAGGGTCACGCGGACGGTGGCGCGTTCCAAGGCGGCCACGCGAGGCGGTCTCGCAGAAGCATGGGTCGGCGGCGCGCGGGACGTCCACGCTGTTCGCCGACCCGCCTGGAAAGAGCCAGCCTGTTCGCCCCTGCGCCCCCAAGTAACCCTGCCGTGAGGCGGCGTTAGCTGCGCAACACTCGCGCCATCTCTCGCACTGCGCCCCAACCACATCCACCGCCGCGGGCATCACGCAGGCCACGCGGCGAAGCCGGATTACAGGAGACGCGCTATGCAGGAAAAACATCAGGGGACGCGCGAGAGTCGTGCATCCACACAGGGTAGGAGAGGGAACACGCTTACGATAGCTTTTGAGGGCATGTTTGTTGATTCCATCGTTAGTGGGCATGCGCAGTAATGCCGAGTTGAACATGATGCGTATGTCTTTACAAAACACGATACATCCTCTTTTCTGTACCAACACGAAAGTGAAAATATTATTGAAAGGCATTGCGAGGGGTTAGGAACATTGCTTAATATATCTGCCGTATTGGAGGTGCTGTGGCGGTCTTCTTTGCCGTGTTGATCTCCTCAAAAGCGGACTTGTCTCATTTGATATCACTGGTGCACCTCCGTTTGACGACGTATGTAGGCTTACAATGCCGTCATTGTCGCTTTCGTCGTCCATGGAATCTTAGGTGGATGACTCCATGCCGAATGGTTCGGCTGTCGCAAGAAGGTGCTGTCGGTTCCGACACAGCATTTTGCCGTCTTCTGTCTCTACTCGGTAGGACCTTGGTTGCTCCGCTCGCATCACTCTGGCTTTGGTATCCCATCGGTCTCCGCGCACGCACACGACTTGTCCTTTCCGCAAAGGAGCCAGGGAGCGTCTCGGCTGTTCCGTTTGTCGATGCTTCCGCACAGACGCGCTGGGTACCTCCGCAAAATCCGGCAATGGCGTTCGAAGCCGTCGACAAAATAGCAGTTCACCTGGCGATCTGCCGTCTTCCAGATGACATGACCTGTAACTGAGCAATCCAAGCCAGAAGTCCCCTCTTCCTTCGGTTGTTTTTATTTAAGGATTCTTTTAACCACCTGAACCCCTTTCTCGGCGAAGCCATTTGAGCATGGAAATCGCGGGGTCGAAATAACATGCTGGAAATCGTATCTTTTTGAGAAGAGGAGAGAGAGAGAGTAAACGTTTATTGTAATAGAGGTTGTTTTGTTATGGTGGGTGGAGCCCCTCCTCCAGGGCCCCACTGGTTACAGCGGCTCGCCGGGCCTGGTCAAGGGTCGCCAGTTGGCTTCCCAATTCCACTTCCGCGAGTCGCGCCTCTCACGACCAGTTATGTAGAGTGTTGTCTAGCAGCGGCGAGGTGGCAGCCACCGGACGTAACGCGCACTGGAATGTTATGTGTTCCAATGTCGGTGTTCCTTCGCACCACGGGCATGTGTTGCTGTATTTGTCTGGGTACATTTTGTGTAGCCTGTATAAATGTGGGAAAGTGTTTGTTTGCAGGCGGCGCCAGTCCCGTGCTTGCCTACTGTCTAGGTTTGGGTGAAAAAGGGCTTTGGTTCGCCTACTTAGCCGTTGTAATTCGAGGATTTCTCTTGGCGCACCGGGTGTCGAGGTGTTCTCTCGGGCGGTGTGGCCCGCGGCTCGGCCTGTCATGCCTCGAGCCAAGCGGTCCGCCCGTTCGTTCCCCGCTATCGCTGTGTGCGCCGGGCACCAGGTCACGCAATGATCCAGAGTGAGTTCCGTTCCTAGGATGCGGAAGACGCAGCCCGGTAAAGTTTAGCATAGTGAATAGATTCTAAATCTCCCTTTGAAACGTTTATGCCTATAGGCATTGCAACCATTAAGCATTGCGACCTATAGGCATAAAAGTTTCAAAGGGGGCTTTAGAATCTATTCGCTATGCTAAACTTCTAGTTATACGCAACAACACTTAGTTGGATTTCTTGGCGTATCCCCCCTTTTTTTTCTCTCTTTTTTTTCCTTTCCATTCCTCTCCCCCCCCCCCCCCTTATTTTTTTTTTTCAGCCGGCGTGTCAGACGCCCTTGACACGCCGGCTAACACGTGTGGGTTAAAAGACCGGGGTTGGGGTGAGAGGTGGCCCTGGCTTTGACCTTGTGCACCGCGTTCCTTTACTCTCAATTCGACAAGCTAACACACCTTCCCTCGTTTCCGCACCCTCCCGCCTCACACCCTCTCCCCATTAGAAGAACCCCACCTATATATACTGTGGCGAGGAAAGCGTACGTCGCCTTGAAGAAGACAAGCCCACTTGTCGAAACGTTGGCTCCTGCATTCACCTTCTTCACGTTTTGCTCATCGTCTTGAATTTCAATCTCCCGCATTCCCCGTCTTTCGCATGCAAGTAGCTGTCATTTCGCGTTTCTTTTGATAGGACCTCTAACGTGGGGTCACTTACAAGTGACGATACAACACCTACGGCGTGAATCTCGACGTCTTCTTCTGCTTCATCCTTTTGCGGTTTTCCTACAGAGGCACGTGACAGCAGGTCTGACAACACGAAGTGCTTTCCTGGAACAAAGTGCAGAGTGAAATTGTATTTTAGTAAGCGTAGAAAGAAGCGGTGCAGTCTCGGTGGCATGTCAGCAATTGCCTTTTGCGAGATATTGATCAGGGGGCGGTGGTCTGTTTCGAGGATGACCTTTTCTCACACCCGTATACCACAGCCAACGCCTCCTTCTCAATCTGCGAATATCGTTTTTGGATGCCGCTGAGTACTCGCGAAGCGTATACGCAACAGGTTTCCAAGCGTCCCCGTAACGCTGTAACAATGCTGAGTCGATACAATTTCCATTCTGTGTTCACCAACACTGATAGAGTCTTGGAGGCGTCGTCTTCCGCGTGCCAAGTGTCATACTTCATATCTTTTGAAGGCGTGTTTTCCTTATTGCTCAATCTTCAAGGAAATTCTTCTGGGGGGCCGGATGGCATACTAAATTCTTCTCTTCGCCGTTACGCCGAACCTGTTGCGCACATCTTAACAGCTGTCCTTTTTTTTATCTATGAGCGCAGCAACTTTACCTGATGACTGGCGTGTGGCTCGTGTCATTACAGTCCACAAGAAGGGTGATCGCCTAAGCATAGAAAACTACTGTACCATTTCCTTAACATCCACGTGCTGTAAAACACTAGAACACATCATCACTCATTACATAACTAATTTTCTTGAAAGTACAAACTTGCTGTATCAATTTCAGCATGGCTTTCGAAAGAGACTGTCGACATGTATGCATCTTTTAAAAACTGTTCACGAAATTGATCTAACGCTTGATTCTTCCCGACAACTTGATGATATATCTTCCTTGATTTCAGTAAAGCGGTTGATCGCGGCCCTCTTGGTAAACTTCTGGGAAAGCTTACTAAGTTCGGCCTTCCTACATTTCTCATAAACTGGATAAGAGCCTGCCTATCAAACCATAGCCAGTTCGCAGAAGTTAAGGGCCATGCTTCTGCTGCATTACCGGTTCCGTCCGGAGTACCTCAAGGAAGCGTACTCGGCCCGATTCCTTTCCTAACCTATGTTAATGATATAACTAACACCATTCGTCCACACGTTATCATCAGATTGTTCGCAGATGATTGATTGTCGTGTGTTTAAAGCGATTATTTGACGCAATGATAAAGTTCAGTTAAGCACTAGCTTAGCCAGATTTAATCAATAGTGCACCACCTTGTCTATACCCTAAATACTGACGAAACTGCCTTACTGTTCAAAACTGCCTTTACTGCTTAAATTACTTTTTAAAGAGATTACTTGCCATGATGATCAAGTTCAGTTAAGCCTTAGCTTAGCCAGATTTAAAGAATGGCGCACCACCTTGCCTATGACCCTAAATACTGACGAAACTGTCTTACTTTGTGTCACGAACAAAAGTCAACCTATGGCATTTACATATTGTATCAATAGTACACAAATGAAGGAAATCTCCGAATATAAATACCTAGGCATAACGATTACAAATCCTCTATCGTGGTCGAAACGCATTGCGAACGTTTGTGCATCCGCCTTTGGAAATTTTGGCTTTCTGTGTCATAAAATGAAAACAGCGCCATCAAATTTAAAGCTTCTAGCATACATAACTTATATATTGCCAAAACTAGAATACGGTACAATAGTATGGGACCCCTGTTACACAAAGGATGAGCATAAGCCTGAAATGGTTCAGAAGGGAGCAGTATGGTTCATTTTCAACAAGTTTGGGTCCACTGATTCGCCGTCACAGATAATGACTGAAAAACATATCGCTACCTTAGAAGCACGAAGAACTGTGGCAAAACTAAAATTTCTATTCACGATGTACGACAAGTCGCATGAACTTAATGGGCGAACATGCATTCAAACTTACTTGCCACGCGCGTCTCGACACCGTCAGGCTCACAACTTGCTCCCTTTTCGGGCAAGCACTAACCTGTTTAAAAATTCATTCTTTCCTCGTACTGTTTTTCAGGGGAATGATCTACCCTCAGAAATTTTCTCTGCTGATAATTTTGAGCAGGCACTGCTCATGTATTTTGCACAGCAATATGGAATGTTGTTTTCTCCCTCTTGTTTTTTCATGTTATTTTTACTAATGCCTATGCAAGGGCATTTTGTTCTGGGTGAAGGTCAGCAGAAACCCCAACTTGTTATTTTCATATGACATTGACTATCCCAGTGCATTCTTGTGATGGGTTGAATATCGTCTTTTACAGTGCAAAAATGCCAACTTGTTCTTTTTTTTCTTTTCTTGCTCTCTTCCCTTTTACTGTTCCATATGTCTAGCACAAGGGCACATATTATTCTTTTCTTAAATGAGTGTTAGCAGGAATACGCCTCCTGCTTGAATTGTATAGACTGCAGTATGTAGAAATAAATAAATATCCAACGAACCGTTTTAGCATGTTGGCCTCCACCTTTTGGGCACTTTCCCTACCTACAGAGCTGAAAATAAGTACATCGCCCTTGCAATGGATTATTCATCCCGCTATGCCCTGACCCAAGCCATCCAGACCAGTTGTGCTACTGACGTCACAGACTTCCTCCTCCAAGGCGTCATCTTACACCACGGAGCTCCTCGCCAGCTTCGCACAGACAGGGGCCGCTACTTTCTGTCTCGGGTTATTGAAGATCTACTTGGCGCTTGTGCCACGAAACATAAGTTCACAACAGCATACCACCCTCCAACGAACGGCCTCACTGAACGCCTGAACCGAACACTTACCGATATGATCTTGATGTATGTCTCCTCAGATTATAGTGACGGGGACGCCGCGCTTCAATTTGTGATGTTCGCGTACAACTCGTCAAGTCACCGACACCGCTCTCTACTCTCCCTTCTATCTCCTCTCTGGTCGTGACCCGACCCGACATGACATCGACATTGACGTGACCTTTCGACACGCTCCGCGGCCACGGCGGCCGCATTTCGATGGGGGCGAAATGCGAAAATACCCGTGTACTTAGATTTAGGTGCACGTTAAAGAACCCCAGGTGGTCGAAATTTCCAGAGCCCTCCACTACGGCGTGCCTCATAATCAGAAAGTGGTTTTGGCACGTAAAACCCCATAATTTTTTAGACACGCTCCTGCCAACTGCTATCCACTCCCCGTCTGCAGTACGCTCGTGACTCTATGGGCATCTTGCGCTGGAGCTTGAGGTTTAGCAGCGGCGCCTGGTGGCGGCAAGAAACGTTATCTTGGTAGTACCAGCTTGGGTAGTATTGAGCCCTGGCTGTGGCGAAGCACGTTTCTAGCCCGAGTTTTGCGTCGATTTGCACTTTTTTCTGTCCTGTTGCCAGTGCGAAAATGCTCGTCACTTCTCACAGACCACCCCGACCCCACTGCGATCTGGCCGCAGCCTATACTTTAACGATAACGGACTATCCGTGGGCCGTGGGACGTAATGCTGGAAGCAGAAGGAATCGGCGACGCCGATCCGGAGAGACCTAGCTCAGCCTCGAAAAATCATCACCGTCGTTACTGCTGCGTCGTGGGCTCCCACGAACAAGAAGGCCTGAATCCCAACATCATATTCTACCGTTTTCCTTCAATGCCTCACGAGGCGGAGCGTCGGGCGCGCTGGATAACTGCAGTTCGTCGCGCTGGGTAAGCGAAACTTCGCGCCTTCTGACTGCTTCGCCTGTCTTGAAGCTTGCTTGATTATCTGCGTTGGTAAAATTCGGTCTTTTGCACCGACAGCCCCGACAGAAAACCATGGGAACCAGCGCTGAACACCAGGATATGCAGTCGCCAGTTTGTGCGCCACGAGAAAAGCATTTCGCCCAGTCACCCCGCGTATGTGCCTACAGTCTACAGGTCAAGTTCAACATCTCACTTCAGATAATCACTATAAAATCACTCTTCTATGGCTTGCTTTCTTTCCTTGTCGCACCACTTAGGTGATTTCCTCTTACCAACCCTACAATTGCTTTCGCCATGTCTGTCTTATTAGCTGCCGCATAACGCCTACCAGTTGCTTATATTCCCAGACTGCTGCAGGAAAGCCTTCATTTTGTTCCCTATGTTTCTTGCTATCCCTGTTATTTGATTTTCATTCATTTGGCAGAGATGGCGTCACTCTCTTGACAAGACAGGCGCCACCATCTAGGAGCGGTGAAACGCTCCTACATGGCGCTAATGACACTAGATGGCGATCATGACACCAACGAGTGCCGACACTAAGCTCTTCGGTAGACTCAGCGCAGTGGAAGCTCCAACGTAGTGTAGCCTGGTGTAGGCCTTTTGTTGAGGTCACGACACAGCTTTCGGACATGGCTTGTCTTTCGCGTCTGATTAGCCTGTGACGCCTCGTCGCCTGCCGAGTGCAGCTTCAGCATGCATCAGCAATAAATACACGCCGCCTACTGCTTCGCTCGCTATCTACAAACGGAGAAAATTGCTAGGCTAAGCTGCGCGGAAATGCTACGACGTCGATGCTTCAATTTCGCTTTGGTACGGCGAGAGACACGCCAGCGTGAAGCCCAACGCCCTCGCAAATTCGGCTCGCACGCTGCGAACTCTACCACACGCATTCCTGAAGCTGAGTGCGTCGCAATTGAACTCGCTGCTCAAGAGCTCAAGGCACTACCAAGCCAGAATGCTCGTACCTTCGCCGAAGCAACTTGGCAGCAGGACGACGCTTGCCAACCGGTGCCGCGCGCCAACCATACCTGCGACAGGGTCGCCGACCCGCAGATTGTGCGCCTTTCGCTGCAGCAGACCATGAGTTCCCGAAGCCAACATGCAACAGCTTCTTTGAAGACACTTTTAATTTTCGTATTCTACCGATTCCGATGACAAAGGGATTGATGATATCTTTTTATGTGTCTGACGTAGTCTTGTTCGGTGCTTGTGTCGAGTTCTATACTACCGGGCGTCGAAATGGCACTTTTTCGGGCTAGTCATCTCAGGAAAATGCGGACAAACATGGAAAAAAATGGAGGACGCTAAAGTTTCGCCTTTCAGAGTGGAACGCGATAGCATTCAAAGATCCCTGCCTACTGCTAACGCTTCCCGGCAACTGGAGCGTTTGTAACCGTAATGTTTACCGGGAAGCGCGGGCCGCGAGCGCTATACATGAAGGTGGGCTTTCTAGTTGAAACGGGGCCTCTTACGCGGGCCGCAACGGATGAATAGATGGATGTTATGAGCGTCCCCTTTGGAACGGGGTGGTGGATTGTGCCACCAAGCTCTTGCTATTATACTGCCTAATGTCTTACCCAAGCTAAAAAAGAAAAAAAAAACAGGAAAGAACATTATGAACTCTCACAACCACATTTTCTGACGCCCTATTGCGAACTTTCGTTTTGTACGTCTCCGTTTTATGTCGTTTCCCTACTTTTCTTGCACCAATCTTGCAATCTCCTCTTACTGATCTCTATTGCCGACATATTTACTCTTCCTCTGGTCTCGCTGAACCCAACAGCTTCATGGAGGTCAGTGGTGCTTACTTAAATCGACCGCTGGGCAGATGTCTTCACATTCTAATAAAACCTGCTCCGTCGTTTCCCTAACTTTACCGCAGCAAGCACATGCTTCTACCGTCTTAAGGCGGAGGCGAGCGCCATCTGGAGGTATTGCAAAGAACTGGGGGCACCGCTCCGTTGACCCCAAGATACTCGCGCAACGAACGCGTACAAATGACCGACGCCTTGGCCTGTCTATGAATCGTAGAAACGCTGGAAAAGGGGTGTGAGTTTTGGCGTTACAGAATTATGCTTTCTCGCATAGTCAAATTACAATCCGACGCTATCATGTCTGTAGGTTGTGTAAGTCGTAAATTACGATATTTCTACGTATTTCAGCTTGACAAATTCAATTAGTTCATTAGCGTCCTTGCGCCACATAGAGGGCCTGGGTATGGGTGGTGGGAAAATCTTTGGCGAAACGAAATATTTTACGGCCCTCACGGTAAGGGTGTTACCTGTGCGACAAGAAAACACCCTTAAGGGTGTAAACATTTTCCAGTGTACACTCTGAAACAAATGTACACCCTTTGGGGTGTATATTTGCCACACAACAATAAGCGTCATCTGTCTTGCTTGTGTTTCCTTTATTTAAAACGCTGCGCTTGGTACTTTGCTGTCCTGAATGATCTGTATGCTGATAACGCGCATGCCGTTCGTGACATGGAAGTACCGGGCAATGTAAATATACCTCGTAGCGAAGCTTCCATAGGAGCGCATATGTTCAAAACATGGCGGTCCATCGGTGGTTCATGGGACTTGGAGCCATCTGTATGTGGTAGGAACACTTCCGGCTGAAGAAAAAATAATGTTACGCCATGTTCGTTAAACGCAGAAGTGACGTCATTTTGTTTTCGAAGGCGCGAACTTTGTTTTGTTGGCCTGCTTTTGGAGCTATATATTCAAATGCCCCGCCATTCGACTTGATGGGCGTGTCGAGCTTTCAGCGCAGAAAGCGATGCAGGAAAAGCCAGCCGTACGGTTGTCGAAATCGCACCCCTGCACAGAACATACTTTCTTTGGAGGCCGACGAAAGCTTTAGGTGTAGAGTGCTGATCCTATCGTCGGACGCCAAGCTCGTCGGCCGGCGCAGTCGCACGAAAACAACTACACAACTATCTGGCGGTCGTAACTCACTACTTTTGATTGAACAGATTAAGAAGCGATGAAGCTACCCGCGTCACCAAATCCAAACTCCGTCAAGCAAAAAAGCACAAACAGTGAGGGGGGCGCATTTGAACAGGTGAACTTTACGAGTGCGCCTTTCTGCCCATTTCAAGACGTGCATTGCATTGCGAGTGATGGTGGTGTCAACGGCCCCTGTAACGATGGGCGCCGGAAATAAATGCATTTATTAATAACAATAAAATTTAACAAACTTGTATTTTCTTAACTCGTCGCGAATATACAAAATTGACCAGGAATTTTATTTTCGTTGAATGAATCTAACTGTGTCTCGCTTGAAATAAAAAACGCTTTTTTCTTTCCCAATGTTTGTTCCCTCCAAACATAGACGCGCTTCAATCGTTGCTAACCCCCCTTGCTGATGTCGGTGACAATCTGTACTGAACCGCTTTTCGCCCGAAGCTTCGCGAGCTATTTGGATCGACCTTGTACCGGGCGCGCAGCATTAAAGAAAGGAAATGCGGACAAGATAGATGACGATTATTGTTGCGTGGCAAGATACGACCCAAACACTCTAAAAAAAGGTTCAGAACTACATTCATTTCGGCTAGATGGTGCATACTTAAATTAGAAAGGAACAGCGCCAAGTAAGACGAACGCGAGAGGGAGAACGACACAGGACAAGCGCCAAGTGTCGTTGCCCTCCCTATCGTGGTCGTCTTAGTTGGCGCTGTTCCCTCCTAATTCGAGTATGCACCATCTAGCCGAAATGAATGTTGTTCTGAACGATGTTTCGGAAACACAGGGCCCTTTTTTATGCGACAGCATAATGACGCTTGTCCTGTGTCGTTCTTCCTTTCGTGTTCGTCTTAGTCGGCGCTGTTCCTTCCTAATTAAACTCTAACAAAATTTTATACCCTTTGGGGCTTATCTTTTCCCCAAACGATAATCGTCATCTGCCTTGCTTGCGTTTCATCTCTTCAAAACTGGGCGCTCGCTACTTTCCTGTCGAGAATGCTGTGTCAAGCTGATAACGCGCTCGCCGTTCGTGGTTAGAAAATACCGCGCTCGCAGTGTTAAAGAAAGAAAATGCGAGCAACACAGATGACGATTATTGTTTGGGGACAAAATACAACCCAAAGGGTGTAAACTTTTTTTAGAGTGAAGGGTGTACTTTTGTTTAAGAGTGTAGGTCCGCGCCTGTCCCTGATTGAGGTGTTTGCACTGTCGCTCCTGAGCTGCACAGTTGAGTGTGATAAGGTGCCGATGCCATTCCTGCGATTGCGCAGATACATTTTGTGTCAACCTTCTTTTCCACCCATGGGCGACCCTTCAGTTGACAGCAGCGCTTATGTTGTTCGTTTTCCTCATCTTGGGTCCGTGTCGGCACGCCTAACTATTTAAAGCAAAGCTCTGTCTTTCGTTTATTTATGTTTATTTATCCACCATTCTGCGGTTTCCCCTGGGTCGGTTGGTCGCTCATCGGATCCTTGCCGAGTAGGTTCCTCCTCCCTTCCCTTGTTGCGTACATTGGGGCACGTTAAGGATTTCCTAGTGGTTGAAGTTCATCCGCAGTCCCCTAATACAGCGTACCTCATAACCAAATCATGGTTTTTGCACGTCAAACACAAGAACTCAATTTCTACTTTCGCAAAAAAAAAAAAAAAGCGCGTCGGCAACGGCATTCGAGCCTCGTCTACCTGATGTTCTCGGCATTCAACCACAATTTTTTTCTCACATGGTATTTATTGCATCATGTATATGCAAGAATGGTACTATACATGAGAAACGAGCAAGCACTAGCCAACACATCTGGTATTCACGGCCTAGGAAGGAACCAAAAGACTACATAGCCTATGGAAGACACGCATATTAGTCGAAAACGCGGATCCCACTGTTTTGTCAAAATTTCTCTATTCTCAAATGATTGGACACATGAAGCGCATGCATAACTTCACAGGTTTTCAACCGGATTGGTACCACCTCTTGATAAGTTGCTTGTCATTGCCACTTTTCAAAGTTCAATGCTAGTTGTAGTATTTGTGGGGTGCATGGTGTGCACAACATGATTTAAAACACACTATGTATTTTCTTTTATGTTATTTACGTAGTGCCTAAAAGAGTCATAGCCGCGTCTACAAGCACAAAACAAACACTTCACAGTAAAATTATTGCAGTAAACGGTTCTCTAAGAGGGAGGCAAAAGGATACATTCCATCAATAATTGATACCAGTCTGTTTGGAAGTCTCGTTGGTCATAAATGTATTTCATTTTTGAAATGATCTGAATGAAATGTGGCTGCAAAGGTACAATTGGTTCTGAATTCCAATTGAACATGCGAGTTTTTTTTTTTTTGTAAAGTGTGCAACGTCATGTGTAGCAGCATGTCGAAAGGCACATCTTCACATTTAGGTGGCATATCTTGCTTTACTGACTGCAAGGACGCGATCTTGTTTTGGGACGTTCTCCAAAGGACTTTTAAACACGATCCTAATGTTAAACCACAATGTGTTTCTTATGGTATTTATGACGCACGCATGGTCACTGGGCACATGGTGTCATGAGGAAATCACTCCGTATCAACAAACTAAGGCACATTTATGATTATTCTTACATTACGCCAGTCTGGTAACAAAGCTTGGTGAGGGGTTTACCCTTTCCAACCTTCTAGTGGAAGAGTATTGCACAAATGTGATGGTGGCATCATTGGGCCGGCACTTGTGTATTTATGTATACCAACGAGCGCCCCTGTGTTTCTCTTGTGCCAACACCAACCAGCTCTTTGCGATGATTGCCACGTGTTCATTATGATGACGATTTCCCTACTATGGCACATACCCACAAGGGGGAAATGGTCAAGAAGTGGGTGGAACTTACTTATTTACTCAATTGATTGATTGATTGAAAACCTTATTCCACCGAGCTGGGGTGCCCGCCTCTTAACCTACACGTAGGTAGGGGGGGAGGACGAAGCAGTCCCCGCGCGTTGAGGACGGTACCTTACAAGCCCGAAAAGGGCATTGGGTGAGAGGGGCTTTACAAAAATGTAGCAAGGTGTAGACAGCTACAGTTATACAAATAACTATATGCGTAGAACATTGTAACAGCTATACAAATAATAATATTAAGACGACATTGTTAATAAGGAAGAACGAATGCACGGAAGATCAAACACGCAAGGTAGTAAAGTGTTATATAAAAATACCATCGCTAACTCTAGCTCTTGGAAGGGATCGTCGCGTGTTGTTTATGATAATGATTTTCTAGCATATACCCACCGGGGGGGATTCGCCAAGAAGCGTGTCCGTGCTTTGATTATAATTTCCGTACTTGGCACATGTCCACAACGGCAGATTGATCGAGTATCGAGCGGTGCATATTGTGCTAAAGACTAGCTCTTTGAGATGATCGCCGGGCGTTGATAGGTGACTATGATTTTCCTGCTACGGCACGTATCAACACCGGAGGTCAAAAACGTGTCCCCGTGTCGAGGATTATGAGGATGATTTGCATGCAAAGACGCAGACCAACGACGGGAGGTCGGCCGACAAGTAGGTGGTCCGACGCCAGCTATACCCTTGAGATGTGGAAGATGATTGTAATTTCCATACTGTGGCAAAATGGCAAAAAAATGTGGCCGGTACATTTAAGGTAAATAAGAAATGAAGGAACACAAGCCATTATAGGATTTTTCACGCTGCGTAGCACGGGTGCGCGATGGAAATGGGCAAATTTAGAAGAGCATTCCTTTACCGCTCAGAAATTTGTTTTTTTTTCATTTTTTTCTATGGAATAAGGCATATGTGCTGGATGTACACAATTTTTTCTAACATGAACCCGTACAACTAGCTCAACTTTCGGTCGTTCTAAGCCTCTTAAACGTTTACAAACGAGAAAATATTCCATGTTCGATTCAAAATCTTGAGAGGAACCTTTAGTTCGGGCCCAACTCCGACGCGGCCTATTCAAATACAAGTAAAAACGAAAAGAAAGTTTTTCTGAGATGACCCCTGGACCAATTTGTATGAACTTTATTGCATTTAAAAGAACGAGTTAAATTCTTTTGACTGTTTGTCACGCAATTTCTATTTACGTCTTGAATGTTGTTTAAAAGATTCTCAAAAATTCGAAAGCTTGAAAAAGATAGAAGTACGAAGTTTACAGATTCATAGCTCTGCATAAAAAACAGATATCTCGTTTCCGTAAACAGGATCTATTAGGACATTGAAAGCAGACAAATTCGATATGTCATATTATATTTTACGTGAATTCGTTACGTTGTTTACAGGGGTTCTGAAAAAGCTATATTTTCACATTAATAAATTTTTTGAGATTCATGTGTAACATATCACCTTTGTCTGCTTTAGATCTACTATTAGATGCAATTCACGGAATTGTATTATCGATTTTCGTTGCTGAGTTACAGAGTTGTGAACTTGATAGTTTCGTTCTTTGAAAATTTTCGATCTTTGCCAATTTTTAATAAAAGAATTGACGACTTAAATCAAATATCCGAAACCAACAGTCACTAGATCTTAAGCTTTTCTTTTAAATGCAAGAAACCTCGTCAAATTTGATGCAGTGGTTGCCGAGAAAAACGAATTCTCCTTTTACATGTATTTTTATAGGAGCACCCGAGATAAAGCTTCCTCTTAAGGTCATCTCGTTTTTCTCGAATTGAAGTGGTGGTATGGATATCTGTCTCGGTTGTTCTATTACACGTGTATTTCGCCAATCGAACAGCTCCAGAATTTCTCCATGTGTACGGAGCCAAACTGTGGAAGACGTCGAACCTCAGCTCCACCCTCGCGCGTCGTCGTGAGCCACACTCACGGTGGCGTGCAGAGGGACACAGCCGTGCGCGTAGATGCATGTCTCGGGCGGATCAGAGGTGGCTGATCTCTTGCGCCTCGTAATCTTGTAGCTCCACTATATCAGTCATTAGCTGCATCCATATAGCTTTGACAGCTTGAGAAACTGCGTTGGTCGCAGCCTTCCTACAAGTAATTACTTCGCGTAGGTGTGTTCTTCTGTTCTGCGCTTTGCTGGGATGCGTAGTATGCTTTATCAGACTAAAGGCGAAATAAGAAACTTTGTGTGAATGGGTTTCTTGAAATTAAAATTAAATAATGGGGTATTACGTGCCAAAACCGCGATCCGATTAAGAGGCGCGCCATAGTGGGAGACTCGGGAAATTTGGACCACCTGGAGTTCTTTAACGTGCACCTAAATCTAAGTATATGGGTGTTTTCGCATTTCGCCCCTATCGAAATGCAGCCGTCGTGGCCAACATTCGATCCCATGACCTCGTGCTTAGCAACCCAACACCATAGCCATAATGACTTTCTACTATCTTTTGTCGCTGCTGCGACAATGGTTTTTCAGAGGAAGCGTTGCGCAAGATATGATTTATACCGCTTGCTCGTCTTCTGACGATTCTAGTACACCGCAGTAGTAAATCTTGAATTAACCAGAAGCATGAAATACCAGAGATGTGAATATTGTCTGTCGCAGTTGCAGTGGTTTCAATTGATTTGACGGTCGCTGTGCGAGTGACTTGAAAACCACCACGTTTCGTTGCAGTTCTTCTTATACTTGCATCTCAAAGGGTGAACTTGGAAGACCTGCACTCTCATTTCCAAGGCGGCGTAGTTACGAAACAAAAACAGCGAGGCCTGCCGCCTTCCTTCGTCGAAGTGGCCATCCTGACCTTCGTTATTGGTAAGAAGGGCAGAGTACCTTTATATCAAGAAGAGCCTAACCTTATTGTGCACTCGAGCGGCCTTCGCCGACACAGTGCCACAGCTATCAAAGCTTTATCTGTAAACTGAAGTCTTCATTAAAGTTTACCCCTTACTTGGACTACTTCTGTTGCTTGTTGCGGTGTAGCCGAATACGGGAGTCATACTGTAAATAATGTTGCTATCACGCCGTCGCCGTCGTACCACTGTCATCCTTGCCTGCTCCTGGCTACAGTGTTGGTTGATTAGCCAGTACCGGGCACAGTTTATACAAACACCGGATATAATGTGAATGGAGGAAGCACAGATCAGTAGATGATGCACGTAAGCGCGGACGTGAGCTTCAGCACTGCACGCCATCGTTGTCACGTCGCCTTCTTCATGCGATTCTCGTCGTACCGTTCTCGTGTTTGCGTCATCGTCACAGTGTCGCCGTCATGCCGTCATTGAATCGTCGCCGTCCCACCACTGTCGTCCCTGCTGGCTCCAGGCTGTCTTGGATTGTTGACCAGCGCCAGACGCAGTGCAAACACCGGACACGGTACGAATCCACGCGGCTCTTGCCGAATGCTTGGGAAATACGGATGTCATGGCGTTGTCATTGCACCATTGTCATCCTTGCTGGATTCTGTCTAGAATCTTGCACGACTGGCTGGTACCAGACGTAATGCAAACACCGTATGCAGGGCGAATCGAGGAAGCCCGCCGCGGAAGTTGATACTCATAAGTGCGGACGTTAGCTCTAACGCCAAAATGCCGTCGTAGTCATTCTGTCGTCAACAGTCCGTCGTCATTATTCCATCGTCGTCATGCCGTCGCAGTGATTCCACTGTCATCATCCCATTGTTATCATGCATTTTTTGTCTTTAGGCCTTTGAAGTCGCGTCGCGATAACCATTCCATCGTCCTCCTCACGCCATTGTCATTCCGCCGTCCCGTCACACCGTCGACGACACGCCGTCGTCGTCATTCCAGCATTGTTATGTCATCTTTGTCATACCGTTGTAAACATTTTAGCACCCTCAGCTTATGTATTAATGCGTAAACATTCTTCGGGCAGTACCCTGGTAAAATCTGTCCGTAATGCGAAAAGTGTCGCACCCCTTATCTGCAAGATAAACGCATAATTGGCAAAGTTAAGACATTTTATCGGTATAGCAGCGTGAGCGTAAATGATTGACTGTTTAAGAATCAATGAGGAAGCAGTAAAAAATGAAAAAAAAAAGAATAGAGCTCGCAGTATTGCCTGAAAGGCGAAGCATTGATTGTGATAGCACACCAGTAGACAGCCATAATAAGTAAGGATAGCAGTTTTATGGATCGTATAAACTTGTAGTAAACACTCCCTTACTAACTTACAAGCCTGGTACCAGTGCGCACAGGTAAACATGCACACATTACGCTCGAAGAACGTTGTGCTGGCACATGACGTGCCTATCATCGAGGCAACGAGCGCGCTGCCCCCTTCCTCCTTTTTCTGAAGTAGTTGCCCTTGCGACTGACAACCTACAAAGTTACGTGAAACTGCCGACCTCTTCCCGTGGGTCGAACTGAGAAATCCGGTGTCCCGCCACACCAGGATTGCTGCCCCGACGAAAGGGAAATGCGACGCGGGTGACGTCAGCAGCCGCCGCGCCTCGTTCCTGCTGATTACGGATACTCAAAGGGATTTAGGGCGGAACTGGCCGATTGTTAGAAGAAAGAGCCGCCGCCAGCCGCCGCGTTTGTCTGGTGCGCTCTTCGGCATCGCTACCTGCTATATCAATACATAGTGCATCGGGTTTTTCGTCTCCTCTTAGTGTGCTGCAATAGTCCATCTCTCGTCGTAGACCCCGAGTCGCAATACCGCGGACACTCGCGGTCAAAACGCTGGCGAGAGAAAACGCGGTAGCAGCAGCGAGCTAAGTGACCTTAGTGCTGTCTATCGCTTGAACGCAAAGTGAGTGGCGAGAACGCAGCGCTCGCAAAGCTACGAGCCGTCGGCCCATCTAGATTCTGCCCACTAACCAGATCGCTTTCAAGACCACGCAACCGCGCCATTAGCAGTTACTGCCAAAATACAAGCCCCACAATAGCTGCCGTCCCTCCTCGCATGCAGAAGACGGCGCGCTTCGTCCCCACTTTCCTCCCTTGCGCGCGCGAGATTGAGCCGCGATCGTCGGCTCGCCCTCTGACGCCTTCACTCAGAGCACACGGTGCGCCGCGACAGTTTTATCGCCCTTGGACTTTATACGGAACGTCACGGAAACGGCGACTACCACGCCGACGGCATAAATGCCTCTTGTCCATATAATTGCTATAGCAATAACAGAAGACAATCATTCTCGTCATGCCCCCTTGAATGCTTACTTTCCTTGAAATCTTTCTTTTCCGCATTACTAATGTGCGTGCAAGGAAACCTGCTCTGGGATGGCAGAGAATAGAGAATAACAGTCTAGCGGATTGATAGATGTGATTATATTGTGATAGTAGATTGTTGGTAGGCTTAAAAAAGAAAGAACTGGTGACCTCACCGCACTCAGTTGCAACAAAAACATAAAAAAATAAAAAATATATTAAAATAAAATTGTGCATAATGCAGCAATAAAAGAAGATTGTTATCCCGTGATTGTATGGAATACAATTATGTTTGGAACGTTATGATATAGTCGAAGCAGGTTGGACATAAGCAGCAAAAATGCTACAATTCTGACAACTGCCAACTAATGCTTAGGCATTCTTTGGCGGGGCTGTTCGCTTTTACTTGATTGCTTTCCTAGCTTATGCATCTCTACCTATCGGTCTTCCAGTGCCAAAAAAACGCATACGAATTAGTAAACAATTTTCAGAATTTCGGTAGCTTTTTCTTGCAACGCCGTCATCATTATTCCAGCTCCATGATTTTCATCAGACCCTTCGTTATGGCGTCGTCGTCATGCCATTGGCACCAGCATCGGCATCATGTTGTCGTCACGCAGTAGTCGCTACACCTGAGTCGCAATTGAGCATCCTCCTAAAATTGTCCTCATGCCGTCGCCGTCACATCATCGCCGACATGCGTTTGTGTAAGTTACATTGTCGTCATTTTGTCATAGTGGTTCCCATTGACGTTCTGCCGTCTTTGTAATACAGTTGCTGTCAATCTAGCATCACCTTACTATTGTCGTTATGCCGTTGTCTTTATACCATAGTAATTGATTTAACATCGTTATCATTATAGCAATGTCGCTACGGCGTCGTCACACAGCCAACGACTCGGCATCCTCGTCATAAGATCAGCGTAATCCCATGGCTGTCATGCCGACGTCGTCCCGTCGTCATTGTCATTCCGCCGTCGTCACGTGTGCAATATGCACGATCGAGTGCCACGAGTTTATGTTCAGCGAGGTGGTTTCCCCAAATAGCCCTGGTGATCTCCTCTTGCAAATGTTTTTACTAAGCAAGAACAACGTTGTTGACAAACATCGAGGAAAACATCACTTTAAGCTATCCGTACGGGTAGGGGAAATCAGCGGGTTATTTTTTCGCCTCATTCCGAGATTGAGTGCAGGACATACGGGCAATAAACGTCAAGCAAACGACGTCTCGCATTTAACTAGGCGCAGCCAAACGCCGAAGGTCTCGCACACCATCCAAGTGCGGCTCCTGCAGCGCCGCTCCTGACCACGTCGTGGGACGCCTGCCAGGGTGCTGTTGATCTGACCGCAGTTGCCCTGTGCGCTGCGGCACGCCAACATGCCACACCCGCGTATATTTGAAGCCTGAATTACTCAGGATAGAACACTGTCCAAGGAGTGCAAGCACAATGCATTGACTTTCGGGCTAAAAGCTGCCTAGCGCTGCCTTTATGTCGAAAAGGACAACGCGCACTGTCTTCCATTGTAAATGCCTAAGGGAGTGGCAACACGCACCGAACATTCGCTTTTCGGACAAGCGCCACCTGCGGCCGGCATTCATCACGTCGTCGTTCTGACCACGATTACTTCCGTTCTTCGGAAGAACACTTTTGTGTTTTGTCCACCTGTCACCGCGCCTGTTTAGTAAGCGAATGCCGTATTTGACACTGCTCATAAAACCACAAGCCTTATTTCGTGCAATATTCTAATACTTTGCTATTACTGTCAAAACATCTCGCTTCGAGCTAAACCATGACATTTTCTTCCATTGCAGGATTATGTTGACTATCGCTGCCATTCGCCAGCTCAACTCACTTCATCCAGTGACTACAAATTTGTCATCTAAAAACTATTAGGCACCCTGAGTAATACTTGTTGGGGGGCTAGTTGGTGCATGTTTCCAGAAGAGGGTTATAGCGCCGAAAAAACACAACACACAGCAAGCGAGACGGGATGCGCCTGTCCCGTCTCGCTTGCTGTGTGTTGTGTTTTTTCGGCGCTATAACCCTCTTCTGGAAGTAGGCACCCTGGTTTACGTAGGTCATTATTAGTAAAGTAAGTTGCAATACAGCAGACCGTCCAACACTGCTTGTAAGGCACTGGAAAACCATATGTAGGCAACTACGAGATTCCGCAGATAAGTAGGACAGGCGCCCTTAAGGAAACGAAAATCACGTTAGGAAGACAGCGTTTGGATCTCCTGCGTCCATGTCTAATCTTGCCTGAAGCGAGACCTCCTTTCTTGTCGGTGTACGGTGCACATTTCATATTTTTTCTCCGTGTTTCTGCTTGTCCTACAAATATTTCTAATGTCCTATCTGTTAGCATTAAAAGTGGAACCTTTCAAACGGACCGAGTATCGATGGTTTGATGATGAGAAGTACGCGATCACGTGTCGCCATATTGTTGACAATTCTAAACGCAGTGCATCGCATTATTTCCATTTTTGCAGCTCACATATTGGAAGAGGCGACCGAGATCTGGTCGATAGGGATGGCCCGCTACCTCAAGGACAGCTGGAATATGCTAGATGCGATACGGAATACCATGTACGTCGCTGCCACGTTGCTGCGCGTGGTGGCCTACATTAAGGTGCGCGCCTTTCACTGGTTCGTATACGCTTTCTGCTTACGGCTTCTTTTGCTTCTGCGTTTGAGGGGCTCCGAACGCCAATGAAGTGAAAATAATCTAACAATGACTACCCGGCATTATTAAATGCCATTATATGTCGTTTGTGTCTAGTTTTCATGTTTACTATTCACTTAAGTCATATCTTAATTCTATCATATTTCTCACGCAACTACGGTGATAACCGCCGGGTAACGTAGGAGACACTCGATGTATTCTTCAGGAGTCTCAGGCGACGTCTATCTTGGGCGGCTCTCAGCTACTCGGGTGCTCGACTCTCTGCTACGCTGCGTGACTTCGTGCGGCTCATGGCAGGCACGATACGAGATACGCGTTTATACTGGACGGGCTTCGCGAGCTTCTGCAGGTTAACGCGCCCCGGCACCGTCGTCGGCCCCCGTCGAACAGCGTCGACACCGCTCTTTCGACGTGTTGGCCTTACGAATCCCTGAGGGGCAACTTATAGACCCTTTATAGAGGCACGAGATGACGCTTTCAGCGACGCTTCGCACGCTGCCTCAGGCGAAAGCGGACGAACGCGAAACAATTACCTCTTCTGCCCTGCTACTGTGCAATTAGCTGTCGGAAATGCAACTGGGTGTTTGCTAGCGCACTGTGATTCATTCATGCTGCAAAATGTCGGACGGTAGAGGGAAGACGTATGCAGGAGTTGGCTGAAAGATTTAAGGAGTGGAATGAATGTGTGTGACCAAGTTCACGGACTGCTGCTGCGCAAGGACTGTCTATTCTGCTTGCCCTTCGCGATGAATGGATTTCCTCATGAATAAAAAAAATTCATCCATTCTCCAGCGTTGTATCACTAACTTACAGAATGAATTTCAGCCACAGAACGTCGGCAGGAGTGAGTACCGCTCGTTACGTGGTGACAAAGCGAGTAGCGCTGCTTCCTGGCGTAGCAGGTTTCTCGCATGTTGTCTCATACACATCCACCCAACTCACACTGAAACGTACGTACCTTATGTCGCACACGTATCAAGAATAAGTTAATGGCCGCACTCTTGAAGCAATGCGCCAAAGCATGGGTGAGGACACAAATGTTTCAAGATGAACCACGGTCCATCCAAGTATACATCGCGAAATTGGAACGAAAAGCTTGCCAAAGCCTATTGCCAGAGATATCAGTTAGGCGTACGTGATTGAAACGCGACTAAGCGAGCGGGGACAAACAAACTAGAAAACCTATCTGAAAGACAATGTCCGAAAATTTTTAATCAGAATACCAGAATACTGTCATACGAGTAAATATTCCGTTTCAAATATTTTTGCTGTACTGAAACAAAATACGTTATTTTTTCTATTTCACAATTTATTAGTTAGCTCTTGGCGACCCCTACCAACCAGTGATCCAAAGGAAACACTTTCCAAGAATGCGCAAGCCAGCTATAATATCGTGCGGAATGGCCTTGCTCACTTGAACGCGGTGGTTTCGTCCGGGTTTTTGTTTCTTTGCGTGTTTGTTCAAAGTGTGGCATTTCGCTTCACTTCAAACCTTGTTCAGACCAGTTTTTTTGTTGTCTTGCAAGTTGACGTTGTGGCATGCGACGCGCTGTGTCTCGTCTTGATGACGAGGCTGGAACGCTCCGTGAAGAAACGCTGCGTTATGTTCATTCACTCTCCCTAACACAGGCGTCTCCGACGAGCAGCAAAATTAGTAAGTCGCATGTTTATTGGGGCAATGTCTGATAATTTCTGGATATGACTACACGGTGTCGCACGGCATTGCGAATAATTCTGTGAAAACGTTTCGCATACGCTGCTATACATTACGACTGTGTGCTGGTCAGAGTACTTTGGATCCATCGAAACATGTTTCTTTGGTCAATTATATAGCTTGCGTTATTCAAGACAAATAAAAGACAAGTTGATTTTGAAACCTCTGCAGCATACTTCTAGCCCCCTTGTCGGGCAAGTCAGGGTCAGGAAGAAACAGGCCAACCTAGACGCAGTAAGCGTAAAAGAAGACCTAGTTCAGGCTACTACCTGCAAACAAATAGGCAGCCATAGAACAGAGAGATGATGATGATGACATAGAGGTAATAAATGAAACCGTAACTAGGCTGGGCTTCAGAGGCAGCATTCGAAGTTGGAGGCAAAGCACCAAGACAACGAGTAGGCAAGCTCTCTAAAACAACAAAGGACCTAATAAAGAAACGACAAAGAATGAAAGTGCCCAACTCAAGAGATAAGACAGTACTTGCGGAACTGTTAAAACTGATGAACAAGGACAAAATGACAAAATAAGGGATATTCGAAATTATAACGTGAGAAAGGCTGAAGGAGCCGTAAAAAATGAACGCAGCCTTAAATCAGTGAGAAGGAAACTTGGCATATGACAAACTAAGATGTACGCACTGAAATATAAGCAGGGTAATATCATTAGCACTCCCAAAGGTATAATAAAAGCAGCGGAAGAATTCTATACTGACAAGTACAGTACCCAAAGGACTCAGGAGTTCTCTATTCGAAACAATGATTAACAGTTTACAGCTCCTCCTAAAACTACAGATGAGGTCGGAAGGGCCTTGCAAGACATGAAACGGAGAACAGTGGCAGGAGAAGATGGAATATCAGTAGATTTAATCAAAGATGGAGGAGACATAATGCTAGAAAAACTGTCGGCTCTCTATACAAACTGTTTATGAGCTTCAAGGGTCCCAGAGAACTGGAAAAATGCAAACATTATACTAAGCAACAAAAAGGGAGACGTTAAATATTTAAATAATTACAGGCCCATTAGCTTACTCCCAGTAATATATAAAATATTCACCAAGATAATTTCAACCAGAATAAGGGCAACGCTTGACTTTAGTCCACCAAGAGAACAGGCTGATTTCAGGAAGGGATATTGTACAATGGATCACATGCATGTCAATTATCAGGTTATTGAGAAATCCGCAGAAAACAATGAGCCTTTCTATATGGCTTTCATAGATTACGAAAAGGCATGTGTATCAGTAGAGATACCAACAGTCATAGAAGCATTACGCAATCAAGGAGTACAGGAGGCTTAGATAAATATATTGGAAAATATCTACAGAAATTCCACAGCTACCCTAATTCTACATAAGAAAAGTGGAAAAATACATATAAAAAAAGGGGTCAGGCAAGGAGCTACAATATCTCCAATGCTATTCGCTGCTTGCTTGGAAGAAGTATTCAAGCTATTAAACTGGGAAGGCTTTGGAGTAAGGATCTGTGGCGAATGTCTCAGCAACCTTCCATTTGATTGGAAGGAATGGATTGGAAGTTACAACAAACGATTGAGGACCTTAACAGGGAAAGTGTAACAGTAGGGATGAAGATTAATTTGCAGAAGAGAAAGCGAATGCTGAGTAGCATGACAAGGGTACAAGAGTTCAAGATCGCCAATGAGCCTCTAGAGTTTGTGAAGGAGTATGTTTACATAGGTCAATTAGTCACAGGGGACGCTGATCATGCGAAGGAAATTTAGAGCAGAATAAAAATGCGTTGGAGTGCACACGGCAGACATTGTCAGCTCCTGACTGGAAGCTTGCGATTATCATTGAGGAGAAAGGTGTACAGTCAGTGCATTTAACTGGCACTGACATATGGGGCAGTAACTTGCAGATTGACAAAGAAACTGTAGAACAAGTTAAGGACCGCGCAAAGAGCGATGGAATTAAGAATGCTAGGTATAACGTTAAGAGACAGAAAGGGAGCGGTTCGGGTGAGAGAGCAAACGGGTATAGCGGATATTATTGTTGACGTTAACAGGAAGAAATGGAGCTGGGCAATTCATGTAATGTGTAGGTTAGATAACCGTTAGTCAGCGTCTACGATATCCGCCGAAACAGAGGTCCACTAATACCGGCGTCATCTACAGTACTCGCGAATTGAAACGCGACACTGCAAGAGCGTGGCCGCCATTACATGCAGCACCGCCTATGGAAGCATTGCGGTATACCACGAGGGTGAGAGTGTTTTCACCGTAGGCTTACTGCTTCCGGTTGTCAATGAGCGGGACTGTGGTTCCTTGCAGCGCAAACGGGGCGCGGCAAGCCTGGTGTGCAGGAGCGGGATTGTGTGCCGACGGCGGTTGCGCGACATTGTCTGCTTTCACGCTCGTGTTACGCGTGCCCTTCCGATGCGGCAATTGTGCGGCGCAAGTAAGGCACCATTACGTTCATCTGAATATAACTGACGTCTGCACGAAGGAATAGAAAACTTTATTGCCAGAATGTAAACGTCTCGAAAAAAGGAAGAAAGAATAACGTCTGCTATTGCTTCGTGCAGACGTTCCATTTATTCACATGAACCTAACGTTGCATTACTTGTACAGAATATCTCCAGTGTCGTAAGGGCACGCGTAACCATGTCGCGCAATCGGAATTCCGCGCCGCTGAGCGACCGCCGTGGGCACACAAGCGATCACCAGGCTTGCAGCGCTGGCGCTGGAAGGAACCACATTTCTGCTCACTGGCAACCCGAAGCAGTGTGCCTACACCTCACCTTTGCGCTCACCTTTGCGGAGTGCATTAGTTTGGCGTTCTTTCGCTCCGCTCAGCATCTGAGCGGAGCGGAAGCGCGAATGCGCCCTCCGCTTAGCCGCAAGTGTGCTAGAGGAGCGAGAAACACGGTCCGCTTGAGAGAAGCGTTGCTGCCATTTTTCGCTAGCAAGGATGGTCGATGCGTGCGCCCTCTCTCGCGCGTGCATCGAGGCACCTCGCTTTCCTCGCTCTTTCCACGATGGCGTGCCTCCAGTGACATGTTCTCGACCATGCCGTGTACTTCAACCTCGCCTTTATGCTTGCCTGCGTAGCCCAAGCCACAAAAGCGATTTCGCACAAGACGAAAATTGCTTTGCTAAAATAAGGTACAAGTGCTGACCCTTTTGAAAACCCTGAAGCGTGGGAGGATGTCGTGCGCACTGTGTTGCGCGTTAGCGTCAGAAAAAAATTAGATTGTACGCAGAATGCAAGCTCGCTAGCTATCACCTGGCGTTTCCCAAGGCGGTGCTTTATTTTCCACTGGATGAAATGTAGTGGTAGGGCATTAAAAGCGCATGTCTACATATGTATATGCGTTATAGTTCATAAAAGTGATCAATAGGTAGTTTTATTTTGTTTCATTACCCTAAATTTTCCCAGAGGGTGCTGTAACTACGAAAGGTCAACAAGGGACCGAGGCAGGGGTGCCCTTTATCCCCAGTGCTGTTTCTTATGTACATGGTGAGGATGGAAAGCGCGCTATAAGCAAGTAATATCGGCTTTAGTCTCTCATACAAGCAAGCGAGTGCAGTGGTAGAGCAGCAGCTTCCAAGTTTGTTTTATGCGGACGACATTGTGTTGCTAGCTAACAAGCAAAGTGATGTGCAATGTCTGGCTCATATCTGTGGACATGAAGGCGAGAATTTAGGTATGAAGTTTAGCGTTCAAAATCAAGTGTTATGGTATTCAACGAAAGCAGGGAACAGACAGTATAAATACAGGGCCAGGAATTATGTTGGGTAGAAGAGTATAAATACCTTAGAATACGAATAAAGGAAGGCAATAGATATACGGAAACACAGGAAAAAACAATAACAGCAAGTGGAAAGAGAAATACCGTCATAATAAAGCACGGAGTGCTAATTGGTTACAACAGGTACGAGGTGCTCTGGGGTGCGTGGAAAGGTGCAATGGTACCAGGACATACATTTGGAAATGTGGTTGGTTGTTTAAAGCCAGGGCTACAATCAGGACTCGATAGTGACCAAAGGACAGTAGTACGCCTCACATTGGGTGCTCACGGGAAGACAACACATCCAGCCGTCCAGGGTGATATGCGCTGGAAAAGATTTAAGGTGAGAGAAGCTCGTGTGAAAATTGATTGTAAATAGAGGCTGAGGAAGATGGAAGAAAGTAAATGGGCTGGGAGAGTTTTCAGCTATTTGTACAGTAAAAACATTGATTCAATGTAATCATCATCATCATCATCATCCTGGTTACGCCCACTGCAGGGCAAAGGCCTCTCCCATACTTCTCCAACTACCCCGGTCATGTACTTATTCTGGCCATGTCGTCCCTGCAAACTTCTTAATCTCATCCGCCGACCTAACTTTCTGCCGCCCCTGCTACGCTTCCCTTCCCTTGGAATCCAGTTCGTAACCCTTAATGACCATCGTCCTCATTACATGTCCTGCCCATGCCCATTTCGTTTTCTTGATTTCAACTAAGATGTCATTAACTCGCGCTTGTTCCCTCACCCAATCTGCTCTTTTCTTATCCCTTAACGTTACACCCATCATTCTTCTTTCCATAGTTTATTGCGTCGCCCTCAATTTAAGCAGAACCCTTTTCGTAAGCCTCGAGGTTTCTGCCCGGTACATGAGTACTGGTAAGACACAAATGTTATACATTTTTCTGTTGAGGGATAATGGCAACCTGCTGTTCATAATCTGAGAATGTCTGCCAAGTGCACCCTAGCCCATTCTTATTCTTCTGATTATTTCCTTCTCTTGATCCGGATCCGCCATAACTACCTGCTCTAAGTAGATGTATTCCCTTACCACTTCCAGTGCCTCACTACCTATTGTAAATTGCTGTTCTCTTCCGAGACTGTTAAACATTACTTCCGTTTCCTGCAGATTAATATTTAGACCCACTCTACTGCTTTGCCTCTCCAGGTCAGTGAGCATGTATTGCAATTGGTGCCCTGAGTTACTAAGCAAGGCAATATCATCAGCGAATCGCAAGTTACTAAGGTACTCTCCATTAACTCTTATCCCCAATTCTTCCCAATGCAGGTCTCTGAATACCTCCGGTAAACACGCTGTGAATAGCATTGGAGAGATCGTATATGCCTGCTTGACACCTTTCCTTATTGGGATTTTATTGCTTTCTTTATGGAGGACTACGGTGGCTGTGGAGCTGCTATAGATATCTTTCAGTATTTTTACATATGGCTCATCTACACCCTGATTCCGTAATGCCTCCATTACTGCTGAGGTTTCGACAGAATCAAACACTTTCTCGTAATCAATGAAAGCTATATATACGGGTTGGTATATTTCGCACATTTCTCTATCACCTGATTGATAATATGTGAATATAGTCTATTGTTGAGTAGCCTTTACGGAATCCTGCCTAATTCTTTGCTTGACAGAAGTCTAAGGTGCTTCTAATTCTATTTGTGATTACCTTAGTGAATACTTTGTAGGCAACGGACATTAAGCTGATCGGTCTATAATTTTTCAAGTCTTTGGCGTCCCCTTTCTTATGAATTAGGATTATGTTAGCGTTCTTCCAAGATTCCGGTACACTCGAGGTCATGAGGCATTGCGTATTCAGGGTGGCCAGTTTTTCTAGAACAATCTGCCCACCATCTAATAAATCTGCTGTTACCTGATCCTCCCTAGCTGCCTTACCCCTTTGCATAGCTCCCAAGGCGTTCTTTAGTTCTTCCAGCGTTACTTGTGTGATTTCGAATTCCTTTAGACTATTCTCTCTTCCATGATCGTCGTGGGTGCCACTGGTACTGTATAAATCTCTATAAAACTCCTCAGCCACTTGAACTATCTCATCCATATTAGTAATGATATTGCCGGTTTTGTCCCTTAACGCATAGATCTAATACTTGCCAATTCCTAGTTTCTTCTTCACTGCTTTTAGGCTTCCTCCATTCCTGACAGCACGTTCAATTCTATCCATATTATACTTCCTTATGTCAGCTGTCTTACGCTTGTTGATTAACTTCGAAGGTTCAGCCAGTTCTATTCTAGCTGAAGGGTTACAGGCTTTCATACATTGGCGTTTCTTGATCAGATCTTTTGTCTCCTGCGATAGCTTACTGGTATCCTGTTTAACGGAGTTACCACCGACTTCTATTGCACACTCCTTAATGATGCCCACAAGATTATCGTTCATTGCTTCAACACTAAGGTCCTCTTCCTGAGTTAAAGCCGAGTACCTGTTCTGTAGCTTGATCTGGAATTCCTCTATTTTCGCTCTTACCGCTAACTCATTGATCGGCTTCTTATGTACCAGTTTCTTCCGTTCCCTCCTCAGGTCTAGGCTAATTCGAGTTCTTACCATTCTATGGTCACTGCAGCGCACCTTGCTGAGCACGTCCACTTCTTGTATGATGCCAGGATTAGCGCAGATTATGAGGGCTATTTCATTTCTAGTATCGCCGTTCAGGCCCCTCCACGTCCGCTTTCGGCTATCCCGTTTGCGGGAGAAGGTATTCATCATCCGCATATTATTCTGTTCAGGAAACTCTACTATTAGCTCTCCCCTGCTATTCCTAGTGCATAAGCCATATTCTCCCACTGCCTTGTCTCCAGCCTGCTCCTTGCCTACCTTGGCATGGAAGTTGCCCATCAGTATAGTGTATTTTGTTTTCACTCTACCCATCGCTGATTCCACGTCTTCATAGAAGCTTTCGACTTCCTGGTCATCATGACTGGATGTAGGGGCGTAGACCTGTACAACCTTCATTTTGTACCTCTTATTAAGTTTCACAACAAGACCTGCCACCCTCTCGTTAATGATATAGAATGCCTGTATGTTACCAGCTATATTCTTATTAATCAGGAATCCGACTCCTAGTTCTCGTCTCTCCTCTAAACCCCGGTAGCACAGGACGTGCCCGCTTTTTAGCACTGTATATGCTTGTTTTGGCCTCCTAATTTCACTGAGCCATATTAAATCCCATTTACTGCCCTCTATTTCCTCCAATAGCACTGCTAGACTCGCCTCACTAGATAACGTTCTAGCGTTAAACGTTGCCAGGTTCATATTCCAACGGCGGCCTGTCCGGAATAACAGTACAGTAAAGAATAACAGTAAAGTTTATCAAAAATGGAGGAGATAATATGTTTGAAAAGCTTGCGGCCCTTTATTGACAATGCCTCACGATTTCATGTGTACCAGGCAGCTGAAATAATGTCAACATTATACTAATTCTTAAGAAGGTAGGCGTTAAAGAATTATAATCACATTAAGTAGCTTTCAGTATTGTATGAAATAGTCACCACGATAATCTCCAATAGAATCAGGGCAACAATTCACTGCAATTAACCAAGGCTGGCTTGAGAAAGGGATATTCTACAATGGATAACGTACGTGTGATCAATCAGGTAATCGAGAAAGCTGCGGAGTACAATGAAACTATACAAATGGCTATTATAGATTAACAAAAGGCATTTGATTCAACACAGATACGAGAATTCACGGAGACATTGCGCTATCAAGGAGTACAGAAGGCATACGTGAATATCTTGAGAATATTTATGAAGATGCTACAGCTACATTGTTTTCTCTACAAGATACGTAGAAACTTACCTAAATGTATTATGAAAGGAGCCAGGCAAGGAGAGAATATCCCTAATGCTGCTCACTGCATCCTTGGAAATATTCAAGCTGTTCGACTGGGAAGGCTCAGGTTGTTTGCAGAAGACAAAGGTAATATTCGATAGCTTGGCAAAGGAACAAGAAATCGTGATCTCCAGTGAGCCTCTAGAGTCTGTGCATGAGTACGTTTATCTTGGTGTATTACTCACAGGAGACCCTGGTGATATGAACAAAATTTACAGCACAAAAATGGTTTGGCGTGGATACGGCAGGTATTACTGAATCCTGACTGTTTGCTTACGTTTGTCGTTGGAAAGAAAAGGGAACATTCATTGCATTCTACCGGTCCTAACATATTGGACGGAAACGTGCTGGTTACAAAAGAGGCTGTAGAACAATACAGGGACAGCGTAAACAACGAATTGACGAAAAAAATTTGGCGTAGCGTTAAACGACAGGAAGAGAGCGGTATGGATCGAGGAGGAAACCGGGAAAACCGATATCCTAGTTGACACCAAGAGAAAACGATGGAACTCGGCACGGCATGTAATGCGTAGGGCGGATTATCTGTGAACCTTTGTACTAGGGCCAATAAGAAAGTATTTGCCTCTTTATTTATTAGCCAAAACAATGTAGATATCGGTAACTACAAATACACGTACTCTTCTTCGAAACTTACACTATTTTTCCACAGTCCCCTGACCGGTTCAGACATTGGTTTCATCGTAGCAATAAATTTGAGATGCCCCGTGGCTGAATTCGTGCGGCTGACGGTCGAACCACCGTCCGACTGCTGTCTTGGCTTCATTGTTGCATGCGAATCGCTGTCCAGGCAGGAACTTCTTCAGCGGATTGAAAACATGTAAATCACTAGGGACGACGTCCGGACTGTATGGCGGGCGGTCCAGACTCTCCCTGTAAGATGAGCGGAGCTCGTCGGTGGTTCTGACTGTGACGCACGCGGCCTCCCGAAACGCTCCTTGTCGTGCCTCCACGGCTGTTTACTTACTCACAACATCATCACCTCAATTCACAAAAAGAGACAGCTTTCCTCAACGTGGGCTGCATTTCTTATTAGATTTTCATGGGCGTTCGTACCTTGCTTCATAGAAAATGACCAACACTTCTTTGTTTGTACGCACTCGAAGTGTTAATCACAAGCGTCACCTTCAAAAACTGAAAGCAGCAGCGTGCCGCGGAGCTACCAGGAGGTAGCTCCACCGCTGGGTCCACCGCTGGGAACAGATATGTTGACTTCGTATTTTCAGCCATACTTGCGCCAAAAAAACCGGGGCAATGGCTTTCTGATTCGCTAGCGTAGCTACAGAATACATGTCAAGGGAAGGGAAGCGCATTCGAGGAAGGCAGAGAATTAGATAGGATGATGAAATTTATAAATTCGCAGTCTAAGGCTGGAATCAGCTGAATCAAGACAAGAGTAATTGTAGATTGCCTTCCTCCTGCAGTGGACGCAAAAATAATGACCCGTGGTAGTGACCTTGAAGACAGTAGCAATACTGTGAAAGACAAAACTAACTTTTATTGGGCGAACCTGTGCCCACAAAACCAGGCTACACTTAAAGCACAATGATAGTGACGAACACAGTCGGCAATCGTCGGAAACCTGTGGGTGAAGCGCGTCGACTTTTATGCATCAGTCGTCGAATGTTCCAGAGTAATTGCTGGGACCCGCGTGTCTCCCACAAAGTTCTACACTATTCGCATCGCGCATACGTGCAGTCAGATTACACAGGGGTCGGTGACAGACTGCGAATGGTACCATAGATAACATTCCAGAAGCTTTCGATACATGCAGGCGTGTCCTGCGCTCTGGGATGACATTTGTTGGGCGGTGAAACATTGTTCGCCCGATAAAGATAAACAAGTAAACGTGTCAGTACCCCCCTCTTAAAAAGCATCCATCCGATGCTGCAAACAAACGAAAGTAATAAACAAAAACACCCGTAGCAAAGAAACAACAAGTTCAGCGTGCATAAAAGGGCTTAAGACGCACCACTTGGACCACTTCAGATCGCGCACAGCGCCGCTGTAAATGCGAAATGCCGTATGGCACGACCTCATAGTCCAATTCGCCAATACGTCGGATAATCTTGCAGGGTCCGAAATAGCGTCGCAATAGGTTCTCCCTGAGTCCTCGTCTACGTATCGGGGTCCAAATCCAAACACGGTTGCCTGGCTGGTACTCGACGTAGCGTTGTCGGAGTTTGTAGTGTTAGCTGTCGGTACGCTGATGGTTCTTGATCCGTAGGCGGGCGAGCTGTCGGGCGTCTTCGGCTCGCTGGAGATGGATGGCGACGTCAAGATTCTCTTCGTTGGTGACGTGCGGCAGCGTGGCGTCCAGAGTCATCGTCTGGTTCCTGCCGTAAACCAGCTTGAACAGAGCCACCTGTGTTCTTTCTTGCACCGCCGTGTTTTAAGCGAATGTTACGTACGGCAGTACTGCATCCCAGGTATTGTGTTCGACGTCGTCGTACATTGCTAGCATGTCGGCGAGTTTCTTATTCAGGTGCTCGGCAAGACCATTCGTCTGTGGGTGGTAGGCAGTTGTCCTCCTGTGTCTCGTATGACTGTACTGCAGAATTGCTTGGGTGAGCTCCGCTGTAAAGGCCGTTCCTCTGTCGGTGATGAGGACTTCTGGGGCGCAATGGCGCAGCAGGACGTTCTCGACGAAGAATTTCGCTTCTTCAGGTGCGCAACCTTTCGGCAGGGCTTTCGTTTCAGCGAAGCGGGTGAGGTACTTCGTCGCCACGATGATCCACTTATTTCCGGTTGTTGAAGTCGGAAAGGGTCCCAACAAGTCCATTCTGATCTGCTGAAATGGTAGACAAAGAGGTTCGACAGGCTGTAGTAATCCCGCTGGCCTGGTCGGTGGTGTCTTGCGTCGCTGACAGTCTGGGCATGTCTTGACGTAACGGGTAACGTCGGCGATCAGGCGCGGCCAGTAAAACCTTTCCTGCATCATCCATAGCGTCCGGGAGAATCCGAGGTGCCTAGCGGTTGGATCGTCATGCAGGGCGTGCGGTACATCTGGACGCCCCGCTGAGGGAATGACAAGAAGGTAGTTGGTGCGTACTGGTGAGAAGTTTTTCTTTACTAGTAGGTTGTTTTGAGGCGAGAACGAAAACAATCTTCGCTTAAATGCCCTAGGGACAACGCCGGTGTGCCCTTCAAGATACTTGACGAGGCCTCCGGGTCTGCTCATTGCTGTTCAGCGAAGTCTTCCGCGCTTATTATTCCAAGGAAGGCGTCGCAATCCTCGTCATCTTGCGGCGGCGGATCAATGGGGACATGTGGTAGGAAATCAGCATCAGAGTTTTTCCGTCCGGACTTGTAGGTGACAGTGATGTCGTATTCTTGTAGGCTGAGGCTCCCCCTCGCCAGCCATCCTGAAGGATACTCTAACTTCGCTAGCCAACACAACACATGATGGTCGCTGACGACTTTGAATGGCCTGCCATAGAGCTAAGGACGACATTTTGCTGTAGCCGAAATGATGGCGAGACATTCATTTTTGGTCGTAGACTAATTTCCTTCCGCTTTCGACAGCAACCGGCTAGCGTAAGCTATCACCCGTTCAAGTGCGTTTTTCCTCTGGACTAGAACGGCTCCGAGGCCTAGGCTACTGGCGTCAGTATGGATTTCTTCATCGTCGTACTCGTCGGTGTGCGCGAATACCGGCGGCGACTGCATGCGTCGTTTGAGTTCTTCAAATGCATCGGCCTGCGGCGTTTTCCACTTGAACTCGACATCACATTTAGTTCGATGTGTCAACGGCTCAGCGATGCGTAAAAAGTGCTTGACAAAGCGCCTTTAGTAGGCACACATGCTGAAGAATCTACGGACAGCCTTCTGGTCGATGGGCTGCTGGAACTTTGCAATGGCGGCTGTCTTCTGTGGGTCAGGGGGGACTCCACATTTGTTGATGACGTGGCCCAAGAACAGAAGCTCATCGTAAGCTAGACGGCACTTTTCCGGCTACAGAGTGAGCCCTGATGACTTCATGACCTCTAGTACTGTCGCAAGCCGCCTAAGGTGATGGTCGAAATTTCCAGCAAGGACGACGATGTCATCAAAATAAACAAGACAGGTAACCATTTCAACCCTGCTAGTACCGTTTCGATGACACGCTGAAATGTTGCAGGCGGCGAGCACAGTCCCAATGGCATGACTATGAACTCGTAGATGCCATCTGGAGTGATGAAGGCGGTCTTTTCGCAATCTCTCTCGTCGACTTCTATTTGCCAGTAGCGAGACTAGAGATCCATTGACGAGAAATATTTAGCGTTGCAGACCCGATCCAATGCGTCGTCTTCCATGGGAGGGGGTATACGTCATTCTTAGTGAGCTTGTTCAGCCGACGATAATCGACGCAAAAAAGTAGGGTTCCGTCATTTTTTTCACTAAGGCAACAGGAGATGCCCACGGGCTCTTAGACGGCTGGATGATGTCGTCGCGCAGCATTTCGTCGACTTGTTGTCTCATAGCTTCACGTTCTCGCGTCGAAACTTGGTAAGGGAAACTTGGTCATCGCTTGCGGCTGTGGCAGCGGTGATTAGGGGTTACTTGAGTTGTTGTTGTAGCTCCTCACGTACGACGTCGGCAATCGCAGCCACTTGAAGCTGTCATGAAGGGAACAGCTTCTGTAGCTCCTCCCGCACGAGTGCTCGGATAGTCTCGCATAGGTCGTCGGTGGCCAGTGACAGAACTCCGGCGTAGTTTGTAGAGTTCGTGCACCGGTCCAATTGCCGGTTCCGCATTTCGAGTGTCTTCTCGATGCTGGTGGCCTCACGAAGAAACTCGTCGACGGTCTTCGGTGGGCTTCATACCATTCCCGCGAAAAGTTCCTTCTTCGCACCACGCATGAGTAGGCGGAATTTTTTCTCCTCGGACATTTCCGGGTCGCCGTGGCAGAATAGACGGCTCATTTCCTCCGTGAAGATCGCGATGGTCTCATTAGGCAGCTGCACTCGGGTTTCTAGTAGTGCTTGGGCTTGTTATCGGCGTACGACGCTTGTGAATGTCTGCAGGAAGCTGCTTCGGAACAGGTCCCACGTCGGTAAGGCGGCTTCTCGGTTCTCAAACAACGTCCTGGCGGCGTGTTCCGATGCGAAAAACACATGTCGAAGTTTTTAGCCACTGTTCGAGCAGTTAAATGCAGCGACCCTCTCATACGTCTCAGGCCAGGTTTCCGGGTCCTCGAGTGTTGAACCGCGGAATATCGGAGGCTCCCTGGGTTGCTGCAGCACGATGGGAGACGCTGGGGCTCTTATTGGGGTTGGCTGGGTGACTATCTTCCTGGTCGTCTCAGGCAAAAGTCCGCGCTCCGAAGGCAGCACTTGCAGCATGCAGGTACCTCGCTGGTTCTTGGTGACGTCTTTCGTGTTCGGGCTTGGGTCACAGCTTTGATGGGGTGTCCGGTACATGAACGCAAAGCACCTCCACCAGATCTCACGCGGTAGTGTCGTTGAAGAACACAGTAGCAATACTGTGAAAGACAAAACTAACTTTTATTGGGTGAACCTGTGCCCACAAAAACAGGCTACACTTAAGGCACAACGATAGCGGCGAAGACAGTCGGAGATCGTCGAAAATCTGATCAGCGGGTCAAGCACGTCGGCCTTATACATCAGTCGTTGAATGTTCCAGAGTAATCGCTGGGACCCGGGTGTCTTCCACAAAGTTCTACACTATTGTCGTGGCGCATACATGCCATCAAATTGCACAAGGTTCCGTGACAGACTGCGAATGGAACCATCGATAACATACCAGAAACTTCTAATACATGCAGGCGCGTCCTCCACTCTGCTATAACATTTGTTGGGCGTTGAAACGTGGTCGCCCGATAAAGATAAACAAGTACACGTGTCAATAAGGTGATGATAATAACGATTATTATTTACACAATGACTCTGCTTTTATGAATCTCTTCTCTGATATTTTTCCACCAGTAGTGTAATCTTCTCTTACTAATCTGTACTGTTAACCAGCTTATACTTTCACATTCTTTGAATCTCAGCGCCTGTGGAAGGTGGACACTCGCTATGGGTCTGGCTGGGCATATTTTCGCATTCTGTTACGATGTACCAAGTCGTTTCAGGGCTTCCTGTGGAGCACACACATGCCTCATCCTGCGGCGCTTATTTGCTCCATTGTGTTTTGTCCCAAGGCCGCCAGCTTGTACCTCAAATAGCAGGCCGCTCCTGTTTGAGTTATCATACGGACATTCCCTTCAGATATATTTCTTGTAGTGTTTGTAACTATCCATGTCCTTTATTTATGCGAAATCGTCAAATGGCCCATTGAAAGAGAAAGACGGCGTCTGTATTAGCGAAACTGTGCCTAAAGACCCATAGGCGGCGACGCCATGTCTCGAGCCCACCTTGATAAATTCTCATTGGCTGCGAACCCACGGCACGAGCGCGCCTCGATGGGGCACAGTGGACGAAAGGGAACACCAGCGATTGACATGTCTGGCCAGGTCTTGCGTGCGGTGAAAGGGCATCGCTGCGACGCTAGGTGACCCTCGTTGTCGGAAGCCAGCGCGCAGTCCGTATCTCTCTCTCACTATCACTGGTCTTAGCTGCTGTGCTCGCCGGCCGGCCTTGGCGGCCACTGCTGCTTTCTCAGTCTTTCGTAGCTCAGGACGTAGGTGGAATGCTGCGTTGGCACCGCAGGCTGCTGCTGCTTGCTGGCTCGGGCAGCACGTACTGCTATGGTACAATATTCGCGGCGCGAAACTGGAAGAACCAGTTAGCGGCGTTTAATGGGACAAAAATGCTTTCGCATTCACAACTAATAAGGAATGCTTAGTGTTGCAGTTCGGGGTGGCGTTTAGGACAGGGGAAGTATTCTCCAAATGCCCACTTAGTGAACATGTCCATTTCGTCTGCTGCTGAAGTGCTTACTGGCTGTGGCGTTTCGCTGCCACGGATGCGCAGCAACGCCAAGCCAATGGGTGCATTCTTGGTAGGTGCATTCTTGGTGCTTTCTTGTAGAGTATCTCCCCAGAAATCCACCCGCTACTGGGATGAGTACGTCCGGTAGTAGGAGTGAAGGAAAAAGGTTTATCTTACATCATTTACGTTCCTTCTAGATACGGAAGCCCACTCCATCAATGACCATATTAAACGTCTGAGTTCACATCAGGACACGTCAGCACCCTCCTTAGTGCTACAAAAGTCTCCACTTTTAAAACAGTCGTCTTCTCTAGAAGAGTAGGCTAGGGAATCTGATTAGTGTATCTCGGTCAATCCTCGAATCGGTCGCACAATCGCTCCCAGGATGTCACACCATTGCGCCGGACTCAGCCTCCTGTGTTGCACCCTGGCCTCCGCAATGGCGCAACTGCGCGATAATCTGGGAAACCGATGCCGAAGCGGTTCTCAGCTTCGAAGTTGACCCTTTTCACCTCACTTTTCGGGTTCAGCTTGTCAATGGTCATGTTCAGGTAGAGTGATCTTCGGGGTAGTTGTAACCTCAAAGTGCGCTCCTTTGTTTGCGCGTCACAGTCTCTGTCAGGCCCAGGCGTCATCTGTGTGCGCACTTATTTAAGGACTACCTCGTGGAAAACGTCTAAGGAATGCTCATCGCCCTAATGAGGTGCAGCATACTCCTCCGCTGCCGCGAGATTTGACCTGAGGGTGTCCAGCTGTCAGGTTACCCGAAGCGTGAGTGTCCACTAGTGACTCCGGGTATTATTCTATAAGTGATAACTGATGACACACTGCAGCTTCAGGTCTCAGCCCTTGCTTCGTTGTTGCCTTTTCCCTCGGACTACACCGACACACACATAGTCTGGTCGGCATGCTTCAGCGACACGCCCACCGGACACTATGATGCTCACATCGCTTTATAAAGTTCTACCCCTCTCTCTGTCTCTCTTTTCTTTTTGTCGTGGTCAGCCCTCGTCAAGGCAGAAATTAGTTTTCTATTTCACTAACACCAATAGCGATGGAGAACACGTTAAAAAAACGCCCTGAGTTCTTTGCCTAAGATCCCGGTCTCAGACCACCTGCATTCTTATTCTGGCTCCCTTTTCTATGTTTTGCCTCAAAGTTGCATTCGTGCAAAATTAGACTCTGTCTGAGCAGTCTCCCCTTTTTTCCTGACATTTCTTTCTGCCATGTAAGAGGGCAATAGTCGCTCTCGACCGCGAATTTCGTGCCTTCAATATGGCATCCTGGCTTTTCAATCGCCCATACTATGCGCAAACACTCCTTCTCCTGAGGTACATCACGGGGTTTTCTTCAACGCTTTCATTAAGTTGGACAAGGAATATACCTTGAGCACGATTGCTTGCGTCACTCTAGAGAATGTATTCTGCGTGAACGTCTGGTGAGACAAGCACAAGCCGTGAAGACAAGGCTTTCCTCTGAAAACAATCCACGTTTTCCGAATAAGGCTCTGCAAATCTTCCACTTTTTGTGAATCATCAACATTTTCTGTCTATTGTTCACAAAAGACTGGCACTAAAAGAATTGCCATGAAATGTTGCGTAAATTACGTGTGTGAAAGAGCTTAATTCTAAATACCTCCACGCACGCTCTAAGCGATTCTGAAAACGCTGGTGTCTTATGAGTACACGTGCGACACATGCACTGATGCTTTGCGTCTCTGTGTCCGTGCAAGACATGCCTTTAAAGAACGGCACAAACACTTCCTAAAATTCTGCGGTTAAACAACGGATCCTCCAAATAACGTGTCTTACTTCCCGAAAGTGCACTAATGCTCAAGCGTGCCACTACAGGCTTCTAATAAATAACCTAGACTTTACTGTGCAAGCGTACCTCGCAAGAAAAAATGAAGCTTATCCGCTTTAAAAGAAAGAACGACATATCGAGGCAAGAGTTTCCAAAATTTATGCGCGCGCAAGCCATCCCTTTCAGATATCAATGAGCTTCTAAAACAAACAACCTCAACAAAGTTCGAAACTTGCTTATCGAAACAATCTTTAGTCTCGGTGGTGTCAAAACGTTTACCCAAACTCTTAAAAAAAAACTGCTCTTTCCGCAGAACTTGTAACAGCGTTATTCATTCCGAATAGGCGACGATAACGTCAACTCTTTAGACCGCACTCGAGGCGGGTGCGGTCTGAAAGCTCATGCTGCCAGCCAGGGAATACAGAGGTCATTCACCTCGCTGCAGACTTTCGGCACTGTACGAAATGGCAACCTGCCTTTTCGGCATTGCACTACGAATTTACTGCCTGGTGCGACCACTTAGCGCAGCCTCACTGCCGCGCGCTCCTATGTCATACAGGTTGCACCTCGAAAATAACTCGGCAAGGAGGAACATAAATGCCCTCCGCGGCGTACCGCTCATTGTTTTCTTCGTCGTTTGGCGGCTCGCACGTGCTCTGACTGGCAACGTCTCTAACGAAAAACGCGCCTTTCTAATTCTTTCGCTGCGCTCCTCACAAGGTTTAGTGGCTTTCGCTGCATTCGGCTACGCTGCTGCCTTTTTTTTTTGTTTCAGTCGGTGGCTCCTCAGCATGGCCCCCTTTCTGATTTTCTGCCTGGGAGATCGGAAAGATTTCCTCCTCTAGCGTAGCTATGTTTCCGGCGCTAGCTGTTGCCTCCTCTTTTGTTGTAGTTTGCAGCCCCCGAGGGCAACATTGCGGTCATGAGGAAGGCTTTTGATAGTACTGGGCGCTATTGCTATGTGACCTGAAGACGCTGCTTGTCACATACTTGTCGGCCAACTGCGCTGCACTTTTTGCAGACACTCCATCCTGGCTGTCCTTAACGGAAAGGCGCCCGTTATCCGTCAGCGTCTCCTCAAACTGCTCTAAGCAGATTAACACTGCCTGTTTACTGACGTTACCCGCCCCTGCTCCTTTCAACCACTCTGCAGAGTTATCAGGCGACACACAAACTCGACAAAGCTTTCATTAGGCTTCTTTCTTTCCTGTCAAAATTTTCTTCGGGATTCCTCTGTGGAATTTTGTGAGCAAACTCGACTTGACTTAACTGTTCCTGCCTGCCTCGGCTGCGTTCAGTTCGGCCATGGCTTGCGAGGATTCTACCGGCAGCTACGGAACCAACCGCTGCTGCCATGTGTCTTTGTGAAATGATTGCATCTCAGAAATCCGTTCACAAGAAATCAGGTAGAGACCGATGTCATTGCCTGTTTTGTACGGCCGAAGCAAACTCGTCATTTTCACGCTTTCCGCTTGTGGCGGGCTGGTATCCGTACGGGGCGCTAAGCTCGCTTGCTCTAGTTTTTTCTCAAGCTCAATTTCCGCCAGCCTAAAGTTTCCCTCTTTTCCTGCCTTTCCTCCTCTTCCGCCCTTTGTTTCTTCTCGCGACATATCTTTTCCCAGGCATCCATGAGCCCGTCCTCCTCGAAACCCACTTTGTTAATGGCAGTACGAATTTCAGGCTTCCTCAACGTATGGTTCATCTCCGTACCGAGCGCTGCGCCAACAGCCGAATCTGATATTTCTTTAACACTGTAATATCAATGCGTTTGCGAGAGCCTGCTACAACGTCCCTTATATTGACAGCTGGCGGTCATATAGGGGAAGTTATGCTGGGTGCGGTGATGGTCAATGATAACTAATTGTCCGATAGAACCCTGTCTTTATCGTAGGTCCAAAACATAGTCACTGCAGAACTCGCCCAATCCCGACCTTGCGAAGGTCGTGCCTCCCGGAGCCACGTTCCCAGGTCCACCGATTCCAGATCACGAGGACTGCCTTCTGCTGCGCTTCCTTGTAGTTTTCTCCAGTTTTGCAAGCCTCCACGCCATCATTGCGACGGTTATGCCTCCCTGAGCCACGAAGAGGAGCTCTGCTGATCCAGGATCCACGGAAGTCGTTCTTCCGTCCGCAGTTTACCTCGAGCTTGCGAAGGTCGTGTCTCCCGCAGCCACGTCCTCAGGTCTGCCTATCCCAGATCATGAGGACGGCCTTCTGCTGTTCTTCGTTCAACTTTCCCCGCCTCGTCAAGACTCGACGCCATACTGCTACGGCGGTGCCTCCCTCAGCCACGAAGAGGAGCTCTGCTGATCACGGATCCAGAGAAGTCACCTATCAGCCTGCAGTTTACTTCGAGCTTGCGAAGGTCGCGTTTCCCAGAGCCACGTTTTCAGGTCCGCCGATCCTATAGCGTGAGGAATGCCTCCTGCTGCTCTTCCTTGAAGTTTCCTCGACTCCTCCCAGCCTTCACGCCATTAGCGCGACGTCTGTGCGTCCCGGAGCCACGAAGAGGAGCTCTGCCGCAGTTTACCTTGAGCTTGCGAAGGTTGTGTCTCCCGTAGCTACGTTCCCATTCCGGCCGATACCAGATCGTGAAGACTGCCTTCATGATCTCGCCGCTCCCAACCAGATCGTTGGGGCTCAGAGTAGCGTTTAGGCCAGGAATCCACCCGGCGCCGGGATGAGTACGTCCGGTAGTAGGAACGAAGGAAAAACGCTTTATGTTATACCCGGAAGTCCACTCCATGCCGGAGCATATTGAACGTTCGAGTTCACATCAGAGCACATCAGCCCCCTCCTTATTGCACCATAATTATCCGCTTTTGAAACATTAGTCTTTTCTAGGAAAGTACGCTGGGGAATCTAATGATCGTGTCTCGGCCAATCACAATCGTCGAATCGGTTTCGAAATTCCTCCCAGGATGTTGCACCATTCTGCCGGTCTCCGCCTCCTATGTTGCACCCTCAACCCCGCATATGGCGTGTTGGAATCTCAGCGCTGACTCCCGTTATAGCAATCGCACCGCTGGCACGAGTTGTTGCAAATGGGTCGCAAGCCCCAAGGGTAGCGTTGGCCTGGCGGCCTGGGGCACAACTGGAAGCATCCGAAGGTCCCGGCAAAGCATGAGTCGACTGGTAACAGAACAACTTGTTTATTCTAGCATCGCAAAAGAGCGCGCGGTCAGGTCGACCGAAGTGGAGAGACGGGAGAGCACTTAACTCAACGGAAGAAATCGGAGCCTCCCTCGGCGTCCGGGGGCAGCTGCTTTTATAGTCTCGGAGTCGAGGGCAAGAGGGAACGCCTGATAGAGGCCCACGTGACGCGCGGCACGGACAGGCTGAGAGACACGTTGGGACGAGTGTAGTGACGCATCCGCCGGCCCGGCGCCGGTCAGACCTCCTCGCTTCACACTTGGGGACCTCCTCTCCCCGGCTGCCGCGCTTTGACAGGCGTGGGCACCAACATGCACACACACACACACGCGCACACGAAGACACGTGGCATTGAAACATGCCTGGACGCGCTTGACGGGGAGGCGTATCGGCGGCGCTGAACGGGCCAAAATGTCCGCCGCTTTGAACGAAGCCCCGGCGTCCGTTGCATCCGCGCCGGCTATACCGCGCGTCGTAGGCGAAACGTAACAGACCGCCCCGCCGGGGGAAGGAGATCCCGATGGTCAGGGGACTGCATCCGCTGTCCGGAGGGATATCGCTCGATGATGCTCATAACCGAAGTCGGGCGTCCTTCGGCGTTTCTTGAGCGCAGCGCACAGAGAAGGCCTCGTTCTCTCGTTCAGGTTCACACAGGACACTGCAAAGTGACTTCGGGAGAGTTGACATTTTTGTTCTCGTTCCCGGCAAGCGTTAGAACTACGCCGAAACTCAACCGCTCAGTCAGCAAGCACGAAACAACCCTCACCAAGTCCTGCCAGGCTCTTTCCCCTTTTATACCACTGCCTTGTTCCTTACAGTAGTCTAGCAGCACCCAGAACAAGTCCACAAATTGGAAAATTGCACTAGAAAGCAAGTCATCACTTTGAAACACTACACAAAAGCAATATGTTAAAAATCCTGCCTCAGGAAGAAAAACATCAGTAACAAACAACTCTGAGGCTGATTCCTACGTTAGGGGCTTCGACTTAAGCCATCGGCGTTACCGTTGAGACTCCCCTTTTTGTAACGGACCTCAAAGGAATGTTGTTGCAAAGCGAGGCTCCAGCGCAGGAGGCGGCCATTTGTGGAAGAGATAGTCTGCAGCCATTGGAGAGGGCAGTGATCCGTCTCGAAGCATGCGAAGCGGAGAACGCAGCGAGCGACCGTACACTAGCTCAGCTGGCGAAAACCCCGTATCCGCATGCGGCGCGGTCCTTAATGCAAACATCACCCCAGGCAGACACAGCTCCCAGTCAGTTCGTTGTTCAAACCACAATGCTCTCAACACGCGCTTCATGACGGAGTGGAGCTTCTCAACGGAATTCGACTGTGGGTGGTACACTGAGCTGTCTAACAGCTTTACCTCACACCTTTCGAGAAAGGCTGTCGTCAAAGCGCTAGTAAACACTGTGCCCTGATCTGATTGGATTTCCGCAGGAAAACCAACTCGCGCAAATATCGACAGTAGTGCATTGACTATCTCAACTGAGCTGAGTTCTTTAAGCGGCACTGCTTCAGGGAACTTTGTCGCTGGGCAGATCACAGTCAAAATGTGTCTGTACCCCGTGGCTGTTACCGGCAGAGGTCCCACTGTATCAATAACGAGCCGTCTAAAAGGCTCCGTAATGATAGGTACCAACTTCAACGGCGCCCTCGAATTGTCCCCTGGTTTGCCCACCCGCTGACAGGTGTCACATGTCCTCACAAAGTGGTCTGCGTCACGAAAACACCCTGGCCAATAGTACTCTTGCAAGAGACGGTCCTTAGTTTTCTTAACTCCTAGGTGTCCGGACCAAGAACCCCCATGCGACAAGCGCAACAGATCCTGACGGTAGCACTGAGGCACGATCAGCTGATCGAACTCCACTCCCCTGCGGTCTAGATACTTCCGGTACAGGACCCCACCTCTTTCCACAAAGCGAGCATTTTTCTTGGCGATACCTTCCTTGACAATGCAGCGTATGTTTTCTAGGCTGCCATCCTTCTTTTGCTCGGCTATCAAAGCCGCCCGGCTGACTTTTAGCAACCTATTAAGTCCGTCTGACGTAGGCGCGATGAGCAAATCTGCAGATAGCTCTTCTAACTTTCCCGTGTCGGGCATTTCCTCTCCAGTATCTGGTGCCTTTAACGCTACAGGCTCAATTTTATTCAGTACGGACGTGCTCTGAATATCAGCTTGCTGCTCCTCTGACCCTTTCTCATTATTCGACAACGTCGGCCCCGCAACTAACGCCTTTGCAGCGAGCTCCCGAACCTTCGATCTGGTTAAGGCCTGAACGCTAGCCTCACCAAACAAAAGCCCCTTCTCGCGCAGGAGGTGATCGGACCTGTTCGAAAATAGGTACGGGTACTGGGGGGGGGGGGGGGGCAGCATAGGTGACACTGCGGCCTCCGTCTCAAGTGCTCCGAAAGGTCCTTCAATAAGAGCTTTTGCTACGGGCAGACACACGCTATGAGCTTCCACGGCTTGCTTGATCCATGCGCACTCGCCCGTGAACATATCGGGTTCTACGTAAGAGGGGTGAACTACATCCATTGTAGCTGCGGAATCGCGAAGCCCTCGGCACTCTTTCCCGTTCACGAGGAGGTCTCGCATGTAAGGCTCGAGAAGCTTCATGTTCTCGTCAATGCTGCATAATGACAAAAACACGACTTTTGTTTTTGTTTCTGGACACTGCGCCGAAAAGTGACCCGGCTTCTGGCACGTATAACAAACGCGCGCTTGCCTCGTCTCGAACCGCTTTCTGCGTTCGGCTTCGGCTGCCGCCGTCTCCTTACGTTCGGTCGGACTGCTTTCACTCGCATCCGCACTACGTGTGTCCCCCTTTGCTCTCACGGGCGTGAACTTCGGCCTCTCAAACTTGGAGCCAAATTCACCCTTTTGACCGTCCTTAGTTCCGCGAGCCCGACGCGTCACAAACTCCTCGGCTAGCTCAGCGGCTCTAGCCACCGTACTAACGTCTGGCCTATCCAAGACCCAGTACCGCACGTTCTCAGGTAACCGACTATAAAACTGTTCCAGCCCGAAACACTGCAGAACTTTCTCGTGGTCACCAAACGCTTTCTCTTCTTTGAGCCACTCCTGCATGTTTGACATTAGCCTGTAGGCAAACTCTGTATATGACTCACTTCTGCCTTTCTCATTTTCCCGAAACTTCCGACGGAACGCCTACGCTGACAGCCTGTACTTTTTTAGCAGACTCGATTTCACTTTGTCGAAATCCTCTGCCTCCTCTCTATTCAAGCGAGCGACTACGTCGGCCGCCTCGCCGGGTAACAAAGTGAGCAAGCGCTGTGGCCACGTTTCCCGAGAGAACCCCTGCTTCTCGCACGTTCGCTCAAAGTTAACCAGGAACAAACCAATGTCCTCTCCAAGCTTAAACGGCCGCATCAGGTCAGTCATTTTGAACAATACTCGTTCTCCTGCACCGTGTGCCTGACTTCCATTACGAGCGCGTTCCATCTCTATCTCGAGACGCTTCATTTCCAAAGCGTGGTCGCGCTCTTCTTTTTCTTTCTGCTCTTTTCGTTCGCGCTCCCGTTTCTCTTTTTGCTCTTTAAGTTCGCGCTCCTGTCTTTTTGCCCGCTCCTCAATGGTCTCAAGGCATTCCGACAGCTCGTCATCCTCAGCTTCTAACTCAAGAATAGCCCTTAGCAGTTCTGGTTTTCTGAGTTTGTCTGAGACATCCAGACCCAACTCTCTTGCAAGCTCCAGCAATTTCGGTTTGCGCATCGACTTCAAATCCATGGCTGCTCTGAATGCTGCTTTCTCTACTGCCTACTATTGTCTTGCCGCAAACTAACCCGACAGCAACGACAACCACAATTACCAGCTCTGTTTCTGACACTAACAAAAGCCTGGCGAAACTCAGAAGAAGAAAGTCCCGCACTCACCAAACCTCGCAGCCAAGAATTCAGCGCAGTCGTTCCGCTGCAGGCAACCAGTCATCACACAGGGCTCGTTGCACTGCTTCCGGATGGTCGTTGTGCTGCTCAGCATACAGTCAACCGCATACCTTCGCTGCTGGCCTCCGTTGTCGCGATCTCACCGCTGGCAGACAGTTGTTGGAATCTCAGCGCTGACTCCCGTTATTGCAATCGCACCGCTGGCACGAGTTGTTGCAAATGGGTCGCAAGCCCCAAGGGTAGCGTTGGCCTGGCGGCCTGGGGCACAACTGGAAGCATCCGAAGGTCCCGGCAAAGCATGAGTCGACTGGTAACAGAACAACTTGTTTATTCTAGCATCGCAAAAGAGCGCGCGGTCAGGTCGACCGAAGTGGAGAGACGGGAGAGCACGTAACTCAACGGAAGAAATCGGAGCCTCCCTCGGCGTCCGGGGGCAGCTGCTTTTATAGTCTCGGAGTCGAGGGCAAGGGGGAACGCCTGATAGAGGCCCACGTGACGCGCGGCACGGACAGGCTGAGAGACACGTTGGTACGAGTGTAGTGACGCATCCGCCGGCCCGGCGCCGGTCAGACCTCCTCGCTTCACACTTGGGGAGCTCCTCTCCCCGGCTGCCGCGCTTTGACAAGCGTGGGCACCAGCATGCACACACACACACACGCGCACACGAAGACACGTGGCATTGAAACATGCCTGGACGCGCTTGACGGGGAGGCGTATCGGCGGCGCTGAACGGGCCAAAATGTCCGCCGCTTTGAACGAAGCCCCGGCGTCCGTTGCATCCGCGCCGGCTATACCGCGCGTCGTAGGCGAAACGTAACAGGCGCAACTGCGTGGTAATCTGGCAAACCGAGGTCGACGTGGTTCCCGCGGTAGCCTTCGACGTTGGCCCCTTTAAACAATTATTTCAGCTTGTCAGGGTAAGGTTCAGATAGGGTGATCTTAGCGGTAGTTGGCACCTCGAAGTGAGCTCCTTTGTTTGGGCGTCACAGTCTATGTCATGCCCCGGCGTGGTTTGGGCGTGCGCTGATGACAGAACTGCCTCGTTGAATACGTCTAAGGAATGTTGATTGCCATATTGAGACGTAACAATAGGTGCCCTCGAATTTTTTAAAACGACGCTTTCTTTGCATCTTCTTTCAACTTTCACACTGTTGCTGCTGCTGTGGCTGCTGTGGCTGCTGCGGAAGCTGCAGCTGCTGCAGCTGCTGCTGTCCGGCACACCACGTCATGGGATGGTTCAGAGCGTGTGTATGCACGACAGGGGCGAGTCAGAGAGGAAAGACGACGCGAGAAACTCGTTTTCAACCCTTCGCGTCGAATGTGCACAATGCCCTCTGCAGCTCCCTCGACGTCGTCACATTAGCCTCTTGACAGCTGTAATTATCCGTGACTCTCCTCAATAGCATTGAAGAAATTGCAGCGCTTCCCTTTCTACTAATGTGCGAATGCAAAGGGGACGTAGGTAGAACTCTAGAGAGCAGGGAAGAATGGGCAGTTCCCATACAAGGGAGGTGGGAGGTGACGTGAGAAGGTAAGGAAACCTACTACTGTACGGCAGCGGTTTCGGGGAAACTGGATAAGCTTAAGTTGAAGTTACGTAAAGTACGGTGCTGCTACTTCTCAAAAATATCCACCACGCAAATATGTCAAACGGACAATTTACGCAGGGCGCGCAGAAGCGGAGCCGCCCTAATTAAAGTGCACAGGACGGCCCAGATGACACTACAGAAGCGGTCGACTGTCAAATCAGCGCTTCTGTGCCCGTGGCGTTAGATTTGCGGCTATGGTATTGCTAGCGGTCGCAGATTTGATCATGACCGCGGCAGCCGCATTTCCAAGGAGGCGAAATATAAAACGCAGGCGCATTACATATTGGGACACGTTAAAGAACATCACAGTGTCAAAATCATTCTGGAGTCCGCCACTTCGGCGCGCCTCATAATGCGATTGTGGTTTTGGCTCGTACAGCCCCATAATCCAAGTTTAATACTTCTGTCACGGTGGGATGTGCAATGTGCGACGATGACAATGCTCAACCCTCTCTGATGTTATGAGATGTTGCGCACAACAACGCCTCAAGCAAACAGCTCTCCTTGTGTCTTCTGTGTACTACACAGACAAACAGCAGCGGTGCACGCAAGGTAGCGTTTAACATCAACTGACCACTCTCGTGTCAGACTAAATGTTGAAGAAATTAAGTTTTAGCCGTGAACTTCACCGCTAATTATTGTCGATGAAAGCATCCAACGCGGAAATGTTCGCGCACATCGATTCCCACAGTGCGTGGGATTTGCATATATTTCTTTTTTGTTTCCACACTTTCCTTCCAATTTACTGCTCTCTTTTTCTATCACTTACTTTTTGTAACTCCTGCTTGATTATTTACACTTTCAATTACCCTTGACTTCGTTGCCGATTTTCTTTATCTCTTCCTTTATTTCGTACCGACGCTTTTCAGGGACACATATTTCTGCATGTCACGGCTTGTCACGCGTAGGCCGTCCACGTGAAGTCATCGACGGTATATGCAAGCCGGTTGGTCGTTCCGTAGTCAAGCGAACACAGTGATGGGGTCATAATGAGAGGAAAGAAAAAAGAAAGATATGTATTGACTGACAACGATGCTCAAATAAAAAAATGACACAAGAACATTACCCCACATGCACTTAATATAGATCACTGATGACGACAAAAGAAATACAACGAACAATTAACAGTGCATATAAAAACTTACACTGCACGAGAAGACAGCTGACAATGGTTCACTAAAACTAAAAAACCTAAAAGTCCAAAAGAAAAGAAATGATGGTATACGCATGGCCGGGCAGCAGCAGCAAGTCCATAAACCCTGGAGTCGACGGCAGAGGTTACCCGAAGAACACTGGCGAGCCGATCTTGTTGCGGTGGATGCGATTTCTGGGCTGGGTTTCCAGGGAGTATAGATCTGACGACTTCCCTCGACCAGGTTGGGCTATATCGAAGGGAACTACCGTCAGCTTTGTTGCAGACGTTAGTTTGTCGTCTCTTACGTGAAGTAGTCACTCGGAGTTCAGATGCGGCTATGCGGACCAGGTAATACTGGATGGCACTAGCCCCTTGACGCTTCTCAGAAGATTATAGGATCAGCTTCTAGAATGCTCAGAGGGGACTAAAAGCTGCGTTTAAATAACTTCTCATTTCCCTAGTTCCCTGGATCGAGTAACGCCACATATTGGTGACGATCCAATCAAGTTCTGCCAAAGTCTTGGCCGCGCCCTCTTTAATTAGGGGCGAAGGAACGGGTGATTTTCTACACCTCTTCCGGGCTGCGGGCTATCCTTTGTTATTTGGTAAGCAAAACATGCTTACGCATGTACTACATGTCGAGATAAAGCCAGTTTTGGTGCTTCCTCGTTTGAAACACAGATTCATAAAGAGAAGACTAGGTAATGTTACGCGCCAGCACCGCTTATTGTTTGCAACGGAATATCGCAATACCGTGACCCCCCCTCCCCCCGGCGCTATTTATCTACACATTCGGTGCATGCCGCTTGCCACGCCTTTCTAGAGCGCGTCACGGGCGTGTCTGCTTTTTCGGCCATATTCTCTCTATCCACCATCGAATGCGAACAGTGCGGATGAGGCGAATTCTCACGCCAACTCTTTCTTTCGAATACACTAATAGATAAGATTTTTTTTTTGTCTAACTTACTTGCACAGGCAATGCATTTGTTGGAGCGATAAACAGCTGAAAGAAGGCACCCATGATTTGACCACGTGACTCGTTTTTTCCCGTCACCTATGAGATAACACCCAACCGATGGTAACCCAAGAGTGAATCTGCATCATCCAATGAATCTAGAGGAGTGTTGAGGGTTGCATTTTATGTCGTCATACAATTAGCTCATTCATCTTTGGGCGTCGCCAGAGTTCGCGGAGATCCAGAACTCTGCCAAACTCGGGCCTTTCTGCATAACACCCCAAAATGGTATCCACGCTGTCTAGCAACAAGCGCGTTTATCGAGTTCGCGCTGCATGCATCGCTTCTCGCCCTCTACTAAAATAGTTCGCCGCATGCTAATTGACTTCATTGCATAGCTTTCCCGTTCACACAAATAGTATGTGCATGACGACTGAACGCGGTTTCTTTTTTTCTTGGTTCAACAGGAGACACAAGAAATAGGCGAGCAGCCACTGCTTGCCTTCCTTCCGAGGGAAGAATGGGACCCGTTTGATCCTATGCTGATCGCAGATGGCCTGTTCGCTGCAGGAAACGTCTTCTCGTAAGTGCTTCCCGTGCGTAAAGGCGGACACTTCAGTCGACGCGCTAAAATTTATGCGCATGTCTTTAAGAGGAAGCTTGACAACACAATGCCCACTAATAATTAGGACCTAGACGTGAAGTGGCGCTTGACTACAGCAACTGCGTGCGGTTAACATTTCAGAGCCCTGCGCCTGGTGCATCTGTTCTCCATGAACCCCCACCTAGGCCCCCTGCAGATCTCGCTGGGCCGGATGGTGATTGACATCGTCCAGTTTTTCTTCATCTACACCTTAGTGCTGTTCTCGTTCGCCTGCGGCCTCAACCAACTGCTCTGGTACTACGCAGACCTGGAGCAGACCAACTGCGACCCGAACAACATCAGGGACTCCTCCTGTCTCACGTGGCGACGCTTCTCCAAGTGAGCGATTCATCCGCCTGCAGGCGGCGGGGAAAATATGTCAGTGCCCAGTTCTTTTACTTCATATTCACTTTTATCCAATCCGTTTCGTTTTTGCCCTTGGCGACATTGGTGCTCTATGCTTTTTTTGCCTTCTATCAACACTTGCACTCGCTCTCGTCAACCCTGTGGCCTTTGAAGATAGCTTACGTGATCTAAACCTTCTTGGTGCAGCCTGTTCGAATCGTCGCAGTCCCTCTTCTGGGCCAGCTTCGGTCTGGTCGACCTCTCAAACTTCGAGCTTACGGGCATCAAGAGCTATACACGGTTCTGGGGCCTTCTCATGTTCGGATCGTACAGTGTCATCAACATTGTCGTCCTCCTGAACCTGCTCATTGCCATGATGAGCAACTCCTACCAACGAATATCGGTAAGCATGGCTGCTTATAGCGTGACCTACGCAAATATTCTTATCGTTCTCAGGTCAGTGGAAGTCATCATGTTTAACACGAAATGGAGAGACAACGGCCCACTTGTTTTCCCAAACCAACAATTACATGATAAGCTGCGACATTCTTAAACCTAAGTTTTCTTCGGCTCTTCCTCGATGTTTCTACTGCCGCAGCTGCTGCTGCTGCTGCTATCCCTATCTTGGGCGCCACGTCGATAGGTGGTTGAGAACCCACGTAGGAGTGCGGGAGATGTAAAAAAGTCGCGGTTTCGCCCGAAGGGCGAAGTATCGATTGTAATAGCAAGTTAGTGGACCGCCATACGAAGTATGAGTAATAGCTTTATTGGCCGTATAAAGGTTTAGACATAGGTAGACTAACTAAACTAAGAAGCATGGTGCCACGTGCACATACGCAAACATGAACACATCTCACTCGATGAGCGTGTAACCTCGCTGTCAATACACTGGAGTGAGGAGTCATGGCAACCGCAGTGAGCGAATGAACCTTCGCGATTCCTCTTGCATCAGCGAGAACCGAACCGCGAAAATACACCGCGCGGCAGACTCTGCGCCTGTCGCGGATAGCGTTCAAGATACAGTCCGCCCGCCACCCCCCCCCCCCTCCCTACCCTTGCCCAGAGCCCTACGCACAACGGAAGATGGCGCCCCTCCTCGACGCCTTCCTTCGTTTCGGGCGCGGGTTTGAGCTACGATTGCCGGCTCACCCTCACATGCTTTCACTTGCAAATAGAGCACAAGAAGCGCGGCGACAATTTTGTCACCCTCGGACGTCATACGGAGCATCACGGCGACGGCGACACTGACGGCAGAAATGCTCTTGCCTTGCCCACATAATTGCTATCACAATAAAAGTATGCCTTCTTTGGGGAAAGCAGCGCCACAATGAGCTCAGGAGCTTCCTGGGAGTCGTCACAATGCCCCATCACCGCCAAAACATTACAGAAGCTGCAGCGCTTGGCTTTGTGCCAACGAGCAACAGCTCTGGGAAACAGTAGAATGAGGAGGCAGCGAAGGGGCAGAACCGGATGCCCTACCCGTTTATTCACCGACGCAGGCTTAATATCTGGGAAGTTTACCAATCTTCGCTCGTGGCAGCTAGCCTCCGTAATTTGAGGTCTCGTCTTTAAAGGAGTGGCTAATACACGTGACCGAAATTGAAGAATAAGTGAATAAATGTTAATTCAAGGTACGGTACATTTCTGATATTTTTGAAAAATAAACATCGTGCAAATTTCTCTTACTGAGAACTGACACAGGGCGTGCAGACGCGAAGCCACATTAAACCTGCGCAGCGTCAAGACACACTACGCAAGCGGCCGTCCGGCATAGCAACACTTTTGTACGCGACGCGATATCTTAGTGGGTCGGGGTCGTAGTGTGATCCCAACCATGGCCGACGCATTTCGACGAAGGAACAATCCAAAAACGCTCGCGCGGTTAGATTAAGATGCTTGTTACAGAATCGCAGGTGGAGAAAATTAATCCCGAGTCTCCCACTACGACGTGCCTGATAATGAGATTGTCGTTTCGCCATGTAAAGCACCATGCTTTAGAGTTTACCAATTCTGCCAATATGCGATGCGCCGTCTGAGACAATGAGTGTGCCAAGCTACTCAGGCTATGAACAATGGCCCGCACCAGCGCTTCGAGCAGACATGTCTCGGTGTGTGTTCTCTGCACTACGGATCGAATAAACACAAGTTTTGCACGGAAGGTGAACATCCACTTGCTATTCTTGTATAGCATCAAGCGCTTACTGACTTACGATCACTGCCAATTACCTTCAAGTCACGCAAAACTGCAGAAAGCTTCGGTTACACTGGTTCCTACGTTGCGTGGGAACTGGACATTTTCCTTTAAAACTCTTTGCCTCTTCCTTTGACTTTTGCACTGCTGCTGTCGCTGTCTTGGGCTCCCCTCGGGAGGCGGTTCTGAGCATGCGCATAAAAGAAAGGAGCATGGCAAAAATGAAAGCCGAAAAGCTCGTTTCGACCTTTCCATAACGACTGTGCAAGTAAACACCATGGAGATTTGTCAAGCGCACAACTAACCAAGGACGTCCAGGCGCAACGCCGATTAAAGCAATGCAGCGTCTAGGCGACTCTACGCAAGCAGTTGCACGTCAAAAAACACTTCTGTGCCCACAGCGGTAGCTTTCCAGCAGTGGCATTTGTTCAGGTAGCAGGACCCGACCACGGTAGCCGCATGTCGACGGAGGCGAAATAGAAAAATGCACGTACTCTTCGATTTAGGTACACGTTAGAGAACTCCATGGTGCCAAAATTAATCCGGAGTCCACTACTAGGGCGTGCCTAATTATCCGACTGGGGTTTTGGAACGTACAGCCCTATAAGTAACTTAATGTGTTTAAAGATAATAGGAGTTTCATCAAAGCTAGGAACAGAGCAACATGATTTGCAGTGCAGAAGAGTATGTAGCGGCCCAGTACTTTGAAGAGACAATGTCGCTAAGATGAACAGTAACGCAGCGTGTCGTATGTCCAACATATCGTTGCGTTAGCAATTATATGGATACCCCAGGTGCATTTTTGTCGTCGCCATGATCCGTGCCCAGCCACTGGCACGCTTCGGCACGAGCCGACAAGCGAACGCGTCGCTTAGCATCGCTTGGAGGAAAAGGGCGAGCAAACCGCTGGACACAGGCTCTGACGCGCACCGACACTGGCTCTTCGGCGGCGGCGCACTGTTGCTGGACTATGTTGTCCTCAATCATTCAAGTCCGGCCTAAAGCAGCAGACTGTAGACTGAGCTTGAGAGAATAATTTAGTGACCTATATGCTCTTTTAGTTATAAAAAACACGTCTCACTAGTGCATGTGCGCCTGCCGCAACAGTTTCTTTTTACCTTTCAAGTTACAATAGTGCACAAAGTATTAACATCAGCGCTCGCACGTGAGCTGCCTGCAAGAACGCTTTGCAAACGCCTGAACGACCATGCCATATGATATCAAAAGCTGCTGTACGATATCATATTTGGTAGCTCATTTCACAGCCAACTATGTAAGAATTAGGCGTGCAAAGTTTCGTCGAAAAGTCTGTATCAGAAATATTGTCACGTAGTAGTGATGCTGAAAAATAATGCAGAGTCAAAACTGGAGTTTACAAATTTAACTCTTAATTAGTCGAGCTTGTGTCCACAGAAAGCAACACTCAATCGCAATGATAGCGGCGAGCAAAGTCGGCGATCGTCGAAAATCTCATCTCCGGGTTAAGCGCGTCCGCTTTCACATATCAGTCATAGAAAGTTCCACCGTATTTTGGTGGAGCTCACACGCCATCTACAAGATAGGGGCGCTATAACGTAAAACTATTCCAATATGTTTTTATTCCAATCTCCTCACTTCAAATTTGCGTAACGTCAACGCAAGCATCGGGCTGTCACCTGCAGGGCTCTCTGAACAAACCAATCAAACGCTCTCCTCGTTCATAGGAGGTCACTTTTGTTTGCTTGAAAAACGAATAGCATTGCCTACACTGAGCGGCTTGTCTCATCTAATTGGCTCACAAGAGGTGAGGAGCGCGTTCAAGTGCAGAGGGATTCGATGGGGCCGAGCCAATGCACTGAAAATAGATAAGCGGATGAAGAAGGTGGCGCCGGCGTCTGCGATTGGTCCGCTTTCTCTTACTTAGCTTGCGGTGGCTCGTCGACAATCGCGGCGGCTTGCAACGGAAGCTTAAGAATGACGCTAAAACGGATCCTCAGCAAAGAATAGTTGGCAGAACGAGGTCGTGAAAGTGCCGAAAGTGTTCGAAAACGTTACATGGCCACGCAAAAAGTTTTATTGCACGCAAATAAACCCATGCTCTGCGGCAGGTGCGAGTAGCCAGTGTATCAGCGATCGGCGGCAGCCATCTTTTATTCTTTTCGGAACGGGGCAGCCTGCGGCTATTCAGAAGAAATTTCAATTTTGTTCGGCATATTATTGCATCTTTAACGCGTACACATCACTTTGACGCCGTAAGATTTTGCGGTTTTGTGACGTCGCGTGACAGGCAGGTGAAGTGGGCGCAGCCCGAAAACTTTTGACCAATAGCCGAGGGCTAATTGTGAAAAGGCATCGAACGAGAAATAACTATTTTTCTTTTGTTCGGTCAAATTATGCATAATCAGTGTGTACACGTCATATCAGATGGGGAGCTATCGCGGTTGTTCGTGACGTCGCGTAACAGACAGGTGAAGTGCGGGTGGTCCAAAAAAGCGTTTCACCAATCGCGGAGAGCTGATGCAGAATTGGAATAGGAAAGTTTGGAATAGTTTTACGTTCTAGCGCCCTAGTACACAATTCATGTCGCGTATGCAATGAGGTTAAACAGGTTTTGTGGGCAACAGACAATCGCCAGCACCATCGATAACATCCGCGAAACTTCCCATAGGCGCAGGCGCGTCCTGCGCCAAGCGATAATGTTTAACATGTGTTAGCCAGTGAAATACGGTCTCCGGATACAGATAAAGAAATATGCGTGTCAATATAATTATGCGGGTCGTTGCACGAAAGAAACGTGAAAAAGTGGGTTCTGTGAAAATCAGGAAAAAGAAAAGTTGAAACACCTTAAGCGCTCACGAAAAAACATCTAGAATAGCTGAAATTTATCTAATTCGTGGTTTGTCTGCTCCCGATACTTGATTCTGTCAAATCTTGCCCATGGAGCACCGCATTTATTATTCAAGGTTGTTTTGAAGCATCAACACCGCATTGGGAGGCCTTCACATTGAGTGTATTGCTAGAAAATTTTGTACTGTGTAAAAGCCATGTTCTATTGTAACTTGTTTCAACATGTCAAGTCTGTTTTTCTCGACAGTAATGGAATGACATACCGTGAGATAATACAAGTTTGAGAATCGGAGGGCATTAATATGTGTAATACGTTGCCCCTTGCCAAGTCGTGCTATTGAAGCACTCATTCGAATGTATAGGGGCAGCTCATTTGCAGGAAATAAGATTGTATATATATATATATATAAGCTGGTTATTTTCACAATTAAGTATTGAGGTGCGAGTTGAAGGATATTTGAGAAGCCTTAATTATAGTTGCCAGAATGGTAAAAGTGCTACTTAACGACAGACATCAATTTATTCTCAACGCGTTCAATCAAGTCACAATTTGATTTGCACGTTGCACCACAATCTGTAGAGGCGTACTCTAGTAGTGGTCGGCACACAGCATCATACAACTTTAGAAACAGAACAGGTGAGTGGATATCATGCATTATACGACACACACTTCCAAGAGCCTGAAGGGCGCGATGTGTGATTATCTCGAGAGATGCTGAGCGTTCTCTGCAAATACGCACCGAGATCTTTCACTTCATCGACCGTAAGCAGCGGAGCGATCCCCAAGGGTGTATGACAATTGCGCATGGTGTGTTTTCCGCATGTAACTTAATGCCATAGGGGGAAGAAGAAGAAGACCGCGTGTGAAGGACGAACTCCGTATGAACTCCGGCTCTTGGAACACCTCACAGCTGATCTTTTGTTTCTACAACGTGCTTACCACCACCAGTCGACGGATCTTAACGGGTGAAATCTTTTGAGACCAAGATCTGCCACAACCGGTGAGACCTCGGCGCTTGGACATTTCGAGGCGAGCAGGCCGCAGCGCTAGGCCTAACGTAGGCGCCGCGATTACGGCGCGACAGCATCGCGTGCCGCACATGCCCACTGCACTGCTACCGTGACGATGGCTGCCCGAGACCCCCTGCCTGCTGCAGCATTGGATGAAACCACACCAGCCACCGCTATGGATCAAGAACCGACTGAAGACAACGAAGACGGGACTTGGTTTCTCGTGGCCCGAAAGTGCAAGAAACAGGTCCAAGCCACGTCGAGCGTGCCACCCAACACCGAACCCGCACAGCAGGACCACCTACATCTGACATTGCGCAATAAGAGCTCGCAGCTGCCCCCGCTACCGATCGACGACTTGAAAGTGGTCTTCCGACCGAGAGATGGACTGAATCTCGGTGAGTGGCCGCAGCACTCTATAGCCAGAGCTATAGGCACAGCGGCTCAATTAAACGAGAGCACGCTCCACCAGCTAACCATCCGCATACGCCGAGAGCAGAACGTCGCAGTGGTCAGCACACCGGACGAAGAACTAGCGGCAAAACTGCAGCTGATCAAGTCTATATGCCTGGAAAACAAGCAGTACGAGGTTCAGGCCTATGTGGCTGCTTCGGATGCTTCCTGCAAAGGAGTCATTTCCGGTATAGAAAAGAACACAACCCCGACAACGCTGATGACAAATATCCGATCCCCGATGGCTCAGGTCCTGCATGCAAGAATGATGGGAAATTCAGCCACGGCCATCATCACGTTCTCTGGCATTCGGGTTCCCCGGTATATCTACTATTACGGAGCAGAATACCGGTGCTACATTCATAAACCCCGACAGCAGCTGTGCAGCGTGTGCCTCTCCACGGGTCATCGAGCAGATGTTTGCCCAACCCCGGATAAACCCCGGTGTGCTGCGTGCGGAACTTCCAACCCCTCCGAAGGACATGATTGCACGCTGAAATGTTATCATTGTGGTGGTGAGCACCCCGCCACTGACTCTCGATGTCCTGTAAGGCAACGCAAGCCCTTTAACAAGAGCCACATGTTCCGAGAGCAGCAGAAAATGGCGGAGCAACAACTTCAGCACGACAAGTCCAGCAAGGTAACGACATTCAACGGTGCGGCACATGCGACTACTGATGCAACACGTGGTCGTCCGCGCTACCGATCCCGGGGTCACAGCCAATCCCAAAGTCGCAGTAGGTCCAGGGTCCGCAGGCCGTCCAAGGACCAGAAGCAACCACGTGGTCGAAGCCGATCTGGGAGCCGCAGCCTGACGCAGCAGAAACAGCCACCGAAGGAACTTCAGGCCGCGTGGACGAAAACGCCCGACCATCACACCAGGAAGACGACAGCGGTGAGTTGGTCAGCGCAGTTTCCCCCTCTTTCCTCATCCCTTCCTTCACCTCCGTCCGCACAGCAAACAAACAAACAAAACAAAATGTCTCCCACAGCAACGCTTTCACTCACCCAGACACACACACTCGCACCTGAGAAACTCCCTCACAATTCCTGCACCAAACAAGAAGTGTGCGAAATGATAGAGGAAATGGCGACTATTTTAAGAGCGAAGATGCAAAAAATGAAGGAAGAGATCATGGCTGATGTCAAGCACATGCTACAACAGGTCATACAACAAGCCATGACTGACATGAAACAATTCATCAGTGCAACTTTTAGCTCAACTTTCAGCCATCAAAACGACTCCCTTCCACATGACACTAACGCCACTAGAGAACCAAGAAGGTCACACCCTTATACCCGTCCGGCTCGTACAACAACACCTGCCCTCACCAGCGAGGCGGTATCAACCAATCATGGCAAGCAAACCTAAGAGGCGCCCTACCACCACCTTCCGGGTGTGGCAATGGAATTGTAGAGGGTACCGAAGGAAGAAGGGTTCCCTCACACAGTTCCTAGCCACACGTCCTCACCTACCAGACGTTATAGCACTTCAAGAAGTACATTGCACTCCCACACTCAGTGGATACAATGCATACACCGACAAGCATGACACCACCAAACAACCACTAGCTGCCACCCTTGTGTCCAAACAAATCACAGTGATCGAGCACACGCTCGACAGCTCCCACATTCCGCATGTGCTCTTAGAAATTGTACCTAGGAATCGATATGAAACCAGCTTGTTTTTACTTAATATCTATAGTGCACCCAAATCGCGACGAGACGACTTCGGACAACTTTTTTCGGCCGCCAGTAAACAAGCCAAGAAATTGATTATTCTGGGAGATTTCAATGCGTCCCACCCAGCCTGGGGGTACCAAACAGAAACTCCAAAAGGCCGCCGTCTAGTCCACGCCATGAACCTTCATCAATTCACTCTGCTGACAGAACCTGACAAACCAACCAGAACGGGTAACAGTGTAAGCAGGGATACCTGCCCTGACCTAACAATGGTGAAGGGGTTGACTCAATGCTCCTGGAACAGCCTAATGGAGAATCTGGGCAGTGACCACAGCATTCTAGCCACAGACGTCCAACTGGTGGCTATACGCACCCCAGAACGTTCAATTAAAATAACAAACTGGGACACTTTCCGGCGCAACAGAACCAAATCTGAACAACACGACCCGCCATCTCTACGCGAGTGGACACAAAAGCTACAAGCAGATTTTAAAGCAGCCACTAAGCAAATTACTGCAACAACGGAGACGCCGAATGTGGACAGACATCTGCTCCATCTCTGGGATGCTCGAAGAGGCCTGACCAAACGATCGAAGAGGCAGAGGCACAACCGTAGGCTGAAACAAAGAATCGCCCGGATCACAGCAGAAGCTGAAGAATATGCCACCAGCCTCACTAATAGCAATTGGCACAACCTCTGCGACCGCCTTAATGGCACACTAAGTAGTTCCAAAACGTGGTGCCTCCTCAGAGCACTACTCGACCCAACGCACACAAAAACGCACACATCGAACACAGTCCGCACTATCATCCACAAAGAACAAATGAATGATGACGCGATCCTCCAAACACTGCAACAAAGACACATTGCTACAGGCCACCGACCGGAGAACAAAGACTATCCACACGAGGAAGACACCCAATTGGACGGCGATATTACAGAGACAGAAGTGAGGGCAGCCCTACACGGCATAAGACGAAACACGGCGCCCGGAGCAGACGGCATTCACTATGCACTGCTACGCAACCTCGACGACCAGGCCATACGGCAACTCACTGCATACTACAACGACAATTGGCAAAACGGAACGCTTCCACAGGAATGGCGACACGCCGATATCACCTTAATTCCGAAACCCGGGAAACCGCTGTCCCTCCAAAATCTCAGACCCATTTCCTTGACTTCGTGTATTGGCAAACTCTTCGAGCACGTAGTTCTAAATCGCCTCCAACCTCACCTCGAAGTGAACGAATTCTTTCCCAATACCTTATTCGGCTATCGACCAGGCCTGTCTGCGCAGGACATACTCCTACAACTTAAGGAGGATGTTGTGGATGGTCCAAGTAAAGCTCAAACAAGAGCCATTCTGGCGTTGGACCTCAAAGGAGCCTTCGATAACGTCTAACATGACCTCATTCTAAACAACCTTGCATTCTCCCGATGCGGAAAGCGGATCTATGATTATGTCCGAGCCTTTTTATCCGACCGAACAGCCACCATCGGCCTAGGTGATATTCGGTCGGATATCATAAAACTTTCCGGCAGAGGGACTCCCCAGGGTTCGGTTCTCTCACCCACCCTGTTCAACCTGGCGATGGCAAAGCTACCACTGCTCCTCGACAAACTTCCGAACGTGCTGCACGCCCTGTACGCCGATGATATTACAATCTGGGTGACCACAGGATCAGACGGCGCCATTCAAGACGCACTACAGGAAGCCGTAAATATAGTTCAAGAGTACGCAACAGCCGGAGGACTCACATGCGCAGCTGAGAAGTCGGAGCTCCTGCTTGTATTCAAAAAACGGAACAAGGCTGATTTTCCACCAGCCATCACATTGCATCTCGATGGCAACGTTATTCCAAGGGTAGACAGACTACGTGTACTAGGACTTCACATACAACACAACGGGAAGGCCACACATACCCTACACATGCTCCGCCAACAACTTACCCAAATAACGCACATGATAAAGCGCATTACAAACCGCCGACAAGGACTGAAAGAAAAAGACGTACTCCGAATCGTGCAAGCCCTCATAATTAGCCGATTAACCTACCACCTGCCCTATCATAATCTGACTCAGACTGAGATGCACCAGATGGACACCCTCCTCCGTACGGCACTAAAGGCAGCGCTGGGACTACCCCAACATGCGTCTACGCAGCTCTTACTACGACTGGGGGTGCACAACACCATCCGCGAACTAGTTGAAGGTCATTTTAACAGCCAATTGCAACGTCTGCAACGAACAATGCAAGGGTGCCACATTCTATCCCGGCTAGGATACCAAATACCAAGACAACCACAACAGGAAAACCGCACACTTCTTCCGCTTAGCATTCGCAACAAAATTCACGTGGCCCCAATTCCCCGGAATATGCACCCTGACCGTCATAAAGGTCGACGAAAGGCAAGAGCACAAGCCCTCGCTCGCCTATTTGGCGATGACAAATCAAACACTCCAGTCCTATACACCGACGTGGCCCGCTACCCACAGAAACGTGCCCTATGCCTAGTCGTACTAGATAGTGCAGACATTCTGAGAGCTTCGGCAATGCTCAACACTGTGGAGAGTGGCACGGCGGAAGAGGCTGCTATTGCCCTAGCCATCGTACACGCTTCAACCATGCCGGCGCCGGATGGACCTATCACAGTGGTCACTGATTCTCAGACCGCCTGCAGGACTTTGGCACAAGGGAGGGTGACACCCTACACACACCGCATCCTTACATCATTACACCCCACAGCGTTACACAGGGTGCGTATCATCTGGACACCTGGACACGCCTCTCTCCATGGTAATGAACGCGCTAATGCGGTAGCCCGAGAGCTCGCTAACCGGGCGCCATTGGAAGAGCTGTCCAACCCAGACGACGCACCGACAGAACCACTGAACTACACTGAAACTCTACAATATTACAGAAATAACAGGAGACACTTCCCTCCCCCACATAATTCCCTTAATCGAGAAGATGCCGTCGCGTGGCGACAGCTTCAAACTAATTCATTTCCCTGCCTCTTTTATCTTCACCTCTTCTACCCCACACAATATACCTCATACTGTCCCTATTGTGGAGCAAAGCCCACAGTATATCATTGCACCTGGAAGTGCCCACACCCTCCGGGCTACTCCCCTATTCCTTCACCTTCCCCTTCCTCCTGGCAGACTGCGCTGGCCAGCTCAGACCCGCAAGAGCAGCGATGGCTGATCCGGCGGGCACGCGGAGTGGCGCGAGCCAATGGGGCCCTGAACTAAGGGCTCCACCCTGCGAGGATGTCGCCCAAACTCCTGATAAACAAATGTTTTCTCTCTCTCTCTCTCTCTCTCTTAATGCCATAGTATTGGAAGCATTAAAGAGTACATTATAGTTACTGCACCAGTTTGAGAGTGATAAAATTGTTTTTTCGGAATTCAATGCAGTGGTGAACGCTGTTGACAGTCTCAAATAGTTTAAAGTCGTCGACACACAATGCCATGCTGTTCATATATAAAAGAGTTTTAGCATTAACAGAAAGCAAGGAATGCAATAGCGATTGGAACGCGTTTAACGTCCTGCAGAGAATATATATAGGCCGGCAGTTGGTAAGTACGCGTCTTGCACCCAATTTGTGCACGGGCAATGTCCGTGCTACCTTCCGAGTGCTAATAAACGTACCAGACCTTAGCGAACTATTGAAGATGCTTGTGAGAACAGGGAACAAGTATGCTTTCGTAGGTCTTAACACTTTCAGACGCCACTTTATCTCGCTGATTGAAAACTAGCTTTCACCACATCTGTTGCATCTTCAGAATCATAAAAAGTGTACAGCTACAGAAAAAGACCAGAATTTGCAGTTGCTTATTGAGTTTGTCAAGTTTACATAATTTCGACTCCATGCGAAAACTCGCTACAGGAACATCAAATATGAGAACATAAATTATTTAGTGTTTTCAAAAGCTTGAAAAGCACTTATCCAGCAACTTGAAAATTATGCCTTGTGCATGAAATTGTGGAAAAACAATGAAAGAAGTGAACCCACTACTTACAACATACATACTGCCACAGAGTAAAAACACTGAACTGCCTACCTTCCCGCTCATACTGCTAAAACACTCTCCACGTTATTCAAGCTTGCAGCATAGTTCCAATAGTGAGTGTTTCAAGATTTATGTAACACATTTTAAATATCATTAGTTTCATCAGTGCTTTTGCCGTTGATGCACAATCTTGCTGTGCACAATTGTGTAGACAGCGTCTGAAAGGGAGTGCTGCGGAAAGAATACCATCAGCACCAGAAGGGAAGGTTTGAGGCCATTCATAGACTTGAAAACAAGGTTTTCATTGACCGATAGCGTACACAACGTGTCAGATTTAGAAGGGAGGTTGCCTGAAGCATATTTTACGCCATATGCAGGACAGAAACGTTCTGCAGAGCCATCAGCAGTGTTCGAAACAACATTACCATTTTCATCAAGAAGACATACATCTTTGGCGCTTTCTTTAGAAGAGGGAGAGCGCACGAAGCTCCAGAAATATATTGAATTGGGTGTCACGGTGGCTTCAACACATTCAATGTGGCCGTAGTGAGGATTCTAATAATAATAATAATAATAATAATATTAATAATGTAAAGAGGATTATTGGGCGAGTCCAAGAAACAGGCGGTAGCTCGGAACAGTACGCAGGGAGAACAAGATGGTGGTGTTGGAGCGCCGATCTCGTACCTTCTGCTCTTGATGATCGCTGAGCCCGCGATGTCATTCTCTTCATTTCTTCATTATAACTTCCCCAGTCAAGAAAGCTGGAGCGATCTGCTTGAGGCGGTCTACGTGAACAACATCAGGTCCACGTCGACGACGGTCATCCTGCGGCGTAAGAGGTTCAGTGAAGTAGTTTACGGGGGAGGTACGCTCGACGACGCGGTACTGACCATGATAACTTCTGAGTAGTTTGCATGAGAAGCCAGAAGCGCAGGGCGGTACATGCAGCCACACAAGTGCCCCAGGAGCGAACGTTGCGGCAGGAGAGTGGTCGTCATTGCGGGCATTTTTCTGGCATTGTTGGTCGGCCGTAATAAAGCGCTTGGCTAGTTGTCGGCTATCTTTTCCGTATCGGGCAGCTTCCGACACGTGCGTGCACTCTAGGGCATCTGGTGCGTAGGCAGCAACGTGTCGATAGTGTGCGTCGGCTGGCGACCGCAAGGAAGGAAGAAGTGGGAAAGCCCGGTTGTGACTTGCGTAGCGGTGTTAAACAAGGTATGTCGCAATTGGAAGAACCAGGTCCCAGTTTGATTCATCAGTTACAACATGCGTCGCAAGCATGTCGCCCAGTGTCCGCTTAAACCGCTCAATCACACCGTTCGTCTGAGGGTGGTAGGCAGTAAACGTCCGATGTACAATACTGCACTGATGGAGAAGTGCTTGAATTATATCGGAGAGAAATACGTGGCCACAGTCACTCGGCGTTCGCGAGGGGGGCCGTGTGGAAGCACAAAACGCTTGAGGATGACAAGGGCGACGTCCTGTGCTGTCGCCGTGGGAAGAGCAGTGGTTTCGGCGTATCGCGTACGGCGCTCGACAGCAATGATAGCCCATCGGTTTCCGGCCGTGGTCAAAGGCCAAGGTCCATAAAGGTCAATTCCAACACGGTCGAACGGGCGGTCTGGGCACAGAAGGGGCTGCAATGAACCTGCGGCAGGATGCGGTTTTTTTTTTTTTTTTTGTCGCTGACACTCGTGGCAGCCGCGAATGATCTTGCGGACAAAGCGAAACATTCCGCGCCAGTAGTACCTTTCTGAAAGCGTTCATAGGTCTTGAAGACACCGCCGTGAGCACACTGCGGGTCGGAGTGAAAGGACGCGCAGATTGTACAGCGCAGCGTTCGGGGATAACTAGTAGCCACTTCCTCGCATCCGGCGAGTAGTTGCGCCGGTACAAGATGCCATCACGAATGCTGAAGTGCGAAGCTTGGCGTCGCAGTTATCGAGTGGCCGAAAGGGTGGGTGCCTCGGATAAAACGTCAAGAAGCTGCTGTGCAGAGGAGACGGTGGCGATGTCAAGATCGAATAATGGGTGGTCGTTAGTGGATATGGACGCAGTTTCGGTGGATAGTGGTGACCGCGACAGTGGATCAGCATCGGCATGCTTGCGTCCGGAACGATAAAAAACGCAGATGTCAAACTCTTGAAGTCGAAGATCTCAGCGGGAAAGGCGACCTGATGGATCCTTCATCGAAGACAACCAACATAATGCATGGTGGTCCGTAACTACATGAAACGTGCGGCCATATAGGTATGGGCGGAACTTGACAAGCGCCCAGACTATTGCCAAGCATTCTTTCTCGCTGACGCTATAGTTTGGCTCAGCTTTGGCGAGCGTTCTGCCGGCGTATGCGACGAGATACTATGCGAACCCAGGCTTTGGTTGTGCGAGAACAGCACCGAGGCCGACACCGCTGACGTCGCTGTGAACCTCAGTTGTGGTCATAGGATTGTAGAGGCGCAATATAGGTGGTTACGTCAGGTGACCGCGAAGCGTGCAGAAGGCTTCATCACATTCATAAGACCATGACGAGAGATTGTAGGCGCTGCTCAAAAGTTCCGTCAAAGGCGCAATTATAGAGGCGAAGTTGCGCACAAACCGGCGAAAGTAGGAGCAAATACCCTATGAAGCTTCATAATTGCTTGAGAGTCGTCGGTTTGAGGAAGTCGGTCACGCCACGTAGTTTAGCGGGGTCCGGAAGTACACCGTCCTTTGATACCAAGCGACCGAGAATTGTAAGTTTTCGCTCAGGGAAGCGGCACTTCATGAGATTCAGTTGGAGCTGAGCGGTCTTCAGACAAGTCAGCACATGGTTGAGGCGTTCGAGATGGGTTGCAAAATCTGGCATAATGACAACAATGTCTTTGAGGCAGCAGAGACCTATGTGCCACTTCAAACCCCGCAGAACCAAGTCCATCATGCGCTTGAAGGTGGCAGGCGCATTGCAGAGGCCGAACGACATGACATTGAATACACATAGACCGTCAGGCGTGGTGAAGTCTTCTCTTTGAACGGTCGGCCTCTGCTAAAGGTACCTGCCTATACCCGGAACGCAAATCTAACGACGAAAAAAACTCGGCACCTTAGAGGCAATGAAGGGCATCATGAATTCTGTGTAAAGAGTACACGTCTTTTCGAGTGACGTTGTTTAGGCGCCGGTAATCCACGAAGAAGCAAATCGATCGATCTTTTTTTAACGAGAACCACAAGGGATGCCAACAGACTTTGTGAAGGGCAAATAACGTCGCATTTAAGCATATCGTCAAGCTGGTCGTTAATAACTTGACGTTCCGCGGTGGAGACACGGTATGGGCGTTGTCGCACTGGTGAATTGAAGCCGGTGTCGATGTAGTGACCAATCGTAGAAGTTCGGCCAAGGGCACGTTGGGCAGCATCGAAAGAGTCGCGGAACTAGTAGAGCTGCTGGAGAAGAGCAGAGACTTCAAATGGCGACAGTCCGTCAGCGATCGGTCGAATAGGTTGGCAGCTGGTACATCAGAAGGATTTAGAGCACTGACGACGTCGAGGTCGCATCGAGCTGAATCTTGCTGCACGAAAAAAATTTGCCCGATATCGATGGGTTGCATGCGTCTAAGGGATTCACCTTTAAGCAGTTTGATGGGATACGGAAGAGGATTTGTGAGGCAGAGAGCGCTTGTTCCAATCGAAACAGAGATGGTCGGATAAGGAAGAAGAAATGGCTTCCGACTTAAAAGGAGACGTGATGGCTCAAAGAATGCAGCTTCATCACATATGCTATTGCAGAACACGGGGAGCGAAACAGCTGCTGTTGGCGGAACTTCTTTATCTTCTGTTACGACTAGTTTGTGTGCGGCTTGATGAGTGGGGTTGTACGACTGGTCACACGACGGGAAGAGCTCAAGTTCAAATCTGGCACGGTAAATAACGGCGTGATTATACGATAGAAAGTCCGAGCCAAGTATGATGTCGAGCGAGCAGGATTAATGGACGATACACTCAATAATGTAGAGCTCTTTGGCGATAATAAGTCGAGCAGAGCAGGCAGCTTTAGGCCGAACAGGGTCTCCATTCGCTGTACGTGAGGGCCTCATCCCAAGAGGCGTGGTAACCTTTCGAAGCTTGCGGCAAAGTGTGTCATCTATAACAGAAACAGCAGCACCGCTATCGACAAGAGCATATGCACGGGTGCCTTCTACAAGAACTTCGACAATATTCAACGGCAAAGTTCGAAGGTTTCAGCATTTTGACAGCGCAGTTCTTGCCTCATGAACTGTGGGAGCTAGTTTTCCTCATTTTCGGGGGGTGGTCGACGACGCATGGGCGACAAGGAGCGGCGAAGGGGTGAAGGCGAGCGACGAGACGTGGGTTGCAGATAGTCACGCGAAGACGTGCGTGTTTGGGGCTCCGGATTTTCTGGCGTCATCGCAGCTATCGCGAAATGCCGGACCTGTTGCTTCCGGCAGCACAAGCGACAACCGCTGCGTCTGCTTACCGCTATAACGAACTTTCGCGAGCGGAGCACATCACCGGTGTAAATGGCACTGCCAATGCCTACGTGGTTGCCCTGTCGCCTTTCAAGCGGAAGCGCGCCTATGGCTGTTTGTGCGCGGAACGTAGGAGAGCAGTGAAATCCCAACGCCCAACGGGCATGTCACTTGGTGCTTTGTATTTCCTCGGGCATGATCAGTAATGTGAAATACATTAATACTTATTTTTATGTATAGAAAGACAGAAACTGTTTATTCGGACGCTTTGCAAACCATTCTGCAATTTTCTAAATGGAATTTTTTCCTAGTTTCGTTACTTCAGAAGTTGGTTTATTAATCTTGACTAAAAACCTAGTTAAGCAAAAATACAAGAAATAGCGTGACACACTACGCACAAAAGTGAGCAACAAGCACTTGGTCGCGTCGGCATATTTTTAAACTCTGGCTAAATTTAGCTGAAACACCCTCTATACAGTGAATTTTGCTTAGATACGTAGATTTATTGGATATATACTTATACGTATATTTAAATATCTTGTTGCGAGGTTTTGTGGATGCATGCAGTGAACTTTGTTTCCAGAGACACCTTTTGGTTTTTATCAAGCTTTATCTTCGCATTTGTGTATGCCATTGTACTTCCAATCTCTAACGTATTTTTTGCAGAACTGCTGCTTTTTATATGTGATCTCTGTTGCGACTACGATTTCGGTGCAATTACAATACACGACCGCTGACAGCTGCTCCTGCGCAGTGCATTGGAACGAAGGACAGCGTCACAGAGAATTTTCCCTCGCAGTTGCATATGCACAAAAATGTAAACAAGGTTCTGGAATGACAAAGTTTCATTAAAATATTTGTCCTCGACTTGTGCATTTCACGGCCTTTACATTTATCATGTCAGTGGCATGAACTGCTTTGCTGGTCTCGTACTGATGTAGTTCTAAAGTTCATGTGATATTTTTTTTTTTATTACTAAAGAGACAAAAAACATGGAAGCATTGATATCAGTTATTTCTGGCGCAATTTTTAGGCCCCAAGAATATATGCTTTTATAAAAATATACATATTTTCCTAGTCTTGACAGTGCATAGCGTCCAAGAATTCGTTTGCAGCATCTTTGGCAATGGAAATGCAGTTATTATTCATGTATTTGATCTCTCGACAAATTCTGTGAGGAGGCGGAGCTTTATTTGGCCTTGAACCATCCTCCACAATAGACACTGTTTTACCATACTGCGCGTACGCCTCCAACTTCAGCAATGTTTCTGAAGCTGCACCGCATGCTGAAGGTTGCCGTTAGCTGGCCTACTGATTCCCGTCCGACAATCAAGGCCTACAGAAAGATCGCTGCGACAGCGGTCAGCCTGTGCAGAGCTTCGCCGTTCGCTCACCGGTTTGGCTTCGACTACTGTTCAACTCCCCTGGCCTCGTTCTAAAGTTTACTGCCGAGTGTCACGGCCGATACCGCGCCATCGAGTGCCGGTATCCCATCAACCTATGCCACCGAGTCGGTCAAGCCGCCCTCGGACACGCGCAGGCTTGGTCGTTAGACGGTGCACGTCAGCGGCCAAAAGCCGCATGGCAATTCTTTCATTCTCTCATCGCCTTGATTAGTTGGGATGGTTGCTGTTGCCTCAAAACAGGGCTCGCGCCCACAGGGGGATAGACCACACTACGTTGATTGAAAAGAGCATGTAACCAAATGCTGACAGGGGTGAAGGCAAACATTCAAAACGAACCATTACGCAACCAAATGCTTATAGAAATTACTAGAAGGCTTATACACAAATTTAGGATTAAAAAAGAAGACGGTGTGCGACAGTTTGTACCCAAGCAGCGAAGCTCTTCTGACGATTCAGTGAACTTGTGCATATCGGCAATCATTTACCCATGGCTTGTGCCTAATTGACAGACACAAAATGACAAAATATTTGGTGTAGTAAGCGCTAATCCCAGTTTACTAGTTAGAAATACGAGGAACATTCTGCGGAGGGAGCAGAAGCGTCGGCAAGAAATCAAGAAATGGTCCGTAGTTTCCGGTTCATCGCAAAATAGCAAAGGTTAGTGATGGATAAAGCAGATCTATGAAGGTAAAAATTTAGGCGGGAAACTACAACGGGAGCTTGATAAGGTAACCTCGCATTGCCGTGAAAGGCATTTGCTCGTGTTCTGCGAGAAATTTAGATGTCAAATCATCTGCGGAAAGTAGGCATAGTTCATAACTATTTAGAAATAAAAGGCGTCGAAAGCTAGCCGCTGTTAACGAAACGAAATCAGGTAGGATATTTGAGACCGGACCGCTTAGTGACGACGGTTTGAGCGAGTCAGTTGATTCATTTAAGAGATTCAACTTTGACCGAGTACCCAGAGAAAATGGACTTAAGACGCAGGGCAAGGGTCGAAAATATACTCAGCAAGTGTGACCGATTATTATAAGCACTGTTGCTTCTTACAGCTGTGTTTTACTCATCATCCTCTTCGTCCTTCGTTTGGCGGTTTCTTCATCCATAAGCGCCCTTCCTCTTGCACAATACAGCAGCGCAGCTGCGCACCGACGAGCAGCAGCGGAGGATTACGAGCTGGGACCAAATAGATTTGCTCGAAAGTGCCACTGCTCGTATGTCTGCACCTCCGGCCTTGTATTCATTTGCTTTTTTTTGCAAAATAAGAATGTCAGTCTGCGCTTGTACTGTGTACTGGTTCCAGTATTTCTAAAAGTGACCGTTAACCAATTGTTTGGTGTGCCTCTGCAGGAACGCGCAGACACTGAATGGAAGTTTGGCCGCGCCAAACTGATTCTCAAGTACTTCCAGCCAGGTCAGACACTGCCACCCCCCTTCAACTTGTTGGAGTTCATTCGCCATATCACCAAGCGAATCGGCTGCAAGATGCCCAAAAGGAAGGACAAGGTAAAACACGAAGCTAGGGATTGTCCACGCTGTCCGACTAGGTACACCGGCGTTTAGATTTAAATCTTTCACATCGACGGGGATATATCCTGTTTTCTACTTTTCACTTCTGCCGTTATCTGTCCCTTTCTCTTTGATGCAGCAAAAAGATGCGGCTGTGAGAAATACGTTTCAAACGTTTGCCACAATTTGAGTTTGCTGTCTACATGGCGTCTCTTCACCCAAACAAATCATTGAGCCAATCGATACTGAGTCCCGGAATTATGTTCGCGGCATCAATGCACTACGTAGGTACAATGTTGAGTTAGGAATGTATGCTCAGAAATTGTGCACTCATTCGTAAAGCAAAAGCGATTCTAAAGAGAAGTGTTCTGTCAGAGGCAGAGTTGCGGGCCGTTTTCTCAGATACCAACGGCGTCGTTGTTATGGTGCCCTCTCGAAATGACTTTTTTTTTCTTTTTGCAGATTTATTTGGAAGAGAATGGTCTGCCTACGAAGAAAGAAGACCTGACATATCAGGTTTGTGTGGAAAACATTACCTTCCAAACCCTTTCTTTAGATGGCTTCTTTCGTTGACTGGATCTAACTGTAGAGCTTAACCAAACAGCGATGAAATGCGAAAAAAATGAAATATATTACGCATTTATTCTGTGGCGATTTTCTATGGTACGAAACGCTAACGATATTTTCATTTATTATATTTACGGACCTAAACTAAGATACTGTCTTCTTCATTAAGTTTGCTACTTGACGTTGTTGCTGTTTGCAGAAAAACTATAGCCTCTACCAATTACCCAGGCGGCGATGTTTTGTTTAGACCAACAAATAAGCGAACATTGAGACGCATGACCAATCGCAACTATAAGCAGCCGTCATGGCTCTCATTGATGTAGCAGAAACGATCGCACGTAGCCGTAGTTCTTATTTTTTTTAACGTCGGCGTAACCACTGCAAGTGTTAAGCAGTTCTAGTAGTTCTTTTTCTCTAGTTGCGCTCCTTGCGCCTGCTTGCAGAGGTCATTCCGCGACTGACGTCATATAGGGAACCCTGGTGTCTGAAGACGAGAAACCTGAATTTTCGGATGCGTACATGCCATTCTGAGGGTCGACTCCCGGCAGAGCATAGCGATGCTCCGCTTGTATATTTTGGCATAGCTGGAATCATATGGCAGCACCTTGATGCGTGGTATTATGATATACGTGGTTCCAAAAGGTGGTTAAAATCATATCGCAGCACATCACAGAGCCTTGTCGCTGATTGAAAATAAGGAGATTATCAAGATATATAGCTAAAAAAGTCTGCAGATCCAACGTGCCCTGTTGGAATCGGCGAAGCTTACGAAGCAGTGTTCACTCGCACTTTGCAAACTGCCTCAAGGGTGTCGAGGAGCTTTGCAATGCACCTTTGGACTCAACCAGCAAGAGCCAAGCTGGCTTTCTCTGCCGGGTACACGACCTCCCCGTCGAGGCGGGGATACGGCCGTACTCGCCATCGCCAGACGGTGCAACGCATGCGCAACGCTACCCGGGTGCGCCGATCTCCCGCATGCGCCGGCTGGCATACCCCCTTTACCTTCCACTACTGCAAGCGAAGGAGTGTGAACCATCGCTCCTAGATGGCGCTGCCATGCCGCAGTTGGTAGGATTCCTACCTAGGTAGGAACCTAGGTAGGATATTAGGCAGCATAGTAGCAAGAGCTTGGTGGCGCAAGCCACCGCCCCGTTCCAAAGGGGACGCTCATAACATCCATCCATCCATCCATGGTGGCGCTTGGCGGCGCAACCCACTGCCCCGTTCCAAAGGGGACGCTCCTAACATCCATCCATATCCATCCATCCATCCATGGCACCACCATGCTGCAGGCCCTCAGATTTCTCTACGTGGAGAGTGGCCACTGCTTCGGAGGTGTAGCCACAACTAAAGCTTGCCTGCAACTCTGGTGGAGAGCCATAAAACAGTCGCGAACGGTGACTAGTGCTGTATAGCTGTTGACTATGAATTTCGACTTTTTTGTTTTATTGTGATAGCAATTATATGGACACTACAGGCGCATTTCAGCCGTCGTCGCGAGGCTCCGTATAAAGTCCAAGGGCGATAAAATTGTTGCCGGGTGCCTTGTTCGTGCGAGGGCGAGCCGGCGATCGCGGCTCAGGCTGGCCCACGGAACGGCAGGAGGAAGCGCGCGCAAGGCTTCGAGGGGAGGCTAGGCAAGGGAGCGGCGGGCTCTACTCCGGGCCGCTGTATCTTGAAAACCATCTGCAACGGGTAGAATCTGCGCTGCGTTTTCGCGACTTAGTTTGCGCTGATGCAGTGCGGCTGCACGAAGGTCAATTCGCTCGCTGCTGCTGCTGCATTTCTTCACTGCAGCGTTTACGTAATATCGTCCTGGGCCCGACACATGCCAGGGCTATTAGTAAAGAACAGCTTTATTTTCAGGTACATTTGGTCATCGTCTTCTTCAGTCAGAGAGCTCATGGATGTACGCGCAGTGCCGATGCGCATATGCACAGTTCAACAGTGAGCGCGATTCCGGGGATTTCCGGATTGGATTGTCTGGGTAGGCTCGGCTCTTCCCGAGTACTTGCAGCTTGACCTGTACTCGATGCTATGTCGGTTTGCTCGCAGACCTCATTTGTCGATGGTTGATAACGTTGCGAACCTCCACCGCTATTGTCCATTTCATTCTCCCTTTGATGTGTTAATTATGGCAACTTCCTGCCGAACTTCCCGAAGTCGCATTTAGCCCACATGTCGTCGCTGTTCTCCGCCTTCTGTATCGACGGTGATCAAATGTCCACCACTGGCGTCACTCACTGTGCCAGGCAGGCACGTAACCAGGATTTTTTTTTTTTCGGGGGATGTGCGACCCAAGGTAACTTTTCTATGCAAATCAGGGGGGGGGGGGTACGTTTACTAGTACAAATCTGAATAATGTCCGCTATTCGCCATAAAGACGCGCAAATCCGTAAAAGACAAATGACATAAGGTGTATCTCACAGGTAGGCCTTGCTAGATACACCTGTCCTTTACTTGGCAAACAAGGAACCACATCAAATGGACTCGCGCAGGAAGAACACTGCCAAGAACATCTAATGAAGTGAAAGTGTAAAATAAGGATTTATATAATAGAATCAGCAATAAAAACAGCAGTTAGCAACCAAGGCACACGGTCCGCGCGGGATGCTGTTACTTTGACAGCCAGTCACAGAAGCAAACAAAATCATCGTGATGCAGCCTTTACCAAATGGCGTCGTGATTGATACCTCCGGAGAGTCCGCTGTTCTTGAAGCGTCTTTTCATCGGCGGAAGCAATGAGATGTGCAACAGATACGGACAAAGTGTATGGAGTCTGCGCATTTCACTCTTTAAAAGTCTGTAGTACAGTTCATTTAACTGCTTAGCCCGTTTTCCTCATGAAACTTCACTGCCCACTGAAGTCAAAATTGAAAATGAATAGATTTATTATAAACCATTTTATTTCAGTTCAATAAATAATTAGACTTTCGCCATTTCACTACAATAGCCGAAAGAAAACGCATAAAATTACGCGCTAATAATTTTATCTTTGTAGTTATCGCCTTATTTGGGTAGCAAGAAAAGTTTGAACTACGAATTACTTGCAGCCTCGCGGAGGAACAGTGGCTGGCGGTCATGAGGGCGTGGGCAGGGCTTTACTGCAGACTTAAGTTGTATTTGACTATAGTAATTGGAAGAAAACAGAGAAATATGTTTTGCAGAACAATCAGTTCTGCTGGATCCCTCGTTTACTGCTCTAACAAGTACAAAAACCGACTCGTATTGTTATTTGGGAAGTTGCGTAACGATGCGTGGCCACTAGTACCGTATTACTGCGTAGAGCGCAGGCCGCTGCGGTTCTAGACGTACTGCGCCAACCGCGAAGGGTTAGAAAACGCCCACATAAGCACACCAGAGAAGTGGCTGCGTCAGGCGGTTCGACTGATAATTGTAGTAGCGTCATTAAAAACACACGGATTTGTTCTCCAATTTCGGCGGCGTTTTCTCTACCTGCTTTCTAAGTAAGGAGATGTTGATCCATAAATATTTTCCTAAACAATGGTTAAATTTGTTATTTTCGCTTTTCCTTTCTGTTTGGCTGTTGCCATTGCTCTCTCCCTTAGTAGATCACTTAATTTCTCAACACCTTGCGACTCTTGTTTCCAATTGCCAATTTTGCACGAAAAGTGCTGTACAATTAGGGGAAAACCAGACGAGATCACAGGTGGCATTTATGTTGCTTATGGGCTTAAGGTTTATTGCAGGGTTCGATGATGGACGCTGTTTCGCATTATTTTATTTTCCACCTTATCTAACCCATATCGCGGGTATATGGTTCCGGGGATCTGCCAGCGTCGCGGGGAGCCGTCACTCAAAGAAATAACGAAGCAAAAGGAATAGTTAAACGAAACTGGCGTTTTCTCCTGCTGCAATCGTTCCACGTGCATACAGACCAGCTGACTAAGAACTAAATTTCTTTCCTGGTCTCTGGATCAGTCTAAATAAACAAGGTTGAACTAACGAAGCAATAGAGATGCGCGCGACCGTTGAAAAGATTATGAAAAGTGAACACATCTCGAGTTAATCGCGCGAGCACTGAACCTATGAGAAAACTGGGCTTTACACCCCAAGAGGTGCCGATAACTACCGCCATCCAATATAACTGAATAAGGCAGCAAAATGTTGACCAAAACTGAGAGTTTGGCGAGTTGGTGTGGTTCCATCTTAATGAAAAAGTGCGCGAAAAAGACTTAGACGAGAAAAGAGAAACGCCCGTGTTTGTCGTTTCTCTCTCCTCGTCTACGTCTTTTTCGCGCACTTTTTTGTTAAGATGAAAATGTTGACCGCTGAATAGCTGTCTAGTCTCAATATTGATTTGGCGGCCCTTTAGGAATGTGTGAATAGTGGTGGCGTGGGCGGGGAGGTGGGGGGCTGGTACGCCGCTTGATACCGCGGCGTACCGGCGTGGTTCAATCACTGAACTCTCTACAATTATCGTCAAAGATTTCACATTCATGGTACTATGGGGAAATTGTTCTCCAAACGTTGTCTGAACAGCTAGTTATGAAATTGGGTAATGACTCGCCAAAGTTACCTTGTTTATCTGAAGTGAACTGCATTTTAATTTGAGATGGTAATTCCGCAATTTTTTGCTGATATCTGGAATCAGAAGAAGTATTCGTTTCCTTTTTAATCTTTTTACCTACCTGCCTGGAAGAAAAATTTGTCCTAGGGCGGGAGGAATTTTTCCTCAAATGCGAAGTTTTCTTCCGAGAAACCCGTATGGGTTTCCTTTGTCGCAATTGCTACGAACGGATGGATGTCTGATTATTACTAATTACTTCTCTCCAGCTTGCGGGTTTCCGCAAAACTATTATGTCAAATTGCTGTCTTATTTTCGTCATGCCGAAATCCTCCGTATAGGCTCCCAAAGAACCAGAATTTGATAGTACGTCGACGGTGTCCCTTTCACAGCGTTAATCGATACTGGAGCCCAGGTCTCCATTATGCGGGCTAACCTCTGTCGTCGACTAAAGATGGTTCTCACGCCTGCTACTACACGAGCCGTACACGTCACCGATGGTAGCACTGTTGCCGCCGTGTACTGCCCGTATAAGTATCACTGGCCACCACATTCCAGTTCTTTCTACAGTTGACCGATTGTCCCCATGACCTTATCCTCAGACTACACTTTCTTAAGGCACATTTCTCTCTTTTCGGCTATTCTCCCGGTACCCTTTGCCTCGAATTTCCTCTTCTCCCGCAAATTCGTGCCGAACGCTTGAGCAACTTCAGTATGACCACCTTCGTCCACCTGCCGCCTAAAGCCTTGACTTTCGTTGATTTGATATCATATTGTCCTGTGCCTGACGGATATTACATCATCACACCTCTTCCTGATGTGCTTTTGATGCGCAATATCGCTGTACCCCGTACCGTCGTAACTGCTGCCGATAACTGGACATGCCTCCACGTCATCGCTTTTGGCCTCACAAAGAAAGTTCTACCCTAAGACATATCGGTTGCCACGCTGCCTGCTATAGCAGATGACCACGTCACGACTTTTCCAGTAGACGTCTGCTCCGATCCTTGAGAATCTCTACAGGATCCAATGTGCCTTGACGCCACATTTAGTCATATGATTGCTACGGACCTATTATCTGAGCAGACAGCAGCTGTATGCCGCCTTTTGTTTTCTTACTACGACACCTTCGACTTCAAGAATCGAAAATTTGGTCAGACTTCACTTGTGAAGGATCATATAAATACTGATAACGCTAGTCCCATTAATCGCCGGCCATATCGAGTTTCTGCATCTGAGCGTAAGGTTATTCAAGAAGGAATGAAAAAGATGCTTGTCAAAAGCATTGTTGAACCTTCGTCGAGCCCTTGGGCGTCCCCTGTTGTATTCTTAAAAATAAAATGGCACGTGATATTGTTGCGTAGATTATCGTCGTCTCAACCGAATTACCAAAAAGGAAGTCTACCCCTTGCCTCGCATTGACGATGCCGTCGGTTGTCTCCATGGTACCAACTACTTTTCCTCAATACACCTTCGCTCTGGCTACTGGCAGAATTCTGCAGATGAAAATAACCAAGAGAAGACCACGTTCAGTCCATCCAACGCTCCAGCAACGTTAGAACGTATGATGGACTCTTTGCTTCAATGGTTAAAATGGGCATCATGTCCGTCCTAACTAGACGACGTTCTTGTAGTTCCCCCTACATTTGGGGCACACCATGAGCGCTTATCAGCTATTCAATACCTCCGCAAGGCTAGAGTCCAACTTAATTCATCCAAGTGTCACTTCGGTCGCCGGCAGCTTACAGTGCTGGGCCACCTCGTCGACGCTTCCGCTGTTCAACCGGACCGGGAGAAAATTCGCGCTGCCACGTCTTTTCCTGTACCTCAGTCTGTCAAAGACGTCTGAAGTTTTGTAGGACTATGCTCCTACTTCCGAGCGTTCGTGAAAGATTTCCCTGCGATTGCCCGACCACCTGTTGATCTTCTGACGAAGAATGTGCCGTTTACGTCGAGTCTCTCTCAAGCCGCCGCATTTGCCCGCCTCACTACCATTCTCCCCACCTCAACTATGCTGGCACACTTTGAACGGGCCTCTACTAATGAGGCCCGTACCGATGCCAGTGGTCATGGGATAGCAGCCGCCTTAGCTCTACGCCAACGGGGAAATGCTCGTCTCATCACCTACGGTAGCCGCCCATTCACAGCAGCGAAGCACGTCTATTCCATTACAGAGCGTGAATACCTGGCTCTTGTCAAGGCAGTTTCCAAATTCCGCTTGTATTTGTATCACACGCCCATCTTTGTAATAACGTTCCATCACGCGCTCTGCTCGCTTTGGGCACTCAAGGGATCCTACCGGTCGGCTTCGTCGCTTGGCTCAGCGGCCATTGTCGGGAATCTGCTTAGCCATTGTTGCAAATGCGGCCGCATCCCGCTTTTCTTCCAATGTTAAAATTCTGCGTGCAGGCAAGGGCAAGGAGCAGCGGGAAATTCTCGAAACGCATCACATCAATATGGAAGGGGATGACTGCGTAAGCACAAATTCTATCTCACCGTTGCAGAAGGGATTAAGTTTGCTATTGCACTGGCGCTACCTACTTGGTATATGTTGCAATAAATGTTGTTTTGTGTGTGGTTTGGCTCTCCAGCGGCGCGTGCTCGCCCGGTTTTCCTGGGAGACTGGTTTTTCAAAAAAGCCCACTTTTATTTCTGTCCTGTGTGCCACATCTACTGTTCTTTGTCCCTTGAGTGGTTTGCATATCAGGAGTACTATACTAGTCAGGCCGCCTACACTCCGGGCGCGTCTCTCTCGTCACCGTCGCCGTGATGTTCTGCATAACGTCCGTGATGTTCTGCACATCGTGGCCATGTGCCGTATGTTGTATGTGCACGTGAGAACGTGCGAGGGTGAGCCGACGATGGGCGGCTTAATCGCGCGCACAAGGGAGGAAAGCGGCGAGGATGCGCACCGTCTCGCACCGCGCGCAAGGCACCAGGGGGATTTGAGGGAGGGCGGTGCTGCATTTGGCGCGGCCGTGCGAGCCCTGTTCTGAAAGTGATCTGCCATGAGTATAGAGCCTAGTGCACCGACGACTGATAGCTTCGTTTGTGCTGTGTTTTCAATGCTTGAATAGCTTTGAAGTGAGAGACAGCAAGAAGGTGCATTTGCTCGCTGCTGCTGCCGCACTTCGTTACTCCAGCTTTCTGACAGCGAGTTTCCGCGGTCATCGAGTGACATGTGTTCATTTTTGCTTGGGCGCGCGTGACACCATGCTTGCTAATTTAGTTCGTAAGTGAATGTTTTCAAGTTCACACAGCTTATAAAGCTACTATCCTTAGTTCGTATAGCTGTCCAGTTTTCTGCTATCGCAATCGATGCCTCGCCTTCCGGGCGAAACTGCGACTCTTAGGAAACTTACCAAATTTCTGCAATTTTTTTTTTAACTTCAAGGCCTTAAACCCGAATTCTGCTTGCCACAGTCACCACAATTCAAGCTTTTCTCTTAAATACGCCAAATATCATTCAAGTCGGCCAGGGATTGGCTCAGAAAAGCATTTCTGCGTTTTACATGCATTCGAATGGGCGAATTCGGAGTTGAGGCCTAGCTAAAGCCTCCTCTTAAGATGTGCTACGAAATCCATTGAGCTTCTAGCTAACAGCTTCCCAAAAAACGTACCTATACCAGTGAAGGACGATCTTAACTGGAATGCCAAGACATTTCTTAGCAGATATTTAGAGCGGAGATTAACTAGATGCTGGTGGCTTAGCGGCTTTGGCGTTGCGCTGCTAAACACGATACCGCGTTGTCAAATCCCTGCCGCGGCGACCGCATTTTGATGGGGGCGAAACTCCAAAACACCAGTCTCCTGTGCATCAGGGGCACGTTAAAGAACTCGAAATGCGGCGACTGATCGCGTATAGCGCAGTTTAACTGCCTTTACAAGAAAGAATCTGTATAGGCGATTATTTGCATAAACCGCTCCCTTTCTTTCATATGTCCCCGCTTGCGTGTGTATGTGAGTGCGTTCGTGCATGCATGTTACCACCCGCAATTTTCGGCCGTATTGTCACCAGCGGAGTGTGACTGTGGCGACGAAGGTTGAGATAGTGCTACCTCAAGGCATGCGTGTAAACGATGCAAGAAACTGAAGATGCACACAAATGAGCAGCATTGAAACATGGACAAGCTAGTAGAGTTCACACGCATTTAGAGGTGGTTCTTACGTACGGGGGTTGTGTGCAACAGATGGCAGCTGCTCATACAGAAAAATGAGCGCGACCTTTCTGTCCTAACTATCGCGCTTCTTTGTTGTCGCTTTCCGCCACAAGAATAGTGGTTGTTTGTCCATGGTTCCAACAAAACATCCTAAAATAAACAGAGTGTGTTTTTTTAGGCTTGAAATGGTTAAGTAGAGCCCAAACACATGTTGTCAGGGATTTGTCAGAGCAATAAAACCCGCCGTCAAGGTCGTTTATTCTTTAGTGCACATCAGGCCAGCGATCGAGTCTGTAGACTTGAGCTTGACAATGTCGTCGCGCCAATCCATGGTTCAAGGAAGCTGGTTAGCTAGCAATAATGTGATGCCTACACCAGGATTGTGTTTAATATCTTCGTCTCGAGAAATCACAAGCGGCTAATTGCGGAAAACCTATGCATTCAACCATCGCTAAAATATGGGTCTTCGAGGATAACTTGACAAAAAGCACCTGCAAGAGAGTGTACAAGAACAAACGGATAGAGCTGGAAAGGTCGCGTAAGATGAGGCGTAGGGAAACGCCAGAGGGCCAGCTCTTGTTATTCTTCTGTTGATTAACGACGTCGCCATAACTAGACTCCCTTACTTCGTCTCGGAATCAAAATTGTTTTGGGTGCATGTCGGTGTGTTGCAGGACGTGATGAAGAGCCTCGTGTGGCGTTACGTCACCAGCGAACAGAGCAAGAATGAGCAGGCGCCCGTTACGGAAGACGACGTGAACGAGCTCAAACAGCAGATCACCTCGTTCCGGTACGACCTGCTCGACGTGCTCAAGGATAACGGCATGAAGATCAACAAAGTGCAGCGCAAGCGAGGCGAAGGTATGTGCTCCTTCAGCGGCAAAGTAATGCCCCCAATATTGTGCGTGGAATAACGCGTGCCATAATACTAGAGCATCTTTCTACGTATTTGATCTGTGCGGATGGATACATGGATGGATGAAATTTGCTGTGATCCTTTAGAGCACGCATTAGCGCACAGCGGACAGCTCTCACGTCGGCACAGAGCGGCCGATCCTCTCCGCCGCGTCGTGGGCCCGTTGGACAGCCCATAACTGCTCTTAGAGGTTGGGGCTGCGTAGAAATGCCTCCCATCGTGAGGAAGTGTTGCTTTCATCGCCACGAAAAGCGGGACACCGCCAGAGCATGTGATCTAAATTCGCGAAGTCATTACATAGTGCATAGTGCATTGCAATTTCGGGGGAAATCTTGTGAGAAGGAGGGAGCTTGGGCATGCCCTGGTCTGTAGAAGCCTTGGTGTAAGAGCCTGACGTCTATTGAATTTAGAATGTGGAAGAGGGCGGATCCTCTCAGCCAAGTAAAAAGTGCTCAGTAATTTTGTTGTATGAGGCAGGAGAGTCCCGATTGTCCGTACCCCCAACATCACTGTCCTCGGTAACTACACGGTCGATGATCCCTCGCGCAGCATCGCGTGCCGACTCATTCAGGTTGGCGGGCACCCTCAATCTTACCCATGTGGGCTGAAAACCAGATTACTGTATGTGGCTCGATTTCCTTGCTTCCAAGTATCCCCAAGGCCAGCTTGGATACGGTTCCTTTGGCAAATGCCCGAACGGCTGATCTTGAGTCACTGTGATCGTTCTCCTCTTGTCCTCCAATAAGGCCATTGCTATTGCAGCCTGCTCTGCGATCTCAGAGGACGTCGTCCGGAGTTCTTCACTTGACTTTCATGGTCTACGCTAAGCGCAGCGAAGGTCCGTACGTCCGCGTAGCGCGATGCGTCGACGAAACTGTTCTCCGAAGCCCGTTCACGAGCCTTATTGAGGAGGGCTTTCACGTGCGCCCGACATCTTCCCACGTTGTGTTCCGGATGGACGTTTCCTAGGATCGGGGCGACAGCTATGCGGTTCCGTTGCTGTTGAGGGATGCTGCAGAACTTTGTCTTGACTATTGTGGGGGCAGAGGGAGGGGGGGAACGCCCAGCTTCTGTAGGATGTGTTTTCCAGCTCGTGTAGCTTGTGTGTTCCTCTCCTGCGCTTCTGCGATATCCGATATCCTCTAGCGTCTTATGCACGCCGAGTTGAAGTAAGCGTTCCGTATGTGTCTAAATGAGGAGGCCGAGAGCTGTCTTGATTGCCTTCCTGATTAATGCGTTGAGCTTATACCGCTCCGATCATTGCCAGTTGTGCTTGGCCGCGACGTCAGTGAAATAGCACAATACGAACGCACGTACCAATCTCACGAGGTTATCTTCTATGAGGCTCTGTTGCCGGTTGGTCGCTCTTCTTTTTAGCCTGACGACATTGTCCGTCTTCGTACTGAGTCACAGCACTATGTGATTGTTAGAGCCACTCGACTCGATCATCATGCCGTTTGTCCGGATGGCATCCACCCTCGGTATATAGTCTCCATCGTTCGTGCGCAGTTTGATGTCGCATTCGGCGAGTGGCTTCCACCATTTGGTTTGGGGCCTCTGCACTTGGGACAATATAGTAGCAGTTCCGACTTCTGTGGTGAGCACCAAAAGGCCCGTTGGCGCGAGGTACTTCTCAGTAGCAATGATCGATTCTTGCAGGGCCGTCTCTACCTGTCCGTCGCTACCACCCGTACACCAGATGGTGACGTCGTCTGCGTATATGACGTGACTGATACCGTGATATGAGAGGGTCTTCTGGGTAGACCAATCATGGCGAGGTTAAAGAGGGTAGAGGGGTAGCCTCTTGTGGCGTCCCCCCAGACCCTATCTTGATCATGTCTTGTCAGGTCGCCGACCTCAAGGGTGGCTTTTCTGTCTGACAGGAACGACTTTCTGTAGAAATGAAAGTGCTTTCCAAGGTTAAGGCTCGAGATCGTGTCAAAAACGAACGAGTGAAGAATGTTGTCAAAGGCTTTTCCTGGCGTAGACCTGTATGGCTCTCGTGTCCCGCGTATTACAGTCAATAATGTTATGCTTGATGAGCTTCATCGCGTCCTGCATCGAGAGTCCGGTCCTGAAACCGATCATGTTGTGTGTGTAAACGTCTTGGTCCTGCAGGTAGCGAGAAATTCTGTTTAGGAATGCGTGCTCAGCAACCTTCCCCACTCACGATGTGAGCAAAATTGGACGGAGGTTGCCGAGGCTGGGCGGCTTACCCGGCTTTGAGATTAGCATGGTGTTGGTAGATTTCCACATTTCTGGTACTTAACCACTGCTCCATGCTTGGTTAATGATGTCCGTCAGGTATTCGATGGAGTTATCGTACAGGTTCCTTAGGGATTTGTTTGTGACCTTATCCGGACCAGGAGTCGATTTGCCATTGAGGTCGTGGAGCGCCTACCTGATCTCCTCAATCTCGAATTCTGCATCGGGCGCAGGGTGCCCAGAGCCTTCGTAGTCAGGTGAGGGTGGTGTAGGTCCCGATGCGACCGATATATACTTCTTCATGAGTCTGGATGGAACTTACTCACCGGAAGATTCACGCTTGGCGGCGTGTAGAGTACGCGCCAGTGTGTTGTGTTTGTTGGATTCAGCTTCATTTCTAGTACTCTGAGCCCTTTTCTATGTTCCCCTACTTATCTGCACAATCCTGCTTCGTTAACGGCGTTCGTGTTGTCCACTTCTCTACTCTTGTGTCCTGTCTGCACGCCTCACTTCTATTTTGCATAATGAGCCACTGAGCAACCGCGGCGGGTACACTTACATGATTATGATAGTATATCTTGAATATTTTTTGCTTTGTGGTATACTAATTTACGCGGTTCAGCGAAGATATCTTCGAGGCGTTCCCTCGAGGCGTATTTAGTAACTGGCGCAAAAGGTTGCTGGCGTCCACTTTTGCTCTACCATCTATGTACACTCGGAAGAACTGCGAAAGTCCGGTCTCGTGCTTCAAGTACACGCTCTGTTTGAAAAACCGGTGCCTCGGCCTAGTGAGAATGGTGTGTCACCTGTTGGTGCAGCGATGCCGAATAAGAAGGTTCGCGTGCGCGAGCGGCGGCTGCTCAAGGACTTCAGCATCACGCTGATGGACGCGTCCGACCCGGACCTGCTGTCGCACCACTCGAGCTGCGCCGACGTCAGCAGCAGGCACGAGGAAGAGACCGAGGCTCGGCCCAGCTACAGTCGGGTGCTGCAGCGCTGGAGGGACTTGGTCAAGGCGCTGCAGGTGTCGCCCATTGGCACCAGCAAGAATCTGGACGCACCTACTCGCACCTCGATGCTCAGGTGAGTTGGGCGGCCGCACGCGGCGTATTGTATGCCCCGCATGGTTTAGGACGATATTACGGCGTATAAAAAACGTGCACCTCGAGCACCGCTTCGTAGAAGCATGAACTGAAGGGGTGCAAACACGATGTTTCTCTTCGCCGCCTCCAGGCTCTTTCCTCCTCCGGCGATGGCTTCTCTCGCGGCGACAAACAGAATCTCGCGCATTTGACAGGTGGGACATCTACGTTTGCGCGTGAAAAGAAAACTCAAATCATGGAATTGACTTTACTGAGGCAACGTATGGACATTGGGGCACGCCGCGCTGCGCGGTATAATTTCGACTACCTGGCGTTTTCTATTTTTGCAGCGGTGCTGTTTGTGGCTAGCGTTCCGTGCATTTTTCGTCTGTGTTAACAAAAAAGTGGGCCGATCCTCGTGATATGCCGAAGGGGTCCAAGCACATACCCCTGGCACTTACCCGTGTGGACTCCGGGTAGGGGGCTCCGGGACCTGCAACGCGCCCTTTAACTACCCTTGTCACACATGGGACCCAAAGAGGTCCCAGACACAAGGGTAAGAACAGACGTTTTTGAAAAATCTTCTTACAATTTCTTTTCAAAAAGGACTGTTGTTTACATAAACGCCCAAGACAACGAACTAGAGCTTTGGTGTTTGTTTTTGAGCAGGAGTGAAGGTGTTTGTTCGTTTAGTGTTTGTTCACATTTGAGTTTGACTGAAGCGCACGTAAGACCTCGACAGAAAATGAAGTAGAAATGGCAGCGTTTGTTTAGGTTGTAAAGAAGCCTGCGTACTGAAGTATATTGCAATAAGATGGCGAGTTGGGCTAGTTGGTTGGCGTTTATATTTCAGTTAGTTTGAAGCACACCTAAGACGCGGACATAGGAAGGAAGTCCTATGCTGTCTACTTCCGTTCTTTGTCCATGTCATAGGTGTGTTCAATCTAACTTAGATATGCACATCAACTTACGATGGCTCAACTCGCCATCTTATTGCAATGTGCTTGTCGGGTTTTGTTGGAAGTTTTCGGGCCGGCATATAGATGTGTGTCAGTGTAGTGTGTCTGCCTAGTGAGTTTTATTTTCTTGCCGTGATGTGTAGCGCGTAGATATCGCTAATTCAATCGGATCTTAGCCCAAATGGCTGACCCACGTCGGCCAGGTCTTAAAACCCCTTTAACTTCGTGAGGTAGCAACACTCTCCTCCTCCGCCTTCATTCCTCCTCGTTTCTCCTCTCTTTCACGCTCCCTCTTCGACGTTACGCCGCCTACACCGCTCGAGCGAAATTGGCGCTGAAGCACGACTATAAACAAACGAAGCCGGGGCCCACGTGATGCTATAGGCCAATAGCGACTTGTCGTCGGCCTCGGCCAGAGCGCGCGAGCAGGAGGTGGCATTCGTGAAAACGTGTGGTTATTTTACGAAGTTTAAGGGGTTTGATGATGATGAAAACGTTTTATTTGAAGAAAAAAAAAAAGGAGTGGGGAGTTAGGAGAAGGGTGGTCGGATTCTTATTCCGGAATTCCGTTGGCTAAGGCCGCCGCCCTAGCTCTTTCCACGAGGGCTCGCTGGTCCTTGAGGGTTGAGCTGGACAGGGCTGCCTCCCATCCTTCCCACGTTGGCTGTTTTATAGCTTCTAAGGCACTATTAGCCTGGCAGGCCCATACCATATGGTATGAATCTGCTTTCTGCCCGCAGAATTTACACTCGGCCGAAAAAGATTGTGGCTCAATAGCATGCAGCTTGACTGGGTTATTAAATGATAGGGTTTGTAACCTTCGTAAATGGCATTCTTCTGATTTGTTTAATCCCTTAGTTGGGCCCGGGTATTTTCGTCGCGATAAGCGCAAGTGTTGTAATACATCTGCATAAGTTATCAATGGCACTGGGACGTCCGAGTCTTCGGTGAGGGAGGAGGAGGGACCCCGGGGGAGAAAAGCTCGGGCGGCAGCGTGTGCACGCTCATTTCCCTCTATACCCTCGTGACCTGGCACCCAAATCAGCTCTTTGCGCGAGGCGAAGACCCCAGATTGTTTGAGGATCCTGCAAGCTAGCGGTGCAATTCGTCCCCGCGTGTAATTTCTATATGCAGTTTGCGAGTCTGTAATGATGTATTCTGAACTAGGATGCGAAGCCGCCATGGCGATCGCCGCCTCTTCCAATTCTGCAATTTCCCCGTGCCGAACAGAAAGTCCATTGACCGTCTGCCCTTGATGCACTACCGATATTGTGGAGACTCCTCCCACCGGACCTGCAGCATCCACAAAGAAGGCTCCATCTAATTTAGAATAGATCTGGTCCATCTTCTTGGCTCTTGCCCTCCTCCTTGCTTGATGATATTCTGGGTGCATGTTTTTAGGAAGGGGCAGTGTCGCTAATCTGCCCCTCCACTCTTTCGGAATGTCTTGTCTTGTTGCCGTATAGTAAGGACAGCTGATATTTAGGTCCTCTAGTACCTTGCGTCCCGTTTTCGTTCCTGCCAATCTGGCATATTGACTTAATAGGTGGGCCTCAATCATCTCATCTGTTGTATTGTGCACCCCCAACTGCAATAAGCGTTCTGTAGATGTTTTGACCGACAGTCCTAGTGCCTTCTTATATGCTGTTCTGATCATGACATCGAAATGTTTTAAATCGCACCTCCTCATCCGAAGGTACGGAGCTACGTACACAATTCTGCTGAGTATAAAGGCCTTGACCAACCGAAGAGTGTCGTTCTCCATCATCCCTCTCGTTTTATTTGTGATACGTGTGATCATTCGCATTACTTGTTCGCAGGATGTACGGAGTTGAGTAATCATTGCTGCGTTGACACCCTTGTTGTTAACCAGTAATCCCAGGATACGCACTGTCTCCACTTCAGGGATCGCAGCGTCGTGCACCCTAATTTTGACTGGAGCTTCATCTTCTCGTCTGCGCATGATTAGAAGTGCCGATTTTTCCGGAGAGCAGCGCAGTCCGCACTCCTCGGCATACTTTTGAACTGTCGAAGCAGCGTCTTGGAGCGCCTCTTCCATCTGCCCCAGACTGCCCTTCGTCACCCAGACCGTGATGTCATCTGCATAGAGGGCGTGCCGAATTCCTTCTATGCGATCGAGTTGCTCAGGCAAATTTATAAGAGCAATATTGAAGAGCAGAGGGGAGAGGACGGCTCCTTGTGGAGTACCCCTGGTGCCCATAGGGATTGGCGGGGACCTAAAATCTCCAATTTTTACATGAGCCTGTCTGTCTAGTAGGAAGTCTCTGATGTATTCAAAAGTCCTTCTTCCACACTGTGTCTTCCGCAGGTTCTCCAGGATCTTTGAGTGCTTCACATTATCGAAAGCGCCCTTGAGATCTAGGGCTAAGATGGCTCTGCTACTGCGTTTGTTGGGTGGGTCAATAACTTCCATCTTGAGCTGCAGCAGTACGTCTTGCGTGGATAGGCGCTCCCTGAAGCCAAACATGGTGTGGGGTATGTAATCGTTTTCCTCTAAATACGCTGAAAGTCTGGCATGCACTGCTTTCTCCATCAGCTTGCCGGCGCATGAAGTGAGCGAAATCGGACGCAGGTTGTTAATATTTACCTCTTTGCCCGGCTTAGGAATAAAGCTGACGTCTGCCGATTTCCACGCCAGGGGCAGCTTGCCAGCTCTCCAGCACTCATTGATATAATCCGTCAGCTGGCCTAGCATCTTCTTGTTCATGTTGGCGAGCAAGCCGACTGTAACTTTGTCATGTCCTGGCGTCGTACCTCTTCTCATGGTTAGTAGCGCCGCCTGTATTTCTTCTACTTCGAAGTCTTTGTCGAGTTCTGGATTATCTTTGCCTTGATACTGCAACACAGGCTCGTCATCTTTGGTCGTACAGAGGTATTTGCTCGTCAGGGCTGCCACCAGCTGCTCATCCGTACCCTCATAGCCGTGGAGGGCTCTCTTGAGGTTCCGCTGCTGCTCTCCGCTCGTCTTGCTGGGTTCGATGAGGCATCGCAGGAGGCTCCACGTCGACTTGACGCCAAGCCCGCCTCTCAATGAGTCGCACTTGATTAACCAGTTGTTTTTGGCTAAGGTCCACGCGTATTCCTCCGCTTGTCGTGTAATTTCAGCGATTTTGATTTTAAGCTTGCGATTGTGTTTTTGCTTTTTCCACCTTCTGGTGAGGCCTCTCCTAGCCTCCCAGAGGTGGAGAAGGTGGTTGTCGACTGGCGGGACATCCTCTGAGGTGTGCAGCGTTCTCGTGACTTTCTCTCTGGCAGCTAGAAGTGACTCAGCCCATTGCTCATAATCTTCAATAGGCGAGTCGAGTTGAGGACCCTTGGACTCTCGAAAAAGCGACCAATCCGTAAGCCGGGCTTGTCCCCTGTGTTTACGATGCTTGTTGTGGTCTAGGCAAATTCGGAGTATATAATGATCACTGCCTAAGGTTTCGTGCGTATTTTGCCACTCGCAATTTTTAACATTTTTGACTAGCGTTAAATCGGGGCATGTGTCCCTTGAAACGCTATTGCCTATTCTTGTAGGATGCTGCGGGTCCGTCAGAATAGTAAGAGCCATATCCGATATTGCTGCTGCCAGTTTCCTGCCTTTTACGTTTTCGTTGTTGTAACCCCAAAGAGAGCTGTGCGCGTTAAAATCCCCCACTATAATGAGAGGCGCAGTTTTTGCAGCCTGCATTGCTTTCCGGAAAATTTCATCGAAGACTGCTCTCCTGTGTTTAGGGCGGCTGTATATGTTAAGTACGTACGCCCCTTTACTGGAACGAGTGTTAGGGAGGATACGAATAAACACATGTTCTATTTCAGCATTAAGTTCGAGGTCTATAGTTGAAGCCGTACTGTCTTTATGTACAAGTATGCAAGTCGAAGTGTTAGTTTGATGCGTACTGTACGACCTGAGTTTAGCTGCCACATTAACGTCCTGTAGCGCGATTACATCCGGCCTCTCATCTAGACAGTCCACATACTGTTGCAGAGATTTCCGCTTACGTTTAAAACCCCTGCAGTTCCATTGTAATATTGTTAACTTAGTTTGACGAGCCATATTGCAAACTGGAAGAGGTCAGTCCTTGTTCTTTACTCAGGTCAAGCGCATCATCAGACGCAATCTGCCTGGTGTCCATTTTTCCTGTCAATCTGGGTGTCTTAGTGCGCGAGCATTCAGCGAATTCTTGTAACTTACGGTCAATCCTAATCTCGTAAGCATGGAGTTTTGAGAGATGCGGCTCTAACATTTTATGGATTGTCTGCTCTGTCATTACTTGTAAGTTCTGCTCAATTTTTTTGCTTAGCGTCTCTTCAATTTTTTCTACGCTAGCCTGTAGGCTTGGTAGCATGCGACATTCCATTTTCTCGATTTCCTCTCGCATGCGCTTTTCCATGCTCTCCATCCATGCACTGAATTTCTTTGTAATTGCGTCCACATCTGCGTGTGTCGTACACTCCTCTGTCAAGGGTGCAGCCGCCAACGCTACGCTGCCGCCCGACGCTCCTCGGCCGAATTCTGACGTACGAGGGGGTGACTTAGTCGCACTACCTGACGGCAGCGGGGGAGGGTTGTCCTCCTCCATCGCCTGAGCTGAGGGTACCTGAAGTGCTCTAGAGTTTCCTGTATCGTTCGCTGCCGTCTTCTCTCTAAGCTGTTGTATTTCTAGTTTGAGCCTTTCGTTCTCAGCCCTAAGTCTCTCATTAGACAACGTGAGGGGAGGGGAGGCAACCACATTGGCCCAGCTCACCTTGTTGCTGCTCGTTTTGTTTCCGGGACTGTGTTCTGGCTCTGGCCCATCGTGCTTGTCTGCTGGACGACCGCCTCCTTTAGGGCCCCCTCTGAAGGCTCCTGCATGCGGTCGAGGCGAAGGGGTCACCCCCTGCGTCCGAGCTTGCAGGTTGGGGGCTTCGCTCCCTCCAGCGTTCCTGGAGTGATGTTGCTGACTGGCTTTTCCATTGACGGGCTTCCGCTTGGCCCCAGTTCCAGCACCGCCTCTCCTGTACTTTTGCGTGCACTGAATTGATCCCGTGGCATGAGGGCCCCTGCAAATGAGGCAGCTGGGTTGACACTCGTGGCCTTCTTCTAGATCCGTCTCGCCGCAAGCCTGGCATCGACCGGCCTGTGGATTAGGGCAAACATCGGCGCGATGTCCCATCGTGCCGCAGCGGGGACAGGCTGGCGTCGTCTTGCGGTAGAGGCGAACCGGCACAGCTTCGCCCCAATAATAAACGTTGAAAGGCACCTTCCGGCCCTCGAACGTGATCGCTGCTACGTTGGTCTCTCCTAATTTTCGGACTCCTACTACTGGAGCCTCTGGCGAATAAATGGCTTGAGTAATATCCGCTTCAGTGGCTGTGGGATCCACTTGAATGACACCACGGCTTGTGTTGTCCGATGACTTGAGGTAGGCTTGAACCGCTCGGGCCTGTCCTCCAAGTTGGAGCTGTTCGATCGCAAGGACCTGACGAATAAGTTGGGCGTTCTTGATGCCAATAATAATTATATTCTGGTCCCAGGCCGGCCAAATAGCGAGCGCCTGCGACGCCCGCGGAATGCCGGCGGCAGCGTACGTTGCTTCCCCGATCTGGTTGCTGCCCTTAAATTGTGCGAGGTTCAGAGTTCCCTTTGGCTTGATGATGACCACAGCGTCTTCCGCTCCGAATTTCGGCATTACTTGTGGCTTCCAGCGTTTACTTTGAGCTTGCTTGCCAAGAGCCAGAGTGGTGACGTGGCCGTCACTGCCGCCACCGTGGCTGCGTTGATGTTCGGAACGGGCGCGCGTCGAGGTGGCTCGCTCCCACTGTTCCAACTTTTTCTGGATGGTATACTCCGTAGTTTCATCAAAAACTGGCGTCTCCGCGGTCGAAAGCTCCATTTCTCGCATGCTGTCTGGGTCATAGCCCCGTACGAGAGCCATGGAGGCCGCGTCTGGTGCCGCGTCCGCGGCTACCGCGCCTACGGCGTTCGCGCGGTTGAAGAATAGAGTCCCGTAGAACTGCCAAAAATTGGCCCACCTGGATAATAACGATGTTCACGGGTTCCTGGTAACTTCACAGATGTAGTCTAACTGGTTTCGGGCGGTGCAGAAGAAATTTTCGGCGGCAGGACATCGATTCGATGGAGCCGACGTGAAATGCGTCCGCTCTCCTTGACAGCTCGCAGCGCCCCTCATCTTAAGGGGTTTTACCACGTCTATGTCAGCACTGCCCTCTCCCTCTGTCGGCGTTCCAAGCGCTTGCGTATCTAGTGTCGTCGAAACGTGACACGTGCCTGTGTTCCTGCGGGGCGGTGATCTTGTCGTCCACGCGAATATATAGAATATATAAAAAAACCAGAAAGGCAAGTTGCCGTTCTCCATTTTGAATTCCACATCGCTTTTGTCGGGGTGATGGGGAAGCCGCGTATAGACCGGACTCACGAGGAGCAACGCGCCTTCGAAGAACGACGTCCCGCATGCGCTTGGCGTTTTGTGCATGATCTTCACCGGGGGGGGGGGTTGCGACAGCCGGCCACAATTGCATTCTCTGTTCCTGCCGGCGCTCTTCGTAGGCGCGTTGCTTCTCGGGAGTCCGGACTACACGCAGATATGATAGCCTTAATGTAACAATAACACAGGTGATACAAGAGTGTGCGTATCTCATGATGACCTCCGATTGAGACAATAAATGTGTTCGTACCTTTCTTCAAAAATCTCTGTCACCTCTGTCTCGTGTGCTAAACATCTTCGCTGGCCATCCACCTGCACAGAGTGGAATGGCTCATGATTTTTAAACCCCAGCTTTTAGTGCGGAGCGCACTGTAGTATCTACAATTGCTAACGCAAAATTTCACGAGCTAATCGCGGCCACCATTTAAGCCAACCCGATCGTTGTTGTCTCCGGCTTCACGGCTGAAACCACGTGGTGGCTAAAATTTCTACATCAAAGCGCCGCGCGTAACTGCCTAAGGCACAGTGTGCGGGACAAACTAGTGATCGAACTTGGCGATGTGCACCCGCTCCAGCTGCAGATACGGATGATGCAGCCGAGATTTGGTATGTATGCCGAGCCGGTCATAAGTCCACGCGGCGACACATCCACAGTGTACAAGTAGCTGACTCGGTGGCTGCGATGGTTGCATTTTCTGCGAGTATACCGCGTGTTTCTACGAACACTAAGTAATATTTAAAAATAGCAGTTCTGAAATAAAAAATTCGGATTGATCCCTCTTTCAATCGGAATCGGTAGAACACGAAAGTGAAACGTGTCTTCACAAAGGCTGTTTGCATGTCTGCGTTGTGAACTCACGGTCTGCTGCAGCGAAACGCGCACGATTTGCGGATCGGCGACAGTGTTGCATGTTGACTCGGCGTGCGGCGTCCTGCTGGCGAGTCACTTTGGCGACAGTACGAGCATTTTCGTCCGACTCCAGAGTGTCTTGCGTAGCCAGTTGAGTTGCGACGGCCTCAGCTTCTAGAATGCGAGTGGCAAAGTTCGCAGTGTGCGCCGCGAACGCGCCAAGGCATTCGGCTTCATGCTGGTATCTCTCTCGCCGGACCAAAGCGAGATTCGCCTGCCGACGCCGTTACCTTTCTGCGCCGCTTAGCGCAGTAGTTTTCTTAGTTAGTGCCATCGCAAGCCAAGCAGTAGGCGTCGTGTAAGCATTGCTGGTGCATGTTGAAGTTGCACACCGTAGGCGACGAGACGCCACAGGCTAATTCTGCGCGAAAGCCAAACCATGTGCTGCAAGTGCCACCACGAGGCTATATAGCGTTGGAGCCTCCGTTGCCCAGTGACTACCGAAGCGCTCTCTGTGGGCGCTCGTTAGTGTCATGATGCTCTACTTCGCTTCACCACTGCTATTTCCATCTCACAAGTTGGTTAGAGCACTGACGAAGGTGCGAGGCGTACACAGGTAATATCCTTGCGCAGCGGTATTCTGGGCTAACTGGCTCATTATCGGGTATACACTGGAGACTAATTTTTGATCGCTACTTAATACGGTACAGCGGCACGTGACATGTTATGACATGCGTGAATGCACGTCGTATATCTAGAATTACTGTGCCGCCATTAACCGTAAAGCCACCCTAACCGTGATTACACAGCCAACATGGCGGCATTCATGGCGTCTAAAGGCGTCTGGACGCCTTCTGGACGTAGTACAGAAGAGCTGCTGTCACCGCATGGCGTATAGCCTGAAACAGCAGGTTTCCCTCTCTCAGTCGTGAAGGCTGTTGCTGAAGCCGGTTTGCGGAAAGTAAAGGGTCTAGCAGGCCAGAAGTCACCGACATCAGAGCGAAGGAAGCAACTAGAAGTAGTACCATACATTCATAAAATTTCCCACAGCATTAAGAAGGTGGTGGGAAGGCAAGGTGTACGCGTTGTGTTTTCCGCACCTTGCAAATTCGCTACCTTGTGTGGGAGGATTGGAAACGAGGGGACGAAGAGAGGGGCCTGTAAAGTTAAACACGTGACACCCTTCATCAAGTGCAACACTGGTGTTGTTTACCGCATTCCGTTGGCTTGTGGTAAAGTCTATATAGGCTAGACAGGTAGATGTGTTAATAAGCGCTTGCGAGAGCATAACCTATTCTTAAGTGGGGACTAGGGAAGCAATTTGGCGGTTCATTACCGCTGTTGCAATAAGTGCAAAAAAAAGTGCGCCATTGTTCGGTCATGTGAGCATTTTAGGGAAGGGCAAGACTAGATACGAACTCGAAATCTTAGAAGCTTTTCACATGGGAAATTAGAAAGAAATTTGTGTCAGTGATACGCCTTTATGTTGAACAAACAAGGAACGTGCTTACCTATCGAGTAGGTGAAATATAATTAATAAAACATTGACATTTATGGACAGGTCTTGAAAGGGGTAGAAGTTGCGCATGCGTCGGCTGTTTTCGCACGGTAGTGTATCTTCAAGGTGTTATCTATGCACATGTCTGGGAAGGAGTAGAAAATACGCATGCGCCGGGGGTTATGTGTGGCAATTAATGTAAATTTCAATAAAGTACAGTTGAAAGTCCAGCGTCCGTCCGCGTCTAACGCCTTTTCCTTGTGTGCGCTTCCTTTGCGTTTCGCTGGCATCCCCAATCATGCACCAACTGGGCCAATAGCTCGCGCTAATTCACCTTAGGTATGCTTTGTTGTAAATATCGAGATCGGCTGTCTGTTATCGCGCTGTTGGGACTACATACACGGTACCGAGTCGTAAAACTGGTTTGATTTCTAGTTGGCAGATGGCGCCATAGCATTAGCATTAGTGATGCGTTGAAGATTCCGAACGATCTAAAAGCGTAATTGTTCACTGCATCATTAATTTGCTACCCCACTCTAGCATGGTACGTGATGACGATAGCGACAAAGCGCCAAGTAGACGTCGAGCAGACGCTGTGGCCCAGGTGAACATTTGTAAGGGCATTCACCCGTATTTCTTGCGAAGGAGAGTGCAAGATAACTGCAAGGAACGCGCACAGGGAAGCGAAGACATGCTGTCGTATCCATGTAAACGCAGCTTATCGTTACGGCGTCAAAACATTGCGCCGCTCCACCAACCATGGAGCATGTAACAGGATGACATGGAGACGCTGAGCAGACGACGCGGTGCGGGTGAGCGCATCTCGAGTGGCAGTCGCCCTTCCTATTGGAAAAGAATTCGTGTAGCTTCCACAGTGCTGCAACAAGGCCAGCTATTTTACTCCTTGGCGGTGACATCACATCCGCTACATCTGTTACAGGATGTCAAGCGTCGAGCCCGGCATAAAACACTTTTGTGTTAAAAGGACCGTTCCTTCGGAGAAATTGCGTGAGTGGTGACGATTACAGGGTGGTGGTTCCCGACGTCACGAGACAGCTGCAGTTGGAGTCGTGTGGATTGACGTCCTTCAGCAGCAACCAAATGCAGATGGCGGGGCCCTTTTTAAGGAGAAGTTGCCTAGCAATGGCTTTCAGTGTCGTTACTGCTGCACTGTGAGTAGGCCGCGCATGCACAGGCCTTCTGAAGAGCAGCGTGAGCACGAACAATAGCAGAGGGTAGAGAAACAGCAGTATGACCAGCAGCGGCGTGCTGTCAGACTCGAAGACCTTCGTGTGCGAGGGGCCGAGTGTCTAACGTACTCAATTGTCTAACGTCGGCAACAGCATCGCTGTACATACACTTTCACGGGGGGCAACGGAGGCGCATTGTTGAAATAATACTTAGTCTCCGTAGAAACGCCATATATATTGCCTTGGACGATCATGGACGATGCGGAGTATCGGTAGGGGCAATGACACCAGGAGTATAAAGCAGGTCGACGTTGCATCAGGTAGAAGCAAGATGGCCATACAGAAAACGTGAAAGTGCGTAACCAGCACTTCGCAAGGAGCCGCCAGCCAAAGTGACGAAGGGCAATGTAGAGTGGGAATAACGGTGGAGACGTCCATAGTGAGCATGTCTGGTTGAGGCGCTCTGTGAGCTTGTTCGTGCGCGATGAATAAGCTAACGTGGACTGGTGACGAGTGGATCACCATTGGGGAAAAGATCGTATATGAATTTGGCAAGAAAGCAACATTGGTTGCAGATGATACTAGACAGAATATTAAAACGGGTGTAGTGCGTGTTCGCAACGGCACACCCCACCACACCACACCACATCGCACCACGCCATACTGTGCACCGGCTCATGTGGCCGCTGCCCTGCTCGAAGAAGAAAAGCGGCTGAAGGCAGCACGACAGGCAGCGAAATACGCCAGGGAGACAACGTGCACTGCCCAGACAGAAGCAAAACCCCTGAGAGAGGCGCCACGCAGCCTGGCGCCATCTCTCGAGCCGACGCATAACCTGCGCTGCGAAACTCACGGACCTCTGGCGTTTAAAAGAGCACACGCAACACTGTCCCAGCATCAAAAGATGACAATGAAGTGTATGGCGCCCTGTATCTGCCTTTCTAACGTCGCCATTGGAAGTGACAAATAAAACTTGAGCGTACTAGAAGTTACAGCTTGAGTGATATTGCCAATGAACAATAGGAAGAACTCGGAAGCAATATTTTTGTAACTTGTTTGGGCAGTAACTAACGTATGTTATGCGTTACTGTACAGAGGGTTGGAGGCCAGAGACCGCATTTTCTTATGTTTTAGTTGGTCTCCCGGATTATCTCGTTTTCTTCTCGCAACTTGCCCGAATGTTCTCGTTGGGTGCCCGTATAATGACTTTGGCTTTCGGCGCAAAATCATTTGAAGGTTGCCGACAGCAGGAGGTAAAAGCATTTCATGCTTGAAAACGTAAGCGCTGGTTGACAGTGGTTAACGCTAACGAGGCGTTTGTTTTTGAGCAGGACGCTGGCACTTAAGTTACGCGCCTAGAAAAAGGAGTTCTATAAAAGCTTTTCCCAGGATACCCGAGAAAAGTGACCAACTGTTGTTTGTGCAGGGAGAAATTGGAGCACCAGGTGAGCACCGAGATTGAGCAGGACGACGACGCACCCTTGGCGACCGTGCACGAGGCTGGAGAGCCTGCTGTGAGAACGGAGCGTGTCAGCGAGACTCCGCTGCTGGACTCGATGGTGCAAGGAGCTGCACCGGGAGAACAAGCCGCTCCGAAGAGCTGGTTGTAGTTGCGGGTCTAGCTTCGCCTGAATGCTCTTATGTAATGCTCCTGCGTCAGAGGAGTCCGGCAGAAGAGGCGTTTCACGGCACGCGTTAAAATCAAAGAAATGCGCAACACCCAAGTTCGATGCCGTTTCCGCTTTCATCAACGCCTCTTCCAGTGACTCGGTACATAAACACAGGACCAGTTGTTGATCCAAAAGCGTAACATGGCCCAAGTAAAGCCTCGCGTCAGTCGCCTGTAGCAGCTAAACGGCACCTAAGGTGCCATTGCCATGGGCTGCGACTCCACGGCACCAGCGCGCGTCGACGGAACGGGGCACAGCTGCTGCCCCGCGCCAGGTGTTGCGGGAGGGGAGAGGGCATCGCCGTGACGTGACGTCACCCTCACTCTCGCAAGCCTGTGTTATCCGCGCAAGCCTGTATTCCTTGTCCGCGCAAGCTCTCGCCTCGGTCTAACTGCGTCTTGGTAAAGCAAAATCAAAAGGCGCCAAGCCACTCAACGTGCTCGCTTCCCCGCGAGGAGCTCATAATCGCTCAGCGCCGTTCAATTGGGCATTAATGCTCTAGCATCTACAACTCATAAGAAGTGCCGAGATTTCCTCGGATTTTCCGCATAGCAATTATGTGGACGCCCCAAGCGATTTTTTTTTTTTCCGCGACGACCCAAAATCAACAAATCGTTCCAGCCGGCCATTTTTTGTTTTCCAACAATTCAAGGATCGGGACTGTACAAAACAAGGGCATGCAAAACGTACCATTCACGAACAGGCACACGCCAGCGAAACACCGTATAATAACCTTTTCAATAACGTGACTCTTCTAGCTAAAATAAACATCAAAACTTCAGTATATCGATATGTACGCGCTTTTGGTTGAAATACTCTCGGAAATTGCGGCATTTCATAGTGTTGAATTAGTTTCAGTGCCATCTACAGCAACCGTTGCATACTATTTCGGGTTGCCATAAAAAAAATACAGAGCAATGGGTCTGCAACAATGTATGCTGCAAGTATTGCTTCTTCTTTAAATGCAACAACTTCCATTCGGCGATTACCACTTAGGAAATTGGGCGTCTGTACGTTGTACTGCGTCAATAAAAGATATGGGACATGCTAACAGAAAATATCTAGATGCGGCACGTCAACCCTCGAGGCCATGACTGCAAAATCAGAACAGTGGTTCTCGGCCAGCTCGTTAGGCTAGTCTGTGGGCGCCGACTATCCACCCATAACCTGTTCTCATGCAACATACGTTCGTCCAACAGACGCTTAGTAATTTATGACGACAATGACAACGTGAAGCTTCGACTTTGCGTTTACAAAAACAAAAGACCAACTTTGCGAGGCAATGTGACGACACTGTACATAGCAACACAGTCTATGGCTAATGTCAGTCCATAGAAATTCTCCCTGTCTCAATGCGTATTGCAACCCACGTATACTTGGCGCGCACGATGCCTGCGTCACTTGGCCCCAGGCACATTGAAGTCTAGTCTATTGCGTAAACCAGGGACATCATAACAGAGGCTCGTGATACGAGTATATCGCGAGGCACGTTTGGTGGAACGATGAGGCAGACGACGAGGATGGCCGCAACCCACTCACGTTGCCCAGTCTGCGCGATAGCAATTAGATTTTGCACGACTGCATGAGAGAGATCTGCTTCCCTATGATTTCACTGCGAAAGAACTGCGGGGTATGATAACCATTCCTAATATTTACAACGGTGCCAGACGAGATTGAACTCTTTGTAGAAACCACCTCGGCAATTTTGCGAATCTTTGAGAGTACAGGGATGATTCTCTCACACGACATACGAATCTGAAATTTTCTCTGCTGGAATGCCGACAAAAACTACGCAGTTTTCACAACAAATATGGGATGTTCACGGCATTAATTGTGTTCAGAGTTGTGTTATGCCTGCGCATGCTTTTTCTTATTTATTTAGGCACAAACAGCGATGATTCAGTCAGAAAATTGCATCAGTACACCGGGTGTTTCAAGCACGGTTATTACCAATAACTTATGAAAAACGGATATAAGCCAACCACCAAAGACACCAATGGCAACATAGGGAAAATTACTTGTACGTACTAATTGAGTTAGTGAAATCATGAATTAATGAAAATGAAAGTGGATGAACAAACAACTTGCCGCAGGTGAGATACGAACCCACATCTTTGAATTACGTGTGTGATGCTCTTACCAATTGAGCTACTACGGCGCTGTTTTCCTATGCACTTTCTGGGGTAGGTATCTTTTACTACTACAACTAACCATTGGAGTGTTATCCAGCGCCACCATTCACAAACCTTGGTGGCGGATGTGGAACATCTGTTGTGCCGCAGGCGTCATGAGTACGTGAACTATTTGGGGGACGGCAACTGATCAATAAACCCACACATGCTACCTGAAGGCATAAATGTTGCCGGACTCAAGACGTCATGTCACTAGATGACAACAAGCAAAGACACTAAGGACAACATAGGGGAAATTACCTGTACTTACTAATTGAGGTAATGAAATTATTAATTTATGGAAATGAAAGTTGATGAAAATATAACTGGTCGCATGTGGGATCCCCCCTATTGTTTCTTCATCCACTTCCATTCCGATTGATTTATCATTTTATTAACTAACTTATTAGGTACAAGCAGCGTACCCCTTGTAGTCCTTGGTGTCCTTGTTGGCTTCTTGTGATATGATTAATAAACATCGGTCACCTCTGCTCCTTTCTTCTCGTTCATTATCAAAAACAGGAAATTAGAAACAAGATGGGAATTTTGGTGGCCTGAATAGCGGCGAACATCAGAAACACTGAGAGTCGTTATAGGCTGCTTAATTGCATGCTACTAATTACCTAATTGGTAAGTCTCACATGCCGTATGTATGTACACTTACTAGCAAAATAGTTTAGAGTGGTGCCTTGCAGTGCATATTTCTTTTGAAAAATGATCCACTTCATCAAAGAGGTTGTGGTTTTTGCAACTCTTTGTAATGCCAAACTCCTACAAAGTATTGTTGCGGCGCTAGGTTATCTCTAACCCGGCTCCATATGGTAGCGTGGCGGAGGCTTCGGGTTGAAAAAATCATAAGCTCGGAAGTTGGGAAATAGATGTTTAGTGGCACTTGAACAAAACATATTTACTTCGTTGAAGAGGAAAAACAGAAAAAAGGTGAACTGTTTCAGTTCAGTTTTAGTTTCAGTTTATTACTCGTTCATAATTTGTTACAAAAAATGGTATACAGACGAGGGTCCCAAAGTCAGAGACTGCACCACGACCCTTGGATTAGAAGTTATACAAAAAAGTAAAGCGGAATACAGAGCAGAGAAAGAAATCATGAAATAAGCAAAATATAACCAAGAAACTGAGTGACGACACACATAAAAGACAAAAGGAAGAGGAAGATGCACAATCAATGGTAATTCCACAGCTTCTAAATAGCAAAATAGCATTGTAGGAAATTAATCAGACAGCAAATAATCCTTGAGTTCATATTTGAAAGAGTACAAGGTAGCTGACAACTTAATGGAATATGGAAGACTGTTCCAAAGTTTAAGCGCGCAAAAAGAGGAAGCCATCTTTCCGTAATTAGTCTGACATAAAGGCAACAAGAAATTTCCTTGTGCTGCAAACTAACGAGCCTCTCGATGAGCCTCGTTTCCATGGCCTAGTGCAGTTTTTCTCTCTCCCCACCGTCATTATAAAAGCTTTGCTCAAACCCTCCCTGCTGGCGGTAGCCAATCGCACACCGGTCGCAACCCACCAAGACGACAGTCAATCAAGAAGCACAAATAACACTGCCGCCTACGGACTATCGGACCGGTGACCCCCACCAAATTCCAGCCGGCGCAAAGGCGGAGAGAGATTCTGGCTAGCGGAGAGAGTCGGCTAGCAGAAGGAGTAAATTATTTACTGTGTACCTTACGTTGAAGCTCCAATCAAACACAGCTATGCGCCCTCTGCCTGTGTAGCTATCATAACGATCATATTCCGCGCTCAATTTTCCCGTTCTATTTTCATTTATCAACATTAGTATGCGTGGAATACACAGTAACTATTTCTCACTCTAGCAGAGCGTTACCAAAGCTTCTTGATTTTTTCTTACTTTTTTGCAGTTCGTTGCGGAGAAACGGGTTTTCAAAGGTAAAGTGGGTTTTCTCTGGATATTCGTCAACTAGTTGACGCCAGCTCTTTCGTGAAGGTCGTGCATGAGCACTGAGCTAGCGTGAGACGGGAGTGCTGTGAACGAATCCTGCACTGTGTTGGCTTTCCTGAACTAGGCGTACTGAGCCATGGCCTCCGAGATCGGGGGGCACGTATCGTTCGCTGCACTATCTCGGAGACCACGATCGAACGGAAGGGCCACGACAACACTCACGTTGCGCTCTGCTTGCTCGGCGTTCTCTTGACACGGCATTGAAGAGAAGCATGCGTGACCGCAGGACTCACGTTACGGCGAGACCTGCAAATGTATGTGTGCGTGTATATATATATATATATATATATATAGATATAGATGTGTGTGTGTGTCATAAACCACAAGAAAGGGAACCGAGGGGGGCCCGATTTTTATTAATGATAGCATAAGAAGCCGGCATACAAAGACGCCAAGGACTACATGGGGGAAATTACTTGTACTTACCAATTTAAATAAAGAAATGATAAATTTTTGCAAATGGCAGTGGATGAAAAAAACTAGTCGCAGGTGGGATACGAACCCACGTCTTCGTATTACGCGTGCGACAGTCTTACCAATTGAGCTACCGCGGCGCCACTTTTCCATCCGCTTTCTGGGGCATTTATGTTTCGCTGCTAGAACTAACCCTGGCTGTGTTAGCCAGCGCCGCCACTCACAAACCTAGGCGGCGGATGTGGAACCTAATTTCTGCAGCAGGTGTCGCGAGTACATTATCCATTTGCGTGACGGCAACTGGTCAATAAACTTACACGGGGTACCCGAAAGTATCAATGTTGCTGGATTTCAGACCGTCGTATTCTAATGAACGAGAAGAATGGGAACTGATGGGCCTCTTTTACAGCGAAGCTGTATATGACAAGCCGATTGATCCGTGCGTCTGTCTGTCTCCTGTATGCCGAAAACTCCTACGACGCAACCGGATGCGAAAGTGCGAAAAAAACGAGAGGCGTGCGATTGGCTGCGCCAGTAGTGACGTCGATGCTCTCCGTCGCAGCCGAGCGTGCGCGCAGCTGTTTCTCTACGGCTCCGAAATGGGTAGGCCATGCGTCATACGTGCCCCTGAGGAGCAGGCAACTTTCTATCAGCAACGCTGCGAGCAGAGCCAGGAAAGAGCTCGCTCAGGCCAAACCGATGCTGACCCGGGCACAAGGACCGGCTCGTTGCAGCCGATCGCAAGCAGCAACTGCGTAGCGAGGATCCGGCAGTCTACCAAGACGTCGTTTAATTAATAGTAGGGATTGACCGAGCGATAAACACGGCGGCCGCACGTTTCAGCTATTTCAGCTTCGCGGGTTAACAGTCTGTACGGAGAGCTAGGGCGGTGATTTTTTATTAGTCACCAAAGAGAACATAAGGAAAAGGAGACATCAATGAGAACATAAGGAAAATTACTTTTACTTACTTAACGAATTAAGGAAATGATAGAAATTATTGAACTGAAAGTGTTTGAAAAAACAACTGGCCCCAGGTGGGATACGAACCAACGTCTTCACAATAAGCATGCGATGCTCTTGCCAATTGAGCTACTGCGGCGCCGCTTTCCCATCCACTTTCTGGGGTATTTATGCGTCACTACTTGAACTAAGTTGTTTATTTACGACTGCATTAAACAGTGCTAACATGTGGGGACAAAACTAGGTGGTTGACAGAGAAGCTCAAGAACATGTTAAGGACCGCGCAAAGAGTGATAGAACGAAAGATGTTAAGGCCTAACTTTAAAAAACAAGGAGAGTGACACTGGTCAGAGAGCAAAAAGGGATAGCCAATATTTTATCCATATTCATTTCATTAATTCACCATTTATTGAATTGAATTAGCAAGTGCAAGTAGTTTGCCCTATTTTACCCTTGGTGTCTTTGTTGTCTTCTTAGGGCATGATTAGATACATATGTATACAGGGTGAGCGACTATCATGCACCAAGATTTAAAGATATGCAAATGACACATACGTAACTAGAACAGTACCAAGGTAATGTTTGCCGTCGCTTGGAGATACTCACATTGTTGTATTTTGTTGTACCTAATTACATAATTAGTCTTATTAATAATTCAACTTGACGTAATACTTCTGCCGAAGCTCACCAGGGGGAGGAAAGTGATTTAATAAAAGGAAAATGAGACATCCACCCAATCGTAGCAATTGATACAGTGGAGACCCATAAGGGCTCCTCGAAAGAAAGGCCTTGAAGTTGAAAAATTCGTCCTAGTCCGGGAGGACTCGAACCCGGGACCACCACCGTTCCGGGGCAGCCGCTACGCCATTTGTGCTAGCCAAGCGGCTAGCAGATGAGAGGGCGAAGTCGAATCCATCAACTGGAAGCAAAGGCAAGGGTTTTACGAAATAGTTCTGCAGAAGCCGCAAGATGGAGGAAAGTAATTAATAAAGGGAAAATGAAACATGCACCGAACAGTAGCGATTGCTTGTGGCAAGGTTGTTGCAAGAAGGTGCAAGGTTGAGTCTACACACATAACACATATGAGGTCCTTCTAAAAGACGAGAAAAAGAAGCGGCATTACACCGGCTTCACATGCAGCGAAGGCTTCGACACTGTTTGATCCCTCCTAGAACCAGATACCACAAGGCTGAGGTTCTGGCAGATGAAAGAAACAGACAGTGCAGACACAAACTTCGTCCTGCCTTTGAAGACCCAGCTTGTGGTGGTCTTGATGAGACTACGGCTTGGTCATGACGGCCTTGACCTTGCATACAGGTATGCTGCCAACATTCAAAGCTTGAAATACTTTTTTGCCTCAATATTTCTTCCGAACAACTAAGAGGCTAGTAGGAGCGACTCACGGAAATATCTTTACGTGCCAATTCATTTACAAGGACATTCGATGTATAACGTCTTGTATGAATATTCTGTGTGGAGCAAAATGAGCAGCACCCAACTGGCCTTAATCCTTCGCGTCATTATGCTGGCCCGTTTTGTGTGTAGTGCACAGCCTGTTACAATAACGTCACCTTTGTTTATATTCGCATCACAGCATGCATGATACATTCTCGGAATACTTGAAGCGAAATATGCAACCTAATACCTGTTTCATCAGAAGCACTGCTTGAGTATATGCACCTACTCGTCATGTAGTAGCACCTAAATATCTATACGGACACTTTCGTTCTCGAGTGAAAATGTTAATAAAGTGAATTACTTTTAATACAGAATCTCTTATGAAAAAGAAACATTCCTAAGAAAACACTTTGGGATGAAAATCGGCTTACAAGCGTAGTGCTATGCAATGAAATTAAAGTTACAAAGGAATTGGTAGCCAAAAGTGGATTATCCTGGCAGCTATAAAGCAAGCGTGATGCAATTTTTAATGGTGCAAGGGTTGCATGGCCAATGAGTGCCGCGGGTAAAGCGCTCGGTCTCCACAATGAGTGTCGTTCATCCTTGATTTAACTATTTCATACCTGTATATCCGAGGAGTCCATAAGACTCGTTATGGTGTCTCAAGGTGCCTCGCTGCAGCAGCAAATCATATCCTAGTGATTTGTTGTATATATCTGTGCCTATACTCGACTGTGAGGTGCTGAATGCAGCCCCGGGGCCGTATTCTCTAACTTTCCGTATTCCATTTTCTTTCCGTATGGCCTTTGGCATGGGTCACGGTTGTTGCCGCTCTGCTGTCAGCGCCAGGAGTTGATGCTTGTACTGTTTCACACTGTTTCATCTCCTGTACCATTTTATAAAGTTAACAGGCATCCAGGGAAAAATGAGGTCATTTTCAACTTTCCGAGAGCAAGCTGATATGTTTTTGACAAACATGGTACATTTTCACAAGCTCTTTCAACTAAAAGAAATATTTATGCCGTACAAAACTGCACCTTTACAATCACATGGAAAGTCAGAATTCCTGAAAATGTCATTAAAATTCGTAGAACGTTTATAAACACTTGGATTTTTTATTAATTTCACATTACAATTTATGCGCGGCACCTTACTAGGCGTGCTGCGGAAACGTGCTTCCTTAGATGATGCAAAATTTCCGCCCAAAAGGAACAGAGAAACGTGAGGAGAAAGCTTCCCAGTATTCACGCAAAGAATGAGGAAAAAGCCCGTAGCGACACCACGTGTAAAGTTGACACACATATTTTCATCACGCTATAACGGTCGTATATGCGGCCATTCCTTCCTTTGAATTTGCATTTATTCTTTCTTGCATGTTTCCGTTTGTGTCCCCGTGAATTGTATTGCGAGCGCGGCGGTACCAGAGTCATCAATTGCTTCCACGCGCGAAGTCTACAAACTATGTCTGACTGATCGCAGACGGCCTTGTTGTGTCTTAAAGCAGGCATAACATTCCTGACTTGCTAGCGTCCGAGTCGTTCCCGATAAGCTAAGGAGCCCATCCCGCCATTTAATTCTTCTCATTAGCTCTGGTGTAAGCGCAGTCCGAACCTGTAGAAAGGTCGAAGACACCTAGCCGTTGTCAAGGTCGCCTGTTTTGCGCGCGGCTCAGAACCATATTGTTCTAGCGGGCCGTCTCCCCACAGTTTGTATTTGTTTGGGAGCGAAAGTTTCGGTATATATGCAAACGACGACCAGAAAACGGTCGCAAAAAGACGGCCAGAGGCAGGCCTCGAGACGATAAACGGACGGGTGTATCTCCGCGCATAGGCGACTTGGGGTTTCCCGTTAAACGCTCAAACGTTTTTCGTTTTTCTTCCCTTCTTTTCGCACACGTTTCAAGTGCTGTTCGTATTCGCCGAAAATATATCCTGTACCTAGCCGCGTTCATGCCCGCATACGTACGTGAGATTCAGGTACCACGATGTTATGACCATTGAAATATTACACTCTACTGTGCTACCTATCGCGATCAGCAAATCAAAACCGATAATGGCGGGTAAAGTAAGGGTCTTTTTTAGGCATGTAAGGCCCTCTACGCTGGTCTTCTCCGAGATAAGGTAGCCTCGCCGCCCACATGATATTCTGACTGAGCTATGTAAGTTGCTCGGTTGCCATATTCAAAAGTTGGAATCTTTGTATGAAATAAAAATATTCTAAGGAACCGCTTTATTCTTGTCGAGTTCATGCTACTACCACGAGCATCAAGCTGTGTTGCTAGTGATGATATATACAGATGAAGAAGATGTACAATGGATGACTAGTGATTAGTGTACGACTAGCGTAAGCAACTGCTCGCTCGTGGAAGGTGTTGTCACGGTGTTGTCACGTTGCAGTAGAATGGCACCGAGACCATGACTGCTAGCGTCCGTGTGAAAGATGGTGGGTGTTGTCGTATTGAATTGGCACAGTACTGGATCCGACGTCAGGGCATGTTTAAAATCCAGGACAGCATGTCCACATTCGGTGGACCAAACGAAGGGCGCATTAGTGGCGAGGAGTTGATGGAGCGTGGACGCAAGCGCAGCGAAGTTGTGTATGAAGCACTGGAAGCAAGAAACAAGTCCGACAAAACTACGCAGGTCTTTTTGACACAGCAGACGGCAAAAGTCGAGAACGGCAGCAAGCTTCCCGGGTTCCGTTTGAATACCTTCTTTGCTGACTAAGTGCCCCAAAACTTTGATGTTTGTTTGGTCTTGCTGGCGAAGCTGCATTTTTCTGTGGTGAGCTGCAGGACAGAGTTTTCAAGACAGGCGAGGCTTCATCAAGACGTTGCAAATGTTGTGAGAACGTGGTTGAAAACAGTATAATGTCGTCGAGGTAGCACAGACAGGATTTCCATTTCAAACCACGCAAGACATTGTCAATGATGCGTTCGAAGGTGGCAGGCGCATTGCAGAATCCAAAAGGCATCACATTGAACTCGTGGGGCCCATCAGGAGTAGAAAACGCTGTTTTTTCTTTGTCGGATTCGCACATCTGTATTTGCCAGTATCCTGATCTAAGGTCAAGGCTAGAAAAATATGCGGTACCGTGGACTGAATCTAGGGCATCGTCGATCCGTGGCAGGGGGTAAACATCTTTGCGTGTGATTTTGTTCAGGGCATGATAATCCAGGCAAAAACACACTGCGCCGTCTTTCTACTCCACTAGAACGGCAGAGGACCAGGGACTCGAGGAAGGACGTATGCTTTTTCGTTTAAGCATGTCTGATATGTTTTCCTCGATGATTTTGCGCTCTGTAGGAGACACGCGATATGGGCGCCGCTGAACAATGCGGGTGCCATCTGTCTGTATCCGTTGAGTAGCGGCGGTAGTCACACCGAGGACGGGCGAATTGACGGCGAACAAGGAAGGGTATTTGCTGAATGATGCGAGGAGATCTTGACTCTGGACAGGTGTTAGGGCAGGGCTCATGGTTGCCAACAATGGTGTGGAAGAGGGATTACTTGTTAGCGATCTTGACTCGGCTGGCACAGTGTCAACAGCGCAAGTGACAGTTGATCCACGAGGCAACAGTCGGGGTTCGGAAGTTTGGTTTAAGGCCGTAAGCAATGCAGAACCCTCAGAGAAGCGAATAAGGCCAAGGGTAATCAGAATCCCTCGACTGAGGGTATGGCCATAGGGTAGATTGAGTACGTCGCCATTCACAATGCTGCGCGACTTGACACTAATATTCTCTTCTCTAGATGGCCAAAGAACGTAATCGGAAGAAGTGACGAGACAAATGCGGTCTTCGTGGTTAGGAAGAGAATTGCCGGTGGCATCCAGTTGTATGAGGCGCTGAGGACAAGAGACAGAAGCGGACGCAGAAGATAAGAAGCCCCACCCCTAGATGAGTTCGTGGGTGTACACTCACGAAATACTGCAAGAGCAGTGTGGTGATTAATTCCATCTATGAACACACGACCAGTACACTACGCGATCTAACGAATAATAGCGCTGGTCGCTGGACGAAGAGAAGGGCCGGAGTCCTCATTGGCCTCATTTACACTTTGATAATTAGAATAGTACGTCTCGAGCTAGTTAATTAATTACAGTTGCCTAATTAAACCTCAGTAACGAAAAAATACTGGCAGCTACTCCACTGTACTGTAAACAATACGCACTAGGTTTTCTTCGAGTAACGCATTGCTATTTTTTGTTTTGTTTTAATGACGCCAGAGATTGCTGTAGTACCTGATCGTTAGTAAGCCGATTCCATTCCGTTACTGTTCTAGGAAAAAAATGAATACTTAAAGCAGCTATTACGCTGACGAAAACGGGTGATTGTGAGATTATGACGTGCTCTTGTAGCGTAACCTGAAGAGAAATATATTAGTCCGTCAGTATTAGTCTTACGATGACCTTTGAATAATTGGTATAAGAACTTAAGTCGGGAAATGCGATTTCTTTCGGATACAGATATGAAACCAGCCCTATTTAACATATCAGTTACCCCTGTGCGTCCATAGTTATTGTTAACAAAACGAACTGCTTTCTTTCGTACTTTTCCAATTTTATTAATGTTCGTTTTTGTAAATGGATCCGAAATCCTCGCCGCATAATCTATTATTGGAAGGACAACGGATTTGTAAGCTTCGAGCCGGACTCTGGGCGTGGAGAGTTGTAGGGCTCGCCTAAGAAAACAAATTTTACTGTTAGCATTGCTTATAACCTGTACAATGTGTTTTGTCCAGTCAAGGTCGTCAGTAATCCATAATCCTAGATATTTGTATTGTGCAACGAAGATATCTAATGAATATGAATGAAGATATCTAATCTTCATTCTCTTACTTAAATTGGTTTCTCTACCTTCATTATTAACATAATTTGTCCATGACTGTAGCGTCTCTTAACATTCACCTTTCAGTTAGTCTGACTACACAATCGCATACTAGTCTATAGTCGTGTACAACTTTAGAAAAAAGGGAACGTTTACTCCTCCGAGGCGGATGCACAGGAGCATCCACCAATGGGCGCGCACTCTGGACTGACGTCATGAGCCGGACCGCCTGTGACCCCGCCCACGGAGAAGATGGCAGCCCGCGCTTCGAACTGGGCCAAGTCGAGTCAGCTGTGCGCGTCAGCCTCTCGTCACAGTGAATTCCCAAACTGTTTGTGATGATCTATCATGTCAGAAATATTACTGCGAGCTTACAATGCGGCATTTGTGCCGCGTGCGTTTATTCTCAGCCGTGATTCAGGCGAAGAAACATTGCAGCGAGCATCACTGACGCTGCGCTACGCTTTGCCTGAAAACGGGATACCGCGGCGACCGCTGCAAATACACACCCTGCCTGTTTGTTCCAAGTTCTTTTTAATTTCTTACCCATGTGAAGTTACGATGAGAAAAGTTTGCCAAAGTCTGGGGCCTACTGTCAGTGGCGGGTGTGTTCGTGTAGTGTGTGGCTCTTCTTCTCGTGCTTGAATCCGATCTCGACAAGCAGGCGACGCACAGTACACTGCTTCAGTGATGGGAGATCCATACGCTTCGAGAACTCGTTAGTTATCATCTCGACCGTCGACATCTCGTTGCGGCGAAAGAAATCATGCACACATGACCTCAGCGCGCACAGCGTGAAGGTGTCATAATTCGTTCTGCGTCTTCTTTTCTCCGCATTTCGTGGGCGCTTTCGCGACGGCGTCGACAGTTTGCAACCCGAAATATGCGACGCTCTGACCTCCCTCCTCACCTTGAACACTGTGCTTTCACTAACACCGAGCATACCGGCGACAAACTTGGTCGTGTCCTCCACGCTGTGTTCAGGCTCCCTGTTACGCCAATACGTGTAGCAGTCGAGGATCATGTTGCGTGAATCGCTGTTCAGGATGTGGCCACTCTTGTTCTTCTTGCCGAGGCTCCTTGGTGGTGTGGATATCGAGGCGACACAAGGCTCGTTCGGCAACAAGGGATCGCATTCCGATGTCACCTCGCTGGGTTCCATGTAGGAAAACTCGCACGGAATGCCTTGCGCGAATTGGTGAGATTGCAAACTTGCAAAAAAAAAAAAGCGAGAAGGAAAAAGCTTGCGACAACACAAAACTAAAAAACATAAATTTAATGCTATTTAATATCAAGAGCATTTATTTAAATCTATGAATGAAGTATTTTCGTACCTTTCCTGTCTAGAGTATTCACGCCCCAGGTTTGTAATTGTTGCGATAAATACATTGTGTTATATAAGTACTTGTTCAGTAGCAGTTGATTCATTTTAAGCTCGGAAAAGGAGTATTAAATGTGCCGTGTATATGTAAACGAGCGCAAAAGCCATGCAGAGCTGCGCTTTCTACTTTTGTCACTTGCAATGAAGTTTAAGAGCAGACGACGGGCAGCGTTGTGGAAGACACGGAGTTATTTTTCTGTCGCGATCCGGCATGTGCTGTAGCTCATGAGAGCTCTACTAAACCAGTCATCAAAATACAAAGTTTTATTTGTACCGAGAATTGCGCATTTCCGAAGCATGATTTTTTGAGCGGGATTATTTTAGTCGCGGAGGCAATCGGCTGTCGCGCTTCGGTCATCCGGGCGGGGCCTCCCCTTTTTTCTAAATTTGTACTAGCTGGCTTGCAGGCATACTGTTGCAGTATCTAGCTTGCAGGCAAACTGCGAAGAAACCTGATTTCCACTATATCTGCTCGACTGTCAATGCGTGGTCGAACTGCGCATGGCACGGTACAAGGACAACTGTGAGCACACCGGAGCTTATAAAAGCATCGCACCGTGAGCTATTCTTCAGTGGTACCGGCAGCAGCATGGAATGCACTCGCTTCAAAAGCTTATGCTCTGCTTTGCAGATTGTTGCATGCACCGGAATCTTCTGCGTTCAGGACGGCCCATCCTATTCAAGCCATCTCGATAGCCTACCTTCTTGGCCGGTCAGCGGATGCTTTATCAATGCCTCGTGCGGCGAGGCAGCTTGCAGGGATACTGCGAAGAAACCTGATTTCCACCATATCAGCTCGACTGTCAATGCGTGGTCGAACTGCGCATGGCACGGTATAAGGACAACTGTGAGCAAATCGGAGCCTATAAAAGCATCGCATCGTGTGCTACTCTTCAGTGGGTCCGGTGGCAGCATGGAATGCACTCGCTTCAAAAGCTTATGCTCTGCTTTGCAGGTAAGCTTGAAGTACAATTTCAAGAGCTATAGAAGTGACAATCGTTTTCTATTACTGCTGCCGGGCCCCCCTGCAGTCCACATGAATGTGTTTCTCTCGCTCGGAAATTATTTAAGGATGCTGTTGCTATTGCGCGGTGATTTGGATACTAACCCTTGCCCCGAGATAAAAAAAAATGTTGCTTGAATTACTCTCAGGATAAACACAAACAAATATTTGCCAAGAGCTAGCGGGCCTTTCCTCTAGGGCTGCATCCTTGGAAGAGCGATTAACTGGTATAGAGCAGTCTATTGCGCCAATTGTTGGTGTTGGATCGCGCGTGTCTGAGCTTGAAAAGGCTGTAACAGACCTTCGAGAGATCGTTAATAAATTGGATCGCAAAAACGACGATTTAGAAAACAGGTCCCGAAGAAATAACTTGCTTATATTCAGTCTTGCTGAAAGCTCCTGCGAATCTTCAGAGGGGTTGCTGGAAGCGGTAACCGAACTGATTATATCGAAAATAGAAATTAATTGCAGCGATATCGAACGCGCTCATAGGGTGGGATTGCGAAAGAGCAATAATCCAATACCTGTAATTATTAAATTGCTGGATTTTAGAACTAACATCGCTATATTAAGTAATGCAAGAAAGCTGAAGGGCACAAAAATATTTATAAATGAAGACTTCTCTGTTCGCGTGAGGCAGGTGCGTAAGGAGCTGTGGCAAATTCAGCTGAGATAAGGAAAAATGCGCAAAAAGCCCAGCTGCACTATGATCATCTCTTGGTGGAGAACGTTCGGTACTCTGGGGATGATAGCAAGAAAGCTATCATTAGAGAAAGCCGTCGATTGACTGCTATAGACAATGATTGACGGTTTCAAGCGCAATGCTTCACGCTTTTGAATTTGAATGCACGTATCCTCCTTAATAAAATTGAAAGCTTTCACTGGCTTATTGAATGTCATATTCCATCAGTTATTTGCGTGACTGAGACTTGTCTAAAGGAATCCATTCTTGATCATGAATTCTTGCGTCCTGGTTACACGGTTCTAAGAAAAGACAGGCCTTCTGCCCGTGGTGCCAGAGTAGCACTTTTATTAAAAGGGGTATTGAATTCTCTTTACTACCTCAACATAATAATGTTGAATCAATATGGTGTAAACTAAAGCTTGATGGTTTCGCTATTGTTATCGGTACTACCTACCGTCCCCCAAATTTCTCCCCTGACATTTTTCAGCTATCACTGATTATATGGTCGGACAAAAGCTTAACTGTTCTGAACTAGTACTAACCAGTGACTTTAATGTACCCGCTCTACATTGGTGTTCGTTATAATGAACTGGCCTGATAGGATAATTTGTTATTCGTTAATTGACATGTCAGTAGCTTTTGATCTAACGCAGCTGGTTGTTGGTGCAACGCGTGAAGATTCTATCTTAGATTTTATTTTTGTCAATGATGAATTGGTAAAGAATGGATATCAGTGCCGTGTTGTTGACGGAATTTTCGACCATAAGGCTGTTATTGTTCATCTAAATGTTGCTTGTGTACCAGTACGACCAACGTTTAAAGCTGTCCTGAATTTAGAGCCTGCTGACGACACTTCTAGTATTGCCAAACTTGCATCATGTTTTGATGATCTTGTGTCTTGTAGTGAACACTAAAGTGTTGATATGTTGACTAACCAATATTATAGCGTAGTTAATGAGTGTACAGCGCAGTTTGTTTTTCAAAAGTGTATAAAACGTCATGCTACACACTCACGGTATACCAGACCAATTATACACCTCAAACGTCGCATGAAGCGACTGCGAAAAGGACGGAATGCACAAAATAGTGATGGGGAGTTCCTAAATAAATTACTTAAACCTGAACTAAAAGTCAAAATTAGTGAAGCTAGAAAGTTCTATTTTAATACCACATCATCGTCTTTTATGAAAAATAATCCACTCAATTTTCGAAAATCATCAACCTTGCTACCTCCTACCCGTCATCCTATGTATTAAATGATGTGTCCTGTTGGGACCCTTCGACAATCTCGGAGGCATTTATAGGCTATTTCAAATCTGTTTCTCGAGACGACAATGGTACCACCCCCGACATTGATATTATCCAGGAAATGGCTCTGTTTCCAAGAATTGAAATGAGCTATTCCGGCATTTATAACCTTCTCTTGGACATCGACATTACTAAGGGTGCCGGACCGGATGGTATACCAAACATGTTTTCGGAGCGCTATGCAGAATGGAATGCTCATTACCTAACCATAATTTTTTTGTATATCTTTAAAGACATGTACTGTACCGGCCATTTCGAAAATCGCCAATGTAATTCCTGTGTTTATATCGGGTAATAATCAACTCATTTCCAACTACAGGCCTATCCCATTACCGTGTACTTGTTGCAAACTCATAGAGCACATAGTTCACAAACATGTCCTTCAGTATTTCACTGCTAATAACATATTGTCGCAGGATAAACATGGTTTCGTCTCTGGTTTTTGTACAACTACTCAAGTCAATGAATTCACTCATGGTATCGCTTCGGCTCTAAATAATCGAGATCAGGTTCATGCCATATTCATAGATTATCGCAAAGCATTTTATATGGTGCGCCACAGAAAACTTCTTCTTAGGCTAAGTAAAATTATTAACGATAACACAATACTGGGCTGGATAGCTGAGTGGCTACATTTAAGGTCTCAGTATGTTACTTTTAATCATGCGCTGTCATCGTTGGCCACAGTCACTTCCGGGGTACCGAAGGGCTCGGTCCTTGGACCCCTGCTGTTCATTATTTACATTTAAAAATATGGGGTCTTACGTGCCAGAACCACTTTCTGATTATGAGGCACGCCGTAGTGGAGGAATCCGGAAATTTCGACCACCTGGGGTTCTTTAACATGCACCTAAATCTAAGCACATGGGTGTTTTTGCATTTCGCCTCCATCGAAATGCGGCCGCCGTGGCCGGGATTCGATCCCGCGACCTCGTGCTCAACAGCCCAACACCATAGCCACTGAGCAACCACGGCGGCTCATTATTTACATTAATGATGTCACACAGGTCATTAGGGACAACCCAGTGAAACTGCGGTTGTACGCTGACGACTGCGTGCTCTATACTAGCGTAACTGACAGACAAGGTGAAGAGGTTCTTAACAATGTATTTTCCTCCTTTTGTGGTTAGAGAAACGCGTGGAAAATGAGTATTAATTACTAAAAACTGTGCAAATGTTTTTTGCTAATAAAAAGCAGCCGTTAAGTTTCAGTTATAGTTGCAATGGGCACTACCTAAATTCTGTTATCATCATCATCATCATCATCATCATCATCATCATCATCAGCCTGCTTACGCCCACTGCAGTGCAAAGGCCTCTCCCATACTTCTCCACCTACCCGGTAATTCCAAAAGATACATCGTCATGCAGATGACACTGTGTAAATAACAAACAACAAACAATAAAAATACAACGCATTCCAATACTGAGCAAACTGATAACAAGAGAATCATGAAAGCAAGAAAGACGTAAATATTGTCATATGAAGAAGCGTATACAAAGAATTCAGAAACGCACAGCAACACAGCACAAAAAAAAATTAATTCAACAAAATTTAATTCAACAAAACGCCTGACAGAGCATTTTCAAAAGAGGATTGCGAGGCTAAGACAACTTCTTCTGGCAATTTATTCCAGTCATGCACTGTTTTGGGAAAAAATGAGTTTTTAAAGACATTTATACAGCACTGATATTCTTGAATCTTTAAAGAATAATCTAAACGGGAGGATATATAGCTGGGAGGTTTCATGTATGAATCTTTAGACAAACCTGTTGCGCCTATAAAAATACTGTAAAATAGCTTAAGTCTAATGTATTTGCGTCTGTCTTGCAATAGAGGCCAGCCCAAATTTTTGCACATCTGAGAGCTGCTTTTGGTGAAATCATAGTTTGTGGACACAAACCTTGCTGCTCGCTTTTGAATTCGTTCAAGTTCGCTGATAAGTGTTTTTGTTTCAGGGTCCCAAGTCGCACAACCATATTCTAATTGGGACGCACGTTTGTCAAGTAGAGTGTTTCCTTCAAATCAGTGGGTGCCTCCTTGAAATTGCGTTTTAGAAAGTTTAACTCACGGCTAGCTTTGGCAGCAATATGGTTTACGTGGTCGTTCCAAGAAAGGTTGTTTGCGTAGATAACACCCAAGTACTTGTAATTCTTAACAAATGATAAGTTTCTGTGGCCTAAAGAATACTGGGTAGGTAATGGATGCTTTTTATTTGTAAATTGCAGAACTTTACATTTTGAAAAATTTAATCTCATGTTCCATGTTTTGCACCATGCCAAGACAGAGTCAAGGTCGCTTTGCAATTCATAAGAGTCGCTTATACATGTGACGTCACGGTAAATGCAACAATCGTCGGCATACAATCTGACCCGACTGGAAACCCGGTCAACCATATCATTGATAAATATTAAAAAAAGAAGAGGGCCCAAAACGGATGCCTGGGGAACACCCGATAAAACTGCAATATGAGATGAACTTGCGCCTTCAAGAATAACGTGTTGCTTTCTACCAACGAGGTACGCTTCGAGCCATTTCAGCAGGGTGGGTGGAACTTTGAGGGTAGAGAGTTTCAGTAATAATAAATTATGTGCGACCGAATCAAAAGCTTTTTGAAAATCCAAAAATATGCAGTCAACCTGGTTACCATTGTTAATTGAAAAAGCGATATCGTGCGCAAACTCTATCAGTTGCGTGTCGCAAGAAAATCCCTTTCTGAAGCCGTGTTGCATTGGACAGAAAGAGTTGTTATCCTGGTGGTGCTTAAATAGATTAGTGTAAACGATGTGCTCTAGCGATTTGCATATGACACTTGTAAGGGAGATAGGCCTATAGCTTACAGTTTTTGTTTTGTCGCCACTTTTATATAGAGGAACTACGTTGGCGCTTTTCCAGCCATCGGGCAAAGCGCCGACATCCATTGATTTTTGAAACAGTGTTACTAAGAAGGGAGCAACAGAAACTGCACAGTTCTTCAAGATGCAGTTCGGAATACGGTCAAGACCGGGTGCCGTGTTTACCTTGAGCTTCTCCAAAAGTAACACTATTGCATGTACTGAGAAATATATGCCACTCATCTCCGTTAACTCATTCACAATATGTAAACAGTCGGTAGGGCATGTCGATAGAGAAAAAACTGACTGAAAATAACGATTAAACTGTTCAGCCTTGCCTTCCAGATCCGAGCTATAGTTGAAGTCATCTATAATATCGGGAATGTTGTCTCTGACGCGCTGCTTACTTTTTACATATTTCCACACTTGCTTTGGATTATTCTTTATTTTCCCACCAAGAGCACCCAGATACGCACGTTCGGCCCTGCGCATCTCCCGCGTTATAATCTTGTTAAGCTCTTTCAATTCACAATGCAAGGAAGGCTCTGGTGATTGACAGTACCTACGATATAAGCGGTGTCTTTTGTTTATCAAAGTTCGAATGGCGGCGTTCATCCAAAGCTTATCTGTTCGACACTTCGACGAAATGGTGCGTTATGGAACATACGTCCGGATTAAGGCCAGGAGTTTTGTCTTCAGTAGGTGCCACGTGGAATGTATATCAAGTCTGGAACTGTGATGTTTAAATTCTGGGAGAGAGGCATCGAGTTCATGCAATAGCGAGACATAGTCTCCTCTGTCGTAATGAAATACCGTACGTGGTGGCGGCTTTCTGCGGTGCCCGGAAAAACAGGATAATCTTGCGATTACCACTTCATGGTCGCTTAAACCGGGAATTGTGGTGGTTGAAGAAATGAGCGTGCGATAGTTGCAGAAAATCAAATCAAGTACATTTGCACTACTACAGCCTATTCTAGTTGGGCATTCCACAAACTGAAATAGGGAGTGAGTGTTAATCATTTCATGAAAAGCAGTACGAAGAAGCGATGTGGTCTTTATATTCGGCTTAAGGGAGGCCCATTCTACATTAGGTAAATTAAAATCACCACCTAAAATAACGTAAGATGCATCCAGGGTTAGTAGGATGTTGCTCAATTCAGATAGAGGTTGCGGTGTTTTAGGGGCTGCAGATCTGTAAAATGAACCAATAGCCATTGAGGAACAGTTAGCCAGTATGACCTTACACCAGACCGTTTCGCATGTCTTGCTTTCTGTGTTAAGAGGTATGCTGTTCAGTCCATTATCGACAATTACAAAGACACCAGTGCCATGCTTGTTACGGTCCTTGTGGTATACGTTGTAACTAGGCGGAAATATCTCGCAGGTGCCTATTGTTTCGGCCAGCCATGACTCGGTGCCAATGACCACATGTGGTTTGACCAATTCCAAGAGTTCAGTAAACTCTTCTTTTTTGTTCTTGAGGATGCGGCAGTTGACAGCAATAATTATAAAGTCGGATTTAGGATCTGCTCTTTTCTGCGATGCAGGACTCCTTGATGGCTATTGGTTTATGCTTTTCACGGTATCAGTAGCGCTGTCGTACACCTAAACTTGTTTTGCCAACTTTAGTTTGTTGACATTAAGTTTGAAGTCACCGCCACGTTCCCTGGCGAACTGTATCAGCTTTTTCCGCTCATGCCTTACTTTATTCGAGTAGACTTCACAGATAGCAAAACCGGTATCTTTTAGTTTTCAGGCAGCTGCAAGTAAGCGTTGCTTGTCTTTGAAAGATAATAATTTCACTAGAATCGGCCGCTTTTTTTTTTCTTGCGAGTAACCCCCAAGTCTGTGCGTTCTTTCCATAGCCATCGAGTTAAGTTGTACACTTAGTTTCTGAGCGAACAAAGTCAGAATCCGTTCTTCACACAGTGCCCATGTTTCGTTCTCGGAATCTTGGTTGCCATGAAAGATCAGGTTGTTCCTTCTTGCTCTGTTATCTAGATCGTCTTGGCCTTTGTGGACTGTCGCAAACGAGGAAGCAACCGATTCGACACGAGACGAGATCATTTCTATCGATTCTTTTAACTGTGGGACACATGATACGCGGTCTTCAGCGCACAAAACCTTGGCTGCGAGCTCCTCTACTTTTTGTTCAATGGCCTGCTGATTACTTCGAAGCGAATGAATTTCGTCAAGAATGTCGGATTGTTTTTCCAAGATTGATGGTATCTGCATAATAGCCTTAAACATTTCCTGTTCTTGTTCTTCGGTAAGAGGACCAGGATTCAACTCGACATCCCCGGCAAGCAGTAAGAGCAACTTTGAAAACAGACAAAAAATGGCAATAGAGCAGCACAATCTTAAACAGAACACGCGACATGCAAGCATGTACAGGCATTGGATGGAATCTGACGCCAGTTTTCTAAAAGGTTTGCCATTTACACAACGATTGGAATAACCAACCTGTAGAAACACGAAGCGTAAGTGCCTGGCAGCCATGGCGGCGCCAGATCCCCGAAAGGTCGGCTGCGGCGGCTGCTTTAGTACTTCATCTGAAGGTGACCATGGTGGCCAGCAAGCGAGAGAAACAACCGCAGGCAGCGCTGTCATGTCCAGTGGTGATTTGAAATCCAGGGTAGTGCAGATGAAGGGCGGGCACATACAGTCCTTGCAAGCGATGTAATCAGGTACGGGACACGTTGCATCAATGCTGCCTCGATAAGCAGTCACCATCTGCATAACCTGTATGAACACGAAGCGTAAGTGCCTGGCAGCCATGGCGGCGCCAGATCACCATCGGTTATCTTACCTCCTCATTACATGTCCTATTTCAACTAAGATGTCATTAACACGCGTTTGTTCCCTCACCCAATGTGCTCTTTTTCTTATCCCTTAACGTTATACCCATCATTCTTCTTTCGATAGCTCGCTGCGTCGTCCTCAATTTAGGTAGAACCCCTTTCGTAAGCCTCCAGGTTTCTGCCCCGTAGGTGAGTACTGGTAAGACACAGCTATTATACACTTTTCTCTTGAGGGATATTGACAACCTGCTGCTCATAATCTGAGAATGCCTGCCACACGGACCCCAGCCCATTCTTATTCTTCTTATTCTTCCGTCTCATGATCCGGATCCGCGGTCATTACCTTGCCTAAGTAAATGTATTCCCTTACCACTTCCAGCGCCTCGCAACCTATTTTAAATTGTTGTTCTCTTCCGAGACTGTTAAACAATACTTTAGTTTTCTGCAGATTAATTTTTAGACCCACTCTTCTGCTTTGCCTGTCCAGGTCAGTGAGCATGCATTGCAATTGGTCCCCTGAGTTACTAAGCAAGGCAATATCATCAGCGAATCGTAAGTTACTAAAGTATTCTCCATTAACTCTTATCCCCAATTCTTCCCAATCCAGGTCTCTGAATACCTCCGGTAAACACGCTGTGAATAGCATTGGAGAGATCGTGTCTCCCGGCCTGACGCCTTTCTTTATTGGGATTTTGTTGCTTTCTTTATGGAGGACTACGGTGGCTGTGGAGCTGCTATAGATATCTTTCACTATTTTTGCATACCGCTCGTATACACCCCGATTCCGTAATGCCTCCATTACTGGTAAGGATTCGACAGAATCAAACACTTTCTCGTAATCAATGAAAGCTATATATAAGGGTTGGTTATATTTCGCGCATTTCTCTATCACCTGATTGAGAGTGCCAATATGGTCTATTGTTGAGTAGCCTTTACGAAATCCTGCCTGGTCCTTTGGTTGACAAGTCTAAGATGTTCCTGATTCTATTTGCAATTACCTTAGTAAATACTTTTTAGGCAAAGGACAGTAAGCTGTCCCTTGCTTAATTCTTCTATTTTCCCTCTTACTGCTAACTCATTGATCGGCTTCTTATGCACCAGTTCCTTCCGTTCCCTCCTCAAGTCTAGGCTAATGCGAGTTCTTGCCGTCATATGGTCACTGCAGCGCACCTTGTCGAGCACGTCGACATCTTGTATGATGCCAGAGTTAGCGCATAGTATAAAGTCTATTTCATTTCTAGCCTCGCCATTCGGGCTCCTACACGTCCATTTTCGGCTATCCCGCTTTCGGAAGAAGGTATTCATTATCCGCATATTTTTCTGTTCTGCAAACTCTACTAATAGCTCTCCTCTGCTATTCCTGGAGCCTATGCCATCATAGAGTTTCATATTAGTACACCTAAAGGGAAATCTGGCGCTACGATCGTTCAACCATCATGGGAATGATGGGAAGTACAGGCTTCAGATTGGCATTCTGTCGACTGGCGAACTAGTCTACAAGCATGTTTTGGCAGTTTTGGTTTCGCTCCAAGCGCAATTGCTGCAACCTGCAGTGCGACAGTGCAACTCAAGACTCTCTACCTTTCTTATGTTGCTCGACGTGGCGATAGCGCGCTGGGCCAGAGGCTGAGATGATTTTTGTGTCGCGGCGTGGTGTCGAAGCCCTGACGGGAAAGCGATGGCATCGTAAACTTTCAAAGAACGTGTTTTGACCGTTAATACCTTGATTTGTTAAGTGTTAGGTTGACGCTGTAGCGTTCGTTACGGGCTTTATGAAACTTCAGAATAGGAAAAAGAAGGCACTACTGATACAAGACATAGACCGTTGTACTTCTAGTGGCTTGACAATCAAATTTTATTGAGGACTTCATTACGCATTGCTCGTCTAGGTTCTCATTGAAATGCGTGTTTTAGGACTTTGATAATGCAAGCTTACTTGTGGTAGGAAAGGTTGCTGCTTCCTGGCTGTAGTCTAGTGTCGCAAGATGTGTAAGTGCAAAACCAAGCCATAACGCTTCGGAAGCGGTACGTCAATATAAAATATGATGAAGCATACTCGTAGGACGCCACTAGAGTCCTAGATAGCACTATAGCAGATGTGCTTAAAAGTACTTGAAGACGTTCAGCAATCGCGACAGCCGACGCAGCCTTTCGAAAGTGCGAGAAAGTTCGCAAGTGCTTGTCGTCTGCGAGAAAAGTCTGGCGTTTGCAGCGAGCAGGCGTCGTAGCCGGCTACACTTCTAGCATTCCTATCAAGGGCGCAACACTTTCTCACAATACAACATTTTTATTTCCACAAATACTTGATGAGTATCTTTATATGACATGCACGGTTGTTATTGCTCTTGCAAAAATAAATACATAATTATTCGTTAAATCGGGAACAATATCGCACAAGAATGCATACCCTGGTGTGTACTGGTGATAAGCCATAGTAAACCGTGCTTCCATCTCAAAGTCATACAATGTTTATGTAATGTGTTGTACATTATATAATACACTGCAGAAATAAAATTTGATTTTACGCGATAACACTTGAGTATGGCTTCATTTACTTCGCCGCAAGCAAATGCCACTAGTCTAAAGATCGAAGTCAATCCGAAGCCTGTACTTCCCATCATTCCCATGCAGGTTGAGGCAAAGTTTCCGCTAAGCCCTGGTAGCACAGGACGTGCCCACTTTTTAGCACTGTACATGCTTCTTTTGTCCTCCTAACTTCACTGTGCCCTGTTATATCCCATTTACTGTCCTCTAGTTCCTCCAATAGCACTGCTGGGCTCGCCTCACTAGATTAGCATTAAACGTTGCCAGGTTCAGATTCCAATAGTGGCCTGTCCGGAACCAGGGATTCTTAGCACCCTCTGCTGCGTCGCAGGTCTGACCGCCGCCGTGGTGAGTTGCTCCGCAGCAGCTGGGGACTGAGGGCTGGGGTTTGACTGTTGTATTCATATAGGAGGTTGCGGCCAAGTACTGCACCAGGGTGGCCAGTCCTGCTCTGGTGAGGGAGTGTGCTATCCGTTCTGGTCACCGGGATCAGGCCGCACTCCAGGCCTTTTTGTGCAATTTTATCAACATGCGTATTTTTTTTTAATCCGGTGGAACATTGCGCGGCACCGGGATTCGAGCCACGGTCCTGTTGCACGCGAGGCGGATGCTCTACCTCTACGCCACCGCTGCACCCCTATATTCTGTGAATACCTTCAAGTACTTTGGAGATACCTCACTCAAAACTTAAAACGGCACCTTCATATTGAAAGAATTTGCGCGAGGGCATTTAGGAAATTGGGATATTTAAAGCGAACCCTCAAGTGCTGAACAAAGGACTGCAAATGAACAGCTTTTAAATCCCTCGTTAGACCATTGAGAGAGCACGCCTCATCCGCCGTGGTTGCTTAGTGGCTATGGTGTTGGGCCGCTGAGCACGAGGCCGCGGGATCGAATCCCCGTCACGGCGGCCGCATTTCGATGGGGGCGAACTGCGAAAACACCCGTGTTCTTAGATTTAGGTGCACGTTAAAGAACCCCAGCTGGTCGAAATTTCCGGAGTCCTCCACCACGGCGTGCCTCATAATCAGGAAGTGGTTTTGGCACGTAAAACCCCTTAATTTAAAAAAAATTATTAGAGCACGCCTCAGTGGTATAGCCACCATACACTGCACTTGACATTAGTAAACTTGAAGCCATACAAAAGAAAGCAATACGGTTCATTTTTCGCCGATATGACAACATTTTTTCTCCCTCATCTCACGCATGCGAATTATCAATAGAACCCTCGGCTCATCGACGCACACCTGAAGGTATCACTTTGCTACATAAGATTGTACACGGCCAAAGTTGCATTCATGCACCGATTTCCTACAGCCATCCCACTGGGCGTGCCACGCGCCGTTCCCACCCACTTAATATTGTTCCTTTCCAGTTTTTTCTGAATTGTTTTAAGTATTCCTTTGTTCCAAGCGCTGTTGAAATTTGGAACAACCTAGGCGGTGCCTTGCGGGAAAAACCTAATGAAGAGTTTTAGGGATATTGCCTAATCACATCTTCTAATTTCTGAAGTGAAGGCGCTAAAAAGACGGAGGACAAAGAAGAAACACACACACACAGGGCGCCACTTGTTGGAAGTGGCGCCCTGTGTGTGTGTGTTTCTTCTTTCTCCTCCGTCTTTTTAGCGCCTTCACTTCAGAAATCATGCTTAACCAACACGCCCAACTATCCATCCTCACATCTTCTAATTACGTTTCAAAATCCCTGTATGTTGTTTTGATCTAGTGTCTGGTGTATCCACTCCTTCTATGTCTAATGTGTCGAGACAGCAGTATCTGTAAATAAATGAATAAATAAATAAATAAACATCTCATCGACAACGCTGTGCTGCACAGAATGCCATGAGCTTCCGTATGCATCGCTCACCATCTCACCAACCAGCTGCTCCTTTGTTAGTTGGAATGTAACATTATTGTAAAGCACATTTGATGTTCTTACAAAAAGAATTGTGCTCTCTGATCCCCTAATTCTCCTCACTTGATGCCTAGTGTTACAGTGTGTGGAGGATTTGTGGGGTAAAATAATTTTAGCAACTTTTCCGGATTACTTGAATCATTTTTGTGAAATGCTATTTGTTTCTTTCACTCATTGTTACCAAACTTCTCTTTGGTTGTGGCAACAAGGATAATATAGTTGTCTCGAGCTGTTGGCAACATATCTAATGCGTAGGCATGTGGTTCAAAAAAATAACACCAGCTAATGGTTTGCCAGGAGCTAAGGTTCAACCGTGTGTTCGGTTTCGGGCCTCACCTGTCCACCCAGGACAATCTAATCCGGCTGAGAGAGGAAGTCATCGACTTCCTCAGCACATGCCACACGAGTGCGATCCTAACACTTGACGTGAAGGAGCCATTCGACAACGTCTCCCACGAAGCAGTGCTAAACAGCCTACAACGACCAACTGCCGACGACGGACGATGGGCGTGGAACTACGTCCGGGACTTTCTGACGGGTCGAACGGTGACCGTAGGCCTGGGAACCTTGGAACAGAAAAGAGACATATACCTGAGAAATGAATCCAGGAGGGGTCAGTGTTCCCCCGTTGCTGTTCAATGTAGCGATGAGGAGATTGCCGAACCTCTTAGAGAACGTGAGTGGTATTCGTCACGCAATATACGCGCACTACCTGACCCTGTGGGCGAGCACGGGATCAGCCGATGAACAGGACGCCGTGCAGGGAGCCATCGTCAGGACAGAGCGTTACTTGCACCTCAGCGGTCTTTTATGAAACCCTGAAAAGTCGGAGCTCCTAATCCTCAAAAGATATGGTTGATCCCTCTTTCATAGAAGTCGGTACAACACGAAGGTGAAAAGAGTCTTCACAGAATCTTGAATCTTTGATTCGTGAACTCACGCTCCACTGCTGAGAAAGGCACACAATTTGGGGATCGGGGAAAGTGTTGCAGGTTTGCTTGGCGCGGCGTCCTGTTGGCGAGCGGCATTGTGCTGCCAAGTCGCTTCGGCGAAGATACGAGCATTTTGGTCACGCTCTGTAGTGTGTTAGGCAACCAGCTGTGTTCCGCCGCGCTCAGCTTCAGGAAGGCGAGTGGCAAAGTTCGTAGCTAGGGTGCGCAGCGAACGCGCGAAGGCGTTCTGCTTCACGCTAGCGTGATTCTCGTCGGACCAAAGCGAGATTCGCCCGTCATTGCCTTTCTCCGCCGCTTAGCGCAGCACTTTTCTTAGTTGGGGCTATCGCAAGCGAATGAGTAGGCGGCGTGCTACTGTTGATGCATGTCGAAGCTGCACTCCATAGGCGACGATGCGTCACACACTAATGCGACGCGAAAGACAAACCTTGTGCGGAAACTGCGTCGTCACCTCAGCAGAAGGCCTACACTGCCTGCACCAGGCTACACCGCGTTGGAGCTTCCGCTGCGCTGAGACTACCGAACCACACAATGGCGGTGCTCGTTAGTGTCATGAGGCAGTACTTCTCTTCACCGCTCCTACATGGTCGCGCCATACCAGTCAAGATAAAGCCAAGAGATACCGTTTTTATGCGTTAGCGCCGACGTCGCATCCGTTACAGGAAGTTGATGGTGGACCCTGGCATAAATCAGTTTCGTGTTTAAAAGGACGTAAGGATGGCCTACCCTGGACACCACACCCACCATCGATTCGGCATGGGGTCGCCATACGCAAGGTAGATGTACGCTGTGTCCTGGGCCTCACTTTCCAGAATGATGGGTCGTGTTTCGCTCCCGTTACACAGCTACAAGAGACAATGCCCGAGTCGCGCACCTGGTGTGAATAGTAACTAACAGAAAGCGTGGCCTAAAGGAGCAGGACACCCTCAACTTAATACAAGCTCCGAGTTGGCCCTGCTGATGATCAGCAGGGCCACGTACGGCACCTCGTAGTTGGCCCTCAAGAGCAGCGAGAGTTAAAAGCTGGGTACTATAATACAAAGCACCTGTAAGCTGGCACTGGGGTGCCTTCCATGACTTCGATGGGGAAGCTACTCTGCCTGGCCGTCCACAATTTTTGGAAGGAGCTAGCACAGGCCCACAAGACGAGCCAGACAGAGCTCATCAAGCTCACCAGCACGGGCAGCGACGCGCGAAGACTATGGCAAATCGAGCATCAAATAGCGGGTCCCTCAACCCCAGAGGTAGATACCGACTAGCGTCCTGAAAAACATGCACCCAGAATAGAACAAGGAGACGAGGCAAGCAAGAGTATAACCTCTATGCAAGGCCTACGAAGGGCCAAGAAGAGGTCACATACACGGACGTGGCAAAAAAAAAAAGGACAGGCAGGCTTACGCAGTCAGCCTGACTAACGGCCAGACGGAAATAGCAGCGGCCTCTGTGTACAATGTAGACTTTGACTCCGCGGTAGAAACGGCGATAGCCCTCGCGGCCATGACGGGTAAGCGAGAGGAAGAGCACATCACAATCATCACGAACTCGCAAACAGCATGGAGCAATTACCAAAAGGGCCGCATTTCCAAGCAAGCACTTAGAATCCTCAAGAATGTAGACAATATTCAAGAAATATACATTGTCTGTGCCGCGGGACATGAGTGCCTGGCGGGTAATCTAAAGGCTCCCGCCGCTGCCCGAGATCACATTTTCCACGCTATACCGCCGTGTTCACGCGCCCCATTAGACAAACACGATGATGTCAAGAAAAAATATACCGACATCCTGAGCCACTACAGACTAGGTAGGAGTACCTACCCACACCCGCATCCCAAGATGACCAGATAAGAGTCGGTGATGCTCCGGAAACTACAGACCGGCACATTTCCTCTGCACCCTGGTGCACGCCATGTATCTTACAAGCTTCAATTAAAACTGCGTCTTTTGCTCGGCGCGTAATATTCTCTACCACACAGTATGTGAGTGTGGGCACAGTCTATCGATACCAACCATCAGCGTACCAAGCATCGAACAGCGCATGGGGGCCCAGCCGACAAGCCCTGTAGACCAGCATCGTCTGGTGAACATATCGACTCTTGCCCACGGCATCATTTACTAACGCCGCCCAGCTCGAATAACTCCGCTGTCAGCTTATTTTTACAAATAGTTTAGTCCGTCTCCTTTAGCATAATCTATCGGCTTATATGTATGACGGTAAACGAGCTTCTAGAATTGTTTTGCCATTGCTGGAACAGCTTACCTCTCGTCACACGGAACGCGCATGCTGTACAAGCATATTTTTACCATTATCGAAGCTGCATCTGTAGGCTTCCTCACGGGAATTCCACAAAAGGCGACCCAATATTAATATCGCGCTTTATAGCAGATTCCATGGCTGTTAACTAAAACAGTGAACTTTCTTGTTTTATTCCTTGTTTTCTGTCACTTATCCTTACGAAACCAAACTCTTAATGTGGCGATGCCCGTAAACACGCAAAAGAGATTTTTTTGCAAAATGTAATGCAGCATAAGGAGGCTGCAGGCACTGTTGAGTTAATGCGCAACAAATTATGTATTTTTTCTGCACGTATCGCGCATTCACGTTGCAATGACAAATAGGAAAAATTAATTCAAAGATGTAGTTCAACATTCCTAATCAGCAGAGTGGCTTATAGGATCGCTCTAAGGGAGAGCTTCATATTATTTTGACCACCTGGGATTTTTTACAGCACTACTAATGCACAGCAGCGACTGCTTTTGCATTCCGCCCCAATACAAATTTAGGCGCCAGCACTGGGTACGGCTTATAGTTGTAGACAAATTTAATTTTGTAAATAGTTTAACATTACAGTGTAAATGGGTGCAAATTAGGTACATTCAGCTCCTTCCAATGCAGGTATTTTTCTGAAAACCAGTCATTTAAGCGACGTGCCCTTTCGACATCAGGAAAGTGTCCTTCTTCTGGGGTAAAATATTCACTTTCGAAAGTAATCAACATTTGGTGGCTGTTTCATCTACGAAAAACACATTCTTGTGATCGGGAGTTTATACCACCACACCAGACGGTCACGGAGAACGCGACAATGGTAAACGAGCCAGCGCCCCCGTCGTCATCATCATCATAAGCAGCGGCGGCACCAACCTATTTTATGTTCACTGCAGGACTGTGACCTCTCCATGCAATCTCCAGTTGCCTCTATCCTGCCCCCAACCAATTACAACTTGCCCTTGCAAATTTCCTGATTCCATCACCTCACCTAGTCTTCAGCTGTCGTCCGGTTGAATTAAATCAACCGCGAGAGTGTGGAATCCAACTTCATGCACGCCAACTCAGGCGCATGCGTCAGCCAGATTTCTACCTCTCTGCATGATAAGGAAACTGAGTTTTTAATGGTAAGACAGGCTGACCCCCTTTCACCTCTTGTACGCGTCGCTTCATCCCTTGATCACATTCTTTGCATATTTAAACACTTGTTTGGAAAAATAAACCAGTCGTTAGTCTGCGTTCGCATCCTGTACTTCATATTGCCCTTCGTCCAGGTTGCGCTGCCCACCCCTAGGAATATGTTCCGTCACCAACTCGCCCAGCTTGCTGTAGTAATGGAGGTAACGTAACTAGGAGGACGGAAGATTGAAAAGACGAGACGGACGCTTCGCGAAGGGAATGGGCAGCTAGAGCTTGAACTTAAAGATTTTATCTGCATCATTCCCATATGCTCTTGCAAAAAATGTAATCAAAACTTCTGCTCAGTTTATATCTTTCCTTCCTTCTTTCTAATTTTTTGGTTTCTTTCTTTCCATCTTTCTCTCCTTCTTCATTCCTTCCCACCCTTCTACTCTTTCTTTCCTTCTTTCCCACTTTTTACATCTGTTTCCTTCTTTCCTTTTCTCTCTCTTTCTTTCAAGCATTCCTTCTTTCCCTATTCTCTATCTGTTTTCTTCTTTCTTTCTTTGCTTGTCTTCCTCTGTCTATCTCTTTATCTCCTTCTTTCTTTCATTCCTTCCTTCATTACATCTTTCTTTCCTTCTTTCACACTTTCTTTTTCCCTTTTTTTGTTTTCATTCGTTTTTTCTTTCTTTCTTTGCTTTATTTCTTTCCTTCTTTGCTTCCTTCTTTCCTTCCTTATCTCCCTTTCCCTTCTTTCTTCCCTTCTTTCCTTATTTCTTCCTTTCCTTAATTCTTCTTTGTTGCCTTCTTTCTTTGCTACTTTCCTATCTTTCTTTCCTTCTTTCTTTCGTTAATTCTTTCCTACTTTCTTTCGTTCTCTTTTCCTTCCTTCTTTCGTTCTTTGTTTCCTTATTTCCTTCTTTCTGTCCTTCTTTCTCTCTTTATTTCCTTCCTTACTTCTTACCTTCTTTCCTTCTCTCGTATTTTCTTTCTTTCCTTTTTTTATTTCCTACTCTCTTCCGTTCCACCCTTCTTTCTTTCTTTCCGTCTTTTTCTTTCTAAAGGTATGAATAGTGGATGCGTAGAGAATGAATATGTTGCTGTCTGTTCACTACGCTTCAAATTGCTTTGCGTCCTCCTTTAAAGTAAAGTAATAAAAAAAACTACAGGCTTCAGTGACCGCTTCAGCGGAGTCTTTTATCAACAGCCTGTTAAAAGCGCGTGAACGTTTAGTGTCTCAGTACTCCTTCTCTTTCCACTAAGCAATGCAAACTACTCACGAAAGAAACATATGTAATAATTTACAGTATTCATTAGGGATGAAGAGAGAGAGAGAGAGAAAAACATTTATTCGAACCACCGAGGTGGTTGCTCTTGAGGTCGAGTGGGTGGTGTCCTCATTCCAGGACTCCACTGGCCATGGCTGCTCGACGTACTTGCTCGATGAGAGCTTCTTGTCCCGCCAGGGTATCGCCGGTCAGCTGTACCTCCCACTGCTCAAATGGCGTGCTAGGCGTCTTTAAGTGTTGAGGTTTGCCCCCGCACCCCCACGAGATGTGAAAGAGTGTAGGGCGTGTGTCGCCACACCAGGGGCAGATGCCGCGATATGTATGTGGAAACATTTTACTGTATCTGTGTAGGTTTGTAAGAGTGCAGCGGTGGCGTAGAGGTAGGACACCCGCCTCGCGTGCAAGAGGTCCGTGGTTTGAATCCCGGTGCCGCGCAATTTTCCACCGGATAAAAAAAAATCCGCGTGTTGATAAAATTGCATAAACAGGCCTGGAGTGTGGCCTGATCCCGGTGACCAGAACCGGTAACGCACTCCCTCACCAGAGCAGGATTGGCCACCCGGGTGCAGTACTTGGCCACAACCTCCTAAATGAACACAACATTCAAACCCCGGCCCTCAGTCCCCAGCAGCTGCGAAGCAAATGACCACGGCGGCGGTCAGACCTGCGACGCTGCAGAGGGTGCTAAGAATCCCTGGCTCCGGACAGGCCGCCATTGGAATCTGAACCTCGTAACGTTTAACACTAGAACGTTATCTAGTGAGGCGATTCTAGCAGTGCTATGGGAGGAATTAGAGGGTAGTAAATGGGGTATAATAGGGCTCAGTGAAGTTAGGAGGCCAAAAGAAGCATATACAGTGCTAAAAAGCGGGCACGTCCTGTGCTACCGGGGCTTAGTGGAGAGACGAGAACTAGGAGTCGGATTCCTGATTAATAAGAACATAGCTGGTAACATACAGGAATTCTATAGCTTTAACGAGAGGGTGGCAGGTCTTGTTGTGAAACTTAATAAGAGGTACAAAATGAAGGTTGTACAGGTCTACGCCCCTACATCCAGTCTTGATGACCAGAAATTCGAAAGCTTCTATGAAGACGTGGAATCGGCGATGGGTAAAGTCAAAACAAAATACAGTATACTGATGGGCGACTTCAATGCCAAGGTAGGCAAGAAGCAGGCTGGAGACAAGGCAGTGGGGGAATATGGCATAGGCACTAGGAATAGCAGGGGAGAGTTATTAGTAGAGTTTGCGGAACAGAATAATATGCGGATAATGAATACCTTCTTCCGCAAGCGAGATAGCCGAAAGTGGACGTGGAGGAGCCCGAACGGCGAGAATAGAAATGAAGTAGACCTCATACTCTGCGCTAACCCTGGCATCATACAAGATGTGGACGTGCTCAGCAAGGTGCGCTGCAGTGACCATAGGATGGTAAGAACTCGAATTAGCCTAGACCTGAGGAGGGAACGGAAGAAACTGGTACATAAGAAGCCGATCAATGAGTTAGCGGTTAGAGGGAAAATAGAGCAATTCCAGATCAAGCTACAAAACAGGTATTCGGCTTTGACTCAGGAAAAGGACCGTAGTGTTGAAACAATGAACGACAATCTTGTGGGCATCATTAAGGAGTGTGCAATAGAAGTCGGTGGTAACTCCGTTAGACAGGATACCAGTAAGCTATCGCAGGAGACGAAAAATCTGATCAAGAAACGCCAATGTATGAAAGCCTCTAACCCTACAGCTAGAATAGAACTGGCAGAACTTTCGAAGTTAATCAACAAGCGTCAGACAGCTGACATAAGGAAGATGGATATGGATAGAATTGAACATGCTCTCAGGAACGGAGGAAGCCTAAAAGCAGTGAAGAAGAAACTAGGAATTGGCAAGAATCAGATGTATGCGTTAAGAGACAAAGCAGGCAATATCATTACTAATATGGATGAGATAGTTCAAGTGGCTGAGGAGTTCTATGGAGATTTATACAGTACCAGTGGCACCCACGACAATAATTGAAGAGAGAATAGTCTAGAGGAATTTGAAATCCCGCAGGTAACACCGGAAGAGGTAAAGAAAGCCTTGGGAGCTATGCAAAGGGGGAAGGCAGCTGTGGAGGATCAGGTAACAGCGGATTTGTTGAAGGATGGTGGGCAGATTCTTCTTGAGAAACTGGCCACCCTGTATGCGCAATTCCTCATCACTTCGAGCGTAACGGAATCTTGCAAAAACGCTAACATAATCCTAATCCATAAGAAAGGGGATGCCAAAGACTTGAAAAATTATAGACCGATCAGTTTACTGTCCGTTGCTTACAAAGTATTTACTAAGCTAATTGCAAATAGAATCAGGAACACCTTAGACTTCCGTCACCTAAAGGACCAGGCAGGATTCCGTAAAGGTTACTCAACAATAGACCATATTCACACAATCAATGAGGTGATAGAAAAATGTGCGGAATATAACCAACCTTTGTATATAGGTTTCATTGATTACGAGAAAGCGTTTGATTCAGTCGAAACCTCAGCAGTCATGGAGGCATTGCGGAATCAGGGTGTAGACGAGCCGTATGTAAAAATACTGAAAGACATCTATAGCGGCTCCACAGCCACCGTAGTCCTCCATAAAGAAAGCAACGAAATCCCAATAAAGAAAGGCGTCAGGCAGGGGGATACGATCTCTCCGATGCTATTCACAGCGTGTTTACAGGAGGTATTCAGAGACCTGGATTGGGAAGAATTGGGGATAAGAGTTAATGGAGAATACCTTAGTAACTTGCGATTCGCTGATGATATTGCCTTGCTTAGTAACTCAGGGGACCAACTGCAATGCATGCTCACTGACCTGGCGAGGCAAAGCCGAAGGGTGGGTCTAAAAATTAATCTGCAGAAAACTAAAGTAATGTTTAACAGTCTCGGAAGGGAACAGCAGTTTACAATAGGTAGTGAGGCACTGGAAGTGGTAAGGGAATACATCTACTTAGGACAGGTAGTGACTGCGGATCCGGATCATGAGACTGAAATAATCAGAAGAATAAGAATGGGCTGGGTGCGTTTGGCAGGCATTCTCAGATCATGAACAGCAGGTTGCCATTATCCCTCAAGAGAAAAGTTTATAACAGCTGTGTCTTACCAATACTCATACTCACGTACGGGGCAGAAACCTGGAGGCTTACGAAAAGGGTTCTACTTAAATTGAGGACGACGCAACGAGCTATGGAAAGAAGAATGATAGGTGTAACGTTAAGGGATAAGAAAAGAGCAGATTGGGTGAGGGAACAAACGCGAGTTAATGATATCTTAGTTGAAATCAAGAAAAAGAAATGGACATGGGCAGGACACGTAATGAGGAGGGAAGATAACCGATGGTCATTAAGAGTTACGGAATGGATTCCAAGGGAAGGAAAGCGTAGCAGAGGGCGGCAGAAAGTTAGGTGGGCGGATGAGATTAAGAAGTTTGCATGGACAACATGGCCACAATTAGCACATGACTGGGGAGAGGCCTTTGGGAGAGGAGTATGGGAGAGGCCTTTGCCCTGCAGTTGGCATAACCAGGCTGATGATGATGATGATGATGTGTAGGTTTGCAAATGCGTTTGTCTGAATAAGTCGGAGAGCTACGGCATCTTCAGTGCTGAGCTTTCTGTGAGGCGGAGGATAAATCCTGCGGCTGAGTCGCTGGATCTCGAGTCCGTCGCAGTAATTAGACGGCAGGGGCATAAAGGTAAAGGGTGCGGATTGATGAGACGATTCGTCTTGCCCCGCTCGGTTGATTAGCGCTCGAGCTAGGGCGTTCGCCCTTTCGTTCCCCTCCAGACCCGCGTGGCCCGGTGTCCACGTGATTTGATGGTATTCTTGCAGCCTCGGGCCTAGAATCTGAGCCGCCAGCAGCGGTGTTCGTCCGTTGGTAAGGTTACGGCAGGCCTGTTGCGAGTCGGTAACGACATGGACTTTCCTGCCTACCCTGTCTTCTTGCTTTATTACCAGCGCCGCGGCTATGTCTCAGCCGCAGCTGGGGTCTCTGCCCTTACGGAGGCCGCGAGGGTCAAGGAGTTGTCTCTCCCTTTCACGGCGGCTACCGCGATGAGGCCCACTACAGGGTACGCCGCCACGTCCCCTTATACGTTACGTACGGGTCTCCCTTGAATTGTCGGCGCTGTCTGTCGACGCGAGCCTTGCGTCGTCCTTCATGGAATTCACGGCTCATGTGCTTCGGTATCGGGTTCGCCTTGATCTTGCCTCTGACCTCAGGCGGGAGTGATCGTTGCCCATCGAGGGCACGGAGCTCCGTTGCCGTTCCGGTCCGGTGGAGGATGGCTCTGCCTGCGGCCGTCTTCTGTAGTCTGGTCTTTTGCGAAGCCATAACCATGTCCGACAGCTCAGCGAAGGTGTTGTGGATCCCGAGGGCCGCTAACTTCTCGTTTGAGGTGGTGACAGGGAGACCCAGGGCCGTTTTGTACGTGCCTCTGATGATGGCATCGACTTGTTCTTGGTCGCGTTTGTTTAGCGAGTGATAGTGATACGGCATCCTATACGTTATTCTGCTGATCACCAGAGCCTAGAGGAGGCGAAGAGTGTCCTCTTCTCGCATGCCCTTGCGGCTTCTTGTAATGCGTTTTATAAACCGCGAAATCTGGTTGGTGGCAGACCTTAGGGTTTGGATGGTGTGGGAGGCTTTCAGGTTGCTCTGGATCCAGAAACCCAGAATCCTAGCCTTATTGCCTTCCGTGATCTTCTAGCCCTCAATAGGTCGATAGGGCTGGGGGACTTGTAGATTCCTCCTCCGTGCACCCGGATCACCTCGGACTTTTCGCGCGCACAGCGCATCCCGCTCGCTGCCGCAAATGTCTCCACGGCCGTCGCGGCCTCTTGAAGGGTCGCCTTTTTTCGCGCTAGGGAGCTCTTGGTGGCCCAGAGCGTGATGTCGTCTGCGTACAGGGCGTAACCTAGGTCGGGGATCTTCCGCAGCTCTTTGGTCAGCGCTAGCATGGCGACGTTGAATAGAATCGGGGAGATTATCGCCCCTTGTGGTGTTCCTTTGTTCTGCACGTCGATCGTATCCGATCGAGTCTGGCCTATTCCGATGGTTGCTGTCCGGCCCGTCAAGATCGATTTAACGTAAATAAAGATGCGCTCCCCACAGCGGATCTCGTTCAGTCCCTTGAGAATGGCCTCGTGAGAGATGTTATCGAAGGCCCCTCTTAGGTCGAGTGCGAGCAGGAGGTGTTCTCCTCCCTTCGGGATGCCCTTGAGAACTTCTTCCCTTAGGATTAGGAACGCATCTTGCGCTGAAAGTCCCGGCCTGAAGCCAAGCATGGTGTGCGGGAAGAGGTCACCGTCCTCTATGTAATGTTAGAGGCGGGTTTCGATGACCCTCTCGTACAGCTTGCCGAGGCACGAAGTCAGCGAGATGGGACGCAGGGCGTCGATCGCGGGCTTCTTGCCGGGTTTGGGAATGGTCACGATTTCCGCGTGTTTCCACTCGTTCGGTACGTGGCCCTGGCTCCAGAGTTCCTCGTTTAGATAATCGGTCAAGTCCTGGATGTGCATCGGGCTCACGTTTCTAATCATGGCATTGGTGATTTTGTCAACTCCGGAAGCAGTGTTGCGCTTTGAGGCTCGTGCCGCGGCATACACCTCTTCCTCCGTGATGGGAGCGTCCAGTTCTCGTCTTGGTTCTCCTTCATATTTTAGGAGGCAGGGTTGTATGGGGTTGCTACCCAGGTATCTGGTTTTTAGGGTGTCAATCAGATCCTGGTCGTTTACGGGGAACTTGTGAGTGATTTCTAGGAGCGTCCGACTGGTCGTCGATTTCGCCCTGTCGGGCTCGATCAGGCAACGTAGGATGGCCCACGTCTGCGCCATACTCAGGGTACCCTTGAGCGAGGTGCAATACTGTACCCAATTTTGCTGCGTCAGCTCGTTTGCGTAATTTCTGGCTTCGTCTGTTATTTTCTCGATTCGTAGACGTAGCTTCCGGTTTAACCGCTGTCGCTTCCACCGTTTGAGGAGGGCCTCACGGGCTTCCAAGAGGTGTACGAGCCGGCGGTCGACTTCGGGCGTCTCGACCGTGCGCTGGATGGAAACATCGTCAGTTGCATGCAAAGGTCCAGATATACCTGTATGCAAGGTGTCGCAGCTAACTATCACGCACCAAGACATCAAAAAAGAGTAATTCGTTACTCGAAGAAAACCTACTGCACATTGTTTACAGTACATTGGTTTAGCTGCCAGTAATTTTTTCCTTACTGAGGTTGAATTAGGTAACCGTAATTATTTAATTCGCTCGAGAAGTACTATCCTATCAAAGTGTCAATGAGGCATTTGAAGGCACAGCCAAGAAACCTCGAAATGCGGTATTTTCAGCGACGTACTTATTGCGTACAAATTTGTTTTTCTGACTGATGTATAAACCCCGCAAAATACGTAGAATACCACGTGACTACGCTCCCGCCCGGATCATAAAGCAGTGCCCTCGAACAGGCTCCCTCTGAGTTATCCAGAACGAAACAAATCAAATAAAAAACATCGTGTACGAGCATGAGCTCCCGCGCCCCGGCCGAAGTAACACGTCGCGTTTGGTGTTAGTTGGAGACTACCTCTGATAGCTGTTTGTTAATTGTCTTAGCGTAGATAAAGAGCACGGGTGTTTTTTTTTTACCATAAAGCCTATCACCACGAAAGCGAATTGACAACGTCAGTGCAAAGGTTTATGGGTGCGTTTTGTTTCATCCCAGTACGCCTTTCTCTAATGAGCAGAAGGGAACCATAATGCTTGCCTTGGGATCTCCAAATAGCAACAACAGGAAGGGCGTAAATATATCTATCAGTTATGGAAGTGTGGCGGTAGACCAAACGCGTCGACTATCATCAGAAATTATGAAAACCTGCGAAAAACCGGCAGCTTCAAGAAACGACGGCGGAGGACTCCATGTTTGAGTCCTAGCCTACTCACGGATGTTCTAGGATTTATGGCCTGAAACTCTCATGCTAGCGTGCCGGGGACGAGGCCACCCAGATACCAATTTCTAAGTCATCAGTCCGGAGGATTTTATATGACGGCCTTTCACCCGTACTACCTTAACCTGCACCAATGCTTAGAAGATAGGGACAAGTAAAATCGTGTAGATTTCTCGAATTGGGTCCTCACAAAAGCGGATGCTTAGGTTTGTCGAAAGCTTTTTTGCACCTTTTGAGGAAGGGTTTTCTTGGTTATTGTTTGATGTCTTAGACGAGACCTTGACAACTTTTGAGCACATCTTAGAACCATTGCAAGTGATTCAGAAGTTTGCAATAAATGAATTCATCAAATATTTAGGTTTAGATATCGCTTTACGTAAACATCAAACGTGCTGGGGTTACCAACCAAGGTTAAGCAAAACCATTGTATCTTATGGATTGGCTGATTGGAAGCTCCTCAAAAGAAGCATCGCCAACGTGTGTTTTAGAACGTTCTTAAGAAATAATGCCCTTACCTTTGACAGCAGTTTTTTTTCAACGCAAGTCGATCACATAAAGGTTTCTGGCTACCCGCACCATATTATTGTCTTGGTGACTGAAGAAAAAGTAGGAAGGATTAAAAACAGTGTTAGAAGAAAGATTAGCAGTAGTTCCGTGTATTCAACCGATATCGCAATATTGTAAGAAAGTCGTTCAATAGTCGAATGTCAAAGTCGTACTTACCACCATTTGAAGCTGTCCAGACTGTACAATATAACCGATGAATGCTTGAAAAAGCTACCCGATTGCACTATGAGCGACAAAGAAAAAAGTTGTACCGGGTCTAACTGGGCTAGTTCAGAGAATTCCGCTTTCCTGTGGAGCTGTATACATAGGACAAACCGGTCGTTGCCTGAATGAGCAGCGCTGGGAAGAGTTCGGTAAAACAGACCTCTCGCCGCTCACTGTGCAGCTGCGCTCCCAAATATGGTGACCGTACTCTTTTCGCTCGCAATCTCAATCACTGTTCAAGGATAATTATGAGTGCGAAGAGGATATGCGAAGAAAGACGAAGATATGTCAGTGTAGCTTACGCGATAGTGACAGAAAAGCAAGTTTGCTTTTAGGATGCCACATCAGTGCAGTGCGCACCCACAAGTGTCGGATTTGTTAGTATATAGAACGAAGCAAGCCTAAAAGCAGTGTAGAAGGAACTACGAATAGGCAAGGATCAGATGCTTGCGTTAAGAGACAAAACCGGCAATATCATTACTAATATGGATAAGATAGTTCAAGTGGCTGAGATGCTCTATCGAGATTTATACAGTACCAGTGGCACCCACGACGATAATGGAAGAGGGAATAGTCTAGAATAACTTTACATCCCAAAAGCAACGCCGGAAGAAGTAAAGAAAGCCTTGGGAGCTAGGCGAAGGGGCAAGGCAGCTGGTAAGGATCAGGTAACAGCAAAATTCTTGAAGGATGGTGGGCAGATTGTTCTAGAAAAAGTGGCCACCCTGAATACGCATTGGCTCATGACCTCGAGCGTACCGGAATCTTGGAACAACGCTATCATAATCCTAATCAATAAGAAAGCGGACGCCAAGGACTTGAAAAATTATAGCTTTATGTCCGTTGCCAACAAAGTATTTACTAAGGTAATCATAAATAGAATCAGGAACACCTTAGACTTCTGTCAACCAAAGGACCAGCCAGGATTTTGTAAAGGGTACTCAAATATAGACCATATTCACACTATCAATCAGGTGATAGAGAAATCTGCGGAATATAACCAACTCTTATATATAGCTTTCATTGATTACGAGAAAACGTTTGATTCAGTCGAAACCTCAGCAGTCATGCAAGCATTAAGGAATCAGTGTGTAGACGAGCCGTATGTAAAACTACTGAAAGATATCTATAACGGCTCCACAGCCACAGTAGGGCTCCAGAAAGAATGCCACAAATACCAATAAAGAAGGGCATCAGGCAGGGAGATATGATCTCTCCAATGCTATTCACCGCGTGTTTGCAGGAGGTGTTCAGAAAACTGGATTGGGAAGAAGTGGGGATAAGAGTTATAGGAGAATATCTTAGTAACTTGCGATTCGCTGATGATATTGCATTGCTTAATAACTCAGGGGACTAATTGCAGTGCATGGTCTCTGACCTGGACAAGCAAAGCAGAAGGATGGGTATAACATTAATCTGCAGCAGAAAACTAATGTTTAACAGTCTCGGAAAAAAACAGCAGTTTACGATAGGTGCGAGGCACTGGAAATGCTCAGGGAATACATATACTTAGGGCAGGTAGTTACCGCGGATTCGGATCATGTGATGTGATAACTTTATTTGGAATCCGGCGATTGGGAGGCCCGGGCCTGGGGCCGCCTAGATGGCCACTGGGAGCTGCTGCTCCCGTGCGGCTTCCTTGGCTCGCTGGACGGCCCAAAGTTGGTCTTGGAGTTCTGAGCTGAGCAGCACGGCCGACCACCGCGCCCGTAGATTTTCTGGGGAGACTGCCATTTTATTTTGGTATATTTCACAACCCCACAACATGTGTTGAAGGGTGGCTCTAACAGACTTGCAGAGCTTGCACATATCGCTCTCGTATATATCGGGGTAGGAAGTTTTTAGTTGCACGGGACTCGTATAAGTTTCTGTTTGTAGTCGCCTCCAAGTAACGGACTCAGCTCTGTTCAGTTTAGTGTGAGGCGGTGGTAATACTCGCCTCCGATTTTGATAGAATTTGGTAATATCGCTAAATCTTGTTAATATATCTTTTTCTCTCCAGATTTCCTCCTCCGCGTTCTCCTGACCGATGGAAGTCACTCTTTGCTCAGCTCGGCGAGTGAGACCTCGAGCTTCGCGGTGTGCTACCTCGTTGAGGTTGATTGCGGGAATGTCTAAAGTCGTATGCGCTGGGAACCAGAGCAATTGCCTGCCGTTCTTCTCTGCATTGGAGAACTTTGCTTCATTGACTCTGATGATGTGCCATGCCTCAGGAGAGATCCTACCTTTTGCATAATTTCTAATGGCCGCTTGAGAATCACTAATGATGTACTGAGCATTCGTGGAGACCAATGCTAGTGCAATGGCTACCTCCTCTGCGGTCTCGGAATGTTTGGTATTAACTGATACGCTTGTAAGGAGTTTTTGGGTGTGATCTACGATTACTGCTACATAGCTATTTCTGTCTGGGTATTCAGCAGCGTCTACGAAGGTTGCTCTGTCGTCTGACCCAAAGCTTCGGATAATTTTCTCTGCTCTACTCTTGCGTCTGCCGTCGTTGTAACCTGGATGCATGTTCTTGGGTATATTTGGTACTAGGAGTTTGTCACGAATTTCTCTCGTTATCGTCCTCTTTTCCCCGTATAAATTGTGGTAATTCATTCCTAGTTTGCTTAGTATATGCCGTCCCGTTTTGGTTTTGGTTAGTCGCTCTGCTTGAGATGTTTGTTATGCTTCTATGAGTTCGTCCAGTGTGTTGTGGAGTCCTAACCTTAGCAAGAGATCCGTGCTCGTACTGATGGGAATACCTAGTGCTAGTTTGTATGCTTTTTTTATCATGTTGTTAATTTTACGCTTTTCAGCTGCAAACCAATTGTGGAAGGCTGCTATGTATGTGATCTGACTGATTACGAATGATTGTATCAGCCGTATGATACTTTCTTCCTTCATACCTTGGTGCTTGTTAGTAATTCGTTTGATTAATCTCATGGTGTTTGTTACCTTTGTGTCTAACTTCTTTACGGTTTCCCTATTTGTGCCTTTGTTCTCGATTACCAGACCCAGCACTTTGAGCTGGTTGACTATTGGGATATGCCGCCCGTTCTTGGTGTGTAGCTTGATTTCCTCATGAGCCTTGTTTCTGTCGTATCCTTTGGGAGGCCTGCCTCTAAGTGTGGGGCGGTACAATAGAAGTTCAGATTTCTCTGCAGAGCATGTGAGGCCTGTTCCTATGAGGTGTTCCTCTACTGTGTTAATTGCAGTCTGGAGTCGTTGTTCTATTGATCCGTCGCTGCCATCACAGGTCCAGATAGTAATATCGTCCGCGTAGATTGTGTGATTCAGGGACTCTATGTGATTTAATTTTTCGGGGAGTCCCATCAAGACGAGATTAAACAGCATCGGCGAGATAACAGCGCCTTGCGGCGTGCCGGCCCCCCCTATGTCGATCTCGGGCGACTTGAGCCCTCCGACGGAGATGACTGCTTTCCTATCTGATAGGAAGCTCTTGATGTAGTTATACGTCCGTTGCCCTAGTCCTATTCGTTCGATGTTTTCCAATATGGTTGCGTGGTTGGCATTATCGAAAGCTTTTTTAAGATCAAGGCCCAAGATGGCCCTTGTCGAGCGCGTTTTATAATCGATTATCTGATGCTTAAGTTGGAGCATAGCATCTTGTGTCGAAAGATTTTTGCGAAATCCTATCATTGTATCTGGGTATATGTTATTATCCTCTAAGAAGTTGTCTACTCTGTTTAAAATTACATGTTCCATTAATTTTCCGACGCAGGATGTTAGGGAGATTGGTCTGAGGTTGTCGATCTCAAGCTTCTTACCAGGTTTTGGAATAAGCGTTATCGTCGCTTTCTTCCATTGAGCTGGCACTTCTCCCTTTACCCAACACTCGTTTATGTATTCTGTTAGTTTGGCTATCGATTCATCATCGAGGTTCCTGAGAGTCTTGTTGGTTATACCGTCCGGGCCTGGGGCGGATTTGGTGTTTAACTTTTGTAGGGCCGCGCGGATTTCTGCCTCCGTGAGTTCCTCGTCTAATTTTGCGTTTGTATTCCCGTTGTAGCTAGGATAGATGCAAGGGGGTGCCTGGTTTAAGTATTTCTGCTGTAATTCATTGAGAAATTCCTCTTCTGTACCCTCATATGCGTGTATTAACCTATTAATGGCTTGCATGTGATTTTTCTTGTTATTGTCATGGTCAAGCAGGAACCTGAGCAGGTGCCAGGTTTTGCCGGTGCTTAATTGTCCGTCCATGGAATTACATATCTCGTCCCATTGTTGTTTGGTCAATTGCTTAGCATGTTCTTCTATTTTTTTGTTGAGGAGTGCTATGCGCTTTCTTAACTTTCTGTTATGCTTCTGACCGCTAAGTCTATTCTGAAGCGAGTGCTTAGCTTCCCACATGTGGAGAAGTCTGCTGTCGCATTTATCCAAGTTAGATTCAGGTGGTGCTATTTTTGTGGCAGCTTTGACGTCATCACTGAGCTCCTTAGTCTATAAGTATATAAGTATCCCCACGTGGTGTGCGGGGCATTAAAGTCTCCTCCTATAACTACCGGATTTTCTCCAGCAAGTCTGAGTGTTTTCTGGAATAGGTTCTTGAATTTGTGTTTATGTAGCATGGGGTTGCTATAAATGTTGAGAATAAATAAGCTACGTCCTGTCTTTTTTTGTGGGATGAGTTCCAATAGAATATTGTCAATGTGCGTTATGCCTGTGTTGTGCTGCACGCAAGTTATGTTTCTTTTTACCAGCGTAGTTAATGCCCTGGTGTCCCCTTCGGCATAGCCAAAAGATCTGTATCCTGCTAGCTTTGCAATACCGTGTGTTTCCTGCAGAATTATGACGTCTGGTGTATCCTTGTCTTTTAAATACTGCTGCAAAACTGACTTTTTGTTTTCGTAACTTCTACAATTCCACTGCCATATCCTGAACCCTTTTTTAGTGCGCTTCATTTCGGGTGCGACCATGGGAGGGAGACGGGAGGTTGCAGAGAAGCTGATCTTATATAGTTATGTGGTTGTGAAGTGGGTAATGATTGTGATGGTTCGGAGGCAACGGAGGGGAGTCCGTTACCTGGTGACTGGTTTGCCTCTAGGATGTCTAATCTTCTCATAATTGCTGCTATTGCCTTAGCCATTTGATTCATCAATTCGTCCCGTTTTTCATTTGACTTTTGTATTTCTGCTAGGGTCTTTTGAATATCGGCTAATGCTTTATCTACCACTGCGGTATCTTGTTTATCACTGATGGCTTGGGCCTTGCGTTTGAGTGGAGGGGGGTCATCCCCTTCGTCCATCTTATTGTCCGGGATTTCAGATGGCTCTTTCGTGCTCGCGTGTGGAGTGGGAGTTACCTGATTTATTTGGCTTTTTCCTTCCTTCAGAATTTTGATTTCATCGCTCATACGTGCTAACAAAATCCTCAACTGCACGTTCTCGTGTTTTAGTTGCTTGATCTCGTTATTAATGGCAGTCTCCCCACCAGCACCCGGGCGCACGCCATCGACCACGTCTGCCCAGCTCACCGTGTTAGTCTGGTTTGCTGAAGAGGATGGCCTAGTTCTGGACCTGGATCGGGATCGTGTCCCCGGTTGCCTGGAGCCGGACCGGGATAATGATCTGGTGGTGGATGGAGACCTTGTTCTCGATCTGGAGCGTCGTTCCCTGGCGTTTAGGAGGCCAGGCGTTCCGCGAGACTCTGCTCTGTCTTCTGTTGAGATAGCGGCTTCATGTTCTTGTCGTTCTCGTTGCAGTCTGTGCCATTGTCTCTGTTTAACGATGAAGGGTTTTTTGAATTTGGCTTTGCACGTCTTGTCTGCGGTCGGATGGTCCTCGCCGCATAACTGACATTTAGGTTGGCACCTGTGGTCTTTATCTGGGTTTGATGTTCCACATCCCGCACAAATCTTGTTGTCAGGGTTGGGACATACATCTCCTCTGTGTCCAAGTCTGTTGCACTGATGACAGAAATCCACTTGTTTCCTGTACAGGGAGCAAGGGAGTAGCGCTGCCCTGTATCGGACGTACGCGGGCACTTTGTGTCCTTCAAAGAGCACAATCACTGTGGTAGTATTACTCAGTCTCTTTGCTGCTATCGCCGTTGGGTTTTTACTCGTAACCACCGCTGCTGTGATGTCTCTTGGGCCCTCGTCGAGTGGGATTCCTCTGATGACTCCTTTGGCCGTCATGTCAGGCGCTGTCTCGTAAGCATTGGCCTCGTAAAACGTGTCTTGAATCTTGATACGTGCTACTTCCTGATATTTGTTTGCACGCTCTTGATCCGATGTACTGACGATGAGGATATTTTGATAATTGTTGGGGCAGACAATGTCCTCCTCCCTTTCGTCTCGAGGAATGCCTGCCGCATCTTGTACCGCAGCTGTGAGGGGAACTATACCGTGCTCGGATATCTTGAGTCCTCCACGCGGTCTGATCACAATCTTGTAATCCCCTCTTGGCAAATGTGGCATTCTGCTTGCCTTGCGTATTTGCTCTAGCCAGCCTTTCCATGGGTTATTGTTGCGCTTGTCGAGCCGCGTCGGCGACAAGGTGCTCTCGCGATGTTGGGAGGTTCGCCGGTCTGATCTTCTGTGTCTGACCTCCTTCCATCCCTTGCTTGTATCCACTTCTTCCTGGGATATGCTGCACCCCTCTACGGTGACTTCCATCATTGAGAAAATGATCGGCAATTGTTGAGGAAGCCGGCTCCGGCGCGTGGCCTCGCGGCTCTCCCGCTACGAGGTCCGGCCAAAATATTGTCGTAGAGGCTTGAAAAATGGGAATCCCACCTGGTTTTCGGTATCCACTTGTTCCTGGGAACGAGCTGAGTCCGTTGGCGTGCAATAGCGGGTGGCTTTTTGGCGATTTGCGCTACAAGAACATTCGTGGAATACGGAGCCGACGTGATGTGCATCCGCTCCCTCCGGCTTCTTCTTCTTCCACCGGATTCGGATCATGAGACTGAAATAATCAGAAGAATAAGAATGGGCTAGGGTGCGTTTGGCAGGCATTCCCAGGTCATGAACAGCAGGTTGCCATTATTCCTCAAGAGAAAAGTGTATAACAGCTGTGTCTTACGACTACTCACGTACGGGGCAGAAACCTGGAGGCTTACGAAAAGGGTTCTACTTAAATTGAGGACGACGCAACGAGCTATGGAAAGAAGAATGATGGGTGTAACGTTAAGGGAATAAATGAGAGCAGATTGAGTGAGGGAACAAAAGCGAGTTAGTAACATCTTAGTTGAAATCAAGAAAAAGAAATGGGTATGGGCAAAGCACGTAATGAGGAGTGAAGATAACCGATGGTCATTAAGGGTTACGGACTGGATTCCAAGAGAAGGGAAGCGTAGCAGGGGGCGGCAGAAAGGTAGGTGGGCGGATGAGATTGAGAAGTTTGCAGGGACAACATTGCCACAATTAGCACATGACCGGGACAGTTGGAGAAGTATCGGAGAGGCCTTTGCCCTGCAGTGGGCGTAGCCAGGCTTATGATGATGATGATCATAATATATTATGACAGGGATTCAAACAAATCAGTCGAAAGTATGCGTTACGTGCGCCTTGTGCTTTTCTTTTTTGTCCTTGTCTCTTAGGCGCATTTACACGCCTGCAATGAGGAATCAACTCACCCAACTAGCTGTGTTGTCGAAATATCCCGCATGCGCTGTCCAAGAAACACATGAAAGCACTTTTGCGCGTCGTACGCGCAAGCCAGCCAGCCCTCAATGCGTAACTCAAAACACGTCGGTGTGCAGCGACATTGTCTTCATCACAAGCAAGCTTTCTTCACTGTGGCGAAGCAACAGCGCTACCGCGAATACCAGCAATAGTTCAGGAAAACAGGCAATTTTTAGCATTCCGGCGTACTTGATTCTGTGGATGGCAGTCCGTGGTTCTTCGCACGCGCACTGAGAGATAGTGACGCGGCTCTACGCTAGGAGGAGTGGCGCTGCAGTCTCGTGGCATACTTGAAATTGGGAGCCCTATAACAAATTTACCAAAACCTGAGAGTGCGGGCTGCGTAAGGTCGAGCAACAACAAGCCTTTTGACCACACGAGTTGGTTTCGAGAGTAACGGCAATGAGTTCTTTTTTCTGAGAATCCAACACAACTGGACAAGCAGCATTTTCTTCCATCTCATAATTCAATCTGACAAAATTGGATAATCCAAGTGATAGCTTTATTATTAGTGGCTGGGCATTAGGGTCACAAACAATAATGATAAATCGTTGTGCCGTCATCGGGCTAGTAGTGGTAATCCCGGTAGAGCTTCAAATTGTGTCCTACTTTTACCTCAACTTCTCGCTTACTAAAGCTCTTTTTTCGATAGATCTCTTAACAGTTATGAAATACTAATCTCTTACTTTAGCTTGACTTAATCTTTGCGTTTGAACCCCTATAAATTCTGATAGTTGCCGTTTCTACTGACCTGCACACTGGAAATTTGAAAAATAATTCAGCTCTCCAGAAGGATATACCCACCGCCGAGTGCCAAATTGAACAGGAGGCAGGCCGTCGCCTAGCGACAACTCCAGACAAACACGTTCCCTAATCCATTCCGTCTCAAACGTATCTTCCCAGATAAGCATCAGGACGACACGTGCAAATTGTGCCAGGAAGGACCAGCAGCACTCAAACACATGCTGTGGGAGTGCAATGTAGTTATAGGAGGGATGGCAGTTACTCCGGAGACCCTGTCGTCGAGGTGGGCCGCCGCTCTGCGCAGCTCAGACCTCGGAATCCAGATGTGGGCAGTCCAGCAAGCCCGTGAGGTGGCGTTGAGGCAGGGCCTTGACGTTCCTCCGTGGGAGACCTGAGCCCGGGTCGCGTTAAACCTTGCCGGACGTACAAGAAAGTTGTATCCATCCATCCATCCATCCAATTGGCTAAAGTAAATCCATTGGACAGTACAACTGGTTCATACAAGTTGCATTTGAGATCTGTGTTTTACTCGAATGGTGTTACTAAAAAACACATGTGATTTTGAGTGGAAAAACTTTCTAACTTAGTGATACTTACGTTTGGACGCTATCGTGTGATTACTATATATTGAATCTTGTGCTAATTTGGCTTGCGTAGATCCCATTTAATTAGACAGTGCCAACACCGGTGTCATGATCATTTCCGCAATAGATTCAGCACAACTTTCTCCTGCACGGACGACGGCGAGGCACGTCGAAGTTTAGCCACAGTTGCCATTTAGAACCCTTATCTTTTCCGATATGATCTCAGAGTGCTTCTCGAGCCATTCGCGGCTCAGGCAGTGCGCGTCTAGCTTCAGCTCTGAAGCTACGCCTCCCTTGGACCCGGCGACGCCCTCGACTCGTACGCCATAAGCTGACACTTCGACCACGTTCTCGCAGTACTTGTCGCACACAAACACACGACCCTCTGCCTTCAGGGTGTCGCAGTCCAGGCACGCCCTGCGGCCGGCGCGCCGCTCTTCATGCATCTTCTTGGAGAGCAGCCTGCGTTGCCTGCGCACGGTGTAGGAAAAGTCCTCGCGTATCCCGATGCCCGTTCCTTTAAGCCGGCCACTTGCTCTGAGCAGTTCCCATTTCTTGGCCTCTCCAGTAAGCTTTACCAGAATAGGCCTGGGGCACGAAGCAGATTTGAGTCTATACGCACTCACGATTTGGTCCAGTGTGAGAGAGAAGTTGAGGTGCTCGTTAGCGAGCTTAAGCACAAGCTCACCGCACCACTCCGCATCCACTTCGGTCTCCGGCAGTCCGAAGACGACCACGTTGCATTTTCGCTGGCGTTCGTCGACCTTATCGATGTCTATTTGGGCGTTGTTGATCTGCTTGGCGAGGTTGGAATGTTTGTGGCGCAACTCGCGCAGCCGCTGCTCGGTCGCTTCCATGTCGCGAAGCAGATAGCGCATCTCGTTGCAGGCTCGGTCCAGGGTGTCCAAGCGGTACACTGACTGTAGGTACAGGGCCTCGCATTCGTCGGCGCACAGCTCGAGGTGCGGTGTCACGAAGGACTCGTCCAAAGCGGCCGAGGCCATGGCGTTTGCGGCTGTTAGCTCTCGTAGAACGTGTTTTCGCACAAGTCACTGGACGTAGATTAATGTCGGCATCGTGCTTCTTTCGAAGCAACTGAATGTCGAGAGCTCGAAAATGACAAGTGTCGTTACTCCTGCTCGTCCGATGAAAAATACGCAGTCCCTAGCATGTTGGCATCCTGCGAAAATTAAAGAAATCAATCATTAGTTGCTAAAACACAAGCACAGAAACGGAGGCTAACATTCAAGTTCACTTCAAAGAAACTTGTTCGATATCAGAGAAAGCAGAATCACTCCTCAATTTATGTTCATGAAACGCATTACTCCAAAATTACTTTTAATAGTCCAAGCTTTGACAATTTCCAATAAAACAATGAGATTCTTATCGGTTCGGTAGAGGTTGGCCCATTCAAAGCTTAAATGAAGTTAGGTATATGTCCTGTTGTGGCTGTTGTTTTTAAGTTTGTAATGGCTTTTGGAAAAGCGAAGTCCACAATACTAAAAGAAAAAGCATATTCAAATCATTGTCCTATGGGCGGTACAATGTATTTGCTTACTTTCGCATTCCTATTTTTTACAATGACTGGGGAAACTGCCATGCCCAAAGAAATCGGTGCAACCTACCTCACAATGGCAGACGCCGGTAATGCGTTTAGCATTGAATCAATGTAGCGACACAGCTTATTGCCACCGCCGAAACAAGTTATCTCTAAGGTGTATACTGCTAGGGAATCCCCTTTGGCGCTCCTCTAAGAAGACTCGACGTCATCTAGCACCGCAGCCGCGAAGCCTGCGCGTGGCTTCCCAAATTTGTGACGCCGTGCCAACGCCGAGAAACGCGTCATGTAACAAGCATGCTCCTCTCTCGCGCTAGGTGATTAAATGGCATCCCGTTTGAAACGGGGCGGCGACAAATAGTCATTTTGCGGACTTGATTTACTCAGGTATGCTACACATGCTTTTTGTATAGCATTTTTGTATACATCTACTCATTATTTTTTTCTTCAAAATCTGCCTTGTACCACTAGCTATGACTGTAAGGGATCCGGTCATATCAATCCCTGCATTTTTCATTCCATCAATATCCAAAGCATATCTTGCTTATCTCGACTGCTCACCGGCTGACGCTTCCGTCCACTTTAAGCCCAAAGGCTTTTAGAAGGTGTACGTAACTTATGGTTCTCACTGGGTGAATCCCATTTCATTAGTATTTTCTCAGTGGTCTCCCGATTTTCGCTGCAGTATGCACATGCCTCATTTAGTTCCTAACATTTGCTCCACTATGTTTTTCTTCCGAAGCAACCGACTTGAGCCTCAAATAGCAAGGCGCTGCCCTTTGTTTTATAGTACAAATTTTCCTTCATATTTATTTATTGTTCTTGTAAATCGCCATGGTCCTTTTTCTTTCCATTCTTCGCATACAATTAACTGTCTGCGGTTTCTCCCGCTTTCTTTCTGATGACTCCTGCTTGTCTATATACAGCTTCAATTACTGTGTGCTTGGTTGCCAGCTTTCTTGACCTGTTTCTCAATTCGGTGTCCACGCTTCTTAAGTAAAGCAGGGTGTGAGTCCGGGCTAGTTGGTATTCCATGCTGAAGTGACTAGCGCAGGAGTGGAAACGGGGCCCAAAAGGGTGACAAGGATAAGCACAACTTCCAACTCGTGTTTATTAGAAAAAAAGGTTATGAATATGTACTCTCGCCCACTTCATCGCAATCAGTTGCACACGTGCAAGAGAACATGGTTATCACAAGCAGACACGAGCGTACTACGGCGGGGACAGGGCTTAAGGCGGTCTCCCAAGTAAAGACACTTGTGTACTTTAGCTACCTTTTACTTTCATCCACGTCCATGAGTCTTTCTTCAAAATAAATTTTGCTCTGTGCATCTTTGGCTGAAAAATAGGCCTAACCCATGTCACAGTCCATTGCCTCACCTGTGGTTTTACCGTGGGCTTCCAAAGCCAATCGGCCTGCCACTCTTTCTTTAAGTTGCAACCCTGATATAATATCCGATTTTAAGCATAGGATGACATTTGCGAACGCTAGTGTTAGCACCATTAGTTCCCACCAGATTCAACCCACTACTTCATACTTATTGTGGCCACATAGTGCTCCGTGTTCCATTATTGCAGCATTCCGCTTCCCCTTTATTTTCATATTCTCTAGGCTGGTGCTTGAGTCAGTCTTTCCTTAGTTTATATATAGATACGCCGGGGTATTTACATTGCTTGACTATGGGCATGACTTCCTGTTGAATCGGCACCACGTAATTATTCCTCGTTAAATTCATAATTTCTCATCTCTCTGTGTGTTAAACTTGAGGCCTAGATTTGTCGATGCGTTGCCGCATATATTCGCAAGTGTCTGCAAATCTTTTTTGTTCTTCGCGAATATCCCTATGTCGTCCGCATGCATGAGCCCAGGTAGTTTATGTTGCACAATTTGTCCATTACGCATGTAAGATAAATGAAACCCTAATTCGCTGTACTCTAGTCGATGTTTCTGTGCCCTTAACATAAAGCGTGAACATTGGAGAAAGAAGACATCCTCACTTCAGTCCTTGGTGAATTCCCACCATTTCATTACCTTTTGGACCTTCCCATATAACTTATACTTGGTTGTCTCTGTATATCTCACTCAGCAGCTCCACGAAATCGTCATCTATGCCTCCGTGTTTAAGGATATCCGGTAGCAATTCCTTGTCTACACTGTCGTAGGCTCCTTTATATTTAGAAATGCTATCTGAACTACTGAAATCTCTATGCGCTGACTTAGTACGAACTTATCCTCAAAGAGACTGCCTTGCCCGAACCCATTCTGCAGTTCTCCTAGTGCATTATTTTTCTCCACCCACTTCAATAATTCAAGATTTGTGGCTTCCATTGCCATTCTATATATCACCTACATTACTGTAACTGCTCTGTACGAGCTCGTCTTGTCCTTATCACCTTTGCCTTTGTAGATGAGGTCCATCTTGCTTTCACGACATCCAATCAGAATTTTTTTAGTTCTGCCCACTTGCCTAAAGCATTAGTAAGCAGCCCCTTGCACTTTGGACAGAGGTTTTTGATTAGCTATATTGGGATTTCATGAGATGCCGCTGCCGTGTTATAAAGGAAATTTTCTCCTGCTTTTTTTTTTCAGTAACAGCTTCTTATACAAAAGTTTGATCTCTCAGGCCTCTCTAGTACGGCTTGACCTATTTGAGTCGGGACTACGCCTTCCTTCGTGCTGAAGTTATTCATAGTAACGTCTGTGATGTAACGCTGCGCATTCTCTCCTTCGTAGATGTTACCGTCTTCATTACTTATAGCCGTTGGTGAATGTTAGTTGGAGTTACGAGTGCTTAGAAGATTTTTGGGGCACCTTGGCCTTCTGTGCGAATGTTACGCATGCAACGGGGGGGGGGGGGGAGGGGGGGTTCACTTGCGCTTTTTTTTCTTGCGCGAGCTCACTTTCCTCGGTATTTCTTCCATCTCATAAGGAGCACTGCTTCTTCGTGCAATCCCTACTTTATGGCTTCTGGATAATTGCTAGACGCCTGTTTACGCTCTTCTGTAGCTTGTTTTATTTCCTTCTTCCACCCCTTACATCGTTTCTTTCTTCCAATCCACCAGTTTTCTTTTTTTCTTTTTGTCTTATCTCCTTCGGCATAACGTCGACCAGTTCCTTATATTCCCAGACTATTGCAGGAAACGCCTCAATTTTCTTCTCTGGTTTATGCAATCTCTGTTATTTGCATTACATATTTTTTTTTTAAATTACGATGCTATTGGTTCGTGTTTTGCGTTAGTATCGCTATAAAAATTTAATCTTAAGTGTCAGCGATTGCTACCAAGGCAATTTTTTCCACGCTGGTATATTATCATGTGGTACATTTCGTAGACCACTTCTGAGACTAAGGCGCAGTCTCCACATGACTGCCTCTTTCCGCGTTGCCACGTTAGCTGTCCGTGACATATATTGTCCCTGTTAACGGCCATCATATTCTGTTCATCGCATAGATCCAGTACTAGAGGACCGTTGTAATCAGTATATCCATCTAAATCACCGATGTATGAGTTCCTATCTCGCACTAATAGCATCTGGCCCGACTTCTTGAACTCATTATTATCGCTTCTCATGCAAGCACTAAATTCCTTATTTTTATATCTGCTATCGCTTCCTGTCCATAGGAAAGCTACTCCCAGCCACGTCTTTTTGCCTTGGGTACAGACGAGCATCATGCCACGGCGGCTCCAAGGCTGTGGCAACACCTCTTAGACAGCTTTTCATGCCTCCGCCCAAAATTCTGCCGTCAGCACCCGCCGACCGAAAGCGCTGCTCCAGCAGCAACGATATCAGTCTTCTCGGCTTCAACGCGATCTCACGGAGTCACTTGTGCTCGTGGCTGCCGCTGAAAACTTGGTGTCTTCCTTGTGTGTTGTGCTGAGTCGGCTTAGTCTGCTGCGTGATATATTTTCACTTCACTCGACAGTTAGGGTTCTTTGCAGCCGCTGAAAACGTGCTGTCTTCGTTGTGAGTTTGCTGCGTATGTGCTGCGTCTGTAGCGTCTACCGTGGATATTTGTTCGCATCGTCATGTCTCGCGGCACGCACGAAGCCGAATATTGGACAGAGTTCTGATTGGTGTCGCCATAGAGTTTCTCACTATAACATCCAGAGGGAAATCTGGCGCCACCGTCTATGGGAGTTTCTTAAGGGGGCACCGTGCGGTCATAGGAATGATGGTATATGTGTCTGCGAGGCTCATGTTGGCTAGTGTTGTAAGAGGCTTCGTCTAAAACGTGGATATGGCTACACAAATAACGCGTTCTTAAAGTAAAATCTTCATAAAATGTTTCCGTTCACGCATATTACATCTTTGCTCACCTACAATGTACGACCAAGCGAAGAAAAGCAAGAACAGACGACAAACTCTTTCAAAGCGAGCGCGAATTTTGTCGTCGGTCCTCCAACAATAGCGACCCGCTGATACTTTTTACGTATCATATAATTGTGCATGCAATAACAAGTTCTCATAGTTAAACAAAACATGTTTTTGTGTTATAATAAAGCTAAAACAGCTTCTTACGTGCTGTTTTAGTAGAAAATGGATCATTGCGACAGACGGAAGGGGGCTTGCCAGGGGCGTCTTCAAGATGTCCTGACTCTCCGAGAACGATGCCAATCCGAAGGCACAATATACCCGCATTCCCTTGCATACCACAGCACAGCAGCGCCCGATTTCCCTCTAGGTAATGTAGTGAGAAACTCTATGGGTGTAGCAAAAGTCTGCCGCCAGACCTTTGGGTCTCTGTTGCCAGACTTCCTGCCAAATTTGACGTGGAAAACACTGTCAAAAATCTCAGCGAATGCAACAACGTCATTTCCGAGGCTCACAGACTTAGCAGACCGGAAGCATAACACACACACGAAGCCTCCCGGCTCTCGATTGTACCTTATGGTTGATGCGTGAGTCGAGCTCTTTAAAATCGACGTTTAGTTGCGGGTCCTGTTCAATGACGGCGCTAAACGCTTTCTTTTGGCGTGGCTGCTGTGTCTGTAACGTACAGGTCGCTGGATCTGAAACTGACACGTACCACATTACACTCGGGGCAACTATCCTTCGCGGGGCGCGATGGCGGCATAGAGAAGAAACGGTTGCTTTGCCTAGATTCTAATAGAGAATCTCCCAATGCTTTCGGTTCGCGCATCACAAGCTTTTCTGAAGCGCGTCGCACAACTCTAGGATAGCTTTTCTGCTGACGCGCGCTATGGCTGGTACGTACGATATGAAGCCTCCGCTCGATCAGCTTTCTGCGCTCTCTGGTGAGGGCGAAGCTCAGAATGAGGCGGCAGCCTGACGACAACGGTCGCCGTCAACGTAACAGAATAAGCGGGCGTGCAAGGTCACACCTAAAGCCGAAAGTATATTAAGAGGAAATACAGTATACTGCTGTCGAAAAAAAAAGTGATGAGTAACGAGCAGTGTTGTTGAGCGAAGCTGTAGGCCGGTAATGTCCCCATAGACAGGACCACCCTCCAATCCCGGTGCTTAGCGGAAAGGTACATTGACAGCATGTCAGCTAGCGTGTAATTGATACTTCATTAAGGCCGTTGCGTGTTTGTGTTGTTTAGCAGGAGCGAGTGGTGTAAGAGATAACTCTGGAGAGAACGCGGTGAGCGAAGTCCGCGAAAAGTACTTGAAGATAGCCATATTGAACGTCGATGCCGGTTGAAGAAAGCCTGCGACGTCAGTTGCTCAGGTCTCCAGAAAGGCTTGAGTAATAGCATACCGCTGGGTATATTTGGTAACCACAGCAATAGATGCACACTTTGCGGAAGTAAACAGAGGAAAGGGACCTAGTGAGTTGGCCGGCCTTTTCGAACCCTAGCATAGTTTGAAAAATGAATGTGGCAAAATATGACGCATAACATAGCATATGCCAACCCAAATGAATCAGCGTAGTCATAGTTGCGCTACACGCCATGGTGGCCTGCCACCAGGACATCTTGAGTTCCAGCGATGACTGTTTTCATTGGGTGCTTGAGAATCAAAACGAGCACATTAGAGACGTCCGAGGGACGTTTCTACGGTACAAGAGCACATCGCCCCCCCCCCCCCAAAAAAAAAAGACACACACACGAAAATAACCTTTCCATTAGGGGCATCATAAGATCGAGGACTACGGCGCTTGATGACCTTGTTCAGGATGACGTCAGCGTTTCATTCAGCGTTTATTTCTGAGAAAATGAGTTGAAGTTACATTTATTTGCATCACAATGGCGGGCGTAATCAGGGAAACATTGACAGCACTTCATTAGAGGGTGCCTGACTACTCTGTGGAGATTACGTACGACAATGACAACAAAGAACACAGAAAGATTCGTTTACATCAATTTGCACATACGTGAGATCCGCATAATTTTTTAGACTATCAATTTATATGCTTAAGAATGGCGCTCATTCCTGCAATATTTGCATTCACAGTGACCAAAGCGGCTGTCGTCACCACGGTAGAATTGATTTAAACGGCTTTAATGCCATGAACATTATATCGTTGCCAACTTCCGTGGGATTGTAGTCGTCAAAATTGGATGCAAGTGACAGAGAAACCCGGAGGTTCATGAACGGCAAGAAGGCAGAAGCTTGCACAAGACCTCAGGGAAATAAAATGACTTTTTAAGCAGCGTTGTCATGGGGCCATGCAATGGTTTCAACGTCTATTAAAAATCCTCCAAAATATGAACAAAGGCCGACAAAAATGCGGGCACTTTGGGAAAGGTGAAACCGCTGGAAATCTCAGGATAGCATTAGCCTAAATATAAAAGATGACCTAAAAATAAGAAACATTTACGTTGACAGGGTGGCCAAGTTTTGGCAAATATAAATGGGCTGTTGAAGCAGTTCAGGTGAAACCCTATGGTGCAAAATATGGAGAGAATGGCGGCAAGTGTTGAAAAGAGGTCAAGTAGGTCCTGTGGCCTACGCCAGCGCCCGACAACTGTCAGGCGACTGCACTTATAAACGAGATGCCTGGGGTGCTATGCAGGATGCGCCGAGTTTCTCGTTCACCCGAGTTTTACCCGAGTTTGCTCGACGGCAGTCAGTGAACGGAGATAGCGCGGAACGCGCAAAAGCTACAGGCAAAAAAAAATATGTAGACAAAAAGCCGCGTATGACAACATGAGCGCACCCTGCGCGGCACGCTGCTTCCTCGTTTCAAGCGCAGACGGCTGCACAAAGAAACGCGCCAGCGCGGCGTATTGTTATCAGTGGATTATCGTCACTTAGCAATACCGTGACTGTCCCGCTGTCTGTCTGCACACTTGCCGTGAGCCGCTTGCCACGCCTTTCCCGGGCGCGTCAAAGGCGTGCCTCCTTTTTCGGGCACTATCTTTCTAGCCTCCGTCGAATGCGAACAGGGTACATGCGGCGCATTCTTGCACCTATATTTACACTCAAACGAATACGTTAAAATACAACAAATAAAATAACGAACATTTTTAATTCTTTAAGTATCTGTTTTTCATATTGAATGCCAGAAATTTCTGATGACAAACGGAGATCGAGCAAATTAATAAATTTTGCAGTTCTTGCCGTGAGGGACGACAGTGAGGCGAAAACATAGAAGCGGATACATTGAAAAGGGTCGCACGCACCAGGTAGTTCATAGCATGAGAAGTCGCCCAGGGGCGCTACGGTGCTATTCTCAATAAAGTCAGTCATGACCACGGTCATGACCCACGGAGGGTCATGACCAATCTTTCTCTATTAGGGGAATAGAAAGGCAGCGCCGCGGTACGACTGCTCATCGCAGGCGCTTTACTAGGCCATTAAGGCCCCGGCTTTACCGACTAAAAATGACACATTAGTCAGATACGGGAGCAACGGCTGTCGCTGCAAAATGGCGGCGCGTTATTTTAGGGTCCGTAGTGACGCAGTTCAGTGAAAATGTACCAGTTTATGTTTGTGCGCGAAGCCTCTACGATGCATTGCGAAAAAGTGCGTGCTTCCCAGCAACACAATTCATCGCTTGTCATCGCTTGCATACTGAAGGTGCCTCTGAGCGCATGCACGCAGTATTTGAGTGTGTTTTGCAGTCCAAGCTGCTTGCGGATTACCTCTGCTGGAGCCAGCAGCGATCGCAGATGGATATCGTAACGACACCGCAGCAATCGCATTTTGGCAGGTGAGGGCTCTTGTGTGCAGTTATGAAATGAGACTTCGTACGGAGAAAGGTGCTGGAACTGTTGAATGCGCAGTGCTTGTGATGAAGATATGCCATTGCACTGGGTCTAGAAGAGCGAGCGATTCTCGGATGCTGATAGTGTTTACGACGCTATGGCTCCGATACATCACCGATGACAGAGCAGCCATCTCAAACGACTACTGCGATACGCACTCCACAGCATCGTCGTCCCCCTCGGCGCATCGACGCCTTGCAAGCAGCTACAGTGACGTGCCGATAATTATTTACCGTGTGCTACGTCGCCACAATGCAGGTAATAAAACTGTGTTGTGGGGCCATCTCAGCCCGAGAAGATGTATGCATAAGCCAGCGACAGTCAACGCTTTGTTTTTGATAGTGGTGCTCAGTACATCACCGATGACCGTGCGTTGTGCGTGTTTTATGTCGGCGGTCAAGATTGTTGAGGCCTCTCAGCTCGACACCGCGTCGCTGTTGCGGAAAGATAAGTTGAGCGTGGCCCAACCGTGGTGGGTGGGCGCACAAGAGTTACGTGCCTCGCGCGGGGCGTGACCTCTGGTTTTGATTGACAGGCGAACCCGTGCTAAACTCGTACATCGCGAAACCCCCTCCCAGTTCAACTCGGGAACATGGCGGCGGCAGCAGCAGCCCGTGTCATTGCATCCAGCGGCAGCAAGCGTCAGTATGACCGTCTGGACCCATTCACCTACATGACCGACGTGTAGTTTCAGCGTCATTTTCGCCTGTCGAAGACATCAGTGCGCTGGCTGTGTGACGATCGAGGCGAAGACTCTCGTCTGCGGAGACAGCGTGGCGGGCTTCATTCGCTCACCGTCGTTGAGCAAGTCCTTTGCGCCCTCCGTTTCTACGGCACTGGGAGTTTTCAGGGAAGCGTCGGCGCCGAGCGTTACATTGGACGTCATGAAACTACTGTTAGCCGCTTTGTCAGAGATGTGTCTGACGCTTTTATCGATGCGGCAGTGCGTAAGCGGTGGCTAGCTTTCCCGAATACTGCGGCTGTGCGGACATACATAAAAGAATGCGTCCTTCCTCGCGGGAACATTACGAACGTAGTCGGGTGTGTCGACAGAACGTACGTAGGAATTAAGGCTCCTTCAATGTCAGCGTTACTGTGATTAGCACTGAAGCAATGTCTAGACACGCCATATCGCCAAATTTTGTCACTTCTGTGTAGCCGTTTTATATTTTGTGTTACCGACATCTCACATGCAGCTGCCTATGACACTGACTTTTTCGCTGGTTGCTGACTTTTTGCCGATTGTTCTACTTGTCTGTCAGGGTGCCTTCCAAATGGCTTACTTTCTTGGGAAAGAAGTTAATTAAGTATAAATAAATAAATCGATATCACAAATTGTGTAAAGTAACCTATTAATGCTAATCTCGTAAAGAACTTGGGGTTCTTCGTTGGTGAAGTTATTTAGTAGGCATAATGCTGAATTTTGGTCATGCGTCATCTATCAGCCGCACTATGAAACACCGAGGCGTCGCACAATTTGTTGCAGCGTGAGATGTGGATGTTGCGCCAAGCCGGTTGTGCCTATGCATTTGTGGCTAAATGAAAATGCATTGAGAATCTTACTGTGCTGGCTTACATGAAGAAAATACTTGAGGTTCTTTGCCCTGTTCACTGTTGATGCATGTGCCAGAGGTTCAGTGTATCTTTCTTTTGGGAGGGTGGCAGCATTATTCTCGATGGATGAATCATATATTTTCGTCTCATAATGGGGCTCTAATTCTTAAGCAGTAGAACAATGCAGATCCAATACTCTGCAGAACTCGGTGTGCGTGAAGATGTCATGAACCACCAAGGCAAAATTACATATCGGGAGAAACGTGGTGCAGCGAGACCGAAAGCCATAAGTATACACACCACCAAGCGCAGGCGTCATGAGGAGACCGAGAAATGATACGCAAATGTATCGGAAGTCAGCGAAGCCAACGAGCCGTCTAATGATTGCCACAGGAAAAGCGCTAAAGAGTCATGTGAGCCCGGAGTTCTTCAAACTCATGGGGAGCCAGGTGACACTCCATTCTCACAAGAGGACAGACATGAAATGTTTTCTGGAGCCCGTTGGTGTGGTCGGGAACTTGTGGGGTGTGGCTGCTTTATTGAAAGATAAGCTAGACCACAGTCTCCCATAAGAACTCTTTTCCTCTAAAAATGAATGCAACCGATTTGATTTACTTTTAAAAATGTCTCCATGTCCCGAAGCTACGCGTTCATTAATACCTATGCATGACTTTGTCCTTGCCCAATCTCAACTGACAAATTTCGGGAAACATCTGCAACATGCTCGTGAAGAGTCTCGTAACGATACATTGTTAGCAGTGTTAAGACTCTGAATGAAGCTCTGCTGCTCTTAAGTGTATCGTGAAACCAAACGAAAAATGAAAAAAGGACTATTGTCATTTTCAATATAATTACCTAAATATTCATCGGCCCATTATCACAACGAGAGCTGTGCCGAAAATTTACTAGGTATGATATATATTTCGGAGAAGTGTGCACGTTGTGTCGAACAAGAAAGGAAAGTGTTTTTTACTGGTATGCTAAATATGTTGATCTGCTGCTCTTCGTAATGTTCTTATTAATCAGAAATCGTAGTTTTGATGAAAATTGCTTTACCAGAGTTGTGTTGCGTACAGCAAATGAACATGCCTTTGTAGCAACTTTGTTCCTGAGAAATTGTAGGAAGCTGTCTTATAATTGTTCGTAGCACAAAATGCGCCAATTTGCACTGAATAATGAGATACTCAGTTCTACAGTATTGTGTTGTGTATTCAGTGTCTTGCTGTGCGATAGGTTGCTAATAAAATAAGTGAATACCCCATTCCTATACTTTCTCATGTTTTGCCGAAACAAAATAGCCGCACTCCATGGCGTGCTGCTTCGCACGTCCCGAGGAGAAATGGTTCTCACATAAATGCGCTGCAATCATGGAAATACAAGAGGATTAGAAGCCGTAATCTGAGAAAATAAATACAGGCGGTGTTGGTTTCCATTCACGCCTAGAGAGAAAGACGTGTCCTTGTCAAGCGCATAGCAGACGACAAGCGGGATGGCCTTTGCCCCTCGCGCATCAACAAAAGCGTTGACATGGAGACATGCTTGATTTTTTTTTTTTTTTTTTTTTTTTTGCCTCAGGAGTTTGGTCCACAACGTACCAGGGAGGAAATGAGCACTCGTGGCGCTAATTCCCGTTTACCCGAGGGCGCTGACCAATGTCAGCTGTCTGCGGTGAGCGAGGCTCGTCCATTTATTGCTCATAGCATCCGATTCTTTCCCATCCTTCCGCATAGGCGTTCTGCGGGCCACAATTTCATCATCCGCTGTCATAAGGCGAAACACCGCAAAACTGTCACTGACCTACAAGGCGTCCATCGTACATTCTGAAGCATAGGGGTTTCGGTCTGTGACGGCAATTTAGCATGACTCCACCACAGATGGAAAAAATAGTCGTCCTTCGTCCCTGGCGTGGTACCTGGTGCACAGCGTTGTATGCGCGCTTGTTTCACGCTTGTCTTCGAGTCCCACCTGGCCACGACAACAGCGGGCAGAGCATGCTCTCGTCAACACGGCGGAACGAAACACAGAGGCTAACGCAAACCTACACATACGAAGGCTTTGCCACGGTACGGGGTCTACGTATCCACGCACACAAGAGCCCACACTACCAAACGAAAACCGCCATTGTTCCCCGACAACATGGCCGCTACAGCGAAAAATAACACGTGACTTCCTCCACATTTTTCTCTTAGCGCGCAAAGTGGGCAGGACGTCTCCTCAGTATGTTCTTCCATCCATAATCAAGGGATAGACAATAAGCATCTTTATTATGTGAATGTAGCTTTGGAGAGGCGTCCTCACTTACATGGACTCCACTGCGCATTCTATCGCCACGGCTGCGTATCGCGTTCTGCCTTGCGCTGATCGCGTGAGAGTGTTGATGAAGCACACTGTGACTGCATTAGCGTTCCTGCTCAGCTGGTCTGGTCTGCGTATTTTCTGTCTGAGCTGTCCAGTGCTGCCGTTATTCAATACCATTTCAGTCGGTGCTGACTGACACTTGTGATGCTCTCGTGATGTCGACGTGTGGGTCACTGCCGGCGGCGCCAGGCGCTGTTTCTTCTGTCCCGCAGTAGTTGCCTTGCATACCACGCCAATATCCGCGTGCAGTTGGAACACCGTCCGAGGAGTTCGAGCGCACCTTGCTACCACTGCCAATGCCGGTATTCATGGGGCGTTTAGCTTGCTTGTCCCTCATTTGTGGCTCTTACCCGAACGCGAGGCTGGCCAATAAGCCGGCTGTTAAAGGGAAGGGGGAGAAAGAACAACCTAAGGGAAGAAGTAGATCAGGGTTACCTACAAGGTTTATGATAATTAGGAAGTAGATTTGCCCGGGAGATACAGAAAAAAATAATTGTAGTGATGTATAAATAGCAAGCTTTTGTAATGTCGTATTAAAATAATTTCTGACACAGAGTAAGCAATATAATGAGCTATCCAATTATTGATCTCATGAATTAACATGGCAGCCTTCTTGTGTTACAGAGATAGTCGCAAATCGCCGTGCAGGTGTTCCTGTGGCCAAAGCTCAATGAAGAAGCCCCGAAGAGGAGGATATTTTGAGTAGCTAAAGAAATACCCAATTTTCGGAATTAAAATTTTAGCGCTTCAAGTTTTTATAATGATGCATTACCAACTAGCCCACCTAGCCATCCTCTTGCAATGTATTTATATTACAGAGCGTATGTGGTGTGTGCTTTAGCGCTCTAAATTTTTATAAAATGCGAATGTCTTCCTCTCAATAGATCATTAAACTCAAAATATACCAATTTCAATGTTTATATTAGGCAAGGGCTTGTCTGGGCTAATTATATTGCGTAAAATAACGTTTAGTGGATCCAGCTCAGCCTGTGCAAACAAAACCTGATTATGTAAGCGGGAGAACTCTCATGGAAAAATGCCCTCATTTCATTAATAAATACAAATTATGGTCGTCACAAAGAAGATGCCTAAATATTTAAGTATGTTCTTACTCGTAATCTGCAGGGAAGTGTAGCAGTCATACTTTTCTATATAAAGCATTTTTTGCCACAAAGTTTTTGCCACAAACCAAGACAGTTCTGCAGAGGCTCGGGCTCTAGAAGAACCAGGGGATTGCATGGCGGCCCAGCAGAGAATAAATAGCACGCTCCCCAATTCCACTTGGGGAATCGGGGAGCGTGCCCCCAATTGGACTTAGGGAATAGCACGCGATATATCATCATTAGAGTTTTCCTGCGTAGCCGATGTCGACCAAGTTTGCTAATGATGCCGACAGCGTGTGTTGCCCTAGATATAACACCATCAATGGGATTGTGCTAGCTCAGTCTTGCGTCGTATATTACACCTAGATGTTTGATGCGGTCAACACGCGGAATTATTTCCTGACGGTTTTGGAGAGAGAGATCAACCGGTACATTCAATGGAAATACAATCAAATAACCTTTGTAAACATTAAGCGGCATTCTAATTTACGAAAACGAAGCTTCAAGTGTTCCTCTATGTGACTGCAGTGTTCTTTGTAATGAGTGAATGTCACTCACAGACGCAAAGGATGCTGTGGCGTCTGCATTGACACATTCTTGTATGGCCTTTCACAATGGAATTGAGCTTAATGAAAGCTTAACCAAAGTAGAAGAAAGGACAGGTCCGTGGGGAACTGCTCTTGATTGATTGTATTTTGGGTGTCAGTAACCAACGTTGGGACTAATGAAATTTCCTATCATTAAAAAATGCATTTATCTAATTTATATTATTCCGAGGAAAACTCACGTTATTTAAAGCGTTAAGGAATTATGACATGTTTTACATTGTCGTATGCTTTAGCTAAGTCAAGGGTCACAAAATCTGCAAACTGCCACCTCGAGCAAGCTTAGTGTGTCCTTCTAAATTGGTATGTCCGCACCATATCGAGCATTCGGGTCTAAATCCAATGTAACATGTGCTTACTAATGTGTTATTCGTTAAAAATTCATCATACGAATGTGCAATACCCGTTCTATTGATTTTATAACATTCGAACGGAGTGCGATTAGTCTATAGCATTCCGCTCCTCTTTAAAGTAGGGCGATTATTTTTCCAAGTTTCCAGTCAGGAACAATCCATGCATTAACGAGGGAGTAATTAAGAGGCCGAACGATGTCTCGAACGCGGCTGACGCAATCTCATCCAGACCTGGAGCGGTGCGAGTTCAGTCGTTGCCGTCCCGACGAAGTTGAGTTGTTCGGTGCCCTGTTCTTTTCCCCCAATTATTCTAGCTAATATCATTGCAAAAGGATAATTTCATACCAAGTACAGCAGCCATTAACGCGACACACTTCAATACGTATTTATAAAGTTGTGGCTCAATACTACGCTTAAATGAAGGTGTACTGACCAACTAATTCTGGGGGAAAGAATGCTCGTTTGCCTCAGCATTAACATACATTCCACAATAATAGGTGATACATGGTGAATAGAAAAATATTTATTAAACGCCTATTTTATTTTACTGCAAAAGCATTTTGTGGGTAATTTAGAGAAATTACGCTATGATCTGGGATCACTAAATTAGCCATAATTTAATTTTTCTGTATTTATTCTTGAATCTAGAAGTACAGCACAGTGATGGTAACGAGTTTGTAGAACTGTCGCTATGTTATATGACATTGGCAGTGTAAGGATAAAAAAATGCTAGCGCTCCCGCAATCGAGAGCAGATTAAGCAGGAAATGGTTACCGCCAAAGCAGATTGATTGGAGATGATACTAGCCACAATCTTAAAATGGGTATAGTGCATGCTCGCAACGGCACACGGGTCCATATGGACGCAACTGTTTCCTGTCACGGACAAGTGGCAAGAAACGATTGCGCCCACACGGCATCTTTCGCTGCCTGTCGTGCGGCCGCCTTCAGCCGCTTGCAGCAGTGCAGCTCGCTCAGCGTCCGTCTTCGCGTCCGAGCGGTCGGCTGCGGCCTTAAGCAGGCGGCCGCGGTCCGTGGTGGTGTTGCCACTTTTGTGAACGGCCGCACAATCCTGGCGTTGTCGGCACAGTCCTTCTTCTCTGACGTATAACTCGCTGCACGGTCTGTTTCCGGAAAACGCTTCCTGCTTTCCTTTCATTGGGCTGCATTGCTCTGCATTTGTGAGGGCGCCTTCATTGAAATGAAGAAGGATGCAGATGCGTATGCACCCACTATACGACGCAGGCGTGACTGCTTGCTGAGCCGAAATGTAGCTGTTTTAAATTGCACCTCGTTGCAAGTTTTGTCTCGGCCAAACAACCATCCCCGGCGCGAAACCGGCGCCGCGGAACTAACGGGCGTAGAAATGGCGTTCAAGAAAGCACAAACAACCTTGTCTCAGTGCCAAAAGGTGACGAAGTGTGCGGTGCCCTGTACCTGCCTTTTGAACGTCGCTATTGCAAATAACAAATTAAACCTCAGCGCACTAGAAGGTACAGCTTGAATGATATTCTGAACATACATTACGAAGAAATCGGAATCAATATTTTTGTAACTTGTTTGGGTACTAACTACAGCACGTAATGCAGTCCTGTACAAAGGGTTGGGGGCCAGAGACCGCCTTTTCATATGTTTTGATTGGTTTGCCGGACAATCACGTGTTGTTCTCGCAACGACGCCCGGATGTTCTCGTTTCGTCCTCGCTCCGTTCTGTTCTTGAGTGCGCGAATAACGGCTCTGGATTTTATCACGAGGTCTGTTGAAGGTCACCGAGAACGGGAGCTAAAAGCATGTCGTGCTTAAAATTGACGGCGCATCCACCTAGCAGAAATGATTGGTGACTTTAATGCTTTTAGCAATCTATCGTATGGTTCGTGGGTACTACTTGATTATATGTTTTACATAATGATTATTATGAAAGGCGGCACATACGGCCATCGCCGAGCCGCTCGAGCAGGCGCGTCGGCAGCTCGCTTCGCCCTTGTTCCAACTGAAAGCAACTACGCGTTTCTCGAGACGCCCTCCTCCTCGTCGCTTTCAATAGTGGGACAGCACGACGCCTGCGCCGACGGCGTGAGTGCACCTCAGGCGTTGGTCTAATTTCTGTCGCAATAAATCACGAAAATTGTCTGTCTATAGAAAGCAAAGCACACAAGTTCCGCCACAACATGTGAAGAGATAAGAAGTCGACACTTACCGAAATATTCGCCAAGTTCATTTCCAATATTCAAACAGAAAATATTCCGCAGTGGTCGGAAGAACAGGGGCTCGGCCAGGATTTGTCGTGGAAATAGACACCGCCGACGCGCAACACTTGACTGCCTCGGCGGCGGCAGTATGAGCACTGAATACGCGACCCAAGCAGTGCTTCGATGCGACGTCCACTGAAAACAGTCGGTCGTTGGAGAACGTTCGAGGTTTATGCAAAGGGGACGCCGGCGGCGAGCAAGGCATTGCAGCGGCAGCCCGCAATAGGTGCGGGGGCCTATGTTTAGCGGCTCTCTGGTCCGCGTGGGCTGCAGCCGCGGCGGCGCAAAAAATAGTTCCCCCTCGCCACGCGACTGCTTCGCGGAGGCGAGTCGTTACCGATGCCTGTCCGCCGAAACACCACACATTCTCACTTTATGCGGCAGTGAAGACCGGCGTAGTACTGCGTCGTCGATATTACAACATTTACCGAACGCTTCGAAACATTTAAAACTACTAGAATACAAATAATGTCAGATACAAGTTAGGGTATAGCCATTGGCCCTCGGGAATCCACCAGTAGTTACCCTCACAGACATTCTTGAATCCATACGAAATCGTGCCGCTAGATTCATTTATGCTTCGTATTCATATGGCATCAGTGTTTCATCCGTAAAAGGGAAGTATAACTTATCACTCCTAATTCAATTAGTGATAATGACTTATCAGTCCTAAATTCAGTTTGTCGGTCCTAAACTACATGTTGTCGTTGATGTCGATGTTTCCTTTAACACGCTGTGCCTACCCGCTGGTGCGGATTGGCCAAGGCTTTCAATGGAAACATACCAGAATTATTTCCCGCTAACTTCATGGTCTGTATAACCAATGTGTAAATAACATTAATTTTGATAGTGATAAATTATTAAATGCGCTTATGCCAATTTTTTTATGAAGCCGCTAGAGTTAAAAGAACAATGCAAACCCAATTTTAGTAAACAGGCTAATAATGAGGGAAAGGGTGTTTAATATGTCAGCGTCCCTGCTGCAACGATATACGCATGCACAATATGCCACACTTCTTTCGCCCCTGAACAACGGAGTTCGCACCAAAAAATAAAATATTAAGTCCTGAAAGAACCAGAAGAAAGCGGTTATCCGAGGGGCCCGATTTTATTAATCATATCATAAGCCAACAAACAAAGACACCAAGGACAACACAGGGGAAATTACTTGTACTTACTAATTGAAATAAACAAGTTATCAATTTATGGAAGTGAAAGTGGAAGAAAAACAACTTGCCGCAAGTGGAGAACGATCCCACGTCTTCGCATTACGCGTGCGATGCTCTACGAATTGAGCTACCGCGGCGCCGTCTTCCCTTCCAACTTCTGGGGTACTTAAGTGTTACTACTAGAACTAATCCTGGGAGTGTTAGCCAGCGCCACCACTCACAAGCGTTGGCGGCGGATGTGGAAGATCCTTTATGCCGCACGCGTCACGAGTACGTGATGAGGGGAAAACGGCGCCGCGGTAGCTCAATTGGTAAAGCCTCGCACGCTTAATGCGAAGACGTGGGATCGTTCCCCTCCTGCGCGCAAGTTGTCTTTCTACCACTTCCATTAACTGATAATTCCTTTATTTCAATTAGTAAGTAAAAATAATTTCCCGTGTGTTGTCCTTGGTGTCTTTGTAGGCTTCTTATGATCAGTCCTGAAAGAGAAAGGCCAATACGCGTTATCGGTTGTCCCAAGTATCTCTTTCTTTCGTCCCAGTTGTTCCACATCCTCAAATGACGCACAAAGGTTCCGATAGCCACAAACCTACAACTACTCATGTAAATATTTAGCTTCCGTATTCGTGACCATAGCACGGTAACCGATACATCGCAATGTAGTGAGGGGCACTACCGGGCCTTCCAGGGGGACGCTAAGTGTCGGTAATCCGTTGCAACAAGGATGGCTCATTTTTGCTATAGACACATGGTTCCTTTCTTCGGAATCTTTTCACATCCAACAGGGTAAGCTACGTTATAAAAAAACCTACGAGCGTACAAAGCGCTGCTTTGGCCAAATATCTGGAATCATATTAAGCACAAGTCCACAGCGTGAAAATATACAAAAGAACAAAATTCCTTTAACATGTGCTGAAATCAAGAAGTGTATCGACCGGTTGAAGTAGTGAAACTCATTTCATTTGACCATAATTTATTTTTTTAAATGCCAACGGTTCTTTCAGCGCCCGATTCAAGGCCGAACCCCCAGAGTGGATTGCGCCATTTCACTAGGGAACAAGAACAATAAGCGTTGCGTTATATTCCTTGGAACCTCCTTGGAACAGTCCCTCGTCATTCCGACGTCGCCAGTCCCGTTCGCCTCCAGCGCGTGGACCATCGTCGCTGTCGCCGCAGGCTTGTCGCGCACCGTCCCCGATACAGCCCCAATACCCGTCTCCGGAAAACTAAGCGATGCACCTCCCGGGGGACACGCTGCATGTACGACTCGACTGCAAAACCCTCTGATTGATTTGCCGACCAAACAGAAATTCATGGACGTTTCACGCGATGGCGTCAGTGTCCCAATACTCATTCACGTTGGCGCACACGTATCTTTTATGAGTGCCCGATAGCGCTGACGCCTGAACAAAGTTCTCACATCCGCAGAATTACGCACCCTCCGCGCCGCCGACGGAGGAATGCCTGCTGTGCTTAATATGTGCACCGCTCGCATAGGCATCTCGGGGCACCTAACGACAGTTTTGTTTGCCGTTTGGAACAATGCCCTTACGATGTTATACTCTGGCTTAGGCTTTTTATCGTCCCATTCAGCCCTCTTTGATTGCCCGTCTAGTGTCATTGAGCTTGAACTGCCCCACGTCGGCTACAGTCCACCAGTCACACGTCCGCGGTAATGCTGTCCCGAAGACATCCGCCTGTCACTTGCAGCCACTACGTACGTCACTTTGCTGTCGCTCCTATCTGTTCCTGACAGCGTCTATGAACTATGTCCTACCGATGTTACATACTTCTTGAAATAAATTTGGCTGTTCCCCATACAGTGCTCACTGTTACAAGCAATCAGACTTCGCTCCTTCTCCTTAATTTGAACTGCTCGAATCAAATTCTTCCCAGATGTCTATGGGCGACATCTCGCCTGTAAACGATTGCGAGATATTCGCTCTTGACGCCGAAATTCCGTCGCCCTCTACAGGAACCTCCTAATCACCGGCTCTCACAGAATAACTTAGGAAGATGGTTGCACCTGATCTTCCAGCACAATATGCTGGCCTCCACGGCCTCTTGAAAACTTACCGTGACGTTTTTGACCTTGACGGCCACCTTTTAGCCCAGACATCGGTGGTCACCCATCGTATTTACACCGGAGCCGCCAATCCAATAAGCCACAGGCCGTGCGGTGTTTCACATACTGAAGGACAAGTAATACAACGAAAAGTCAATAAGATGTTGACTAAAGGTGTCATCGAGCCATCAGGCAGTCCGTGGCTGTCCCCTGTTGCCCTTGTCAAGAAGGGCGGCCGTTGGCACTTTTGTGTGGATTACAGACTCGTCTACAAAATCACACGCAAGGATGTCTACCCCTTCCCGCGTATTGATAACGCCTTCGACATCTTCCATGGACATCTTGAAGGGGCAGCGAAATAAGACGAAGACAGAAGGCAGGAACACACAGGACAACGTTGCTGCCTTCAGTCTTCGTCTTATTGCGCTGCCCCTTCAAGTTGTTCAACCAGTACCAACTCGCCCAAATGTCGATTCTTTTTGCATGGAGCCAAGTACTTTTCATCAACAGCCCTCCGATCAGGCTATTGGCAAATCTCGGTAGATGACATGAACAGTGAGAAAACTGCCTTTGTAACAGCTGGCGGCATCTACCAGTTGAAGGTTATGTCTTTAAGCCTTTCTAATGCCCCGGCAGCCTTCGAAAGAATGGGCTCCTTGCTTCGCTGCTATAAATGTTCCACATGTCTGTGTTGTCCAGATGATATCATAGTTTTTTCACTAACTTTCACGAGTCTTCTAACGCGTTTACCGGCTATTCTTGAGAATTTACCGCACGCGACGACCTGCAATTGAACTTGTCCAAGGGCCACTTTGGACGTTGTCAAAAAACCGTTCTTGGCCATCTCGTCAGTGCCGCTGGCGTCCAACTCGACCCTGACAAGATTCGCGTTGTCCAGAAATTTCCTTTTCTGTCTTCCGCCGCAGACGTAGGAATATTTGTTGGACTATGCTATTTCCGTCATTTTATCAAAAATTTGGCTGAAACCGCTCGCCCACTGACCGAGTTACATAAGAAGGACGTTGCTTTCACATGGGGCCTTGCTCAAACCAAAGCCTTCTCCGCCCTCGTACGCTTGCTCACGGCTCCCCCATTGCTGGCTCATTATGATCCATCTGCCGCCACTGAACTTCACACGGATGCCAGTGGCCATGGAATTGGAGCTGTACTTGTTCAATGACAGCTGTAACGCAGAGTGCGTAATGCATACGCCAGGCGCCTCCTGTCACCCACCGAGATGAATTTTTCAATTACTGAACAGGAGTGCCTGGCGTTAGTTTGGACAGTCACCAAATTCTGCCCCTATTTGTACAGCCACACATTTTCCGTGGTTACTGATCACCACTTGTTGTGCTCGATCTCGATCCTCACTAAAGACCCCACTGGACGATTGGGTAGACGGGCGCTACGGCTCCAAGAATATTCATTTGCTGTTCTATACAAGTCAGACCATTTGCGCAAGGGCCCCGACTGCCTCTCTCGTCATCTTGTCGACCACCCTGAATATTATGCGCATGACACCGACTCTTGCGTTCTGGCCATTTCTGACCTGCACTACATCCGCACTGAACAACGGCGTAATGACTGCTTACGTGTTCTCATCGATCGTCTCTATTCTGGACATTCCGAGCCCACAGTGCGCATGTTCGTGCCCCGCCACGACCTTCTCTACCGTCGCAGCTTACGCCCTGAAAGACCAGAATTTTACCTTGTTGTACCACGCCATCTCGTACATCAGCTCATGTGTCTGCTGTCTTGCAGTGAGACCAGAAATACACTCACATCTGCTCCTGTATAAACCTTGAAGAGGATTGGGGATCTGTCAACCAATGACTGACTGGCAGGCTAGTTGGTTCATTATCACAATTGGTTGATCCGCTGCCAAGGCCTTTCGCGACGTAGATGATTATTTGGTGATTTTAGTTTGCAAACATGTTGACTACAATTCGAATGTACAGATGACTTTTTTGTTGTTTTTCGCGAGTGCTTCGAGCCCTTGATTTTAAGCTATGAGACTGGAAAATGAATCAATCAGATTTCTTGACTTGAAACTTTTCTTTGGCGAAAGACATGTCTGCTGGTACTACGAACCTAGAGGCAACAAGCCACTACTTGCATTCACCTCGGCGCACAGTAAACTGGTAAAAATGAGTATTGTGTCGCATCGTTTTCGGAATGCAATCGACAAATCGACAACCGACAACAGGAACCGGGCAGCTTCTTAAGGCAGGTCGATCGCCTTGTGTCAGCAGGATATTCTGGGCACGAGCTAATTTCGCTGGCTGACTAATTGCTAAGGAAGCATAATGATGCCAGCCAAAACGGGGCAACACAAGACGGTGGCGAAAGAAAGTGGTCCTCCTTCCTTAGATGCACCAGATATCACACAATCTTAAAAGGATCAGTCAGGCTGCAGGCCTCAGCGTTGTTTCTTGTGCGCCGCGCAAGTTACATCCCTAAGCGCTGAGGCCAACTGCGACGCGCGCACTAAACGAGGGTGTATGACAAAGTCGAAGTCATTGATGAATGTTATGAGACCCCTTCAACAAAGCAAAATTTTGAATTTTGAACACGCACGCAGTAGCAGAAGCAGCACATACAAGAAATGTTTACCTAAGAATTCTAGAGTTGCTTTCATGACTTAGTTTATGCAACTGTCCCCTGTAATGTTTAGTTACGTCAAAGTTATGGCACGCGCCTTGTCTTTAAAAGAAACCTGTAGCAGTAGTCAGCTCTGATTGCTTAAATTTTTTCCCTAATACTGCTCGTAAGCCAAAACCTTGTAAGCAGAGATTATTTACAACGTTGAATTATTTATAAGCGAGGAAACGTCATTGCAGTGAGAATCGGTTAAGAGGCAGATGAGTCGTCATCATGCAATTTCCGCAGAAAAGCGGGAGCATAGGCACAGGCGCGCGTAATGAACACGATTATTTCCGAACATAATTTTTCTCCTCGGCAGAAATTGTTTACCAAGATTTTCAATTTCGCATTAAGGAAATAAATTTGCGTAACAAGATTCTGACGCCCGGCACTCAGCAAGCATCAGCATATGCTTCACTGTGGTCGTGGGAGTTCTCTTTCCGACGTGCGCAAAGCACTCTATGCCCACACAAGCACGCGCAACACGTGAGTTGCCATGGTTACTCACCTGTTGAATGGGGCAAAGCGATAGAAAAGCGTCCTCCAAGTTGCCGGTACTGCGATGTTACTCCCAGTATGCATGCTCTTCCGTAGTGGACGAGCTCGCTAATAATACGCATTATTTCTTTGCGACGTCATCTCAGCTTTCCACGACAACCAGAGACAAAGGGAACGCACTCCACGGCATCGTTGGTCCACATTTGGCTGGCGCGCCACGCGTGCAGTCAGTTTGCAGCGAGACACAAGCTCTCTTCTGGCACTGATGCGCACGTGAACTGAGTCGCATTTCATAACAGCAAAGACAAAAACACACGATTAGACAAGCACATCGTTGCAGCCTGGTTGCAGCTCGCACGCCTGACCGACTCGTAAACAGAGCAAGAATGGGGTGAATGGACGGATGCTATAAGCGTCCCATTTGAAACGGTGGTGCCACCAACAGGTTGTGTGGCCGCGGTGGCATCAGGGCTCTACTAGGAAACATAAATACCCAAGAAAGTGGAAGGGGAAACGGCGCCGCGGTAGCTCAATTGGTAGAGCATCGCACGCGAAATGCGAAGGTTGTGGGACCATTCCCCACCTCCGGCAAATTGTTTTTTCATCTACTTCTATTTACAATAATTTATCGTTCCTTTACTTCATTTATTACAGACAAGTAATTTCCCCTATGTTGTCCCTGATGTCTGTGTTTGTTGACTTCTTATATGACTAATAAATATCGGGCCCCTCGGTTAACCCCCTTTCATTTCGTTTATTACTTAACGAGAGTCTGGAATCCGGCAACATTGATGCCTTCAGGTAGCATGCGTGGGTTTATCGACCGGTTGCCTTCACCCAAAAAGATCACGTTCTCTTGACGCCTGCAGCAGAAAGGATGTTCTACATCCGCCGCCAAGGTCTGTGAGTGGTGGCGCTGGCTAACACTCCCAGGGTTCTACTAGGAAACCTAAATGCCCAAGAAAGTGGATGGGGAAACGGCGCCGCGGTAGCTCTTCTAGTAGAGCATGGCACGCGAAATGCGAAGGTTGTGGGATCATTCCCCACCTGCGGCAAGTTGTCCTTTCATCCACTTTCATTTCCATTATTCATCAATTCTTTACTTCATTTATTACACGCAAGTAATTTCCCCTGTGTTGCCCTTGGTGCCAGTGTTTGTTGGCTTCTTACGCTGTGGCCTCCATGATTCCTAAAATTTTAACCAGTAAACTCATGTTTTGTACCGTATTGCGCCCAACTACGTACAGATGTTGCGAGACAAAAAAGAAACACAGATAAGTTTATACTCTACGCTATATAGTTTAGCATAGAAAGAAATTCGATGACGCATTTCGAATATTGAATCGCTTCTGAGGTATGCAGCCATTCCCAATTTCGAATCGCTTCTTAGGTCAGCAGCCAACGAAAACATGGCCTTCGAGATCAAATTATATTATTCCTATAGAAAGCCGTCGCTGTTGCGGTATTTGAGCGATTTCCATTGCAGTGACCTCTCCTAAAGCCCGTGAATTATGTGTTGCACTCGCCCCCTGGTACTGCACCATCACTTCATTCTAGAAAACTTCCTGGTGTCATTACCATCAACTGTGTAGCCTCAGGCATTGTTGACGCGATCTCCGAGGTACACATGTGCAGTATGCGATGTTTCAGTGCGCGTTGCAACTGTGTCAGCCGGAAAACATCAAACCTGCTCGTGTGGCGCAGGTTACACCCGTGTCATCTGTATCTTGCTTTCGTGTCAGTGTGTTTACTGTGCGCGGGTTGCACTCCTGCCGTCCGTGCCTTCTGTGTTTATCGTGCGGCACACGAAGATTCCTCGAAAAACCCCCATGTCTCTGCAGCCTGCATGCGTCCTATGTGGTGTGTGCCAGAAATGTGCGCCGGCATACGATGTGTTTGCAGCCAAGTACTACAGTTCATTCTAGCAAATAGACGCTGACCATTACGCGCAGTTTTCATTGTCATGGTCAGGTCAATCTGCACAATTGTCGGTTGCCACATAAAGACAAGTAACACAGCCAAGAAACCAAACTACGCAGAACGAGGCATACGCTATAGGTCTGCACTATTTACCAAGCGTGATAAGGGGCCGGGAGCACCCCCCCCCCCCCCCAACTCACAGTGCTCTTAAAATAAAAAAAAACGTTGAAGTTTTGTGCTTAGCCCGGAACAATCGAAATCGTTTCCAGAGCATGCATCACCACCTTTATTTATTTAAGCAATACATTCATGGTTGGTCACTGCTTAAGGGACTGAAACGCAGTGCTCGGCGCTCACGCTGTGTTATATCGTTTTCATATTTACAATAAGCAACAAACATTGACACCAAGAACAACATAGGTGAAATTACTTGTACTTACTAAATGAATTAAAGAGATTATAAATTATTGGAAATGGAAGAGGATAAAAAAACAGCTTGGTGCAGGTGGGGTGCGATCCCACGTCTTCGCATTAAGCGTGCGATGCGTAACGGGAAGACGTGGGATTGTTTCCCACTTGTGGCAAGTTGTTTCTTCATCCACTTTCATTTCCATTAATTTATAATTTCTTTAATTCGTTTAGCAAGTACAAGTAATTTCCCCTGTGTTGTCCTTGGTGTCAGCGTTTGTTGGCTCCTTACTGTATGATTTATAAAAATCAGGACCCTCGGTTAACCCCCGTTCTTCTTGTTTCTTCATTTTTGTCTCTTAGACTGCCCCCAACAATGAATGTATACCCCTCCCCCCAAAAGCCAAGGATTCCATTCCCACCCAAGGTCATGGGCTCGAGCGCCTTATTTAACTATATAGTGAATAATTACGTCTTAATTATTATCGCCCTTGTTAACACAAAACGTCAAGTGTTCGCCTTACACCAAAGGTCGTGAGCTCGAGTACCTTAATTAACTATAGAATAATTAACTGTGCCTTAATTAACACCGAAGGTCATGGTTTCGTAGCCTTATTTAACACCATAGGTAGTGGGTTCGACTCCCCTGAAAGATCGACGGTTTTGTACCATCATATGCTCACGTCGGCAATGTTGGACTTTCCGCCTCATTAGCCATTTAATGCTATCGCAACAAAAAAATTTTCGCGACTTGCCGTCGTACACATTATTCGATGATATGCTTTGACATTAGCAATAACACAAAGAGCTGTCTACTCCTCTCACCAGAAATCTGATGTGCTTGTGATGCTAACAACATTAGAAGATACATGTCTGATGCCTGTCTGATGTCTCGTTAGGAATACATAACGCTCTCATCATAAATTCAATGTATATTTTCATAAGGTTGCGTCCCGTCTTGAAGCGCTGTTCTTTCTGTATCTACCAATGCTACAGCATACCAGGCATAGTTTGCTTTGGAACATATTTAGTATGGCCTACTCAGTGCTTACTCATTGCATGTGCAAACTGCATCATGTTATGGCGTTCTGACATTCAGACTGATCTGGCGTCCCAACTTGCAAAAGTTGTACTGTTTACCTTAATCTAGACGCTGATTTTTGGATTCCGCTGGGCTACTGCTGCGACATAGGCATGTAGGATTGATGATGCGGGGATACTGCGTGTTGACTTTCCAGGGTTCCATGACGTGTTTCCATGTGCTTGGTGCCCCGTTGAGCATTGGTGAATCTTCATTATCTGCAGTAGCTGACATGGTCAGCCATAAATCTTTCTGTTTATTCACAACTTGCAAGTTTCCGAAAATGTTCACAACAGGCTGCAGTGCCTCAGTGCGCAGTCTACCTGCAGCTTTGTCGCTCAACGTAATGTCTACTAGCCCAACTACAGAGCGATAATCCCTCTTTTAAAGAACCACAGTCACATGTTTTCGCAAGCCCACTTCCCCCTCTTTGTGCACGTTCATAGTAAATGACTGCTTTGATTGCGAGAGCAGTTACATAGGCACTCCAGACACATTTCTGCTGTCGGCATCACCGTTCCGTACAAAGTCCTAGGGCGTCGCCGCCGCGCGCCGCACGTGCGAGCGTGCCCGGGTGGGCCGGCGAACTTCTGGCGCGCGCGAGCGAGGAAGGCCCCCTGTTGCGCGCGAAGCACGGGAGTGATGGCACTTGCGAGTCGCCTTGGTCGAAAAGTGACGGTCGCAGGCCAGTCGTGCGCTTCCTATCTTGAAAGCCGCTTGCGACGGGGACAGAGGCCGCCGCGCGCTGTGTTTCCTCCGCTCAGTTCGCGTTGATGCGAGACACAGCATGAAGGTAAATTCGGCCGCTACTGCGGCCGCGCTTCCTCCAACGTTTTGACAGCGAGTTTGCACGGTAGTCCAGTGAGACGTGTTTATGCTTGCTGCCGCGCCATGATTCGCTCTGTTTGCTATGTGCCGCACAAGACAGATTGCCCGCGCCGGCCAATATATCGCGGAGTGAAAAGACGTATAGAGATGAGCTGAAATTTCGCATTAGGGATTATTGCAATCGTCAGTGACTTTTTTCTGCCGCGTTCACCTTGCAACCTTGTATTCTTTTCTAGTGCAATGGGACGTCTCTCGTACACACAATTGCCAAGCAATGAGAAATACTTTGACTTTGACTTTGACTTTATTGAAATTTAGACAATATACAGTTGTCCGGGTGAAGACGGCTAAAGGTGACACACGTGGTCACCTGACTAGGCCCTAGACACCCTGAATTCACGCAGGCACAGTTTCGACATGGTAAGTTGCGAAGTACATTTTTTTTTACAGGAAGATTATAACAATTCACATACAGCAATATACATACACTGTACATTCAAATCAATCTAATCAATTATGTATAATACCTACAAACATGTTCACTTGACCAAGAAAAGAAAAAACAAAGCAAGGAATCCTAACTGGATCTCCTATACGACAAAAAAAAATGTTCACATGACAAATATGTTCACTTGACAAAAAAAGAACAAAGGAAACAAATTTCTAACTGGTTTATACACGATTTAAGAAAAATCTCTTTGCCTGGTTTCGGAAAGCAGGCAAAGAGGAACAGTTTTCCATGAAGTCAATCAGAGCAGGATAAAGGTTTAACACATTAGGAATTTGCCAATTTAACAGTTGTGTCCCGTAATTCGCCCTGCATTTAAACTTGATGAAGTTGGTTCTCCTAAACTCGTAGTGGGATTCATGTTTGGTATACCTCGAAGAGAAGAGTTGTGGATCAATTTTGAAATCTGAATATGCAAGCTCTGATAGTCGCAGTTTGTATAGGGATTCAATGTCCAGGATGCGATTCTGCGAAAAATATACAGATGTTGATTCACGTTGTGGTAGATTTTCAATAAAGCGCACACTTTTTTTCTGTAATCGATGGAGGCTTTCCATGTTAGACCTAGTAGTGGTGCCCCGGACAAGCAGGCAGTAATGCAGTCGCGAATGAACGGTATTAAAATACAGTTGACGTCGTATATAACGAGGCAACAATAAGCGAAACTTATTAAGCATACCAATACAGCGTGCAATATTACGCTTAATATAGTGTATATGGCAAGACCAACGAAGGTTTTCATGAAACTGAACACCTAAAAATTTAATTTGTGCTACCTTCTTTAGCGGTCGCGACTCGAATGCCACATCATTATTAATATAAACAGGTCTGTTAACAGGGGTAAAAACAATGTACTTAGTTTTGTCAACATTTAATGAGAGTTCATTTGTAACAAGCCAGTCAGATAGATTCTTAAGCCATAAGTTTACACGCGGAATTAAGGAACCTAGATTTTCACCAGAAAAAAATACACTTGTGTCGTCAGCGTAAAGGATAATAGAAGGGGTTTGTGGGATAGATACCATGTCATTGATGTATAAAAGAAACAGAGTAGGTCCTAGGATTGACTCCTGAGGAACCCCAAATTTTATTAGCTCAAAATTAGACGTAGCATTATTAATAACAACATACTGGGAACGACCGGAAAGGTAGTTTTGCAATAATTTAAGTGAAGTGCCTCGTATTCCATAATACTGTAGTTTGCTAAGAAGTATATTATGTTTAATAGAATCAAACGCTTTGCTGAAATCTAGAAAAGCATCTAATGTGTACAATTGATTTTCTATGTTGTTAATAAGTTTATCCTTAATACTGAGCAATGCAGATTCAGTTGATTTCTTCCTCTGAAATCCGTACTGGCTGGGAGAGATTAACTTGTGTCTGTTAAGATAGGTAGTCATCCGTGTATTAATCACTTTTTCTATTATTTTGGAAAACAACGGTAGAACTGATATAGGTCTATAATTGCCAATTATATTGGCAGCACTGCCTTTAAACAAAACAGCAACTCTTGCCATCTTCATTTGCCATCTTCATCTTCTTACATAGCATACCCACGTTAACTACCAATACTCCAAGTTAAACTTACATTTCGTCATTTCGTGAAAGTTTTCGCTTTTCAATTCCTAATTTATCGTAAAGTTTAGGGCTACTGTTCAATATTCCACAGATATACTGGGCACTAGTATCCTGGCACCATCGTTTCTTTATTGTGTTCGTGTTTTGTGAAGAGGATCGACAAAAGCTGAACAATTTCTCTGTGAGCCAAAATTTAAACCAAGTAAAAGTTGAACATTTCTTTTATTTATACACGCATTTCTTGCCGTAAAACACACTGGCCTGCACGCAGTGAGAAAGTATCAACCTCCAGAAGCAATATTCATTCACAACTGATTTTTTTGCATAATAAGTGAACATACATTCCGGAAGATCCAAACCAATGAGAAAAACTAGTATGCATCACGAACTGGTTGCACGAACTCGACTCTGTAACGTGTGTTATGACGGTGCACATATTTTGTTTCTTATAGAAGGCTCAATACAATACATGTCATTGACAGCATTACAAGTAAAGAACCAAAGAATTTTAAACTGGCTACAAGCACTAAAGGGAACATATTGGTGGAGTATATGGAGGACTACACTGGGAAACAATTATCACTCATTTTTCTTTTTTAATCTAGTTTCCCAAAGTAGTCTCCCATATAGTCCCCAAATTTTTTCCCTTTAGTGATCTCGCAGTAGCCGCGGAACTGTTGCGGGCTCCCCAATTTGTTAATGGAAACGCACACATTGAAAACCTTCACAATCTCCATTTATTTGCTCTATTTACAAACGGGGTGACGGTGTGCTTGCTGGTAGCGGAGGTTCAACGCGAGCGATCATAATGGTGCGTAAAGTAAATGGATGCATACTTTAGAAATGTGATTCCATTACAATTTGATTGCACGCCGAGCCGCGTTGCACTGGGTCGTGCTTTTCAGGATGCGCACGGTCGACCACGTGGCTTGGCAGGCGCCGCCGAGTCTTCTTTTGCAACGCGCCATACCGAGAGCAGCCAACGCGCACGTCCTTTCTGTAAGCCGAGCCCTCCTCTCCCGTGACGACACGAGCCGCTAGGCGCGAACTGGGCGCTCCATCGTCTCGCCGATGATGCCTGCTGGCGTGGACACCTCTCACTGCAACGCCTCTTCGGGGTGGCCTCTGCTCGAATCCGCCTACGCGCAAACGCAATCCGAATTTTCAAATCTGTTAGTTTATTATGCGTGGATATGTTTACGCTACCACCTTCCATGCCCATTATGACCTTTTTCTATACTCTGCATCGATCTCGTAGAAAAAACAGAAGACACTTTGCCGAGACTTAAGTGTGAAACGGCGGAAGCCCGACACCGTTGCCAATGGCGATTTGTTCCGTCGGAAACACCACGGAGGCACACAACTCGTACACTGCTATGTGAATGTTTGTTTGTTTATTAAGTGCCTGCAACGTCGTTTACGCCTATGTCTATCGTTTCGATGTCTTCTGAGTCCATCCTCTCAAAGCTGTCATCTGGGAGGTTGTCGGCTTGCAACTCATGGCCGCTTAACTCCTTGTGCTTTAGTGGGTTCACATCCAGGATGGCTGCTTTGCAGCGCCGAACTGTTGCAGCGCCGTTTGTGGATCAGGAGGAGACGCGTCTTCCATGGCGGTTTCGGGGTGTAGCTGGCCAGCCTCATCATCCACTTCACTCGATTGACTTGTACTTGCTCGGCTTGCCGCGGCAAGATGACGGTCACGGCGCTTCCGAGCTTCATTTGCCTTGGTACTCGGAGATGCAGCGAGTCGATTCAAATGCATTGCCTCTCTTGCGTTGGCCCGTCGCGTGCCTGGACTCTGTGGTGTCGGACGCGCCTCGCCGTCCCGATTCATGCGACGTTACGCTCAGCCTCTCTTGAGCGCCGCTTGCGTTCAGTGGCTGCCGCACGTCGCGTGTTGGGAGACACTGGTTTGGCGGGACGAGACATCCTTCATTATGCAAAAAAGATGTGAGGCGTGCAGACAGAGCACAAGAGTAGAGAAGTGGACAACACGAACGCCGCGTCCACTTCTCTACTTTTGTGTCCTGTCTGCATGCCTCACCTCTTTTTTGCATAATGAATCCTTACGAACTAGCTCAGCTTTCTGCCGTTCTGAGGCAGCCTTCCCACATGATACTGCAAAGTAAACTGCCGCCACCGCCACCGCCACACCACACCCAAGCAGACGGTCGCCACGCGCGCCTCGCGACAGTGACGTCAGGCCACACAGCGCCCAATCGGGAGGCCACCTCAAGCGCCTGACGACAGCGACGTCAGGGCGCACCGTCGAACACAGGGCCGCCACGCGTGCCGATGTAACGAGTCATCCCGTGCGGCGCCGAACCACCCCGACACCCGCACTTTCCGACAGTGACGTCACGCACGTGAGCCAATCAGGAGGCGCACACCTGTGCCTAGCGACAATGATGTCACGACACAGAGGAGACCGATCAGGAGGCCGGAAAGCTGTGACAGTTTCTGCTAATGGCAGATGACCTTGACAATGAGCCATTAAAGACTTCCGCCTTAATACTTACATTTTAGTGTTCCTATCATTAAATGCACCACCACCGCCGGACACCAGCCAAACGCTTTCGTAGTAGTTGTTTCGCACTTAGAAGGATGGTGTAGAAGCCTGCTGGCGGAAACATGTGTAGGCATTGCGGTGTTGACGGAGTCATGGCTTGACTATGATGATGCAGGCACTGACCAACTGAAGCCACATCCTACGCGGTTCACAGACTAGATAGGCAAAGCCGTCCGGGATGGGCCCTGGTATTTGTAAAGCCAAACCTGTTCTTCCAAAAAGTTAGTCTCAGCTGGAACCATGAAATCTAATGCGTGAAAATAACTTTCCCGACTTGTACTACCATGTTCATTGCCTGTTACAGAGCACCAGACTGCGACATCACTTTCACAAACGAACTCTACTGCGTACCTCTAGGTTAAATGTTTTGGTTTCCTCGTGCGAACTCTATACTTTGTGAGGACTTGAATTTTCCAGGCAATGTCTGGATTAATTTGGCTGCACATTCTCAACTCTTGAATGAATTCGTAAACCTAGTTCTGAGGTTTAACTTACCCGCCATGGTTGCTTAGTGGCTATGACGATGCGCAGCTAAGTACGAGGTCGCGGGATCGAATCCTGGCCCCGGCGTCCACATATCGATGGGAAATAAATGCAAAAACGTTCGTGTGCCGCGCTCTGGGCGCACTTGAAAGAAATAACTGACCGAAATAACTGCGGAGTCCCCCCGCTGTGTGCGGCGCGCCTCACAATCATCTAAATCGGGGTTTTGGGACGTAAAACCCCATAATTTAATTTAAATAATGTGCGTGTAACTTCTAGCAATTAGTAAAGGCGCTTAGTCGTGGCTCTAATAGTCTTGATTTACTTCTGGCCTCCCATTATAAACCGGCTCATTCAGTATAATCTATCACCCAGGCACGTACCCAAGGGAGGGGGGGGGGGGGGGGGGAGAACCGAAGTTAAGTGGCACCGCTTCTACAGTTATCAATCGAGCCGCCTGACGTAGCCACGTCTCTGCTGTGCTAATGTGGGCGTTTTCTAACCTTTCGCGGTGGGCGCAGTACGTCGGAAACCGTAGCGTCCGGCGCTATATACGCGGTTGTACGGGACTGGCGGCCACGTTTCGTTACGCAACTTCCCAAATAACAATACGAGTCAGTTTTGGCACTTGGTAGAACAGTAAACGAAGGATGCAAAAGAACTGCGATCATTCCACAAATAGATATTTCTCTATAATTATTCCAGACCTAATTCAAAAAAGGCTAAAAGAAATCTCGATTTTAGACTTTCGCTCGTTTACTTGTTCTTGGAAATGTTGTTCCTGTCCTTCTATCCGGCGTGAGTCCATTTGATGTCGTTCCTTGTTTGTCAAGTAAAGGAGAGGTGCATCTTTATTGCAAACGGCAGGCATTATTCACGTTTGTAATAATAAAGGTACCCCCACACCTCATTATCATAGCAAAATTACGTTGCGTACCCCCTCCCCCCCCAAAAGAAGATATCCTGGGTACGTGCCTGCTATCACCGGTCTCATCAGTCACTACTTGATTGTCTTTGATGTGTTTAGTGAAATTTCAGGTCATCTCACATCAACATAATTTATCCGCGACTATCAAAAAGTCATCTTTCCGGCACTTAACGAAAAGCGTTTTAAATATTATGAGCCGCTGGTTTAATCAATCTGTTTTAAGTGAAACAGTTGAACGTAAGTGGTGGTAACGTTTTACACTGCGCGAAGAAGACGGGACAAGTACAGAAACACAGACGCACACATAAAACGCAGACATTCAACTGACTTTATTTTGTGAAGGCAGAAAATTTGTGAAGTTCTACAATATAGATAAACAAGGAACAAACAACAGCGAAGAAATTGCGCACGACGCAGTGATGAAAAATAGCAATGCCACGTGTGCTCTAAGAGCATAGGAAAGTCTTCATATGCCCATCTGAGAATTCAAATTCCTTCGTTGATAGTGATATAGAAGGTGAACTGATGCAGTTGTCACCCCTTTTAGCGATATGGAATGCCTCAGTAACTTCTCTTTCTGTTTTTTTTTTTTATTTTGCCTTTGAAAGGAATTTGGTTTCTTGCAGATACGGCAAACAGATTTTGCTATCGCATCTCTTGCAGTGCAATGGTGATATTACTGCCCGTGCCCGTGCGCATGGATCGTTCGTGTTCCTCTGCACACTCATTGAAACAGCGGCCAGTTTGACCTATGTAGGACCTGCCGCAAAATAGAGGTATCTCATAGATAACATTATAGATGCATTTAGTGAACTTGTTCTGATGATTCTTCTTCCATGACCTATACTCCTTTTTTTTGCATTGCTCAGTGGTGGGCACACGTTGTTGAGTTTGCAAGGCTCTGAAAAAACAACGTGAATCCTATAACTTTCAGCAAGCTTCTTAATGTTATGGGATAGATAATGCAAATATGACAAGACAAAAGCTGGTTTTTGGTTAAAGAGTTGCTATCTCCTTTCTGGAGATTTTAGTTTTTGAGGCAGGTTCCCGGCCGTACTGCAAATTAAGGGATGAGGGTAGCCAGGGGACAACAGACGCTCAACCTGACATTTGAAACTGGATGAAACAGCACGTGCACAAGATCCCCGGGTGGTCAAAATTAATCCGGAGACCCCCACTACGGTGTGTCTCATTATCAGATAGTGGTTCCGGCACGTAAAACACTTTAATTTAATTTTGATAATGTGCTTGATACCACATTAGATAGACGTCTGGTACAGCAGCTAATAGGACGTCGAGACCCAAATTCTCATATTCTAGTTATTTTTCATATATCTATATGTAGAAGCGCTTAATCTAGTAATTGACAGAACTTATGTTTATTTCTTCGTGACGATTACTTTTTTCTAACTACGTGAAAATTTTTGGTCCGACGCTATTATGTACACAGAGCTCACTTACCAAAGAGCACCGCGGAACTGCCACTCGACACACTGTGCACAACAACCGACTAAGCGTGCGCTTGACTACGTGAGCAACCGGCAAGCAGGATTTCAAACACCTCGATGATAACGAGAAATGAAGCTCCCAAGTACATTCCGTTTGCAGATCCCATGGCGCTGAACGCCTGCAGTCCCTGCGGAGATAAACAGCCAATGGTCACAATGTCAATTTTTTTTTCGGTCCAATTGTGCAAAACTTGAATCTAAAACGAAACAAAAACCATCAATTTTCTTACGTCAAACTTGGGCACGGTGCGTATGTTGTCAAAGTTCGGTGTTGAAAAATAGACTACGACTTTGCTGAGGCCCCTGGAGAAGCGTAAAAAAAGAAAGACACTCGAGATTTTTCTCCTTCCTGTCCACCTTTTTTTTTTCTGTGACTGACATCCGCATGCTAACTTATACCCCATTTTTTTACTACGATGAAATAAAATACAGTGGTAGAGAAATAACAGACAGTGCAAGAAATAATAAAGAACGTACCCTTGCAAGATGCCAGGAGCAGTGCTGGCCTAAAGGAGAAAAAGCAAGAACCCAGCGAATGACGTTTTAAACAAGACTCACTCGGTAAATGACATAAAGCTCGTTTACACCGGCGACTTAGGGACGTAGCGCGACCGATTGCTACTGGCTACGAAAAAGCGACCCAAGGCGACCCACATTCAGACCGGCATGTGCGAAGGGCCCGTCGCCACACAGGAATATTTCGCGATTAGAGCCTTTCACGTCGGTTCACCAGGTCAAATTAAGCCTAGCGGTAACAAGCGTCCTGTTCGTGCGCACCTGATTGGTTCAGAACTTTGTGACTTTGGTCGCGCGACTGAAAAATCGAGCGGTGAGCAACTGACCCAAAACAAAGAGAAGCGACCATTTGCGACTTGTCCCTTTGCGACGAACTCGCGCGACGTCCTCAAGTCGCCGGTGTGAATGAACCTGCAGCTGCTGCACGCACATTCAGTGAAGTACGCGTTCAATTTGAGTCGCTCCACGACAACCGGATTTCTCATTTCTGTTTTGTTTTTTACGTTTTTACATTTCTGTTTTTAGGCGCGCTGCCGTGGCAGCATAGCAGCGCGCCACAAGAAGATTACTCAACACATTTACGATTACTGGTAGCGTCCCGTTGGCAAGAAAAATGGCATTTTCCCTTTTTGTTATTCAAGGAACTGACAGGTGTATGCCCATATTGCAACTCATAATGAGCGCGATAGTGCACGAAGGCTGGCATCTCGATGAGTTGGTTAATTGTTAATACTTTATTTCCAAGAGACGAAAGGGACGCACGAACAAAGCCATGGATGATCTGTTAAGCGATAAGGTAATCCCTCCTGTACTACTCCGCTTCTCTGGGGAAGGATCTTGTGTTACGGCTGTTTTGTTCCGAGCCTTGGACAGACGAGGGACGATCACAGCACAGCGAGTCAACCCCAACATATCGAGCTACAGCCTCATGCAGCGGTGACAATGGCAATGCCAGTCCTTTTGACATGCAACTTGCGGCGCTATGACGTAAAGCTATTCTAAACTTTTGTATTCCAATTCCGTAATAAGCATTGGCCGGTATCTTGTAGCGATGCCTTTTCAGACTTTTCGCGCTTGGCCAGTGGTCAGAGCGACGGTCTGCCCACATTATCAACTGGATCAGGCGGCCGTGTGTGGTGGATGATAAGAATAGCATAAAATAAGGCATAAGGCATCGCTACAATATAGCGGCCCTGCTATTGCTCAAAAGGTTCCATGCTGGATCCACTTCGCCTGTTTGTCACGCGACCTGCCACAACCGAGAAAACTCAAAGTGTCAAATTGACATGTACGCGATAAAAATGCATTATATGCCGAAAAAAACAAAGTTTTTCTGAATAGCCGGACACTGGCCCGTCCCGGAAGGAATAGAAAATGGCTGTCGCGGATTGTTCAGGCACTGGCTACTCGAACTTGCCGGAGAGCATGGGTATATTTGCGTACAATAAAACGTTTTGCATGACCGTGTAACGTTATCCAGCCTTTTCGGCGCGTATACGACATCACTCTGCCAAGTATTCTCTGCCGAGGATCCGTTTCAGCGGCATTTTTAACCTTCCGTAACACGTCGCCGTGATTTTCAACCAGTCACCGCGAGCGAAGTGAGCGAAAGCGGACCAGTCGAAATTGCCGGCACCACCCTTTTCATCCGTTTATCTGTTTTTAGTGCGCTGGCTCATAGCGTGCTCTTCGCCTTTTGTCAGCCAATTAGATAAAAAAAAATCACTCAATGTAGGCAATTTCATTCGTATTGAAAGCAAACAAAAGTGACCTCCCATAATCGAGGACATTGACGAAGAAAGACGTACACCGACCAAGTAAAACTTATTTAAAGGACAAGGACGTTTCGGCTTCCATGCGGAAGACTTGTTCACAAGTGGGCGAAAAAGGTTGAAGTGCCGGTTTAAATACATTTTAGCATATGGCGCTAGCACCGCGCGTAAGGCGGGGGGAGGGTTCCTTCACTTCGATTGAGCGTGTGTTCTGTAGTTTGTTGCAACAGAACTGCTCCTTGGCCTACTTGGTGCTTGCTACAAGACACGTTTTTTGCCGCAAGTTAAAACACACCCAAAGGAAGACACATAAACGCAACACGGGCAGCCGCATGTGTTGTCTTTATGTATCTTCCTTTTGTGTGTGTTTTAACTTGCGGCAAAAAAACATGTCGTTCTGTAGATTGTATCTCGAGAGACTCCAGGTATAAACATGACTTCCAGTATCTTTCCTGGCCGATTACACTTGTTTCCTCCAGTAAATATTGTGCGTAGTCGTTGCTGCGTGCACTGCCAAAGCATTTGAAGCCACTGTTCTCTAATCCACATCGTTTTGGTGTTGGCGCAGCCGTTGATTGAAGTTGCCCGTCTCCCCTATGTAGACGCAATCGCAATCCGCACAGGGGATCTTGTAAACAATGCCAGGAAAGGCTTCCTTCAGTAGCTTTTCCTTCCCGCTAACGAGAGCGTGCCTCAGTTTACACACAGGAACGTGAGTCACCTCAACGTCATATTTACGCAGCACGCAAAAAAAAAAAAAAAAAAACGCTGTAGAGAATACCACGCCTTTAATCTGCTCATGTGCAGAAAAGCTGCCCGACAGATGATGCCATCATGAAAGAGTGCCGACAATTCGAGCAGGCCAAAAGCCGACGCGTCTTGCAACCTTTCGCCAGACTTGCCAAATCTGCCGCAACGTCGACATGTGAAGATCAACCTGAGCAGTAGCATGCATCGCCATCACAGGACGTGGTGTGAATCGTTTGATGTGAACTGGATGCTATGGCGCCCGCAGCTTTCTTTTCGAGTAGCCCTGATGCTACCCCTTTTTCAGTTCCCCTCGTACAAGCCATCGTTCGCCAGGAACTTGAAAACACTGGTTTACATTCTGTCTGTGCTGTCGCCAACTCCAGAGTCAACAAACGCCCTTCTACTATTTTCATTCCACCGCGACGCTTTTCTCCGCATTATTGCAACCCGACTGAGTGGAGAACTGCAGACGACCAGCCGACATGTTTCACCTGTCGCCGCATTGGTCATGTCGCCCGATACTGTCTCAACTCGTGGCCCTCAGCACCTCGCACGCCAGCCAACTTCAGCTGTTTTGATGGAAATGCCTGCAATGTATCGCCCATCGCTGAGTCCAACAGTACCGACAACTCTGCCAGGAACGCGTGGTACAGTAGCTCACCATCGCCGCGCGGACACCAGTCTCTTTCGCCGCAAACACTTCGCCCATCTTCCCGTTCGTCGCAGCCACGTCGCCTTTCGTTCCCTATGGCTTTTCGCCGCACCTTTTCGGAAAACTAAGAAATGCCGCCTTCAAAGGTGGTGCAGCATTGCCTACTACTGTAGCGAATCCTCTGTCTATACCCACACACGGAATTGTAATGTATTTTAAAATAGGTGGCATACCTGTACAAGCACTCGTCGGCACTGCAGCCCACGTGTATGTCATTAGTGCTAGCCTACGTAGATGTTTAAAGAAGGTCCTCACCCCAGCAGTCGCACAAGTGCTTCGTGTGGCCGACGGCGGCATGCTGGATGTTCTTGGAATGTGTACTGCGCGTTTAAGTATAGCCGGCCGCCCTACTTCTGTTCCCTTTTCTGTGATCGACAACTGCCCTCACGACGTTATCCTTGGAATGGACTTTTTATGCACTCATTCTGCTCTCATCAACGGCTCAACCAGCGTTCTTCAGTTGGAACTGCCCCAAGTCGCCGATGCTCCGCGCACCACCCCACCGCACTTCTGCTCGCTTCACGATGTGTGTCTGTCACCCGAGGCAGTTACTGACGTCACACTGACCACCCAACCGTAGGTTCCTGACGATGAATATGTGCTTCACCCCATCGTCGGCGTGCTTTTGAACCAGAACGTTGCTGTTCCGCACACGCTGGTCACGGTTACTAATAACGACGTTGTTCTAGCGCTTCTGAATTTCAGCCTGTGCCATCAAGTGCTTCCGGCCGGCACGTTCTTGGCCAGCGTTTCTAGTACTGAATTTCACATGGAGAGTCTGAATGCCTAGAGTGGTTTATTAGCACCAATTGCAGCGCACAGCCCTGGTTCCTTAACGGATGACTTCGCGAAAACGATTGCGCCTGACCTCACCTCGGCACAGGCCACGGACATATATCTCGTATTCGAATCGCTCAGTCACGTTCTTGATTTCGGCGACAGGTCTTTAGGCCAAACATCTGTTGTTCACCACTATATAAACACTGGAGACACGAATCCTATTCGTCGTCGTCCCTATCGTGTATCGCCTGCTGAACGACGAGTAATCTTATCAGAAGTGGACAAAATGGTCAGCAAAGCGGTTATCGAGCCATTGGCCAGTCCTTGGGATTCGCCTGCCGTCCTATAGAAAAAAAAAAGATGGTACTTGGCGTTTTTGCGTCGATTATCGCCACTTAAACAAGATCACGCGAAAAAACGCCTACTCGCTTCCGCGCATCGATGACGCCTTGGACTGCTTGCACGGAGTTAAATACATCTCGTGAATCCTTCTTCGATTGGGCTACGGGCAGATTTAAGTTGATGAAATTGGCCGCGAGAAGACGGCCTTCATCACGCCGGATGGTTTATATTAGTTCAAAGTCATGCCTTTTGGCCTATGCAATTCTCCTGCGATATTTGAACGTATGATGGACCACCTTCTGCGAGGCTACAAATTTACCGCCTGTCTTTGTTACCATGACGACATTATCATTTTTTCTCCCACATTCAGCAGCCACCTTACACGACTCGCTGTCATTCTTGCGGTCTACCGAAAAGCCGGCCTCCAACTGAACTCCACGATATGTCAATTCGGACGCCTTCAGATTACCGTGTTGGGACACCTCGTTGGCGCATCTGGTGTGCAACCAGATCCGGAAAAAGTTCGCGCCGTTCACAGTTTCCCTGTGCCTCGTTCTGCTTCTGACGTGCGCTGCTTCGTCGGCCTGTATTCGTACTTTCGCCGTTTCACCAAAAACTTCGCTGACATTGCCCGGCCTTTAAGAGATCTGCTAAATAACACGCCATTCTCATGGGGCCCGGAGCAAGCTCACGTGTTCGCCACTTTCATCGCGTTTCTGGCCATACCTCCCATACTTGCCCACTTTGATCGATCTGCACCGACCGAAGTCCATACTGACGCAAGTGGCCATGGCATCCGCGCTGTTCTCGCCAAACAACAGAATTGTACCGAGTGGGTGATAGCCTACGCCAGCCGCCTGCAAGAAGTTACTCCATCACCTATAGGGGAGTGCTTGGCTTTAGTTTTGGCTGTCGCCAAGTTCCGGCCGTATTTGTACAGCCGCACATAGGCAAGAAGCAGGCTGGAGACAAGGCAGTGGGGGAATATGGCATAGGCACTAGGAATAGCAGGGGAGAGTTATTAGTAGAGTTTGCGGAACAGAATAATATGCGGATAATGAATACCTTCTTCCGCAAGCGAGATAGCCGAAAGTGGACGTGGAGGAGCCCGAACGGCGAGACTAGAAATGAAATAGACTTCATACTCTGCGCTAACCCTGGCATCATACAAGATGTGGACGTGCTCAGCAAGGTGCGCTGCAGTGACCATAGGATGGTAAGAACTCGAATTAGCCTAGACCTGAGGAGGGAACGGAAGCAACTGGTACATAAGAAGTCGATCAATGAGTTAGCGGTAAGAGGGAAAATAGAGGAATTCCAGATCAAGCTACAGAACAGGTATTCGGCTTTGACTCAGGAAGAAGACCTTAGTGTTGAAGCAATGAACGACAATCTTGTGGGCATCATTAAGCAATGTCGGTGGTAATCATAGAAGTCGGTTATAACCCCGTTAGACAGGATACCAGTAAGCTATCGCAGGAGCCGAAAGATCTGATCAAGAAACGCCAATGTATGAAAGCCTCTAACCCTACAGCTAGAACAGAACTGGCAGAACTTTCGAAGTTAATCAACAAGCGTAAGACAGCTGACATAAGGAAGTATAATATGGATAGAATTGAACATGCTCTCAGGAACGGAAGAAGCCTAAAAGCAGTGAAGAAGAAACTAGGAATTGGCAAGAATCAGATGTATGCGTTAAGAGACAAAGCCGGCAATATCATTACTAATATGGATGAGATAGTTCAAGTGGCTGAGGAGTTCTATAGATATTTATACAGTACCAGTGGCACCCACGACGATAATGGAAGAGAGAATAGTCTAGAGGAATTCGAAATCCCACAGGTAACACCGGAAGAAGTAAAGAAAGCCTTGGGAGCTATGCAAAGGGGGAAGGCAGCTGGGGAGGATCAGGTAACAGCAGATTTCTTGAAGGATGGTGGGCAGATTGTTCTAGAGAAACTGGCCACCCTGTATACGCAATGCCTCAGGACTTCGAGCGTACCGGAATCTTGGAAAAACGCTAATATAATCCTAATCCATAAGAAAGGGGACGCCAAAGACTTGAAAAATTATAGACCGATCAGTTTACTGTCCGTTGCCTACAAAGTATTTACTAAGGTAATTGCAAATTGAATCAGGAACACCTTAAACTTCCGTCAACCAAAGGACCAGGCAGGATTCCGTAAAGGCTACTCAACAATAGACCATATTCACACTATCAATCAGGTGATAGAAAAATGTGCGGAATATAACTAACCTTTATGTATAGCTTTCATTGATTACGAGAAAGCGTTTGATTCAGTCGAAACCTCAGCAGTCATGGAGGCATTGCGGAATCAGGGTGTAGACGAGCCGTATGTAAAAATACTGAAAGATATCTATAGCGGCTCCACAGCCACCGTAGTCCTCCATAAAGAAAGCAACAAAATCCCAATAAAGAAAGGCGTCAGGCAGGGAGATACGATCTCTCCGATGCTATTCACAGCGTGTTTACAGGAGGTATTCAGAGACCTGGATTGGGAAGAATTGGGGATAAGAGTTAATGGAGAATACCTTAGTAACTTGCGATTCGCTGATGATATTGCCTTGCTTAGTAACTCAGGGGACCAACTGCAATGCATGCTCACTGACCTGGAGAGGCAAAGCCGAAGGGTGGGTCTAAAAATTAATCTGCAGAAAACTAAAGTAATGTTTAACAGTCTCGGAAGGGAACAGCAGTTTACAATAGGTAGTGATGCACTGGAAGTGGTAAGGGAATACATCTACTTAGGACAGGTAGTGACTGCGGATCCGGATCATGAGACTGAAATAATCAGAAGAATAAGAATGGGCTGGGGTGCGTTTGGCAGGCATTCTCAGATCATGAACAGCAGGTTGCCATTATCCCTCAAGACAAAAGTTTATAACAGCTGTGTCTTACCAGTACTCACGTACGGGGCAGAAACCTGGAGGATTACGAAAAGAGTTCTACTTAAATTGAGGTCGACGCAACGAGCTATGGAAAAAATAATGATAGGTGTAACGTTAAGGGATAAGAAAAGAGCAGATTGGTTGAGGGAACAAACGCGAGTTAACGATATCTTAGTTGAAATGAAGAAAAAGAAATGCGCATGGGCAGGACACGTAATGAGGAGAGAAGATAACCGATGGTCATTAAGAGTTACGGAATGGATTCCAAGGGAAGGAAAGCGTAGCAGAGGGCGGCAGAAAGTTAGGTGGGTGGATGAGATTAAGAAATTTGCAGGGACAACATGGCCACAATTAGTACATGACCGGGGTAGGTGGAGAAGTATAGGAGAGGCCTTTGCCCTGCAGTGGGCATAACCAGGCTGATGATGATGATGACATTTTCGGTCGTTACAGACCACCACGCACTCAGCTGGCTGTCTTCCCTCCGGGACCCGGCAGGACGGCTGGGTCGCGGGGCTTTGCGGCTCCAGCAATTTTCATTCATTGTCAATTACAAGTCTGGACGCCTCCATAAGGACGCCGACTGCCACTCTCGTCCCCCTGTGGATCCTCCTGATCCTGCAGTGCATGATCCAGTGACGGGCGGGATGGTTTGTACTGACATGGCCAACATGCGCGCTGAACAACAACGCGAGGAATCTTTATAGTCCAGCATTGCCGAAGTGCAATCTGGCAGCACCGACGGCACGTGCCGCATGCTCGTGCTGTACAACGGCATCCTCTATCGCGCCAATAGCAACCCTCACGGCCCTGAGTTGCTGCTTGTGCTTCCTCGTCATTTGCGGTCCGTCGCTCTCGAACAGCTTCACGATGGACCGACGGCGAGACACCTTGTAGTTTTGCGCACATATGACCGCGTACGACGTCGTTTCTTCTGGCCGGGTCTCTACCGCTCTGTGCGTCGTTATGTCACTACTTGCGAATTGTGTCAGCGCCGGAAGAAACCTCCCCTGCGCCCTGTCGGACGACTCCATCCAATCGAAGTTCCATTTGAACCTTTCTTTCGCGTAGGCTTTGACCTGCTTGTCCCTTTTCCGACGACGACGACTAGAGGGAATGAGCGGATCGCCGTCGCTACTAATTACGCAACACGCCAAGCGATCAAAAAGGCGTTGCTGACTTGTTGCGCAACAGACGTCACCAATTTTCTCCTCCACAACGTCCTTCTACACCACGGTGCACCTCGACAGTTACTTACAGACCGCGGCCGGTCGTTTTTGTCTCGAGTTGTCGACGACCTCCTCCGTTCTTGTGCCACTAAGCACACGCTGTCCACCGCCTACCACCCACAAACGAACGGTCTTAGGGAACGTCTCAACCGAACACTCACAGAGATGCCGTCGATGTACGCCTCCAACGAAGACTGCGACTCTTGCCGACATGACACGGCAGGATATTCACCCTATTATCTTTTGTATGGTCGCGACCACACATTGCCGTTTGACACCCTCCTCCCTTCTGTGCCACGTGTTGCAACTGCGTACGCTCGAGAAGTAATCGATCGCGCTCACATGGCGCGTCAAGTCGCCCGCTCTCGTTTAGTAGCCTCGCATCATACACGAAAAGAGCGTTATGACCGGTGCCATCGCGATGTTAAGTTCGCCCCAGGTGTTTGGGTGCTCCTTTGGTAACCATGTCGTCGGATTGGCCTCTCCAAGAAGCTTCTCGCTCGCAACACAGGGCCTTATGAAGTACTACGTCAAGTTAACGACGTCAATTACGAGATTTCACCGTTACAGTTCATCCATCCTGAAGTCCCACGCCTGTTGATATCGGGCACGTTTCGCGGCTGACGCCATTTTTCGCTCACAATTCTTCGCCTACCATACGCCGAGACGGCGCTTCAGCACCCGGGAGCACTGTTACGAAAGGGTAAAAGAAGAGGATGGAAGAAGAAGATTGCGAGACGGCTGGCAGCTGCATGTTGTTGCTGGCTAGCGATTTTAACTACATTGACTCTGCAAATGTATATATTCTAAATACAGTCTTTCTATACTCCCAACATCCCCGTAACAATATCTCTTGGGGAGCGGTGATAACGCGGTAATCCGCGAACTTTCACCACGCCGGTTTGCCGATGGAAGCAGTAAACGCGCAACCAGAGGCTTGTTGAGTGAATAATACCGCATCCTAATATCTCTATAAATAATCGACAAACTCATCCTCATCAATTTTATTCCTGGTAAAAGCATGGCAAGAACGTGAGGTTCATTTACCCCGGTCTCATGCCCGCCCAAGTCTGGCGATCTCTTCAAGGTTTTTCCTGGGACCTCCAGCAAATTTCAATAGTGGCCGCGCCTCTTGACTGATCTTGTAACTCTTTTTAGAAGCGCTAACGCCCAAAACAACGCCGCCTAGAACATTTCTGATCCCAGCGAACTGGTATTTTTCCGCCGTGCGCGAACTTGCTTCAAACGACTGATTAGTACTGCTCTGAGCCGTCTATGGCGCCACTTGTTCCGTTCAAAGCCTGCAGCGCACTATAGGCCAGTATAAAACCGCTCAAACTTCTTAAAGTTACAACACGCTTTGAAACATGACGCCTCCTCCTCGCGCGCCCTGGCGGAGGCTGACGTCGTGTCGCTATTGGCCTAATGACATCGCGCCACCTTCGTTTGCTTGCAGTCGCGCTCCACGGCCATTTTGGCTTGGCAAGCTTCTACCGACTGGCGAGGAGCACATGCTAGCGCAATTTCTTTTCAGTGTTGTTTTAGTTTACAAACGCCTTCAACTCAGTTTTGCAGCAAGTGCGACAGCACGGCATTTTCCATCACCATGCCACTGTCCCTTCGCATTCCAAAATCGTTTCAGTAAATCAAAGGCATGAAGCACTTCTCGATAGCGTCCGGTAGGCGCCACGGGTTAGGAAGCAAGACATAGATTCATACAAATTGGGAGGGAGAACTTAGGAAAATCCTCCACACGACTATGCGAGGCGAATTGCGAGTCTCTCATAGTTATAGTATGCGTCAGGTTTGCGTAATTTCTTGCGGGCCATAACGTCGTAGATATTGCACAGTTCACTGGACATGTTGCTATTTGTTTCTACGCTATAACACGATTTCATACGCAACGTTTAGTTTATTTATATAAGCTTTAAGTGGTCGCATTTGGCGCGCTTAATCGTTTTCTACGCCAACAGGCTTGAATTCGCGGGCACGCGAGGCTGCGTGCCAGAATGTGATTACAAAACTTTGAGATTTAGCACAGTCCTTTCGACAAAATTTGAGGCTGGAGCGTTAGAATTCATCTTAGGAAAGCGAGTCTCTGCCTTTTGTGATTACTTACTAGCCCTGTTTAAAACGAATAGCTTTGTTTGCCTCTTTTTTTTTTCGTGTTCGTCGTTGGCAGTCACCCGATGGATTTGCGATACGGAGTCGCCGATGAAAAGCGTCCGTGCTCTCCCTAAACCGAATGAGGGGATGCGTTCGTAGCCGAACGACGACAGTATCATAGGTTTTTAAGACGTGCGTGCTAATTAGTGTGAGCTTTAAAGTGTGTGAAGGTTAAGATGCGGTGGTGGAGTACTCGAAAAGACAACGTGCAGTCTCCTGCTTGTTCACTGTCTGGTTTAGTCGTCGTTTGCTTAGTGGTATGCTCGTACGTTTGGTCGTATGCTCGTTCGTTTAGTCGTGCGCTCGTACATTTGGTCGTATGCTCATTCGTTTAGTCGATGCTCGTACGTTTGGTCGCATGCCCGTTCGTTTACTCGTATGCTTAGTCGTACGTTTCGTCGTATGCTCGTTCGTTTAGTCGTATGCTCGTACGTTTGGTCGTATGCTCGTTCGTTTAGTCGTGCGCTCGTACGTTTGATCGTATGCTCGTTCGTTTAGTCGTGCGCTCGTACGTTTGATCGTATGCTCGTACGTTTGATCGTATGCTCGTATGTTTGGTCGCATGCTCGTACGTTTAGTCGCATGCTCGTACGTTTGGTCGCATGCTCGTACGTTTGGTCGTATGCTCGTTCGTTTAGTCGTATGCTCGTACGTTTAGTCGTATGCTCGTACGTTTGGTCACATGCTCGTACGTTTAGTCGCATGCTCGTACGTTTGGTCGTATGCTCGTACGTTTGGTCGTATGCTCGTTCGTTTAGTCGTATGCTCGTTCGTTTAGTCGTATGCTCGTACGTTTAGTCGTATGCTCGTTCGTTTAGTCGTGCGCTCGTACGTTTGATCGTGCGCTCGTAGGTTTGATCGTGCGCTCGTACGTTTAGTCGCATGCTCGTACGTTTAGTCGTATGCTCGTACGTTTAGTCGTATGCTCGTTCATTTAGTCGGATGCTCGTACGTTTGGTCGTATGCTCGTTCGTTTAGTCGTGCGCTCGTACGTTTGATCGTATGCTCGTACGTCTGGTCGTATGCTCGTACGTTTAGTCGCATGCTCGCACGTTTGGTCGCATGCTCGTACGTTTAGTCGCATGCTCGTACGTTTGGTCGCATGCTCGTTCGTTTAGTCGCGCGCTCGTACGTTTGATCGTATGCTCGTACGTTTGGTCGCATGCTCCTTCGTTTAGTCGCATGCTCGTACGTTTGGTCGCATGCTCGTACGTTTAGTCGTATGCTCGTTCGTTTAGTCGTGCGCTCGTACGTTTGATCGCATGCTCGTACGTTTGGTCGTATGCTCCTTCGTTTAGTCGCGTGCTCGTACGTTTGGTCGCATGCTCATTCGTTTAGTCGCATGCTCGTACGTTTGGTCGCATGCTCGTACGTTTAGTCGTATGCTCGTACGTTTAGTCGCATGCTCGTACGTTTGGTCGCATGCTCGTACGTTTAATCGTATGCTCGTACGTTTAGTCGTGCGCTCGTTCGTTTGGTCGTATGCTAGTTCGTTTGGTCGTATGCTCATTCGTTTAGTCACATGCTCGTACGTTTGGTCGCATGCTCGTACGTTTAGTCGTATGCTCGTACGTTTGGTCGTATGCTCATTCGTTTAGTCGCATGCTCGTACGTTTGGTCGCATGCTCGTACGTTTGGTCGTATGCTCGTACGTTTAGTCGCATGCTCGTTCGTTTAGTCGCATGCTCGTACGTTTGGTCGTATGCTCGTACGTTTAGTCGTGCGCTCGTTCGTTTAGTCGTATGCTCGTACGTTTGGTCGTATGCTCGTTCGTTTAGTCGTGCGCTCGTACGTTTGGTCGTATGCTCGTTCGTTTAGTCGTGCGCTCGTACGTTTGATCGTATGCTCATACGTTTGGTCATATGCTCATTCGTTTAGTTGCATGCTCGTACGTTTGGTCGTATGCTCGTACGTTTGGTCGTATGCTCGTACGTTTGGTCGTATGCTCGTACGTTTGGTCGCATGCTCGTACGTTTGGTCGTATGCTCGTACGTTTAGTCGTCTGCTCGTTCGTTTAGTCGTATGCTCGTACGTTTGGTCGTATGCTCGTTCGTTTAGTCGTGCGCTCGTACGTTTAGTCGTGCGCTCGTACGTTTGGCCGTATGCTCATACGTTTGGTCGCATGCTCGTACGTTTAGCCGCATGCTCGTACGTTTGGTCGCATGCTCGTACGTTTAGTCGCATGCTCGTACGTTTGGTCGCATGCTCGTACGTTTAGTCGTATGCTCGTACGTTTGGTCGTATGCTCGTTCGTTTAGTCGTATGCTCGTACGTTTGGTCGTATGCTCGTTCGTTTAGTCGTGCGCTCGTACGTTTGATCGTATGCTCGTACGTTTGGTCGTATGCTCATTCGTTTAGTCGCATGCTCGTATGTTTGGTCGCATGCTCGTACGTTTAGTCGTATGCTCGTAAGTTTGGTCGCATGCTCGTACGTTTAGTCGTATGCTCGTACGTTTGGTCGTATGCTCGTTCGTTTTGTCGTGTGCTGGTACGTGTAGTCGTATGCTCGTACGTCTAGTCGTATGCTCTTTCGTTTAGTCGTTCGCACGCTCGTTAAACGTGCGCTTGCTTGTTCATTGAACTATTAGCTGGCATGGCAACTATGTCTCTGATACGCACTTGTTGTAGGGCACTTAGGCAAGTGCGTTTAATTACGCAGTGAGACAACAAATGGTGAATTAATCGCAACTACATTTCACTTACCCCAATTTCGGCCACATCATAGCGCGGCAATTTTCTTGCGCGGTCATCACATCGCTAAAGTCATACCTCGCTAATGTTATTTCGGAGCGAGCGCAACCGTCCTCATCGCATGCACCTCAGTGCAACTCGGTTCGTGACAAGTCAATTTGAGAACAGACGAGATGGCTCACGATGAAATGTAATTCTTGATAAGTCACCAAGCTAGAAAAATAATTTACTCATCGTAAGCTCACTATGCTCGTGTGTGAGACTGAGTGAAGCGCTTTTGCCGCGTTTCCGCTTCGTGAACGAATGCTCAAAAATTTATTTCATTTTCTTTTTACGCAGTCTAGACTCGATCGTCGGCCGCGCATGTTTCTGCCGACTTTGAGGAACGAAAAACGCAATAGCACCAGCGCCTACCTCTGCGCGTCCTTAGAATTTCGGAAAGCACGACGTTGGCTGTAGTGTAGCTTGTGTTGCACTATCGAACCTTCTAAGCAGCGAGTGTTGGCGCCCTGGTCCAGCCTTTGTGCGCCATAGCTGACACGCGCCCCGAATTCCCATGTTAAGGACGGAGCGGATTATTTTGTTACTGAGAGTTTGCAGACGGCCAGGATGTTGTCATTCGATCGCAAACGTGTTATTTACAACCATTCGCAGCATGATCTTGCGACCCGCACTTGACTAATCTTGCGTACCTAATTGTAGCGCACACGATCCATTCGGAGTCGTCATGGTACGGCATTAGCGCTTGGTTAGGCACCTTTTAAAAAAAATAGTTATCAGAACAGGAAAAAAAAGAAAGCTGCCGTTACTGAATTTGTATAATCCTCCGTATAGAAATTCTATGCTGTACACGAAGTTACTCGGAGCTAGAAAGCCAACGCGAACGCCTTGCTGTGCGTGCATTCACTCTGCGAAAGGTCGTCGCTCAAGCGTTGTGAGCGACGCCACAGTAGAGGAGGAGTGAAGGCGGAGCAGGAGAGTGTCGCTACTTTACCAGGTTTCAGCGGTTTTAGGCCCATAGTCCAATAAGATGTGCCTGTCTTTCGCATGTGGGCGTATCTTAAAGCGAATAGCTTTCTCTGGCTCCTTCGGATATTTTCGCGGTAAGTGGCCGACAGTTATGCCCGTGGACGGTGGTCGGACTCGAGAAATTGCATCGTGGGGTGTTTTTTTTTTGTTTTTTTTTTCATTTCATTACGGTCCGTTCTTGCGATAGGTCTGATGCGCAGTAGTTTAAACAAACATTTGGTATTGGTACAAACATTTGGTACAAACATTTGGTATTGGTCATGCTACTGCATTCTATATATAGCAGCCCAAACTGCCCAAGTGCACATCATCTGTGTTGTTTCCATAAGGCGATACTAAAAGAATAATGACTGCAAAGTACAAAATCTTCAGCGCTACTCACGTTCTCAGAAGAAAATGGAACGTAGGTCACTGTCTTCCTGTAGGTAAAGTCCCTGCGAATATTTTTACTTCACAATCAGACGGTGGTACACAAGAGCTTTTATGAACTAAAAGAGTACAGAAGAATCAAAGCCTCTACTGGCGTACTCCTGAATTTCAGTATTTACAGCAGTAATTTACATCATTGCTCTTACGAGAAGCTATATTTATTATCTTATACAACATATTCATGAAACTCTGAAGAGTAGGCGAACTGTTTAACTAGTCACCGTTATACTTCAGGAATCAAAAGTACCAGATACACCACATAAACAATTCCATTTGATAGTTTTAGAATAGAGGCCCCAAAAGTTTGGGGCCCCAAAGAGCTTTGCGGGTGTTAGCGTTGGGGTATGCAGGGGTGAAGAGTTTTAGAAGAGGGCTTTGCGTTGCGAATAGCGTCTTGCGCTTGCAGCGCCACTACGGCCTCAAAGAAAAGCCATATCATAAACAATTAAATAAAGTATGCCATGTTATGATCAGAAGAGTAATTCTGACACTCGAGTTGCCGCATTAAATTAAAATTTAAAGGTTATTCTATTGGCAGCCAGCAATTCCTTGCGCTTAGTTTTGAGTAACCAACTTTACGTGCTTTCACCAGCCAAGCTGAGCCGTGTTAGGCCTACGAGGCACGAAATCGACAATCGAATTCGGAATCAGCGGCGTCTAATGAATCAATCTTCATAACACACGCTAGTTGAGAGAAAACGATAACCGCAGTCGCTTCTCCTAGCTTGCAAACTTCACGCATTACCCCGAATCTAACGCAGTTTGGTGCTAGGTTAGAGCCGTCGCTTCGATGTTTGCCTCCAAGTTTGTTGACGCAAAGCTTTTGGGGCTCCCGTCAGAAACGTGAAACAGCATGCCCGACCCAAAACTTGAAGGCAGTTTGCGCCTCGCGCACGCACCGTGGATTTGACGCTATTTCTTTGAAGCCCCAAACCTTCGGGCCCCTGGTCTAAAACTATCTACTAACTTATTCGGATACTCTTCGGGCTGCGACACGCTATGGATAATAGTGGCAATGTAATGAAAAATGTGCATGGGCAGGCACATATTTTTACAAGAGTTATTCAACTGACGAATTCAAGGGAAAATGCAGGCAGTTCTGTAGTTTCAGCAATAAATAACGTAATAAACAAAAAAAACTCGGCGCGATAGCGGGCAGATCATCACAATTTCATTCTGTATTGATACCATCGGCTTCATTAACAAGCTCAGAACATCTAATACTTTGATGTATTTTATAGCTGACACATAGAGTCACTGTCATTTCACTCTCCGCATTTTATATGGTGCTTTCCTTCCAAGTCCGTTCAATGGGGCGAGCCTCTTGCATGTGACCGTGTCTTTGATTTAACCTAACAAAGCCAAAGCACTCTTCTACGTGAAGAAAGGACTACAACTTTTTCTCCATTATTTCGGGTCATGGTCATCCGTAAAACAAAATACACTGTTATGTCAGTGAAAACATTATTGGTACAACAGTTAGCAATTGTTTGTTGAATATATTATCCACTACTAGGGGGATTGACATTTCGCCCAGCGTGTAAAGAACGTTTCTCTTGGCCTTGCGTTAAGCTCACAATGCTAAAATCAGAGTGTTCAGGTATCAAACTGGCTCTAGCAAAGTCAAAGTTACACTTCTGGGCTTTGACCAAAACGAGAACAAGGTAAAAGCCGGAACTAACGTTTCGACAAGAGGACTTTTCTTTTTCAAGGCCTTGAAAAAGACAAGTCGACTTGTCGCAACGTTCGCTCCCACTTTTACCTTGTTTTCGTTTTGCTCATCGTCTTGAATTTCCATCTCCCGCCTTTCCCGTATTTTTGGGCGTTGAGATTAAAGAATGATGCCTTTTCATATTTAACGCTCGTGAAATTAGGGATAGTACCTTTCGTGCCCTTAATTGCAAGAATACTCACTGGCATCTCCTGAAGCATTTGCAGGTGTCCTTAATTTTCCTTCCAGGCAGGCCTTCATAAAAGCATTTAGATTTGTTGCCACCTTCGATGTTACCACGATGATCAAATTCCTTCTTCAATATCGGTTCATACTTATTAGCATCTCGCATATATTTGACGTGGGGCTTGTTGAATTTATTCCATCGCACCTTCAACAAATCCTTCCCACGAAGGAAATTCACCAGACAGCATTTGTATAGCTCTGAAAATGGGGTCGAATCATTCGTTGAAGCCGGCACGTTTCATGACGCCAAAAAATCAAATTTGCCTGTTATTTGCTTAAGATCGAGCAAAGCAAATTGTGCGGGAACAAAGCATCAAGCCTTATTATAAGTGAGCTCCCAGATATATTTATCATAACGGTAGAACTTTATATTAAACAAGCGTTCTTTACATAATATACACCATTTTGAAATCTCGCACTGCTAAACAAATTTTTAAGGAATAAAACGTTACGTTTAAAATGAACACCCATTTCCATCAACCCCACCTCGATGGGGACTACGGAAGTATTTGTTTTTTTCTGTATCTGCGTACTGGCTAAGTGCTACCACGCATCGCCTTCATCGGCATTCAATTTGGCAAAAATGTTGAAAAGTGCGAAAATCATTTGCACTGTTATTAAGCCATATTAAAGCTGGGGACCACTGATCTCTTGCATTCTTACTTGCACAAAGATAACACTTCGAGCAAACATTTAAGATTACGCGGAAGGGGAGACCTGGGACAACATAGCATGCCGCTGATCTCAGTGCTTTACGATGGTGTCGCGAGGCAGCATACCATTTGCAGTAACCTGCACAAGAAAAATACGTTCCCTGAAGAACTTTTTGCACGCACCTAATTTAGGATATAAATTGACCATCACGGTTAAACTCAACCTACATTTATGCATTGGTTAGTTCTTCGTGGTTTCTTTGTGCAATTCTATATTACATTTCTTGTTCTTTTTGTATATATGCAGATGCCTATCCTGCATACTACCACAGTGCCCTGTGCTTTGTATTTTTTATTTTGTAGGGCATATCACTGTATTTGTATTTGTATGCTACTGTAGTTATATGTATGACATCAAGGTTCAATCAAGAAATAATATGAACAGATAAATACTTCCAAGCAAGTCGCACTTTAAAAAATTCGACTGCGTTACTACTCCTCTTTCACATTTTTGAGTGTTTCTCTCATCTTTATTTGATCATGTGTATTTGAAAAAAAGAACGAAAACATGAGCCTGACAGCGCCGCATAGCATACGTAATTGCAACATACTTTTCGGGACCACTGATCTGGTTGACACAAAGTACGCTCGGAATCAGTCATAAACACTCACGGCATAGCGCACGCAGATTATTCTAGCTTGAAAGTGACACCTTAATTTCACTGCACCGCAAAAGTACTCGCCGGAACTACACGCATAACTGTACAGGATATCATTGCGTGATTCAAAACACATGCGTCGTTACCACCTCCGTTGATGAAAGTTTGTTTTATTGAGATATCGCTTATATGGACACCCCTGGCGAATTTCCACCGTCGTCTACAGCGGAAATTTCTTGCCTCGCATTTAGTTATTAAGAAAAATTGTTGCGCGAATCTACAAAGGAAAACAGGGACAACCACGGCAATGTGGTGTTAACTCATGAAAAGGTAAAAATTAACGGCAAGCTACTCAGGTCGGATGATACACTTTACAACGCAACCCCCTGAATGGTAAGTGACTATAGGTGCTGCAAGTAAACCGAGTAACAGATCAAAGCCAAAAGAGAAATCGAAATGAGTGGGTGTGCTCATGCTTTCGTGCTTCCACGGCAGCTTACTTCACTTCACTTCACTTTATTTCCTTAAAGACCCCACAAGGGTGTGTCGCATAAGGGGTGGGTTGTAGAGAGATGTTACAAATGCCACAGGTTGTTCACAAGACAGGTACATGGATACACGTTGAATGAAACGTGCTGGACAGGGGATTGAAACAATGTCGTGGGGAAGGCCATTCCACTACGAAGCTGCGCGGCAAAAAAATTATGCAGAGAAAGTTGTGGTGCCAGAACGGGGTCGGGTGACTTGAAGTGAATGGGCAAGTGCGCGCGGCGGGAGCGATGTGATGGCTGAAAGAACTGTGATAAAACTTGTGGTAAAGTGATAGGTGTGGCGATCCTGCGGCCAGACGAAAGAGTTTCGGCGCTTTCCGTGGGGCGATTGCGAAGTTCAGACCCTGTGACAATAGGCTCATTTGGTTGTCCGACAGACATCTCGAGTAAATGCACCGCTTTCGGACTGTCACGTTTTGACCGATGGCGAGGTAACAACTGGGTAAGCTTCTGGCGATGAGTTTCGGTGGACTTGCCGTTTTCCAAATCTTCAACTTCTTTGCGCGCCCTGAGGATATCGTCATTGGGACGGAGCTTTGAGTAAAGACCGGTTCCGCCGCATACTCGCGATGTCCATCTTGCTGTATTTGTTGCTTGTTATCTTGGACTCGGGCCTTCAGGCAGTTGTGGCTAAAATCCCGGGTGAGATTACGGCCACAGGCGGTATCCACGAGGGCCTTTCAGTACAGGCTTCTGTGTCAGTAATTTTTTACGAGGAAAATGAAGAGATAAGTGCATCGGGCGAGGCCACCTCAACAGCACTCCACGGGGAAGGGGAGTAAAAAAGGGAGAGAGATAGATGAATGCAGAGGGAGGAATAAGGTGGCAAGTAAATAAAATAGTAGAGAAGCGTATGCGGGGCCTAAATCCGCGCTCTAAGGTTCCATGTATCCCAAAACTCAAGCAGTGCCGCAAGTGCACTCTTGATGAGGGAACTGCGAGCATCGGGGAAAAGTTGGCACTGCCAGGGCGTTGCACGGCAGGCCGGACCGACGGTAGGCGTCACCCAGAACCTTTCTCTCGGCACCGAAAGCAGGGAAATGGAACAGGAGGTGCTTGAGTATCTCCACACCGTCGCAGTTGCCACACCCAGGGCTGCCGGTTCCCGTGAGCCTTGAGTTGCCGTGAGCCATGTGTTCGCGCAGTTGTTCTGTAGCAGCCGACGCGCAGGCAAAGAAGAAAAGCGTGGTCTGCACGAGAGAGGCCCGCACGCGGCAGCAGGCGGAGGGGGAAGCAGGGCGTACCTGCTGTGACGCGCTGATCAGGTGTTGCGCGGTAAGGCTGCACAGAACGGCCGTTTTGCCCGCGTCAAAAGTCGCCGCCAGGTGGGCGAGGGAAAAGCGCTCGCCGTGCGCCTCTTTTGGCGAGGGAGTCAGCCTGCTCGATGCCCGGTAATCCAATATGCGCCGGCACCCCCTGGAGAACCAGGTTGCAGCTTTGGCTGACGAGGTATCGCAGCTTGGAGTTCACGGGTGGAACAAGTGGCACTGCGACGCAGTCTCCAGTACTGACACAAATGAGGAGACGAACCCCGCATCGAACTTTCAGATACGTAATTGTGACGCGACCCGCATTGGTGAAATGGGCAGAAAAAGATACACGAGATTGAAAGAAGACAAAGGACACGTTGCCAAGGCGGCCCATGCAACGCGTTCTAAGATCGAACTTATCGAACACTGCTGGTCGATAGGGCAAAGCTTCGTCGACCTTGACAATGCGTCGATGCTGTCCAGGGAGTAAAAGTGGGGAAGGAGAAAACTCCTGGAATCGCGGTTTATCCGTCATGACGAATCTGCGTGCAACACCAACCGCGGCCCGTTGCTGGACGCTTAGGACGTGTGGGTCGAGTGGACGGGACCTGCCCTCATTTGCGCCAGTGTATGCTGAATATACCGACTGCATAGGTGGCTAAACATCGATACTCTTTTGTTTTAATTTTTATGTTAAGTCGCAGTAAACCTATTTTCAATCATAAATTCACCCGGGTTTTGGGACATTATTGTTTTGTGAGCCTCACGAAGCAATTAGTCCCAGTAGGGCAGGAGAGGCGGGAAGGTCGCTTCCCCCGCTGGCCGATCGTAACAGTGAGCTTCCAACGAGCTTCAACTCATTGGTAATACCGGGCCTTGGAACTGTAATGGAATTGTAGCCCAGGTATACTCATGTTTCAAACGAAGTTTTCTTAGCCTGTTCCCCTGGGAGTCGCTTTAGTCAGCGTTTTCTCGCCGGATATAGGAAGCGAAAACAAAGACCCTCAGGACGAAATCGAATGAAATAGCAAAATGAATGCATGTCTCGCCTGTAACTCGGGATAATAAAGGAAGTGTACACAGACCTCCTGCCAAATCAGGCAAGAGCCTCCATATTACTTTCGATTGGTAAATCAGGAAGTGACATAACTGACATTCATACAGACGAGTTCTTCGAGAAAGTAGCATTTGTTAATGAGACCAAAGAAAGAGCTCGCCCAAGAAGAAAAAAAATGAAGTGCGGCGATCGAGGGGCGCGTGGCACGGGAATTCTTTGTCGTCTCGATGGAATAAACGGCAGCGGCGTAAGACATCGCACCGCTCTCAGCTCCGTATATGTCCGTGAAATTGGATTGAATTAGATTGATGGATGGACGGGCAGACGGATGGATGCATCGATTCCTTCCTTCCTTCCTTCCTTCCTTCCTTCCTTCCTTCCTTCCTTCCTTCCTTCATTCATTCATTCATTCATTCATTCAATAAAGACGGGGACGAAGTAGGCAAGCAATGCTAATCGCATTAAACACTTCAACATGACTGGTCATGTGCCCATTCATCGCCAACCCTGAGAATGAATGTGCCCTGTGACACAAAAACTGGTAGGAAGTCTTCAACGTACTCCAAGTTTATCGTACTTTTTTGTAAATGCACCAGTCATCAAACATTGCCTATTCCTCGCGACACAGACCGCAAATGGCTACATGTGATGAGGCAGCACTCGTGTCATCCGTTCCAGCTGCTACCTCGCTAACTATAACAAGCTTCGAGTCATTTGGATTACAACATTTAATTGGATATGCGCCTATTTTTCATGCAGTCATTTTCCCTTAATTTTCCCTTGAAGAGTCCCTTCAAAAGTGCCTTATGTGCACTTTATTCTTTCTTTGACAATGATCTTATACTGCTAAGAGATTTAGTAGCAACGGGCGCAGGCGAATGGGTAGCAGTCACAAGCGTTCGGCAAAGGACAGCAACCACGAGCTCATACCGGTAGCGATGGGGCTGTGGCGCAGGCAGGCTATTCTTATTTACAATCGCCCTCCGCAGAAAAAGGCGCCATCCTGGTGGCTTAAGGCGAAGAGACTACTATTGGGTCGTAGTACGGCTTAATGCGAGAGGCGTGGACAAGCTCGCGGCCGCGATGGCGTATAGGTCCGTCGATGGCGTGAAGGGCTCTGCGATGTAATTGACGGAGGACGTTTGCTCCACGACGCGGTAGGGTCCTAGGTATTTTGCGACAAGTTTTGCGGAGAGGCCGGGTGTGGTAGCGGGTACCCGAAGCCATACGACAGAGCCAGGACCAAAAGTTGGTGCAGAACGGTCGGCAGGTTGACGGGATTGCTGCTGCCACTGGTCCTCGGTGGAAAAAGAGCGGGCGCGCTGGCGGCATTCCTCGGCATGACGAGCAGCTTCAGATAGCGCATTACTTTCGGACGCGTCAGGTGTATATGAAAGAATAGTATCGAGCGTAGTAGAAGGTTCTCGTCCGTATGGGAGAAAGTAAGGGGAAAATCCAATAGTTGCTTGGGCCGCAGTATTGTACGCATACGTCACGAAAGGGAGAACACCAGTTTGAATGATCAGAGGCAACGTACATCGAGAGCATATCGTCAAGAGTAAGGTTGAAGCGCTCGGTCATGCCTTTAGTTTGTGGATGGTACGCTGTACTGGTGTGGTGGACGATTCGGCATTCTTCGAGTAGTGCCTTCAATGCATCGGAAAGAAAGGCGCGGCCTCTATCGCTCAGACGGTCGCGAGGGGCACCGGGGCGAAGAACGAAATGTCGTAACAGAAGCGATGCAACGTCGCGGGCGGTGGCCGTCGGCAGAGCGGCTGTTTCAGCATAGCGGGTGAAGTGATCCACTGCATCAATAATCCAGCGGTTGCCTGCTGTAGAGGAGGGTAGCGGTCCGTATATGTCTATACCAACACGATCAAAGGGCCGACTAGGGCAGGGAAGGGGTTGTGCCGGGTAGACTTGTCCGGGAGGTAATTTTCGGCGTTGGCAGAGAATGCAGGAGCGAATGAACTTTCGGACGTAGTTATACATGCCGCGCCAATAAAATCGAATGCGCAGTCGAGCATAGGTCTTAAAGAGGCCGGCATGTGCGCACTGAGGGTCTGCGTGGGAAGTGTCGCAGATAAGGTCACGGAGATGGCGGGGTATCACAAGAAGCCACTTGCGACCGTCATAGATGTAATTACGACCATAAAGAAGACCGTCGCGAATGCAGAAGTGGGTAGCCTGGCGTCAAAGAGCGCGAGATGGTGAAGAGGTGGATGGATTGGAAAGGATGCTGATGAGAGCACTGATCCAGAGATCCTTGCGCTGCTCCGACGGCACGTTGCGCAGTGCACGAGGTGTAAGTGTGGGCTCAAGGGCGGATAGGCAAGCGCAGTCGGCGGAGACCGGTAAGCGAGAAAGGGCGTCAGCGTCCGTGTGTTTTCAGTCGGAACGGTAGAGAATGCGGATGTCGTACTCCTTTAGCTTAAGGGACCAACGAGCAAGTCGGCCAGATGGGTCCCTAAGGGTTTACAGCCAACAAAGGGCGTGAAGATAGTGACGACATCGAAAGGTTGACCATACAAATAAGGACGGAATTTTCCAAGGGCCCAAATAATGTCTAAACACTCTTTCTCTGTAACAGAGTAATTAGCATCGGCCTTTGTTAGAGTTCGGCTCACGTAGGCAACGACATATTCATCAAACCCCGCTTTCCGTTGCGCGAGTACGGCGCCGAGTCCGAGGCCGCTGCCATCGGTGTGGATCTTTGTGGGGGCTGCAGGATCGAAGTGGCGGAGGAGAGGTGGCGAGGTTAGGAGGTGGCGTCATTTCGTGAAGGCGTCATCACAGGCGCGTGACCAAGCGGAAAGTTCTTTGTGGCCACTTAGAAGGGCTGTCAGGGGTGCACTTATGGAAGCGAAATTTCGAATGAAACGTCGGAAATACGAGCATAAGCCAAGGAAACTTTGAAGCTCCTTTAACTTCTTTGGTTGTGGAATGTCGGTGACAGCGCGAAGCTTGGCTGGATCCGGTAGGACGCCGTCACGCGATACAACATGGCCAAGAATAGTGAGCTTTCGGGCGCCGAAACGAGCTTTGTTTAAGTTGAGTTGAATTCCCGCGTCAGTAAGGCATTTCAGAACGTGCTCGAGACGGCTGAGATGTGTTCGGAAATAAGCGGGAAAGACAACTACGTTATCCAGGTAGCATAGACATGTGTTCCATTTGAGGCCGCGTAAACTATTATCCATCATTCCCTCAAAAGTGGCTGGAGCGTTACACAGGCCGAAAGGCATTACGATGAATTCGTATAACCCGTCAGGTGTTACAAATGCTAGTTTAGTTCGATCATCATGATCATGATCATGATCATTATCATCATCATCACCCTGGTTACGCCCACTGCAGGGCAATGTCCTCTCCCATACTTCTCCAACTACTCCGGTCATGTACTAATTGTGGCGATGTTGTCCCTGCAAACTTCTTAATCTCATCCGCCCAATTAACTTTCTGCCGTCCCCTGCTACTCTTCCCTTCCCTTGGAATCCAGTCTGTAACCCTTAATGACCATCGGTTATCTTCCCTCCTCATTACATGTCCTGCCCATGCCCATTTCTTTTTCTTGATTTCAACTAAGATGTCATAAACTCGCGTTTGTTCCCTCACCCAATCTGCTCTTTTCTTATCCCTTAACGAAAGCAACAGAAAGCAACAAAATCCCAATAAAGAAAGGCGTCAGGCAGGGAGATACGGTCTCACCAATGCTATTCACAGCGTGTTTACAGGAGGTATTTAAAGACCTGGATTGGGAAGAATTGGGGATAAAAGTTAATGGAGAATACCTTAGTAACTTGCGATTCGCTGATGATATTGCCTTGCTTAGTAACTCAGGGGACCAATTGCAATGCATGCTCACTTACCTGGAGAGGCAAAACAGAAGGGTAGGTCTGAAAATTAATCTGCAGAAAACTAAAGTAATGCTTAACAGTCTCGGGAAGAGAACAGCAGTTTACGATAGGTAGCGAGGCAATGGAAGTGGTAAGGGAATACGTCTACTTAGGACAGGTAGTGACCGCAGATCCGAATCATGAGACTGAAATAATCAGAAGAATAAGAATGGGCTGGGGTGCGTTTGGCAGGTATTCTCAGATCATGAACAGCAGGTTGCTATTATCCCTCAGAAGAAAAGTGTATAACAGCTGTGTCTTACCAGTACTCACGTACGGGGCAGAAACCTGGAGGCTTACGAAAAGGGTTCTACTTAAATTGAGGACGACGCAACGAGCTATGGAAAGAAGAATGATAAGTGCAACCTTAGGTCGATCAGATGGCGCCAAAGGGACTTGCCAGTATCCGGAACGTAAATCCAGCGAAGAAAAGAACTCTGCTCCCTGCAGTAGTCGAGGGCGTCGTCGATGCGCCGTAACTGGCAAACGTCCTTGCGCGTTACCTTGTTCAGACGTCGATAGTCGACGCAGAATCAAATAGAGCCATCCTTTTTCTTAACGAGAATGACCGGTGATGCCCAGGGACTGTTGGAAGGCTGCACAACGCCACGCTTGAGCACGTCAGCAACCTAGTGTTCATTGACACGGCGCTCAGAGGCGTATACTCGGTAAAGGCGTTGCCGTAAAGGTGCGTGACTGCCGGTATCTATCTGGTGAAAAACAGTCGATGTGCGGCCCAAACCGGAAGTGTGGCTGTCGAAAGAAGCGCGGAACTTCTGCAGGAGAGCGATAAGCTGGCTTCGTTCTCAAGATGATGTTCCATCGTTGATAGCAGTGGAAAGCGTTGAGGAGTGACTGATCAACCACAGGGTCACAAGTAAGTGCGTCTGGGTCCGCAGAAGTAGAAACAGCAGGAGTGTCAAAGATGCAAAGGTGTGAACCGGTTCAACGAGGTCTAGGCATTCACCGTGAAATAAAGGTAAGTGGCAGGCCGTGGTATTGTCGACGATTTACGTGACGCCACTGCCAAGAGTAAGGAGAGCAAAGGGTAGCGGAGAACATTGGCGCCACACCTCAGAGGGCGTAAAGAGAAGTGTGCCATCAGAAATGGCACAGTTCACCTTCACAACAATTCGGAACAACTCAGTATAGTGCAAATATATTACACAGCTGTGCACAACGAACACAGTTTTGTACCTAACGTTTATACTTTCGCACAAATGTCTTTCGAAGATATGGTCTCAGGGGGGAGCTGTGATAAAGATATATTTTACTTTTTGAAAAGTAGCAATGTCAAAAAGCAATAAACTGATTTCTACATATCATGCCAGGTGGCAAAGCACTGTGATGCACCTACTTCTCTCTCGCATGACTTTTTTCCTGCTGCCATATATGATAGGGTGTATAGTTAGTTACAAATACTTCAATCCCCAGGTATTGTAGGGGAGTGGAATAGTACAATCAAGAAGAGTGTAAATAATTGCCAGGGAAAAAAGGAAAGAAGGTAAAGCGTATATAGCAAAACCAGCACCAAATTCGGAAGGAAAAAAGACCAGTTATGTCTTCTCCTTGAGCATTGCAATGTACAAGTGCTTAAAACAAATGACAATTTCTACAGCACAAGGGCCAGAAGCATACACCATATCAGACACGTAAAAAAAGATAATAGCATGAAGAAAGACAAAGAAAAAGAGGCGTCAGGGCTGCCTCGCTTGAAAGGGTCTGGAAAAGTGCTTGGTGAAGAAACGCAGCACGCGGGTGGCGCACGCTACTGCGAAACTTTCAGCCAAATTTTGTATTCGTGCGCGGTGCGTGGGGCTCGCAAACAGAGTGTTAAAATACCGCTTTCTCAAACACTCTCTTTTCAACAGAAGCCTTTTCCTCACTGTTCTTGGACGCTATATTACAGCGAAGTTGTTAAGGGATACTTTCTCCAGGATCGTGTCCGTGTGTTAACACAGAACTATCATCATCAGGATGGGCTTAAGCGTCGTCGTCTTCTTCCACAGCACGCTCCTTAGCGCTCCTCGGCTCTACCACGCAAACGCCCTCGTGCCAGTGCTCCGCAGTCATTGTCGTAATTAATTAATTAAGAAACACAAAGATGCAACCGATTTTGCAGCGAAGCTGTTAAGGGCTAGTTTCCCCAAGGTCATCTCCGTGTGTAGACACAAGAAACCTCATACGTGGGCCGACTCCGAAGATTTCATTTCATTTATTTGCCTTAATGACCCCACTAGGGGGTATTACCTAAGATAATGCAATGCAGGGCCGACCCGCGGCGAAGGTAAAACAGGCGTTAAGCACTCCCCATACATGGGCCGATCCCGAATATAAGTGCAATGCCGGCCGACCCGCGGCGGAAATGCAGTTCACCATTACGGGGCCCCAAACACAGCTTCGCTGGTCATCCTTCTTCACAGAGTTGAAGGGCACTGAGATTTTTTAGTTATAGCCTATTCCAATACGCGTCTGCTAGTGGTCCATGGCTGACATCAATAAAGAAGGGTGTTTCGATGAGTGCGCTCCTTCCTACTGTTACTGCCTGTATGTATTAAGACAGATTATTAATTAAACAGGCTCAAGTAAGCGAAAATCTCCTTTCGAGTTTCGATAAGAATTACGCACTTCTGGAAGCAGCCGACTATCGTCTGCTCAAGCTTAGCCGGGGCTGTCCGCGTAGGAATTAAACTCTGGCCAGACTTCTCACTGGTGTCGTAGCCGTCGGGTCTCGCTAACTTGAGTTTGTTTTGAACATTCAACTAGCCTCGAACCACGCGAGCTCAGGTTAAATCACACGTACGCCTGCCAGCACGCGCTCACTGCCGGCCGCTCCTGACTTGACGTCTTGGCAGACTTCGCTTCGTATTGAGCCATTGACAACGCTTCAAAATGCGCAAGTTGGACGTAGCTACTATCCGTCGGTCAAGGCGGTGCAAGACAAAACCAGTTCGCGCCACGTACCACGGCTAGACAGGAGCGTATGAGCACTCAAGCCCTATCGTGCGCGAAGCAAGCGCTGTTCATGCGCAATACTGCTGCATGCGGTTGGCCATGTACCGCACAGATACCTCGGCCAGCTCCGGGTGCCGCCGCGACGAGTCGTTCAGCGCACTGCGTCTCAGTGAGGACAACCTACCATGGCGCACCGCAGGTGTAAAAATCGGAAATACTGGCGTCCACGTGAACATCTAAACTGAAATTTGAACGCCCCCCCCCCGCTACCCGGTGACATGCAGTAGGTTGCGGGTACGCCCCGCTCTGCCGTAGCCCTCGCAGGCATCGGATGAGGAGCGGGAGTACCGCGAAGGGGATCATATACGACCTTAGATCGCCAATAACTCCGCTTCTGCGGAACGCACTCAAGTACTTTTTGCGGAAGAATATTTGTGAAATAGTCAATTTTACCTTGAAATGCATTTCTAGAGTTCAATAAAAAGAGGTTCAGGGCACCTTTAAGCAGCAGCAAGACGTTGTGGCAGCATGATGGAGCCACCACAGCAAGCACTGTGCAAATGCTTGGATAAACAAAAGTACTGACGTACCACTGCTTTCACACACCGGCACGTAGTTTCCTTTCACTCTCGTAATTACGAAAGGCCACCTGTGGCTCTGACAGCGACAGAACTCCAGCGCAATGACCTGCATACACGTCTGCGTGCAGTCCTGCAAGGAAAAGCAGGCAGTACAGTAAATGAAGTAGAACTTAAAGAAAGGCGCTGTCCTATCACTCTAAATACTTTTAATTCAATAATTGCTATAAATAAGACTGAGCCATCGCTACGCTTAGAAACTCCCACGCAGCCTCGAGCACTTTCCAGTACTCTGCAACTTTCTTTCTTCCTTCGTGTCTTTCCCCCTTTCCCTATGTCAGATACCAAACTAGATATTGTCACCTAGATAATCTTCCTGCATTTTTCCTTATTTCACCTATCTCCCAGTGCTCCAAAGAACACTCCATGCATACCATATGCCACCTCAAGAATTAAAACTCTTCTGGGAATCAGTGTACAATAGCCAAGGTTCCTGGGAACGGTCTTTAAGACCTTCGCTCACGAATTACGATCGACTATCGAGAAAGGTGTAAAGTTTGCATAATTTTATACCAAGGTGCTCGCGACTCTATACAAAGCAAGTCATGGTAGGATGAGAATGACTGTGCATTTTATAGAGAACCATCATATCTTATATTAATTAAATATTCATTTATTTTACAGCCATGGGACCTTTATTCATTAAAGGTGCTAAACAGCCCGTGCGAATTCTATGAGCAGGTTAATTATTGGGCGCAAGCATTACAAGGGAACAGCAATCTTTCGAAGTTACTACCGGAGTGCCCCACTTCAAACGTCCCGTTAAACACAGTAATGCATTCACCAAAGCGGTCATATGAAGTAATACATTTCACCAAAAGACGAGGCTGTATGTGGACGCAGCCGTATGCGCCAGCCAAAGGAGCACCAAGAATGCAGTAGCTACGATGGTTGACTCGGCGTTACGAGAGAAAACCAGCATTTCGCTGCAAGACAGCACGCTAGTCAAGGCTGTAGAAATGGCCATTGCTCGCTAACAATACTCTCGAACTCACAAACAGCCTGCCGCATCTACTTGCATAATAGAATCAGTCACCGAACACTGCTCCGCTCAGTAGACTGTGAAACACAACAAACAGGCACAGAACCGCATGGAAGCGATCACGCACAAGATCGTATAGACGCACGCGGGTGGCAGGGAACCAAGAGACGGGCAACATAGCTCCAGAGTACACTAATTACCACGCGTCCAACGTCGACAGCCTCGAGGAACCCACGCTTGTACCCAGAGAGTACTCGGCCATTTTAGACAAGGAACGGGGGCAGGAAAAAGTGGTACCTCCCGCCGCACAAGTGCCTTAGCAGAGAAGAACCTATCGCATGGAGACAACTACAAACAGGGTCGTACGCTAATCTGAACGTGCTAAGTAAAATGCACCGCACACAATATAAGGACAAATGGTCATGGTGCAATGAGAAACCCCCATTATAGCACATAACATAGGCATGTCAACAAACTGACGTAGTCCCAATCATATCACACCCAAGTGCGGAGCAATGGGAGGAACTGCTGTCCTGCGACCGCTGCGAAGACCAGCTAGGTCTGGTGCGGCGTCAACGACGGAGAGCAGAAGCCACCGGAGCCCTGGACACCTCCGCGTGAGTAAACCTCCGCGGTTGTTCTTGCCAGCGCAATGCCTCAAAGGATAGCCCGAAATCAGGCGTTGTATGTTTCGAGAATGTCGTTTCTCACCAATGTATCCCATCGTTTAGCGTGAGCAGCCATGCAACGCAGGGTTATCGAAAAGCCGCTCCTAAGAAATCGCTAAAAGTTAGATTTTTCCGGGATTCCTCGGAGGTAGCTCATAACATGTCAGCCAACAGGCATGCAAGCAATTCTAGGCGTTGCAGCAAGGCAGTTTTCAGCTGTGCGACTTTGTACTTGCTGATGAGCAGCTGCACGGTAAACGTTCCTTCCAGCAGACATACTCGACTACACCGTATGACACTGGGCTTGCATCACAGAGCAGGTGAAGTTCAAACGATGAAATTCGTCGCTTAGTGGAATAAATAACGCAGTGTGAAATATGAAGCGAGGAGAGCGTCAGCGGTTCGACTGTCCAGCTTTCCCGCTGTTTCTATAACGTTTTTTGGGTAATGGCTAGTCCTACGGTGAGCTCATTCGCCACAACTGCTGGATCTTACGAATGACTCCGGAATAGTGCACTTCGTGGCTGAATGCACAGAGACGTAGGCGGAAACAATTTCGGTAGCGTGAAACCCTATAGAAGACTTGCGTTCCGCACCGACGTTTGACCGACTTCGACGCAGCGGAGGCGTACTTCAAGCTGCTGCTACACAACTCATCTCGTCTGCCACCGAAGCTTTACAAGCCGAGCATTCTTCTCTGCCAGGCCTGCAAATTATCTTGAACGACCTGCAGCATGAGGAATCAGCGCTTTCAGCGCTCAACTAGAAGATTGCTAGAACTAGAAGTTGAAACCAACTAGAAGTTGGTTCGTTGTCACTAGTACTAAAAAGAATGTCATGCAGTTAATTCAGTCTGGCGTATCTGCTTTGCCTCACGAGTGCTGTGATATATTGAACGACACCTTCTCCTCATTTTTTCACCAGTCGCTTGAAACTGCTGTGCCATTCTTATCACATGCAAATATTCCGCCTATAGATCCCATCTTTTTTGACTGGGTGGGCGTCGGCAAGCTCATCAGCAATCTAAAAATTTCTTCTTCTTGTGGCCCTGACTCCATTAACTAAAATATGCACTGAATTGTTTTCATCTATAATTTTGTCGAAGATTTTTGACCAGTCTTTACCGCTTTTTGCCCTGCCCAAAGACTGGAAGGTGGGAAAGGTGGTTCCGGTCCACAAATCAGGTGACGTCCATTCCGCTAATAATTACCGTCCAATTTCCTTAACATGTATCCCAAGTAAAATGTTGAAGCATATGCTTTATTCACATCTTATTAATTTTCTGGAGACCAACTCTTTGACAACGCGCAGCATGGTATGGTATGGTATGGTGAAGGAAGTCCTGCAGATCGTGAGTCTTCACGAAGCGGGCCGCTCCCACGTGGGAACCGGAAGGCCTGTCGGCCGCATCGTGGGCATGCCGGACAGCCCAGAGTTGGTCAGCCAGAAGAGGGCTGCGCAGAACCGCCTCCCATCTGGCCGAGCTGGACGCGCAGCATGGCTTTAGAAAATTATTTTCTTCTGAAATGCAGCTCCTTCCTTTTACGAACGAGTGGTTCAACAATTCGGATCAGAAAATTGACAGCGACTGCGTATTTCTGGACTTCTCGCGAGCTTTCGATTCTGTTTCTCACGATTTACTGATCTTTAAGCTTTCCCTTCTTAATATTGACCCCAAGGTATTTGCATGGCTAAAGGATTTCCTCTTTAACAGGACCCAGTATGTAACTGCTAACGAATTTTTGTCCAGACCTTGTTCCGTAACCTCCAGTGTACCACAAGGCTCGGTACTCGGTCCATTGCTTTTTCTAATCTACAATAATGACCTTCCTGACTGTATATCTAATTCAACCATTAGGCTGTTCGCGGACGATTGTGTCATCTATCGCAAAATAGCTAACATTAGTGATTCTGGTAAGCTGCAGGACGACCTAGATAGCGTATCCAACTGGCGCAACAAATGGCTGATGCAGCTTAACATAACTAAATGGAAAAGCATGAGCGTCTGCTCTAGCTCTTCCTCTTGTGATGTATTACCACATTCTATTAACGGTACTACCCTGTCAGTTGTTAACTCCTATAAATATCTCGGCCTGTATGTTACTAGCAAACTTTCATGGAATATGCATGTTGCATATGTCACTAACAATGCTAACCGAACGTTAGGCTATTTGAGACGAAACTTTGCATCTGCACCCACCTCACTAAAGCTTACTCTATGCAAAACACTCGTCCGCCCAAAATTAGAAAGTGCTTGTGCCATATGGGACCCTGCTCATGCCAATCCTGCCATTTTCCTTGAAAGCATTCAGAACCGCTCCGCCCGTTTCATTCTCTCAAATTATTCTCGTCATTCTAACATCAGGTCCATGAAAACAACACTAGATCTACCTGATTTTTGGTTGCGCCGCAAGTACTTTCGTCTCTGTCTTTTTCATAGAATATATTACTTCAACCCTTCTCTTAAAGAAAATCTTTTCACAGCACCAAGTTACATCTCATCTCGCATAGACTATCGACACAAACTTGAAGTGCCACCTTGTCGAACTAACTTGTTCCATTCTTCCTTTTTGCCAAGAACAGCCATTGAAAGGAACCACCTTCCCACCTCCACAGTCTCAATTTGTGACTCCACTAACTTCAATATCGCCATTCAAAGTGCTTTATAGTTCTAATTGCTATTACTGTCCTGTACTGCAATTATTGTATATTTTTGCCACTCCTTTCTGTTGTGCCTGCCAGGCCATGAAAGTATGTAAAATAAATAAATAAACAAATAAATAAATAAATAAATGTCCATTGGGATTACCCATAAGCACGCAAATATTTATTTTTTATTTTAATTTTATAACTACTTCAATCACCAAGCGGTGGTTTTCGCAAGGTGGTACAAACTTAATCAATACAATGGTATCTACAGAAAAATGCACAGGTTAATAATAAACAAAGTTTTATATGAATAAATACAAAGCATACAGGTTCGGCACACAGAAGCTTACACTAAAAAAGTAACACACTTTCACTGGAAACATGATAAGAAATAAGTTAATTTTGGGGCACTGTTGACGTTATTTTTTAGCTGGTTCCAGTCCACTATAGTGCGCTGGAAGAATGAATACATGAAAGAATTGCTACGTGAGGAAAAGGGAGTTATAGTGAAATTGTGTCTTTGCCGAGTAGTGTATTCGGCAGTGACAATCAATCTAATGGACGTACCTGCTTACTGTACGCTTTTCCGCTGAGTGAACCATAAAAAGCCAAGTGTCGGGGCCAATCAAGCGCGCACTGCTTCTTGTAGGGTGCCTCGAGCCCTGTCTGGACGAGCTGAAAATAAAGTACAACAGGATGACCTCAAAACAGCGCGGTGAATTTCCTCGCGTGCAGTCTCATCAAAGGTCAAATAGAAAACTGGCCGAGTTTGTTCACTATATTTGCAACGCACGTAGAAAGTAAGGACACCATGCGCATCTGCCGTTTCTTTTCATCTACCGCCTTCGTTTCATTAGCATGGCGGAAATACAAAAAAGAATGGTGGCGTTAAAACCATGAGTTTATTCTTGTTCACAAACAAAAAATGCAGGGACTGCTTCTCTCTGCATTTACTCTACACAATGATTGCACGTGCAAGGCATGCGCTGGACCATAAAGTTTCATAAAGTCATTACTAGAGGGAACTGAAACATAAGCAGGGTAACATCATCAGCAATCTCGAAGGTATAATAAAAGCAGCGGAAGAATTTTATACTTACCTGTACAGTACCCAGAGGACTCAGGAGTATTATATTCGAAACAATAATGAACAGTGTACAGAAATTCCTCCTATAACTAGAGGTGAGGTCAGAAGGGACTTGCAAGGCATGAAACGGGGAAAAAAACAGCAGGAGAGGATAGAATAACAGTCGATTTAATCAAAGATGGAGCAGACATAATGTCGCTCGGATGCTTGTTTTGCGCTTGTTTCTTATTGAAAGGTACGCAGTTCTGTATGTTGCATCCGTGCTTCCGAGAGAGCGAGAGAGAGAGAGAGGGCTCATTATTAGAAAAACAGATAATTTTGCTGGCGCGTATATAACCGCTGGCATGCTACTCTGTATAGGGATGGGGAATGGGATTAAAGATTCCAGAAGAGAGTGGGAGAAAAAGAGGATAAAAATAAATATAAGATGTCCGAGTGAATCACAGTGGGGCAGCAACTGTCGATCAATGGTGCTCCTCCATAAGGTCTATGTCGACGGAACACTACGATATTAGCTCCCGATCCTGCACAAAATGTCTCCCACAAGCAAGAGAAAACTTGAGGCAGCACGAAACAACTGCCTTCGCGTATGTCTTGGCCTTCCGAAGGGGTCGTCCCGCTCAGGAACTGTAGCAGAAGCTGGATGCCTGCCTCTCGAAGTACTATGTTTGCCGGAGACACTTCGGATTCACCTTCGCCACGTCATTTATACGAAGACTCACTTTTTAAAGGACATTTCTAGAAGCCGTGCTACATCTAGCTTTGGGCAGGCCGTTGGAATCATATCTATTTCAATTCCTGCTCAGGCGTCCCAAATTATGCCATGAAACATTTCACCATGGACACTGTCCCCACTAGGAATCGTGCCATATATACCTGGAACCAGTACGAAAAAGAAAATGCCTCAAGCAGCGACTTACCAGATAGCTTTGGAATATGAGCACAAAGAATACGCAGCCACAACGCACATTTTCATAGATGGCTCTAAACTCCACATCGTTCATCGTGCGCCCTTTTTGTTCCCTCTACAGGGCAACGATTCTCGTTTTGTCTTGAACGAGCGACATCATCTACTTCAGCGGAGCTATATGGTATTAAGGAGGCCCTTGTGTATGTACTTCGACAGCAGCCGCCAAAGACATGGGTGATTTTCACAGATTCAAAAGCAGCCCTACAAAGTATGTGGAACAGGCACAAGCGTTGCAATAATCAACCTGCAGCATTTGACATTGCGCATCTTCACCACAGGGCTAAGATTGCGGGGCATTGCATAAAGTTCCAGTGGATACCCGGCCATGCCGGAATTTCGGGAAATGAAAAAGCGGATGAAGCTGCCTGAAATGGACTCCAATACTACAAGTTCGACAGAACATTTTTTACAAAAGCCGACGCTTCAAACATGGCAAAGAAATATGCCTATCAAGAAAAAGACCACATCTAGAATCTGCCGCTGCACCAAGATAACTTACTGCGTTACATTGACCAAGAAATGAGACCGAAAATTCAGCGACCACTTCCTGGACACTTAGAGACATTGTACCATCGTCTTCGACTGAACGTGGCATACACGAACCATTATATTTACCGCATAGGGCTTACCACTAACCCATACTGTGATAACTGTCGCAACTTAGAGACAATGGAGCACATATTACTAGAATTCCCCGCGTAGCGCGACGAGAGAATTTTTCGAGTAACAAATGGACATGATTTGCCACTAACCCTTAACGTTACCAAGCATCTTAGGTCCAATGCCCGGTCCTTCAAAACAGCGACGGGTTTTGGATTTATTGTTCAAATACCTGTCAGAAATTGGTCTAATAGGAAAGCTTTAAAGATTGCACACTACGTATACAAAAGCCTAAATTTACCCGCCATGTCACCTGTAAATATTAGTATCAGGTCCGTGCTTCCACATAATGTATGCACTGTGGGCTTCACTTTGCTGAAGCCTCTGCGTTACGTGGGCATGAGCCATCGCTTCTGGCCCTGCACTGCCGGCGCGATCGGCCCACATTGTCGATAACGGACACGGACACTAAAAATGCCGACCAACTAGGGGCTATGAGCTTCGCTGTAAGCAGCACTGAATGACAAAAACCTTTCACACATGTAGCCCCGGCCCAATGCTTTACCTGTTCACCCTCACTTTCACATCCGAAAATATTTGGCACAGAGTCCAGGCAGAGTTCCATTGATGAACAGCTTGGGAGCACACCACTTTGTACTCTACAGCTCCGCTGGCAGTGGCACTGCCGTACATGCTTGTACTTGAAATGTTTTCAGTGTAGACACACTTCCTGCCCTGGACAGGTATGCGCAGACATTTGCGCTTGTGCTCCATCTCGTCGAACTGGACACGACATTTTGCACTACGCTGGTAGTTGAAATGTTTTGAATGCAGATGCCGTGGCTTCACCAGGACGACTTGTCCACATACCATCTCTGACATATGTATGCGCTCACTCTTCACTTGGTAGCACTGAAGTTTGAGTGTTCCCACTCGGTGTGCTCGCCAGATAAGTGGTCAGGCCTCACACTCAAATTTTTGCAGCTTCTAATGAAACATAGCAGCACACTTAAGCTACAATGTGAAAGATATGCTAAATTTATGACTCATGAAAGTGGCATGAGCACAAAATATGGAACTACAACACTGTATCCAGATTATAAAAATGAACATAACCAATGCTAACTATAAAAATGTATTGCGGAAATTGTTTTCAACAGGCAATCCAATGAAATGGGCACATAATATGTAGATTCCGCATTAAGTATAATAAGCATTTCACCTATGTAATGACAATGTAAATTGCGTTCATTAGGCCTTCCTGTGCTAGCAATATGATTGCTTGCATTTCTTAAACGATTTGGAGGACGTCCTTAAAAGCAGATGAGGGAAAATGTCCCGATGTATATCAACGTATTCTCCCGCCCTTTGACAAAGGGCCATCGTGTTGATGCCAGTGGTCAGAATGAGAACGATCAGTTGGCACACTGCAATGAAGCATGAATTAAAAGCACTATGTACTTAAGACATTATCAGTTTTATGTCTCCTGTCATCTGCTTACTACCATTCAAGACACCAAGCTAAGTTACCAAGCATTAGTCCGATACTGCTGCATTTATTGGCACACTGTCGCCTTGTAATCACATGTTCAACTAAGACCTCCAGGTAGAGACCAATATATGCAATTAAATGTGCACAAATCAATTCCGCAATGCAAGGCTAAAATTGCAGTGCGAATAACCCATATTGCCGCGGACATGCCAGTGACGAGCATTCTCGTGAGGGGCCCTTCCAAGCAGCTCATCGCTAAAGCCATTACTCATCGCATCGCACGAGCGCCAGCAACGGCGCGCGGATGGTGGGACAGCGCGTGTCTCTCGTGCACACGCACACGGCAGCGCCCGAGTGTCCCGTCTAATGAGGAGTCACAGCGTTGCGCCTGGTCTTCGGGGCGCGTGAAAGTGTCTTCGTTGTGGAGACGCGATTCACTGTTGATAGGCTCCTGTTAACTCTTCTTGCAAATGTGAAAGTGCTTCAGGCTTGAGTTTTCGTGAACAAGTTTGCCCCCAATAAACAAATTTTTTAGTGTGCTTCATTGAAGAGTGCTTCATTTCTGGTGGAGGTGCGATGTATGATTTAAGTCCCGAGTTCGTAAGATAGTGGAGCACCGATCCTCAGCGATTGGAATCCAGAGAACGGACTCCAGTACGCCAGCGCACAAGCCACTGCCTCCGAGGAGACCCGCCCGAGTTCGGACTGCCTGTTGCTGTAGCAGTGCAGGCAGCCGTTACCAGCGACGGTGCAAGCATGACCAGCCCGGTGGCATCGTCTCAGCTCGTCGTGTACCCACGACACGCACCCGAGTCCTTTCATAGCGATACGTTCGAAGATGTGGAAGACTGGTGAGAGCGCTTCGAGGGAGACGCAGATTTCAACGGCTGGGAGAAGGCAAGGAAGCTTCGCAACGTGTACTTCGCGTTAGAAGAGTCAGCGAGGACATGGTACGTGAATCATGAAGCGGCGCTATCTTCATGGGAAGACTTTCGGGCACAGTTGCTTGCCACGTACTCTAGCACCGATCGGCGAGAGAAGGCAGAGCACGCTCTACAAGCCAGAAACCAGCACACTAACGAGATTGCTCGTAACTGGCATGTTCAGAGCTCTCTGCGGAACTACATGGCAATATTACATGAACTGTAAGCAGCAAGTGCTATGTACTTTTACTCATCAACTTACTTAATGAACTGACATCCCTAAATGCCTAAGAGGTTCTTCCGTTTCACGTACGCTTGGAAAATTTGTTGCACAAGGAGCAAGAACAGCGGATGCCCTGTTGAGCGAAGTGCACGAACAGCGCACAAATAAAAAAAAACCGCGCGAGCGCTTCCGAAACTCCGTGCGTAAGCATGGCACACGCACGAACTCTGCGTCTGCCGAGTTCGGGGCCACGCGGCGTGGAGACCGGCACCAGTCAGAAACAGCAAAATATGGTGACTACTGTTGCGTACTCCAGGGCAGCGTATCGTACTGCTGCCGAGAAGTAGCGGCGCCTGCCTATCGAAGCTCGACCGACGTTACTTATTGGGTAGCCTGGCGTTGTCGGCGGGCTGCAGGCATCCGGTAGACAATGGCAACCAAGCAAGGGCGAGATGATTTCTAAAGCAAAACTTGCACGGTTTATTCAAAAGTAGATAAAAGAAAATGAGAAGAGCATAAAGTGTTTAAAAGTACATTTCGGAGCCCCTTAAATAGGCTCTCTACAATCGTGGGGGGGGGGGATCTTGCTTCCGTCGATGTCACGTGACCGGCACAGAAAGAGGGCCCCTTTTCCTCTCGTTATACCGAGCCTGCTGAAAGGAAGAAGTCGTCCCGCCTCCTGGAATTGTAGACGCCTGTCCGCCTCTTCTGCGCGTTGCGGGTTCGTGGAAGTTCTCTTCTAGGCCCAATTCGAGGAAAGGGCTTCTCTAAATTCGCGCGCACGCACGCACGCACGCACGCACGCACGCACGCACGCACGCACGCACACACACACACACACACACACACACACACACACACACACACACACACACACACACACACACACACACACACACACACACACACACACACACACACACACACACACACACACACACACACACACACACACACACACACACACACACACACACGCGCACACGCACACGCACACGCACACACGCACACGCACACACACAGAAGAGAGGCCTGTACACTGCGGGGCTTCCGGCAGACAGGCGGACACTCGAAACGGTCATGGCGAATTAGGAAGTCACGCTTCATTTCGACGAGGCCTGGTGGAAAAAGGTCGGGTGAGAGAAAGTTCTTTGTGCACGAGGTGCCGGACGCCAACCATCACAGGAGAAGTCACGCCTCATTTCGACGAAGATGGTCGGATGCAATTCCTTTCGCCACGTGGTGCCAGACGCCAACCCTAACACTACTTGGAGTAACAGGATATTTAACACCAAGGAGATTCACGACACACGAGTGCAGTATCCACTGGTGAGTTATACATAGTAAATGCGGTATCCGATCGCGAAATACAGAAACTATAAAGACGACAAAGCTAGAAACACCGAAAGATATTGCTAGCATTCCGAGGCGCCGAAGAAAATCGAATTCGGCCGTCTCATATTGGACACAAACTTCCTCTTCAGATCATGAAATACCAGTCACGTGGGTTAAAAGGGGCCAACACACAATCGAAGCTTAATCGTAAGTGATAACAGCACGGTGTGGTTCACGCAATATTCTACGAGTGCACTGTAGGCTAGGGCACGGAAATACGGAGGGCACTTCACCTCATGTCTTGCGCTACCGTACTCGTGATGAACATCAACAAAGAACCGTTTGTCAGTTCTCTTGTCTGCAACATTCTTACTAAACGGAAGACTGAAATACCACAGTGACTGCTGTCTAGAGGATATTGCCAATGAGCGCAGATATGGCATTCCCACCTTTCTTCGCATCCTGCAATACTTGCTAGTTTCACGCATGACGGCCGATCCCGATGCCAGTCACCCAAAACCAACATTTCGTGTCTAACTTTCATCTCAATACTGCTCTTAACGCCTTAACTATGACGTCACTGAAAAGACGCCTCACGTAGCCATAGCAACATGACAATGAGCTTAGTGGTGGGGATGACAGTTAGTGTCACCCCACCATTGCCCGACGGTCACTACATAGCGGCTCCTAGGCAAGACGTCCTACTTACACACAAGATAACAGTACCTCATACTGTCTTATCTATTACGGCTAATTGCGTCTGCCTGCCAGTGGTCAATTTCGGCTTGACGACACAAGTGCTGCCACGCGGGATGTCTCTGGCCCAGCTTTGCTCATTCGAGGATCACTCAGTAGCATCTATTGCAGTAGACGACAATTCAGCCGATCCTCCTCTACCAATGCAATCGGCAACCTGTACCATCGCCAACTTACAGAAAATGATTGCGCCCGACATGCCGTCTGAGCACGCTCGTGAGCTCTACCGCGTTCTGTTTTCATACCACGATATTTTTTTTTTACTTTAACGATCGTCCTTTGGCCCAAACTACAGCTGTTATACATTGCATTAATACCGGTGATGCCCCTCCTATTCATCGCCGCCCGTATCGAGTGTCACCGGCTGAGCGTCAAGTTATTCACACAGAAGTTCGCAAAATGCTTGCCAAGAACATTCTTGAACCGTCATGTAGTCCATGGGCGTCACGTGTTTTACTGGTAAAAAAGAAGGATGGCTCATGGCGCTTTTCCGTGGATTATGGGCACCTTAACAGGGTTACCAAAAAGGACGTGTATCCCCTACCTCGGATTGCTGACGCCCTTGACTGCCTCCAAGGTGCTCGCTACTTCTCCTATATTGACCTTCGCTCCGGCTAATAGCAGATTGCCGTGGACGATCTCGACCGCGAGAAGACTGCTTTTGTAACCCCCGACGGTCTTTATCAATTCAAAGTGATGCCGTTCGGTCAATGTAACGCTCCTGCCAATTTTGAACGCATGATGAACTTCCTTCTTCACGGTTTGGACTTGGACGACGTAATAGTATTCTCCCCAACGTTCGCTACGCACCTCGAGCGCCTCTCGGCAGTCCTGGACGTTTTTCGTCGAGCCGGTGTGCAACGCAACACGTCGAAGTGCCAATTCGGCCGTCGCCAGATTATCGTCATTGGACATCTCGTTGACGCGAACGTAGTGCAACCGGACCGAGGCAGGATCCATGCTGTTACGCACTTCCCTGTTCCGAAGTGTGTCAAGGATCTGCGCAGCTTCATCGGTCTTTGTTCGTACTTCTGGCGTTTCGTGAAAAATTTCGCGGCCATAGCACGACCACTAACCGAGCTTTTGAAGAAAGACGCCGCTTTCCAGTGGGGCGATAACGAGGCCTCTGAATTCTCGCATCTAATTGAACTTCCCACAACACCTCCCGTTCTGGCCCATTTTGATCCTTCTGCGCCTACCGAAGTCCGTACTGATGCCAGCGGTCATGGAATTGGCGCACTACTGGCACAACGTCACCGCGGCAACGACCGTGTTATCGCTTACGCCAGCAGGCTCCTCTCACCCTCGGAGCGCAACTATTCCATCACTGAACGTGAGTGTCTGGCCTTAGTTTGGGCGGTTGCGAAGTTGCGCCCATTCTTATATGGCCGACCCTTTTCCGTTGTCCCAGACCATCACGCGCTTTGGTGGTTATGCTCACTGAAAGATCCTACGCGAAGACTTGGTCGCTGGGGAGGACGAGGAGGGCTGCCGCGTGGTGTTTTTATTAAGCGCCGTAAGCGAAACCTATGATGAGCGCGCCGCGTGATCCCTCATACTACGCAAGGGAGGCGCTTCCGACAGATGGCGACTCCGTAACTTCTCGTCGCCAATTGTACCACCGCGGCCTGGGGTAACGCGCGCACGCGATAAGAAATACACGCCACGGACAGGCAAAAGTGAAGGTGCGCGGGCATAGGGAAGGGTGAGTAACGCCACGCGGCTGCTGTTCCTGTTGCCATGACAACGTAAGCAATCGTGTGCGCCGCCATTTTGCCAAAGTACCGCTCTCCTGTTAGGGCTGTAACTGAAGGGGACCTTGGCGCCATCGTCGAAAGAACGTCTGCTTAAAAACAGCCAATGGCAGCCATGCGGATATTCACTCCTGAGGCGTCGCCACCGTCCTTCGCTAGCGCGGTAGAGCGTGGCCGATGCGCTCGCCCCATAGAGGAAGGAAACATAGCAGAGGCCCAGACGTCGCTCTTTCTGAAGCTAGGGTGGCTAGAAGGCCACCCTAGCTTACCTTCTAGAAGCCTTCTAGCCACCCTACTGAAGCTAATGGTATCTTCGACTGGTCGCCTCCGTCCCCCGAAGCAGAGCTCGGCAGATCCGGCGTTCCCCGAGCTCAGAGGTAGAGGACAAGCGCTCAAGCCGAACGTGCTACTCGCTCTCGGAGGAGGAAATGGCAGATGTGAAACCACGTGACTACTGCCAACGTCCAATCTTTCGCCTATCAAAAGCTCCCGGCGCTGCCGAGAAAACCGGCGGACGCGCCTGCGGCACGAGCGTTCGTCGAGATGCCAGCATGCAGCGGCCTAGGTTGCCTTGGTTACGGTGGGCCGTCGCCAACAGCAGCGACGCGGCGCTGCGATGACGTTTCAATCTCGACGACTGCTCCGACGACAGGGCTCGGAGCGCCTCAGAGCGCTCGAAGATGGAGGAGAGCAATCGAGAAGAACCAGCCGAACGCAGGGCGCGCATCCTCTTTCAACCAGCCGAAGACAACGCCGCTCGCGAGAGCGCTCCAGAGCGCTCAGAGGCGGCCAGCTGACGATGGCATAAGTGAAGCCGGAAGTTGGCGTTGCTCATGGCATTGCTCCGCCTGTCGACGAGCACATCATAATTGGTTTTCTCCGCTCTCTGTGCGCATGCGCGAGGAGCAGTGGTTGCGAGAGAGAAATGTGGGAACTTTCGGTCCTTGACCTTTTCCCTTCGCCTCGGTACTACGGGGAAGCAATTTGTTAGCTCCGTTCGTGCCTACGAGCTGGCAGCACAATCGACAGAACGCGTGGCCGGCAAGGCGAAGAAGCCGTATCCAAGGTGAGTTTGTTGCTATTTTGTTTCGACGGTAGCATAATAAATTTTTGCAGTCGCAGGGGGATACGTTTGCAAGTGAGGTGTCTTCTCGGATGACTTTAGTGGCAAAGCATTACATCTTGCCGATGCATTGTTCATTACTGTCGTTGAGCAAGGTCAGCATACCGCACACTTCAGGAGATTCGCGGGAACGAAAACAGTTTATGAATTCGACTGCCGTGCCGATGCGAGTTTGTTCCTTTCTTTCTTGCGGTGGTAGCTTATTAAATTCTGATGGTCGCAGGGGGATACGTTTGGACGTGAGGCATTTTCTCAGATGACTTTAATGACAAAGCATTACGTCGTGCCGATACATTGTTCATTAGTATTATGGTTGAGCATACCACACACATCAGGGGAATCGCGGGAACGGAAACAGTTTATGAATTCAACTGCCTTAGCTCATTAGTTCTTAATGTAACCGAACATACAACACACTTGGAGATTCGTGGGAATCTAACATCATGTACTCTGTATGTGAAAATACTTAAACTTGCGTCGCCATGCAATGCCAAGTGCGACAACATTACACCAACGATAAACGCAATTCCTCTACATGGATGACTTGCCTTGTTTGAAATCAGCGTTTTCATCTTTTGCTTTACTGTTCGCCACAAAAGCATTGGGGATTAAGACGAAGTTTCACTGTTTAGTGCAATGCGTTTGTCACTGGCTGACCACAAATTAATCGCTATCAATGTCGTATAATGAGCATTAAAAAGTTCTCTTTAGCTCCTACTTTGTGACTGATGAGCCGGTTGTACTTACATAGGTGTGGATCCACCTCCAGAAGGTCATCAGAGAATTGCGTTTTTTTTTTACAGGAGCGTGGTCACCTGGATAAATAGCGTTTTTTGACTGACTGCACATAGGTTACCAGGCTGTTTATCAATCTTTTTAAATCATCCACACAGGCGTACGTTATCCTCTTCATTTAGTAAAGAGTGGTAAACATCGACAAGATGATGCAGCTCAAATAGCTTGAACGTGTACGCGTTTTCTCTCCGCAGTGACGGACAAGATGGCACGAGCGTTGCACAATGCCGTTTGCCTTAAGTCAACTTCGCCGCAAGACACCAGTGACGCGCAATCAAGCATACGCAGTGTATTGCGGCGAAATATACCAAGAGTGGAAAGTGGCCACTGTCGGAGGGTATAGTTTAATATACGTGCGCACCTTCCGTCGCGTCTCCTGTCGCAGTACAAGCACGGAGACGCCGTACAAGTGTACTGGCAGGCCTTCAGAGCTATTTCGCACGCGGTTGTAGCGTTCTGAGCCCTTGTTTCGCCCACATAGAGCGCGCCCCGTATATGAGCTAGACATCGTAAAAGCCAGGATTAGTAATACGCACTCATTCATTAATTACCCTTGCGCACAAGCACCTCAGAATCGCTACGAATCTGCACCATGTAGCCAACATCAGTGTTACTGAACAGCTTTCACAAGGGTCTACTGCTATGAAATTGCATGACGACCATTTTTCATTAGCATACATTTGTTCCGTATAACCCGCAGGCCATAGTGTTTACCAGTGTAGCTGTACAGCTCTCACAACGATTTATGGCTCAGATTGCCTGGTGACGCAAGTTTTAGTACTTTCACATCATCATCATCAGCAGCAGCAGCAGCAGCCTGGTTATGCCCACTGCAGAGCAAAGGCCTCTCCCATACTTCTCCAACTTCCCCGGTCATGCGTTAACTGTGGCCATGTTGTCCCTGCAAACTTCTTAATCTCATCTGCCCACCTAACTTTCTGCCGCCCTCTGCTACGCTTTCCTTCCCTTGGAATCCATTCCGTAACTCTTAATGACCACCGGTTATCTTCCCTCCTCATTACGTGTCCTGCCCATGCGCATTTCTTTTTCTTGATTTCAACTAAGATATCGTTAACTCGCGTTTGTTCCCTCAACCAATCTGCTCTTTTCTTATCCCTTAACGTTACACCTATCATTATTTTTTCCATAGCTCGTTGCGTCGACCTCAATTTAAGTAGAACTCTTTTCGTAATCCTCCAGGTTTCTGCCCCGTACGTGAGTACTGGTAAGACACAGCTGTTATAAACTTTAGTCTTGAGGGATAATGGCAAGCTGCTGTTCATGATATGAGAATGCCTGCCAAACGCACCCCAGCCCATTCTTATTCTTCTGATTATTTCAGTCTCATGATCCGGATCCGCAGTCACTACCTGTCCTAAGTAGATGTATTCCCTTACCACTTCCAGTGCCTCACTACCTATTGTAAACTGCTGTTCCCTTCCGAGACTGTTAAACATTACTTTAGTTTTGTGCAGATTAATTTTTAGACCCACCCTTCGGCTTTGCCTCTCCAGGTCAGTGAGCATGCATTGCAGTTGGTCCCCTGAGTTACTAAGCAAGGCAATATCATCAGCGAATCGCAAGTTACTAAGGTATTCTCCATTAACTCTTATCCCCAATTCTTCCCAATCCAGGTCTCTGAATACCTCCTGTAAACACGCTGTGAATAGCATGGGAGAGATCGTATCTCCCTGCCTGACGCCTTTCTTTATTGGGATTTTGTTGCTTTCTTTATGGAGGACTACGGTGGCTGTGGAGCCGCTATAGATACCTTTCAGTATTTTTACATACGGCTCGTCTACACCCTGATTCCGCAATGCCTCCATGACTGCTGAGGTTTCGACTGAATCAAACGCTTTCTCGTAATCAGTGAAAGGTATATATAAAGGTTGGTGATATTCCGCACATTTTTCTATCACCTGATTGATAGTGTGAATATGGCCTATTGTTGAGTAGCCTTTACGGAATCCTGCCTGGTCCTTTGGTTGACGGAAGTCTAAGGTGTTCCTGATTCTATTTGCAATTACCTTAGTAAATACTTTGTAGGCAACGCACAGTAAACTGATCGGTCTATAATTTTTCAAGTCTTTGGCGTCCCCTTTCTTATGGATTAGGATTATGTTAGCGTTTTACCAAGATTCCGGTACGCTCGAAGTCATGAGGCATTGCGTATACAGGGTAGCCAGTTGTTCTAGAACAATCTGCCCACCAGCCTTCAACAAATCAGCTGTTACCTGATCCTCCCCAGCTGCCTTCGCCCTTTGCATAGCTCCCAAGGCTTTCTTTACTTCTTCCGGTGTTACCTGTGGGATTTCGAATTCCTCTAGACTATTCTCTCTTCCATTATCGTCGTGGGTGCCACTGGTACTGTATAAATCTCTATAGAACTCCTCAGCCACTTGAACTATCTCATCCATATTAGTAATGATATTGCCGTCTTTGTCCCTTAGCGCATACATCTGATTCTTGCCAATTCCTAGTTTCTTCTTCACTGCTTTTAGGCTTCCTCCGTTCTTGAGAGCATGTTCAATTTTATCCATATTGTACTTCCCTATGTCAGCTGTCTTACGCTTGTTGATTAACTTCGAAAGTTCTGCCAGTTCTATTCCATACACACATACATACACACACTTTCACATACAGAGTACAAAATGTACCATTCCCACAAATCTCCAAGTGTGTTGTATGCTCAGTTACATTAAGAACTAATGCATCGGCACGGCTGTTGAATTCATAAAGTGTTCCCGTTCGCGCGATTCCCCTGAAGTGTGTGGTATGCTCAACGACACTAATGAACAATGCATCGGCATGACTTAATGCTTTGCCATTAAAGTCATGCGAGAAAACGCCTCACGTCCAAACGCATCCCCCTGCGACTATCAGAATTTAATATGCTACCGCCGCAAAAAAAAAAAAAAAGGAACAAACTCGCATCGGCACGGCACTCGAATTCATAAACTGTTTCCGTTTCCGCGAATCTCCTGAAGTGTGCGGTATGCTGACCTTGCTCAACGACACTAATGAAAAATGCAAAGGCATGACGTAATGCTTTGCCACTGAAGTCATCCAAGAAGACACCTCACTTCCATACGTACCCCCCTGCGACTATAAAAATTTCATGTGCTTCCGTCGAAACAAAAATGGGAGGACGCTTAAGCTTCGCCTTCAAGAGTGGGACGCGATAGCGTTATCGCACCCCGTTCGCACCACCCACTCATTCGCTCGGCATGCTCTTGAGTGACACAAAAACGAAACGTGTGCCTGAGCAAGCGGAACGAACCAAAGAACTCGGTGTCTCGGAGGGAGAAACGATCTACGCGAGCCAAACGTCGTGATCGGCACGGACAGCCGGGCCGCGACGCGCCATGAAGGCGGACGCGATCATGGGGCTGCCGCCTCCATGGGATCGTCCTCTAGAAGCGGGCGAGTGGCGCGCCAGCTGTCGGGGCAGCGCTGTACATTGCGAGGAGGGGGTCTTCTGTGTTTGCAGCAAGATGGCTCTGCGTGCGCGCCAAGCGCAGAAGAAATTTAGCGGAAACGTACTTCGCTACGTGTTTAACTGCAAGTTCTGTAATTTACATCCTCATAATTACCGATAAGCACCGCAGTATAACTTTCTGCGGCACGTTTCTAAGGAAACACCGCCTTCACTAGAGGCGCTTTTGTCCCGCTTTGAAGCATCGAGCTCATGGCTGAGTGGTAGCGTCTTCGGGGCAATGCTCTACGCGCGCTTCAGCTTGGATTAAAAGCACACAGCTCTTTTCTTTGACAATCATCTTTCGGAAAAATCAGTGAGCTTGTATTTTCTGCCCACACTTCAATTTGAAATTGGGTGATCCTCTCACCAACGTGAGACCGATGTACGTGGTGAACCCTGGCGGTACAAATACGGCATCTGAAGTTTGAGATGGCGTTGTTCCAGGTGTTTGTATAAGGACAGGGAACCCAACTTCGCTCACTGAGGGTAAATAATCTTTGACGCAAGGATCCAAGATCAGCTCCAAGCCTGCGCAAAGAAAACGCACCACGATGTAAATTAAATTGCTCAGTGAACTACACTTGACAATTTGAACAAGGAATCAAACACTCTAAAGTGAGAATGCATAAGGCCATAAAGTACGATTTAGATAGGTCTAAGGATTCAATTCACCTATTACTAACCTCCAATGATATACATTTTACTGTAATGGAGAAGATGATGACATACTGTATTTGTTGTCAACATTCACAATAACATAACATACTATATTGTTATGATTGTTTCAAAGGCTATAAGGTTACGGAAGAACTAGATTCTTGGGCAAAAATAAAGGACGGAAATATTGATACAAATAAAACCAAAGCAGTCATTTTAGACCTAATAAGCAGGCGTGTTCACGCAAAATATAACATCAATTATCGCTCGAAGAAATTCAGACCTAAATGCGGGAAGATCATGTGAATTATATATTACAAAAATTAGGCTGTATTACTTGCATTTTAAACAGAGTTCAATATTTACTACCATAATCAGTAAAATTATTAACGTTCAAATATTTTTCATTTCGATTTAAATTGTTGTCATTTGGTATACGGCGAGACCACATATGTAAATGTTATGAAGCTCATAAAAGTCTAAAAAAATTCTGCGGGTAATTCCGAACTCCGCTTACCGTTCTGCATAAGAAGACCAACTTCATAATTCTTATCTGCTTTAGGTTAGCGTAGATCGTGGTGTTCCCAAGGAGGTTGAGGGGCACACTATAACGCACGTCGACTGGCACGTTCATCATGTGCTCCTTAATTTAGAACGGCGCCATGTGGCCGCTCCTCTGGATGTTCATGAATGGGATTCGCGGCGAGACCAGTCGTTTGCGGCTTTAGTTTGTGTCTGGGTGGGTATACTTGAGGCCTTTCTAGCGGGAGAGTTCTGGTTGTTCAGAGAATCCAGCCGTGATGATGATGAATTAGATCAGTTTCATGAAGATGTTGCATTAGCGATGAGAAAAGTGCAAACTCAGTATACTGTAGTAATGGACGACTTCAATGCAAAAGTGGGGTAAAGCATGCTGGTGAACAAGCAACTGGCAACTACGGCTTCGATTCCAGGAACGCTACAGGAGACATGCTGGTAGAATTCGCGGAAAAGAATAAGCTGAGAATAATGAACCCCTTCTTCAGGAAGCTTAGCAACAGGAAGTGGACCTGGAAAGCTCGAATGGTGAAACAAGAAATGACATTGATTTCGTACTTTCTGCCAATTCCAGCACAGTGCAGGATGTAGAAGTGTTAGGTAGGGTAAAGTGGAGTGGTCATAGGTTACTCAGAGCTATGATTCACCTCAATTTGAAGAGAGAAAGAGTAAACTTGGTCAAGAAGAAGCAGGCCAACATACATGCAGTAAGGGTGAAAGCAGACAAATTCAGGCTGGTACTTGCAAACAAATGTGCAGCTTTAGAACAGAGAGATGAAGATGACATAGAAAAAAACCGTAGCTAGGCTGCCTTCAGAGGCAGCAATTGAAGTGCGAGGTAAGGCACCAAAGCAACCAGTAGGCATGCTCTCAAAAGTAACAAGCGACCTAATAAAGGAATGGCAAAGAATGAAAGTGCCCAACTCAATAGATCAGAAAGAACTCGTGGTACTGTGAAAACTGATCAACAAGGAGAAAATAAGGGGTATTCGAAATTATAACGTGAGAAAGACGGGGAAGCCGTAAAAAAGATGGACGCAGCATGAAATCAGTGAAAAGGAAACTTGGAATAGGACAAATCAAGATGTATGCACTAAAAGATAAGCAGGGTAGTATCATCAGCAATCTCGAAGGTGTAATAAATACAGCTGAAGAATTCTATACGGAACTGTACAGTACCCAGAGGACTCAGGATACCTCACTTAGAAAAAGTAATGAACAGTTTGCAGAGACTCCTTCTATAAGTAGCGATGAGGTCAGAAGGGTCTTGCAAGACATGAAACATGGAAAAGCGGCCTGAGAAGATAGAATAACAGTCTTTTTAATCAAAGATGCACGAGACATAATGCTTGGAAAACTGGCGGCTCCCTAATGAAGTGTCTACCGACCTAAAGGGTCCCAGACAACTGGAAGAATGCAAAGCTTATACTAATCCATATAGAAGGAGACGTTAAAGAATTGAAAAAGTATAGGCTCATTAGCTTACTCCCAGAATTATATAAAATATTTACCAAGATATCTTCCAGTACAATAATGGCAACACTCTACTTCATACAACGAAGGAAAGACGTTGGCTTCAGGAAGGGATAATCAAAAATGAATCACAACCACGTCATTAAGCAGGTAATCGAGCAATCCGCAGAGTACAATCAGCCTTTCTATATAGCTTTCATAGATTACCAAAAGGCATTTGATTCAGTAACGATACCAGCAGTCATAGAGGCATTAAGTAATCAAGGAGTACAGGCCGCCTATGTAAATATCTTGGAAAATATCTAGAGGTTTTACAGCTACCTTAATTCAACACAAGAAAAGCAGGAAGACGAGGAGACAAAATTTCTCGAATGCTATTCACTGCGTGCTTTGAAGAAGTATTCAAGCTATTAAACTGGGAAGACTTAGAAGTAATATCTTGCTGGGGTCATAGCTTTATCCTGATAGCATGCTACAGGCCATCTGATTGCACTCCTGATTACCTAATTAAATTGCGAGGGTGTATGTACTTCTGTCGCAATAAGAAAGTTTTTTTTTGCTGGGTGATTTTAATTTACCCAGCGTCGACTGGGAGCGACTGCAAGGAACTAGCAAATTAAACAGAAATATGAATATTGTCTTTGATAGTATGCTCACTCATAGCCTGGTTCTAATTGTCAAACAGCCCACTCGCATCCAGGGTTCATCTTGCTCGATATTAGATTTCGCCTTTATAAACCGGGATTTTACTTAACACACTGTCATAGTTGAAGAAGGGTTATCAGACCACTGTCTTGTATATATGTCAATTCCCCTAGCGAAATTTGCTTCTCATAAAACTAGTAGCATACGCTATTTTAGAGATTACGACAGAGCTAATGATGCTTCGGTGATTGCGCATATGAAAAATGGCTTGATTGATTTTGCTGAAGAGCATCATAATGTATGTTTGCTATGGAAAATGTTTGCTGATATGTGCAATTCTTGATTGAATACGTTCGTACCAAACAAGCGAGAGAAAGCGCATAAACGTACACCCTGGGTAACGCGAAGTAAAATAGGCTAAAAGGTTTACTCCCAATCCTATTATCATTATTGGTATCAAAAACGATCTCACACGTGCAATTCACGAGTCTAAGGACTTCTTTTTCACAACAACTTTGCCCAACTTTATGAATTATGAACCAAGAAAATTTTGGGATTACTTCAGCGATGCTGACCGGCACATGATGCAGGTTTCGGTTGATGGCATCTCTATTACAGATCCACAAGTTATCGCTGAGTATTTTAATACTAATTTTACTGGAGTGCTTTCAAAGGCAAGTACAACCGTGAATCTGCGTCTTGGGGCGTTTATGGCATCCCAGGTTGATTTTATTTCATATCACGGTGTAGTCGCAACGCTGTTAAATCTGAAAACAACATCGGCTTGTGGTCCTGATGGTTTGCCCAACATTTTTATTCGTCGTTATGCCGAAACTATCGCCAAATTTCTTGTGATCTTGTTTCGAGGTTCACTATTAAGTGCGAGGCTACCTGATGAATGGAAGACAACTCAACTTATACCCGTCTATTTTTGACAGTCTCACAATGTCTGCAAGACTGTAACCCATTACATCTGGGTGCCCAATGTAGTACCACATTTACTTTCTTCAACGAACATGGCAGATCTAAAATATGTTTACGTGTATGTGAGGCATGCCGTTATTTTAAATGCTTCAGTTTGTTTTTATGATGGTGCACCGGATAACTGAAAACAGCCGTTTATAATACGGAAGCTACTTAGTTGAGTGGACTGTTAGTCGGCAAAGGCATTGCATTTAGTTATAAAATACAAGATAAGCGTCACATGTTTTTCTTAGCAATCAGACTCGAGAATAATTTCTTCCGTTTACACGCCTAGAAAAAAAGCCGATGGACGTAGCTACCTTCTTTTTTGTTCGTTTTAATCGAACAAATTCTACCGTTTTATGTCTGGCGATAGGCTTATGGGGCACCCTGTTCAGTTCTCACCACTTGGGATTCTTTAACATGCACCTAACAGAATTACGAATTACGAATCGAATCCCGCGACCTGGTTTGGACCCGTCAGCTCGAGTTTAGCAGCACAACGCCATATCCACTTAACAGCGAAAGAGTTAAATGCTACTTTCCCCACTATCGCTATCGCGTGCAAAAAAAAAAAAAATCCCGAACGTAGTACATTGCCAGGCCGACCCGCGGCGGAGGTGCCGCAGACTTTAAGCACTCCCCATACGTGGGCCGCTCCCGAAGATAGTACAATACCGGGTCGACGCGTGGCGGAAGTGCATTTCGCCATTAAAGGGACCCTGAAACAATTTTGACGGTTTTCTACAAACGTACTGAGTTGTTAGAGTCCTTCCGATCACTAATTGACACATCTAAGTGCTCCACGTAGAGCGTGTAATTTATCATAAGGTTTTAAAAATGCACATCGCTGCCGATTGCAGCACACTGCTCGGCGGAAGTTTAAGCCGCCCCTACCCATATGACGGAAATCACCCATATGACGTCAGTGGGGCGAGCTATCTGATTGGCTGACCAGGGCACGTGATCGATAATTTTTCCAACTTTATGGCAAACAAATGATGTTCGTAGTAGTTGGAATGTTAGTTAACTTGTTTTTATGAAAGGAAAGTAACGTAAACAGAATGCAGAAGAACAATTTTTCAGTACACTTAAGCACTTCCGGCACACAGCAAATGTCGTCTGCTTGTGTTACAACGTGCTCCGTTCTCGACGAGAGCTCCGCCGTCTGTGCCGGTCTGTCTTTTCGCGAGCGCTATGGTTCGACTTTGTTGCGTTGTGGACTGCAAACGTAGCGACTGGCAATATGTCCAGCTGCAACATCGTGTCTCTCTGCAAGCCAGTAGACGAGCGGACTGGCTGCAGCGCATCGGACTGCCGCTATCCGATCGGCGCCAGGATTTGCGCGATTTCGGCCGTCACTTTACACCGGAAGATTACTAACGCAATAGCGTTTCGCGAGTCCGGTATTAGGGCAAACGCAAGCGCAAGGGGACAGGGCCTGGCCGCTTGACAGTGCCGTTTAACGGGTGAGCAGAAGCGCAAATGTGAATGGTCTGCACGGTGCAGCCACCTGGTGGCATAGAGCTCAACCACACAGTGTAGCAGTAAGAAAACGTATTCTTTGCTGGTGGTGTAAATTTTCGCAGTAGTGTAATCATCAACACGTTGCTTTTGCAGATGTTTAAAATGTTTTCCACTTGGTTTGGCTGGTTAAGTTCTGCGCCAACAAGTGGCTGGACCGTGCAGACCGATCAGGCCGCTCATGTACGTCTACGCTAAAGTTCCTTCATCAGCTTGAGTTTATGCCTACAGCCATCTGCCGAAACACCCACCTTGCCTGTGGTTACCGGAATACCAGACACGGTCGGCGCTACGGCAGAATGCTCGCAACGCACGCTGCTTCGATAGCTCTCGCTTGGGGTCGACGGCCAAGCGGCTAACGGAGAGGTTTCGCGCGGGCGGGGCGGGGGCGGGGGGAGGCTCCAAAACAACCGGAAGTGGACGATGTGACGTCGCATCGTGACGCAGAACCAGTGAAGGCGGAGCTTAGCCCCAATCGCTCGGCGAACGAGTTGAGGAGGAAAAGCATGGCTAGGGAGGAGGGTAACTTGTAATAGCTTGTGGCTCCATTAATACGTAACGCTTCACTTAAATCGTGGTGCGAATGTTCTACTTAAGCTGTACCCTATGCGTCTACAAAATTTGTCCGAACCGTTTCAAGGGCCCATTAAGGGGCCCACATACAAGCTTCGCTGGTCATCTTTCACAGAGTGGAAGGGGACTGAGTTTTGTTGTTGTTAAGCATTGACTGGACATAAAATTTCACATGGCTTACGGGCGAAATATTAGCGTATATGATCGCTACCTAAAACTGTTTTCGGCTCCCGAGTGCCGTCCGCAATAAAAAAAAAAAAAACGTGCCAATTACTTCGCGTTCTGTGACGCGAGGAAGACGGAAACATGAATGGTATGTTGCACTGCAGTTTTTTTTTTCTTCTTTTTACATCAAAGTACTTCCCGTAAATCTGCGTGCAGGGCGCCGGATGGGGCCGATAAGTTTTATTTGTTTGAAGTGCAAGCATTACGTTTAGGTATGTTCTTTTTTTCGGCTGGGCTTCACAAGACCTACTGATGAAAAACTGTATGCGCAAAAATACACACGAGGGATACATACTGCTTGAAAAACAAGAAATATTTGTTCTGCAAAGGGAACCGTACAATACCATAATAAATGAAAGCCGACACTGCGGCCGCGATGCACGCGCAGTCACCGAGCAGCATTAAAAATCATTAAAATGAAATAAAGAGTACAAAGAACGTCATCTATTCCTAAGGCATATATACATCTCATATCCAATTATTAACGCCACTTGGGCAGTCTGATCGGATACAGCAGCGCGCGTACAGTACGAACGCAGCCCGCCGTGCAGAATCGCCAGCAGTTTCCAACGGCGCGACCTTGATGCGGCCCTACCCAGTTCGATCGCAGCGCTGCCGCAGTATTTTTCGTCGTCGCGCGCCTCACCGCAAAGCATGCGCCGCCCGAGCAGCTTTGTACCACTCAACCGTATTATAATACATTGTAGTAGCAGTGCGCGCTACCGGCGAAAAGCAGCCATATTGGATATTACTCTAAAGAAAACAAACTAGACTTCCGATTTCTGGTTGAGCAGCGCCATCTGGCATCCGCCCCGCTAAGTTCCATGCGCTGCTGCGGCTTATTTTCGTGGCACTGCGGAAGGTAAAGCTTCCCTTTTAGAAAGTTGGTTCTTTATTCTATGGAGTCCAGGCGCAGCGAGGGACGATACCGTCGGGCGCGCTACAGCAGCACCCATACGCTTGCGCGTAACCCACGTTCACGAAGTGATACGTCACTGTAACACTATTGCATTCGGGGGGCCTAAGACAGTCTAATATTCTTCCAGACGTGCCGCATCTCCTTTATTTTTTTTTCGTACCTTATTTGTTTTATTTCTCCGCTATTCTTTCCGTCTCCCTTTCCGCGACACCCTTCCCCCAGTGCAGAGTACAAGACCAGAAGTTTTTTCCGGTTAAACTCGTTGACTTTGACATTCCGTCGCTTGGTCTCCACTCTCTCTAGTGCTATTGCCAAAGTTTGCGGTCTTTTTCGGGCTCAGTTCGAGGGTTATCAGTTTTTCATGGCATATAATGCCGTAATCAATTATTTCATGGCAGAAGCGGGTAAGCTTAGAGCAGCACGGATTCATATTTAACCCTCTTTTTTATTAGCGCTTTCCATCTTTTCTATTTTTTTTCCTTGATCCTTCTTTTGAGCATCTTGTTGTGTGATTTTTTCAAGGTGATCTTAAGGATCAGCAGTAAAGGACACAGCCCTGTCAGCAAGCTGCAATATGCAGGCAGATGCCATAAAGACAGAAGCTTTTAGTGCACTGAAAGCCTATCAGAAGATTTTTGCGCTGACGCGCAAAAATATTCCGCACCACACGGCGTTGAAGTAACTGTTGCGTAGAATAACTCGAGAGAAAGAAAATACTTAAAAGAAAGCGCGAGTGCTCAGACGTGTACGCATGAGAAACAAAAGATATGCATTAGTCATTTGCTACCTGTGGCACTAGTTGCAAGAACATGCGTGACAAAGAGGTAAAGGTCACATTTCTCAAAAATACTTACGCTTTTTGAACACATCTTCGTGTTTCTTTTCCGACGTTTTCTCCAGGGATGGCACATGCGCAAGCATGCGGGCTTCGTGTAAAGTCAAGCACCCCTTTAGGTCACGTTCCCATATTCTGAAAAGAGGAAGCTACATTCAGGTTTCCTGGAAACTTGCCATGCTGGCATTCACTAAGCTATTCGCATGCGAAGGTTGTTCGGGAACGACGGGCGCATGCTAGAGAAACAGACAGCAACACGAAAGCCAATACGGACAATTCTTAGAAAAGAAACTTTTTTTTTTGCATCGCATTCGCAAAATAGTCTACGTATGGGCATAGCAACATTGAGTGCCCGCAACTCAGTGGCAATTAACATGATACCGAGTAAAGTAGAAGGCTGATCCTGGACTGCAATGACGTAAGGAAAATTAAGTTTTTCCAATGCAGGCTCAGTGTTCTATACATGAATGTCTGGCGGTCTGAAACACTGCCTCCCATACGCACGTTGTTACGTTGGTGCATTCACCGAGAAACGGAGGCCGGGGTCCCTGTGGTATTGAGGAAGAACAACATTCCAATGAATCAGCGTGAACACTGAGATTTCGATAATTTCGGCACTTCGACAAGGAGGCGTTACTCTGTTTTAGCCAAACGACTTGCCTGTAACTTCACTGGGAAGCCGACATATCGGAGGCACGTGTTATATATGAAGTGTTTTAATTGCCGAAAAAGAGGGGTGCGTGCATGTTCGGGGAGCTGCACAAGCCGACCACATCCAAGAGGCTGCTAATTACCAGTGTCAAGTGTGCGTGTAGCCAAGCAGTGGGTCGCGATTTCAGGGAGTGGCTTTTTTTCGAGCGGCATGGGTTGTTCGCCTCTACCTGTTACCGCTGGGGCGATGAGCATGGTGCATTCGCTTCAATCTTTCTCCGACCATGATCATCTTTAACACAGGGCTTCTGCTTTGTGTTGACCTTCCTCTCCTCGGAGGCGAACTTTTGGGACGTCTACACAACCACCGCATTGGCCAATTAGGAAACGACCCGTTTCTCTAGAGAGTGACATGGAGAAGGCGGATGGTTTTTCAGAAACATCCTCGCTGTGCGCTCCTCTGGAACCATGTAGCTTATGCGGCAGGCTACGATATTGATATGTACTGTGCTCTGTTTCTGCCATTACCGGTAGGCCTTCTTCTGTAAATAAGTTTCTTCTATTTGCCCCATGTGAATAAACTTCCTGCTCCTTTAATTCGGACCTCTCGCCCTCGCAACTCATTCCGGAGAAGTGACCCTCGTCGTGAAACACTGACGACGGCATAGACCTGCTTAACCTCCGTACGACGCCCCGGTAGCGTAGACCCGCTACCATTCTCAAGACGCACCGGCGGCGTAGGCTAGAGCACGACCCTCGGCGTGGCGCCCCATGCTGAAACCACGACCCCCATCCAAGAACGTGCGCAATTAGGCCCGAAAACTTGCAAATAATTTTATTCACCAGCAAGTTGGCGCATAACTCGCGGCCACTACAATGCAATTTGCCTCCAGATTTTTGTTTCACATCTGCGGGGCACCATGCAGAAAGTCACAGCTTCCTAACTCGTATGCGCACTTAAAAAGAACTGGGCGGAAGTGAAATGTAAACTGCATGCCCAGGCAGCGTTCCACACACCATATCCACCACTCAGTGAGTACATATTACGTTCACAGGACTTGGTTTCTGTGCAATCGGGTCTCAACCCCTGGAACAGTCTTCGATGTGTCATGCGTATGGCTTACTCATCAAGGTTGCAGTCCATTCCAAAAAACCTGCAGCCCACCATCAAGTCCGTAGCTTTGAAATACGCCTCTTGTAGCATGTTACCACTTTGAACTTGGAGCTTCGCCATATTTGTCTCCAATTTATCAGCTATCTCCTTGAACTCTTGGTCATTGAATATCTAAAGAAGGACAAAAAAGAAAAAAAAAAGAGCATAAGTCGCTGCCGCGGAACTTGTGCGTGTCGTGCACACATGCGAACACCCACTGTGGACAAACATCTGTATTTAAAGCGCCATGACGCAACAAACATGAGCCATCCCGATACAATATTACGTGATGCTTCAGATACACCTATGTCGGGGTAAGTGTTCCTGGAAACTGCTAATTTGAAACTCCAGTATTAAGGGTATTTTCCTGGCAGCGATGGTTCAGTGGCGCTGGTTCTGCTGCGTATCAGCTGCGTTGCTCCAACATGGCGCCTCCTGGCATCGATAACAAAGGACAAATACAGAAACCAGTGCAGCGCAATTTGTGCGTGTCGTGAATTCTTGTATTTGCAAACACGCACTGTGGACAATAGAGAGCACCAGTTGAAGAGCTTCATCGCAACGCTAAACCTTGATATCGCTTTGAATGCTAACGCTCTCACAAAAAAAAGGGGGGGGAGCGAGAAAGAAGGCTCCTCCTTCACACACTCTTCGCATGTTGCGCCCTCTTGCGGCAATCAAAAGAAGAGGAATGTCTGGTTTCTCCCTTTCGTGCGTATCGTGCGTCGCCGGTGACCCGAAACATCGACTACAATAACTTCTTTTAAACGGAAAGTAATGCTAACTAGCATAACCTGAGATCTGAACCTTTCATGACAAGCGACCGCCAGTGTAAAGCCTGCAGCCCGAACGCGAACTGCGATTAGAGAATAGTTAAACTCAAATCAAGCGTCCGGCTGCTCACGCACAGCGAAACGAGCCCGTACCCGGGCATCTCGGCCTACACGCCGGAGACGTCAGCCAGCCTTTCTCGATTCGATGCCTGAAATAACGTTGAGCTCTCAAAGGTATGCATTTGTTCTTGTTTTGAAGCGCCATTCGCGACGGCCTCGAAGGGGAAGACTATAGGAAATCTTGGCGCTGCTCGTCATGTCGTAAGGGCAAAGTAGGACATAGCTCGTCTGTGCCAAAGGAAACTGATGGAAAAATAGCCACGATGCTGGTCGAGATAAGCAGGAAACTTGATGAATTACTGCCCCTCAAGCAAACGGTAAACGATATTGAGGAATCGGTGAGTCTATTATCAACCAAGTATGACAAAATTCTTGAGGCCGTTGCGAAGCATGACAATGACCTAAAGGCGCTCAAGAACAAAGTCTGCAGACTAGAGGAGCAAAACATGAGCGCAGAATTGCTTTCAGCGCGCTCCTCGATAAATGAACTTGAGTACCACAGCAGAAAACTAAATATTGAGGTTCACGGTGTTAATCAAGACAACAACGAGTGTCTTATAGATAAAATGAATGTCATTGCATCAAAACTGCAACTTGCCCCTTTGACTGAGCAAACTGTTACCTCGATTCACCGGCTTCAGACCAGAGGCGACAGGCCTCCCGGCATTATCATACGCTTTTCCAACCAGTCAACAAGGGAACAATGGCTGAACAAAAAGAGAGTTTTGTCAGGTGCTCAGCATGGAATGCTTATCACGGAAAACCTGACTGCGCAGAATCGAATGCTCATAAGAGCTGCGAAAGAATGGGCGCGGGTAAATAATTTCCGCTTTGCATGGCACCGCGCTGGAAAAGTGTTCCTAAGAAAGAGTGAGGGCGATCGCGCACACTTGATAAAGTCGCCTGCAGATCTGGATAAGATCGTTTTTTGAGCATAGGAGTGAAAGCAAGTTGCAGTTAAAATGACGATGTTGGGACACTCGAATAAAATGCGTTCGTTGGATCTTCATGATAATGCAAGCTCGCAGAATGGTGGATTGATTAGATGCATACATATCAACTGCCAGTCAGTGAAAAATAAAAAGGATGAACTTGACATTTTTTTCAGCAGCGTAAACTTACGTTTTCATTTCATAATGCTTTCTGAAACGTGGTACAGTGATTGTACGGTCCCCTGGTGCCTACCAAAGTACGAGTGCTTTGCAAGATCAAGAATGAACTTGCGCGATGGCGGGGTTAGCCTAATCGTGTGCGATTCATTTAATGTCAACTGTGTTCAAGAGTTTTCTTGTGTTAACGATGACTACGAGGTACTGTCTGTGTTACATGCGTGCACTGTTTATTCTGTTATCTACAGACCACCGCGAGGTAATCTCCAAGGCTTTTTTCTCTTTTTTGAGAAATTATTAAAATACATTGTTGAATTACAGTATAAATTGATTTGTGGTGGCGATTTCAATATAAACATGCTGGTTGACTGCAACGTCACACGTGATTTTGAATTGCTTTTAAAAACGTATGGTTGTTCTAATGTAATCAATACTCCTACCAGAATTACCTGTGATACCTCCACATGCCTTGACTTGTTCATTACTAACTACGGATCAAACAGTGTTCAATGTGGCACTATTTCATACAGCTTGAGTGATCACATGCCGGTATTCCTCACTGTCAAACGGAAAGATATAAGATCACCAGAACGAGTTTGCTTTTCGCAAGTTATAACTGAAGAACGGTTAGAGTGTTTTCGCGATGACTTACGTCACGTAGTGTGGGACAGTGTTGTTGCTGCTACAAGTGCTGATCGTGCTTACGGTGCTTTTCTGGAAACGTTCATTTCTTATTATGTTAAACATTTTCCTTCCGTTCCTAAAGTGTCCGCTCCATCAAGGATACATAAACCCTGGGTTACTGTTCAATTATTTAAAAAGATAAAAGAAAAGGCTAGGTTATTCAATAAATTCATCACATCTCGGGATCCTGATGATTTAAGAGTGTTTAAATCATTTCGAAATGGCTTAACTAAGGAATTACGTGCTGCGAAAACTGCATTTTATAAGCAATCCTTCGCATCTTGCAGCCATGACAGCAATAAGATATGGCATTGGCTTAGTTCTTTGCTGAATAGAGTGCCCAATTCAGCGGCAGGGTTGCGAATAATTTCCGATGGAGCGGCCATACCTGACGAGAAGTTGGCCGACTGTTTTAATAATTATTTCACTAATCTACCTAAACGCAATGTGAATGAAAACGCCTGCCGTTTCCTTACAACGAACTGTGTGCATTCAATTCTTTTGCGTCCCACAAACACTTCAAAAGTAATTTTACTGTTCTCCGCACTAAACAATAGCAATTCCTGCGATGCTGATAACATTAAAATCAAGCCTGTGAAATTTGTAGTAGATATAATCGCTCCAGTACTAGCCCATATTTATAATATATGCCTTTCTACCGGTGTGTTCCCGTATAAAATGCAGATGGCAAAAGTAGTTGCATTGTTCAAGAAAGGTGACAAAACTGCCGTACCTAATTATAGACCTGTGTCTATTCTCCCTATATTTTCAAAGTGCTTGGAAAAAATAATTTTTTGCAGAATATCAGACTTTCTGGACAAGCACAACTTGATAACTAAGCATCAGTACGCTTTCCGGAAAAATATGTCAACACAGCTAGCTTTGCTTGAACAGAAAGAACTGATTCTAAATAATTTTGAGGAACGTTTGCTAACATTGGGAGTATTTGTCGATTTTTCAAAAGCCTTCGATTCTATAAATCATGATCTCTTGCTTAGTAAGTTAAACCACTACGGTATACGCGGGAATGCACTTGACTTGATTAGGTCGTATCTTGGTCATAGAAAGCAGTTTGTACAAGTAAATAGCTTTAAATCTGAAGTTCGGTCGGTCAATGTAGGTGTACCCCAGGGCAGTATTTTAGGGCCCCTCCTCTTTAATATCTGTATTAATGATTTAGTAAACATTGATGTTGATGCGCGTTACGTTATCTATGCTGATGACACTACGTTATTCTTTTCATCTAACCGCCCTGCCGAATTGATTATAAGAGCTAATGCAGTTTTGAATAAACTATACACATGGTCATTTGACAACGGTTCGACTATCAATTCACAAAAAACTAAGGCGGTGTTATTTCGCACTAAGAACACGCAAATTACTCTAGAAGAAGATTTGCTAATGAACAATTCTAAAATTGAACTTGTACACTCGGTAAAATCGCTAGGTGTATTTTTTGATCGTACTATGACGTGGCAGAGCCATATAGATTTTCTTGCTAGTAAGCTTTCACAAATCACTGGAATATTTTATTCCTTGAACTATCTTCCTCGTTCTATTAAGTGCTTGTTATATAATTCACTTTTTCTCAGCCATTTAAATTATTGTTGTTCGGTCTGGGCTACCACTTCTGACACAAATATCAACAGGCTGTACATACTGCAAAAGAAGGCTCTTCGCGCTATTTGCAATAAACCATACGATTTCCCTTCAGCTTATTTATTTCATAAACTTAACACACCGAAAGTACAGGCCCTTTTAAAGTATCGTTTAGTGCTTGCGTATAAAAATGAACAGAAAAAGAACATAAACTACATTACTTTTATGGCTAACTTAAAACTACACGAAACTCCATACAGCACAAGAAAGCCAGAGTACTGGCACGTACCAAAATCGCGCACAAACTATGGATCACAAATGCTGTGCTCCAGGCTACCTCGGTTATTAAACGAGCTTATTGTTAATAAAATTGATATTGCAACTTGTTCTCCTCCTGATATTCTTGATTTTTTCTCTCATATGTGAGTTGTACAATGCCTATGTGCTTTTGAAGTGCAGTGAGATTTCGTGTTTTTGCTTGCTTGCTCACATCTTGCTTTTGTTGTATTTTTTTTCCTCGCCTGATTTGCAATGCGTATGCATGATATGTTGTAATGCTTGAACATGTAAGTACTTCGGAAAACTGTATTTCCGCTCTGCTGCTCCCTTATTTTCTTCTTGTATTAAGGGTATTTGGGGCTGGTCAAGCTGCTACGAGCAGCTTTTTTCCCCACTTTACCCCCGCAAAGCTGTATTTAGTTTTTGTGGAAAAAATAAAACATTACATTTACATTACAAATGCGACGTCGGCACGTAGCCGAGCGGTGTGAAAGCATCCCCCATGCAACCAGATATGCAGCTATATATCCAGCGTTACTTGCGTGCCGGTTGGTCTGCGTCTCCGCCCGCCGCCGGCATCTGCGTGATGCATGGCGCAGCGCGCATGGCCCTGCAGCGCCAGGAAGCACCGACCAACAATGGAAGATATCCTAAAAGACAGTGCAGAAGCAAACTCACAAAGAAAAAGTACCCAGGAAATAAATTTTAAAGACTTTTACAAATTACTGCCTTTCGCGTTGGGGCTCTGTACATACATACGGCTGTTGGCGTCTGTCAAGAAAGTGGACATGCTCCAAGATAACATGTAGAGGGCCCATTGAAACTACAAAGTACCAAAATCCTAGGGAAAGGCACGATGGGACGGGGTAAACGGATATGCCCAAAGGTGAGCGGGAGACCAAGCTAATGGGACACATATGGTGACGGCACCTTTGTTCACAGCAGTGCTGGGCATTATCGAAGGCACATGTATCTTAGATAGTATTGTCACGTGGTGTTGACGTTGAAGAACACAGTAGCAAATACTGTGAAAGACAAAACTAACTTTTATTGGGCGAACCTGTGCCCACAAAAACAGGCTACACTTATAGCGCAACGATAGCGGCGAACACGGTCGGCGATCGTCGGAAAACCTGATCAGCGGGTCAAGCGCGTCGGCTTTTATACAGCAGTCGTCGAATGTTCCAGACTAATCGTTCGGGCCCGCGTGCCTTCCACAAAGTTCTACACCATTCGCGTCACGCGATGAAATCAGATAACACAAGGTTCGGCGACAACAGACAGCCGGGTAGAAGCATCGATAACTTTCCAGAAACTTCGAATACATGCAGGCGCGTCCCGCGCTGTGTGATTACATTTGTTAAGCGGCGAAACGTAGTCGCCCGATAAAGATAAGTACACGTGTCAGTATCTTGATACTCTTTGGGTATCTTGTATCTGTATCATGATACGTCTGGGAAGTCTTGTGTTAGTATCTGTATTTCCGATACATGAAAGAATGCATCATGTATCTTATCCGTAACTTATAAACGTTGGCTTAACTCCGCTTCTCAAGCTGACACTGCTGCCATATAGAAAGAAATTCAACAAGAGGGGACGCTCGGCAAAAGCTGGCAACAGGAAACACGTCACGCCTAGTGTCAACTCCAACCGTTAGTTGACGCGAGCATCAGAAAAAAAAAAAATGTGAAATGAAGTTGCAGACAACGTTTTATTTTTTTTTATTCTTTACCACTAAAACTGAAAAAAGTTTTGGGTGTAAATGAACTTATACTTTGCTACTTATTTTTCTTGCGTTGCCTAGCAACAAGCTAGCTGCAAGCCAGACCCGCTTGCATACGTCACGCGCTAGACATGCCACTGAAGCGAGCGAGGCCGGCTACGCATGAGAAGCTCGCCTGCTCGGCGACCCGTCCGTTTTCGATGTAGCGCGTTTTTGGGCTCCCGACGTTCTCTTGTGTTCCGTCTGCATTTCGACACGACACCGCGGCACTAACGGACTACAGCAAGGTGAGGCATTTTGTTTGACAGTCTGCGACGCACTTCAAGCACATTTAGGCTTACTGCACAAAACTGAACCTATATATAGTGACGCAGTTATCGAAAAACAGCTCCGCCGTCCAAGCCTAGTTAACTTGAGTTCATTACTTGTACTGAGATGTTTGCGACGCTTTCTTTGAGCCCAAGCATTATTATAACTTATTTCGGTAGTTTTTGGGCACGCTCGCCGCACCTGGCTTTGTGACGCAGTTTCGCGTGTACTGAATTTTACCGGCAAAAGTGTTGGCGCTTTCTCTTACCCCTAACATTAGTGTAACTAATTTCGCTACTTTCTAAGGTGCTTTTCAAGCACAGTGGCCGCACTCGGCGTAGTGGCGCAGTTAGCGAAAAGCAGCTAGGCTGTGTGCCGCAGTTACTTTCACGTGCACATGTACTGAATCTTACTGGGCGAAGTTCGTGACGCATACTCTGACCCCAAAAATTATTATTAGGATAATGTTTAGACATGCTTGCCGCGCCTGCGATTGTGAAGCAGTTAGGAACAAAGCAAGCCGGCCGTGGTGAGTTAGTTCGGCGTGTACTGAAATTTAGTCGGACAAGTATGTGACGCTGTTTATGGCCCTGCAACAACAAATACCTTATTTCGGTACTCACGCTTGTCGAAAACGCGACGAGCGATTGCCACGAATGATAACACGGGAGTGTGTTGCTTGCGCCGGCAGGACGCGTAGAAGATAACACCGCGGAGCTCAAGAACTTTACATTTCTGTCTTCTGAGCGACTGAAAACAGGCTTTGCACCAACGAATCTGTCTTGAGTGCGACTAGAAGGCATTCTGCGAGTGTGTAACATGGTCTCGCAGAGAGCCTGTGTTGTGGCCACCTCTGATACCTTTGTGGAACCTCTGTGTACTTGGCGTTCCAGCGCGTCGACTGAGGCCAAGTTGTTTTGGAAATGCGCAGTCAGCCGTCTATTTGTGCTCGGAAAGTACAGGAAATAATGCCCGGGAATGGAGGGATGCTTGAAAATCGGATGTTTTCTTCAGATATTATGGCACTGTTTGCGAGGAGTCTATTTGCTACGAAATATATGTAAAAGTGTATTTATCTGTAATGCCGCTCATTCACTACTTACGCACGTTTGGCCTCTACACGCAATATTCCTTTTGGGTCAATATACCAAAATGATGCATGCTTGTAAATAACTTTTTTTAAGCTGATGGCATCCGGTGGAGCTTCGTACGGAACGGGGAGGAAGAAGTGCCTCGGAAGAAGAACGCCTATAGCTGTGGTCTCTTCATTTTCCTGTGTCTCGGACGTTTTTCAACATCAGAGGCTGTGCAAAGGGCACAACGTCATCCTCCAGGGTGGGGGATAGGAATCCCAACCAAGCGTTTGACCCTGGTCGTCCACCACTGGCTGCATCGAAGACAAGGGACCGCACTGGCCCTTCCACTGTCGCCCTTGAATCTTCCGACAGCTCAACGGTTGAAGAAATGGAATCGGACAACGATTTCACACTTGCCGTGGGTCGCCGTTTCAAGAGAAAACTCAGGAGGACATCAACAGACAGTGAATCGTTGCCCAGGCAGGACAGTGGTAAGCAATCATTCACTGTTGCTTACGTCCCTACCACAGCTACCGACGCTCTGAATACCTTGAACAGGCAGAGCTTAACGGAGTACTTTGAGCGAATTGCGCCAGGCCAAGTGAGCGAGATCAGAATTAACGCACGGAGGAACATTCTTTCGGTGGACGTGAACAAGTCAATTCTGGATACGCCAAAGGCTGCCACACTACTAGGAAACATCCCAGTGCGCTCCTTCTTTGCGTATGGAAAAGGAACCTCGACTGGCGTTATTTCTGACGTGGACAAAGAAATCACACACTGACCTCAAGAGGCTTTTGAATTCCACCGCACCAATAGTGCAGATTCACCGCTTCGGTCAATCCCGGTGTATTAAAATAGTCTTTGACTCTGAAACATTACCTGACTACGTAAAAGTAGGATACGTAAGACACCGTGTGCGCCCTTACGTGCCAAAACTGGTGCAGTGTCGGAAGTGTTTCGAAATAGGACACGTAAGCGCAGCTTGCAAGGGCGGCGTAACATGCCAACGGTGTGGAGGGGCCCATCAAAATGATAGCTGCGATGCTACTGCCCTAAAATGTCCTAATTGCGCCGGTCCACATGAAGCGACATCAAAAGACTGCCAGAAAATCAAGGACGAAATGTCAGTGCTTCGAAAGATGGTGCGGGACAACTCTACTCACAGACAGGCTGCTACATCGATACGTCGCCGCAGACGTCGATCGCGACACAGACGACAGCAAGACAAGAGTACTTTCCGTACAGATGGACCATCGGCCGCATGGCAAACTCCTCGCTTGCCAAGTTTGCTTCTGCGATCAAGATGCGGGCCCGACGTACCTTCTTCGGCAGCAGCACGTGGAACACATGCGCTGCATAAAACGACGCTTCCGCCGACCGACTCTGACATTGACTGGCCGTCGCTCCCACCCAAACAAACACGCTTAAATGCGTCGGGTGATGTGTCTGCAAAGGTGGTTGAGAATGATAAGACAGAAAATGAAAACGTACGAAGTATGCTGAAACACCTGATAACTACGATGCGTTCACTTCTCTGCGGACTACAGACGCCGGTTTCTAAGACCGCGCTACATGTTCTAGATGCTTTGGAACCGCTCCTCGCGGCTCTACAATAAGGCATCATGGCGCTCTCTTTTGAAAACCAGTTACGAAGATCTGCAATAATGCAGTGGAATGCCAGAGGCCTACGAGGCCGCCTCGCAGACTTTCGGCAATGGATGTTCAAATACCAGTTTCCCGTGGCTGTAATATGTGAACCAAACATGACGTCTTTACTACGCGTATCTGGATATGTGCCACTGTGGTCAAGGAATGACCACAATTTAAGCAAAGTGCTCACTTTTGTTCGTCGGAATTTAACGTGCCTTCGCAAAGACATTCCTGCACACGCTTCCAACGAGTACGTTTGCATAACACTGAAGTACAAGCGGCGCACACTCTCAGTAATTGGCGGGTATATACCCCCAACCACGAGCATAGTCTGTTAATATTTGCTGTCCATACTGAAAGCTTGTCCGGGACCCCACATAGTCATCGGTGACTTTAATGCCCACCATCCCATGTGGGGCTCTGCTTCGACGAACGCCCGCGGTAGAGACTTGGCTGACTTCATGCTTAGTCAAGGCTTGATGGTGATCAATGATGGCTCGCCAACATACCTCCGAGGCTCTTACTACAGCAGTTGTCTTGACATTGCGTTTGTTACAAAAAGCCTGCTGTCTGCTACACGATGGTGTACTGATCTCGACACCCATGGAAGTGACCATCTACCAACATATGTTCAGTTGAAATGGTTACATCCCCCAGCTCCGCACACTGTGCGTTCTATCGATTGGCCAACATTTCGAGAATCTGTGACCACCACATGTCAAGCCATCCAAGCACCATCCAATATTGAAGATGTCATCGCGGCCACTTTACGTGACACAACAAAACACCTCAGCGCACCTTCACCTAGATCATCTATTCATGACCAGTACGAGCAACTTCGCGCGATACGGCGTCGAGCAGAACGGAAATACAGAAGGACCAAATCACCATTAGACGTCACTGCATCACGCCGGGCTCAGCGTCATGTCCTGCGCCACCTTGACAAGCTTGACAAACAACGCTGGAGATCATTCTGTGGCTCTCTGGATCCGAGAAAACCTCTCTCTAGAATTTGGAAAATTGTACGAAGCCTTCTCTCGCCTCCACAACAGCTTCACCCGTTCAGCGTTGTGGCCATACGGCAAGGCCGGCGTGAAGTTGAGGTCGCCGATGACTTCTGCAAATTACTCGTGAGCTCCTCGAACGATATACCAACCCATTCACGACTGACTTTCCCGTCATCTAGTGATCACCGTCTGGACGCGCCTTTTACTATGCACGAGCTCGACGCTGCGATATCTTCTTCCCGCCGGTCAACTTGTCCAGGACCAGACGGAATTACATACTCCGCGATTTGTCATCTTGGAGTAGAAGCTCGAGAAATTCTCCTGGCGCTCTACAACTCTACGTGGGACACAGCAACTGTGCCTAATCACTGGAAGTGCAGTCGTCTTGTGGCTTTGCTAAAACCTGGGAAATGCCCACATGATCTCTCACATTATCGGCCAATAGCCTTGGCAAGCTGTGTCGGTGAAGTGATGGAGCGGATGGTACTGAGCAGACTGGAATGGCTACTCGAGAAAAGTGGTGGACTTCCTGATTTCATCAATGGATTCAGAAGAGGCCGATCATCCAGTGACGGTGTGATCGACCTAGTATCTTCTGTTCAACAGGAAAAGAGACGCCGTCGTCTGGTATGCGCATTATTTCTGGATATCAAAAGTGCCTACGACAACGTCTTCCACCATTCGATTCTTCAGGCGCTTGAGGATATTGGTGTTGGTGGCCGGATGTATGCATGGCTGCAGAGTTACCTCAGTGGCCGCACCATTTTCATGTCCACTTCGGATGGCGAGACTGATAGACATGACGTTCGCAGGGGTGTTCCGCAGGGTGGTGTCCTTAGCCCAATATTGTTCAATATCATACTGGTGGGCCTTGCAGACGAGCTACCTAAAACAGCGCGTATCAGTACGTACGCGGATGATATCTGTATTTGGTCATCTGGGGTCACACGGCCACAAGTGCGTGCAAGGCTCCAAGGTGCGGCTGCCATAACGGCGAAGTGCTTGCGCCGTAGAGGCCTGCAACTCTCAGCAACTAAGTGTGCAGTCATGGCATTCACGCGCAAATCAATGTCACATTATCCAATTGTTGTCGACGGAACGGCGCTCCCTTTAGTCACCCACCAGAGATATCTTGGCGTGATAATAGACCGCAGTCTTTCTTGGACCAAACATGTTACTGCGCTTAGGGCTAAACTGACCAACTTCATACACGTTCTTCGTGTAATATCAGGACTGAGATGGGGCTCCTCTGAGCAAAGATTGCTCCAAGTGTACCAGGCACTTTTTGTGGGCTACATACGCTACAGCATGCCTGTGTTATCTAACATGGGGTCATCTTGTATACGCACGCTGGAGAGCTTTCAGGCACAAGCACTACGGATATGTCTTGGCTTGCCACGCTGCACGTCAACTAAGGGCACAATAGCGGAAGCACGGGCTTGTCCTATCGACATATACAGGTCTTGTGAACCTGTGCGAACCTATCTTCGCCTGCTAACCAGACACTCACACCATCCACTGTCAACACTTTCGAGCACCAACCTTGACTGTGCTTTTTCTAAAGCTATTGCATGTCACGCAAGCATTGTACCTGCAAGATTCCAGCCACCGACATCCCCACGACACCTCCATGGGCATTGCCAAGACCACTAGTGAGGCTTCAGATACCCGGAATTAGGAATAAATCTCACGTTTGCTCCATTGGCTTGAAGCAGCTCACCCTGTCCCATATATTTACATTACATAGTGGGACTGTACAAGTATATACCGATGGTTCGGTCACGCCATCTGCCACAACGGCCGCATTTGTCATCCCACAACTTGGAATTACTCAACGATTTCGATTAGACCACAAATCGACATCTACGGCTGCGGAACTTGCGGGAATGCGGGAGGCTGTCCGTTTTATGAGAACGCAGACACCCCATAAATGGACGATATTGTGCGATGCCAAATCAGCGCTACAGGCGCTAAAATACTTTTTAAAGAAAGGACCATACTATCTGCTCGTGCTGGAAATCGTCGAACTTTATCACAGTGCCGAGTTAAGTGGCCACGTGATCACCTTTCAATGGGTGCCTAGCCATTGTGGTGTTTTTGGTCATGAACTCGCTGACAGTGAGGCAAGATCGGCCTCCTCTTCCTCTGATGAAATACGGATTCCCTACTCGCGACCTGACACCAACTCCATGATCAAGGCACTCATGCAGGACCTTACAAAGGCTTACAGAGCCCACTCTGATAACATTCACAGACGTCTACATACAATTGACCCAGACGGTAAATTCTGTTTGCCCCCGAAGCTTACACGGAGCAAAACATCATTGCTACACAGGATTGGGCTCGGCGTTGCTTTCACCCGTCGCTACGCACACCTCATCGGCCAATCGAACAGCCCTGATTGTGTACACTGCCAGATGCCCGAAACACTGCAACACGTACTTTGCGACTGCCCAGCATATATGCTGGAGCGAAGGACGTTAGACAGTTTCCTAGCCAGCGTTGGCAGACAACTACTGTCGGAGGAAGCTATCCTCGGCCCATGGCCTAACACTGCAATCTCAATGCGTATAACAAAAGTATTGCTGAAGTTCCTGCTGGACAGCAAGCTCGACGAGCGGCTCTAGCGAGGCAACTGTCTCATGTACATAAGCACTCACCACTTCTCTTATCATCATCCATCCAATACTTTCACTCCCCTTCCCTCTTCCCTAGTGCAGAGTAGCAGACTAGAGCACACTAGCTCAGGTCGACCTCTCTGTCTTTCCTATCAATAAATTCTATTCATTCATTCGTACGGAAACGACTGCTGCTTACCTGGTGCCACAACTTTGGATGAATGCACAAGAAGCCCGGAACTAGCTTTTGTATAGAGCAAAATAAACATTTCATAATTTCATAAGACGTCTTGCGTCTTCTTTATAAAATTGCGCGTGACACAGATTTGGTGGAGGCTTGTAAAGCTCGTTCGCAATCATTTTTACTAAATAATAAAACGATTCCGCGCCAAGGCCGCGCGTGGTTCAGCAGTAGAAGCGAAAAAAAATGCTGCGCCGATCAGCGGAGCCGGCATCGCGTGTACAAACTGGCATTCAAAACGTGCGCGCCCATTACCGAAACCGGATCGTGTTAATACCATCCGCTTGGTGCACTACAGTCAATTCGGCCGCTGGGCTCTATGGGAGTGTCCGCTCTTGTTGAAATTTCTTTCTCTTTGCTGCTGCCACTAAGCCACCTGGGGTGTTATTCTCGACACTTAAGGCGGCTGCACGGCCGCCATTATCCGCCATGTTTACTCTGATTGGCTGTCGCGAGCTCACGTGCCTTGAAACTTGTGCTGGGAAGCGGAAGTCTTCAAAATGCAATTTTGCGTTTTCATCAAGATGACGAAACGTGACGTGGTGCTGCAAATTTTATGGACTAATACATTTTTTCAGTCCTTGACAGCTATATTGCAACGTTAGCGCTTCAAAAGGAATGTAAGCGGTAGCGTACAGAAGCTAGTGCAATGCATCTGCAATTTCGCGAATATGTGGTGGCGATCCAAGATATGCTCCATGCTAGCTTGCTGATTGGCTGAAGGAATATCCCGTGAGGAGCGTCACAGGAAGGGCCGTTTTGTTAACGTCATTTTGACGATGCGTGACGTTGCGCCGGGCCGCCATTGCTGAGATTTTCCGCCATAGTTTGTGGTGCGACGAGCCGCGCGAATTATGCTAATGAGCAGCCATTATGCAATGGCAGGCGAGAGGAATGCGTATTGCCACATTTTCCCCCTCGTTTGGCGCCATGAAAATCTTTTGTTCATAACGCGTGCTTATAGTGTTTGCATCGCTCTCGGGTGGTGTTCGTATTTGTGTTTTGGGCCATCATTTTTTAAGAAGAAAGCGTTTATATGAAATAATATTGGTTGAACATAGCAAAATTTCTGCAACGTTGCCCTCCACTTTTCACTGCTGCGTTTGTGTTATAATCAAGATTTATGCAGTTTCGCACAATCAAATATTATGACATCGCCTTTTTAATTTATAAAAATGAATGTACGTGAGGCGGCACCTTGAAGTTTCCTCCCGCGGTACGAGTAACGAGCGAAGTGAACAAGAGATGGCAGCGCCGGCGCTTGCGCCGCGCAAGCGGATATCTCTGGGGCGCGCAACGCTATCGCGGAGATTCGGCTTTTCTCAGCCAGCATTTCGGGCTCAGTCACTTGCGTTTCACGAGATAGCGATTACGTGGCCTAGAACGTGCGGCAGAAAAGGCAGAAAACAAGCGCGTTGGCACCTGAACCATACGTTGACTTATTCCATTTCCCGGGGACACGCATCCTAGCTAATGAAGCAGACGACGGCTTGTACGCTGCAGACGACGGAAGCGAGAAGCGTTTTCGACGGAATAATCATGCGCTTTGAGCTAGCTTCTTTATTTTTACTGCAGAGGAAAACTGTTTTGCTTTACCGAGAACCTTACGTTCAGTGGCTTCATTTCAGTTTCTTAGGCAAAACGTCAAGTTGGCGTCACGTTACCAAAGGGAAATGGGGCCATCAGCGCCATTTTATTCGCGTCGCGTCTACGTCACGCATTGAGGAAAATGGCGGAATGTCCAGAATGGAGCCCCTGAATAAAACTAAAGCCAGCGGCATTTTTATCTTTCCCCCAGAGCGCTCCAGGGAGAGCAGGCTACGAAGTCTGCGCGTCACTTTTGGTGAAGCAAATTCAAGTGGTGTCAGCGCCTTGACAAGCGCGCGAACGACTGCGTGCAACCATACTTTTGTTTTCATTTTTTTTTTTTTTTTGCTTTTACCGGCATCGGTGCCGTGACGCTTGCTCGTAGCCACCGTGCTATGTTGAGTACGCCAGTGCGTGCGATGTCTTTCGCGCAATTTGTGATGCCGCTATATAGTGTCGTTATCGAAGTTTCTCCTGCGTATAGTACTTTGTTACAAAGTCTGAAGAATGCAAGAACCGGGTTGCCTTGCGTCACACATCAGCGATTTGAAGAATCTAGTGGATATAGGTATGACTTTTGTGAACCAAAACGTGGATGGTGCTGCTTCAGCGAGACTTGTGCATAAGGCGGCTATTTTGTGTGCACGATTGTTGCTTGTAAGCGCATAAAGTAATTTTTTTCGGGCTACGTTACGTGTGTAAACGGTAATATGTTTACGGAAAAGGTAAAGCTATACCACGGTATTTGCGCCATCATGCATAGGCTCCTTACTGACTTTCTTTTAAGTAGATAGCGACCCGCTAATCGGTCGGCAAAGAGAGCAGTGACTCCCATCAATTACAAAAGCGACAAGCAAGAAACGGTGACACTGCAGCGTATAAAGAGCTTTCAGGTAAAGCGGCTAAAACAACTCCACTAAATTGTTTCGGAATGAGAATATTACACTTTGAGCAAGAAAGAGACGGGCTTCCGTCAAAACCTCGACTTCAGACATTTCATTAGCAGTGTGTTCAATGGGGCTCGTTCGTTCATCTTTAGAATAAAAACAGGAACAGCGCCACACAGGACGAGCGAGTAAACAGGATATGCATAAACCGAAACATGCAGCGCTCTGTCCTGTTTACTCGCTCATCCTGTGTTGCGCTGTTCCTGTTTTTATTCTAAAGACACTTCGTGCAAATGAAACAAGGTTGGTAGGCGTTAAGAATTTTCCAAGCAAACATTTTTGTGCATACGCGTTTGCTGCTACATTATAGATCAATAATAAGTAATTTGCGAATACATCGAAGTATCAACCCTTTACTGCACCTTGTTGCATTTACGCAGCATTCCGGTGAACGACGTTAAAAACAGAAGCAAAGTCCGTTTGGAGCTGCCTGCACACTTTGTTGCATTTCTGCAACATTCGTCTAATAAACGCGCTGCCTTGTGCTGCCATTTGCGCTCATCCTTCGCATCTTCTTCCAAATCAAACGTGGCGGAGGCGGCGCACGCCCGCGAGCAGTGATACGGGCACGTTTTACCAATTGTAGATGTATTTCTTCGTAGGACAAAGCGCAAAAGAAATTCTTACGCTAAGCTCCACCTCCTCTTGACTCTGTAGATAAAAAAAAAAAAAAACAACGTTATCTCCGAATAGTTTGTTCCTGGCGACGAAACGTTGCTATGTTGCGTAAATACAACAACGTGTACATGGTTTATTTTCTTCGGAAAAGTGAGATGGCTTCCAAACGCTTTTATGGCCGAGCAATTCCTCTTGATAGTGAAGGAAGCGACCTTCCAGGAGTGACGACAACCACGAGTGTAAGTCCGTTTCGATTCGATATGTGTGCAAGATGTTTTATGGTTGAATTTCCTTTTTTTTTTTCAGAAGAATGCAGTGCATCCGCATGCTGCCGTGTCGTGTCGTCACGGGCTCAGCCTTACGTCTGTGCACCTATGTTCTAAATTTTGACAATAACGCGAAAACACTGCATTGTTTCCTGGCTGCACGGGAATCTGCAGGACGCACTACACGAAGTGTGGGAACCACCTGTGCTGCACAAGCAAGTACAATTGCTTGTTTTTGTTCCACACTAAATCATAGGGGCACCACAGATGTCACGTGCCAATAAACATCTGAGCATGAATCGCACTAAGTCTGTCTTTCACCTTCAACTTCTTCTTTAGTTGCACTTTGTTGCAAATACGCAACATGCCCTTTTTCTGCAAATTCAAACCACAGAAATTTGCTAAAGTTAGTTTCCACGGGAGTACAGCTACTGTTATGCTTTCCTACAACTCCATGAATAATATTTTGAGGAAACAAATAATTTTGCAGTAACGGGTTAAGAAACAAATGGAAAGTATCGTATCGGATACAATAATCGTGGTAGTATCTTGTGTATGTATCTATAATACTTTTTGCCCGATTATCTTCTATTGTATCGTGAGGTTGTATCAGGGTATCTTTGCCCAGCCATGGTTGACATCTTAGAGTGCCGGGATTCTGGAGCTACAGGGCACTGTCGAACTGGTATGTCAGTAGGAAGGAGAACCACCCTCCCTCCAGGAATGACCTCTCTCTCTAGGAAAGAGAGAGGGTGGTACATCAGTCGCTTGGAAAGAGACGGCGTACGTACTGCATAGCCAGTGCTATTCCAGCTATCCTTCCCGGTCACTTGTTGCCACGGCTGCCCTTCAGCCACTGTAGTTACGCTGTGGTTGCAGTAGTTGTAGCATAGTAGGCTGTATGCCAACAATGTTCGCTTCGACGACTTTGCTGGAGATCAGCATAACACAACAGACGCCAGTAGTTAGCGTTATGAAAACGTAAATGGTGGGCGGGGCTAGTCACGCCAATCGGGGTGAGTAATATGTTTGTTTTGTAAACTTAACTGCGCTAGGGACGAGACACCGAGGTAGAAGACAGGACGAATGCAGAGTAACAACTCGTTTACTGAAATCACACTAGCTGCCTCTTCGAACTATGGGCTTGCGTGATTTGAATAAACCAGTTGATAGTCTGCGTTCGTCATGTCTTGTTCTACCTCGGTGTCTCGTCCCTAGCTCAGTTTAAGTTAGCAAAATAACGAGTTACCTACTAGCCTCCCAACGAGTAATGTTTGGTTCTCCATGTAAGTGGTATCCTGATATCACGGCGAATAACATGTATCATAGCCATTTAGGATGGTATATTGGTACTTAGAGTCCACTCTCGTCATTACACCATATTGTCACGTGGTGGTGACGTTGAATAACACAGTAGCAATACTGTGAACGACAAAACTAACTTTTATGGGCCAACCTGTGCCCACAAAACAGGCTACACTTATAGCACAACGATAGCGGCGAACACGCTCGGCGATCGTCGAAAATCTGATCAGCGGGTCAAGTGCGTCGGCTTTTATACAGCAGTCATCGAATGTTCCAGACTAATCGTTGGGACCCGCATGCCTTCCACAAAGTTCTACAACATTCGCGTCACGCGATGAAATCAGATAACACAAGGTTCGGCGACAACAGACAGCGGATAGAAGCATCGATAACTTTCCAGAAACTTCGGATAGATGCAGGCGCTTCCCGCGCTGTGCGATAACATTTGTTAGGCGGTGAAACGTGTCGCGCGATAAATACAAACAAGTACACGTGTCAATACCCCCCTCTTAAACAGCATCGACCCGATGCTGCAAACAAACGAAAGTAATAAAAGAAAAGCACTCCTAGCAACAAAATAAGGAAGTTCGTCAGCGTCCGTAAAAGGGTTTAAGACGCACCACGTGGACCACTTCAGACCGTGCGCGGCGTCGCTGTGAATGCGAAATGCCGTCGGGCACGACCTCATAGTCCAGCGCGCCAATACGTCGGATGACCTTGTAGGGTCCGAAATATCGTCGCAGTAGTTTTTCACTGAGTCCTCGTCGGCGTATCGGGGTCCACACCCAAACACGGTCGCCGGGCAGGTACTCGACGAAGCGTCGTCGGAGGTTGTAGTGTCGGCTGTCGGTCCTCTGCTGGTTCTTGATCCGCAGGCGGGCGAGCTGTCGGGCTTCTTCGGCTTGCTGGAGGTAGGTAGCGACGTCAAGGTTCTCCTCGTCAGTGACGTGCGGCAGTATGGCGTCGAGCGTCGTCGTCGGGTTCCTGCCGTAGACCAGCTTGAACGGCGTGATCTGTGTTGTTTCTTGCACCGCCGTGTTGTAAGCGAATGTTACGTACGGCAGGACGGCATCCCAGGTCTTGTGTTCGACGTCGACGTACATTGCTAGCATGTCGGCGAGGGTCTTATTCAGCCGCTCCGTTAAACCATTCGTCTGCGAGTGGTAGGCCGTTGTCCTCCTGTGCCTTGTCTGACTGTATTTCAGAATGGCTTGGGTGAGCTCCGCTGTAAAGGCCGTTCCTCTGTCGGTGATGAGGACTTCTGGGGCGCCATGTCGCAGCAGGATGTTTTCGACAAAGAATCTCGCTACTTCGGCTGCGCTACCTTTCGGCAGTGCTTTTGTTTCAGCAAAGCGGGTGAGGTAGTCCGTCGCCACCACGATCCACTTATTTCCGGTTATTGACGTCGGAAAGGGTCCCAGCAAGTCCATCCCAATCTGCTGGAATGGTCGGCAAGGAGGCTCGATTGGCTGTAGTAATCCGGCTGGCCTTGTCGGCGGTGTCTTGCGTCGCTGACAGTCTCGGCATGTTCTGACATAACGGGCGACGTCGGCGGTCAGGCGCGGCCAAAAATACTTTTCTTGTATCCTCGATAGTGTCCGGGAAAATCCGAGGTGTCCAGCGGTCGGATCGTCATGTAGGGCGTGCAATACTTCTGGACGAAGTCCTGACGGGACAACAAGAAGGTAATTGGCGCGGACTGGTGAGAAGTTCTTCTTCACGAGTAGATTGTTTTGAAGCGTGAAGGAAGATAATCCGCGCTTAAATGCCCTGGGGACAACGTCGGTGTGCCCTTCCAAATATTCGACGAGGCCTTTTAGCTCCGGGTCTGCCCGTTGCTGTTCAGCGAAGTCTTCCGCACTTATAATTCCAAGGAAGGCGTCGTCATTCTCGTCATCTTGCGGCGGCGGGTCAATGGGTGCGCGTGATAGGCAATCGGCATCGGAGTGTTTTCTTCCGGACTTGTAGGTTACAGTGATGTCGTATTCTTGTAGTCTGAGGCTCCACCGCGCCAGTCGTCCTGAAGGATCCTTTATATTCGCTAGCCAACACAACGCGTGATGGTCACTGACGACTTTGAATGGCCTGCCATAAAGATAAGGGCGAAATTTAGCTGTAGCCCAAACAATGGCGAGGCATTCCTTTTCGGTCGTAGAATAGTTGCCTTCCGCTTTTGACAGCGACCGGCTAGCGTAAGCTATCGCCTGTTCGACTCCGTTTCTTCTCTGAACTAGAACGGCACCGAGGCCTAGGCTACTGGCGTCAGTATGGATTTCTGTATCGGCGTACTCGTCGAAGTGCGCAAGTACAGGCGGCGACTGCATGCGTCGTTTGAGTTCTTCAAATGCGTCGGCCTGCGGCGTTTCCCACTTGAAGTCAACGTCACATTTAGTTAGACGTGTCAAAGGCTCGGCGATGCGTGAAAAGTTCTTGACAAAGCGCCTGTAGTAGGCACACATGCCAAGGAATCTACGCACTGCCTTCTTGTTGATGGGTTGCGGGAACTGTGCGATGGCAGCTGTCTTTTGCGGGTCTGGACGGACACCAGATTTGCTGATTACGTGGCCTAGGAACAGAAGCTCATCGTAAGCGAAGCGGCATTTTTCCGGCTTCAGAGTAAGCCCTGACGACTTGATGGCCTCTAGTACTGTCGCAAGCCGCCTGAGGTGATCGTCGAAATTTCCAGCGAAGACGACAACGTCATCCAAATAAACGAGACAGGTCTGCCACTTCAATCCTGCTAACACCGTGTCCATGACGCGCTGGAACGTTGCAGGCGCCGAGCACAGTCCGAATGGCATAACCTTGAACTCGTAGAGGCCGTCGGGGGTGATGAAGGCCGTCTTTTCGCGATCTCTTTCGTCGACTTCTATTTGCCAATAGCCAGACTTGAGGTCCATCGACGAGAAGTATTTAGCGTTGCAGAGCCGATCCAATGCGTCGTCTATTCGTGGGAGGGGGTATACGTCCTTCTTCGTGATCTTGTTCAGACGACGATAATCGATGCAGAAACGTAGGGTTCCGTCCTTTTTCTTTACCAGGACAACAGGGGATGCCCACGGGCTTTTCGACGGCTGGATGATGTCGTTGCGCAGCATTTCGTCGACTTGTTCTCTTATAGCTGAACGTTCTCGCGGCGAAACTCGGTAAGGGCTCTGGCGGAGTGGTCGAGCGCACTCCTCGGTGATTATGCGATGCTTGGCGACTGGCGTTTGTCGAATCCTCGATGACGTCGAAAAGCAGCCTTTGTATCGTCGGAGCAGACTTCTGAGCTGCTGTTGCTTAATCACGGGGACACTTGGATTAATGTCGTAGTCTGGTTCGGGAACCATCGTCGTCGGGGTAGATGCGGCGGAATCCGAGAGGACAAACGCATTACTGGTTTCCAGAATTTCCTCGATGTACGCGATCGTCGTGCCCTTGTTGATGTGCTTGAACTCCTGGCTGAAGTTTGTCAGCAACACTTCAGTTTTCCCTCCATGCAGTCGAGCGATCCCTCTTGCGACGCAAATTTCACGGTCTAGCAGTAACCTTGGTCGCCTTCGATGACGCCTTCTACGTCAGCGGGTGTTTCGGTGCCGACCTAAATAACAATGCTCGAGCGAGGCGGGATGCTCACTTGATCTTCGAGAACACTCAAGGCGTGGTGACTGCGAAAGCTCTCCGGCGGTATCGCTTGATCTTCCGACAGTGTTATCGATTTTGACTTCAGGTCTATGATTGCGCCGTGATGGTTCAGGAAGTCCATGCCGAGAATGACGTCTCGTGAACACTGTTGGAGGATAACGAAGGTCGCAGGGTAAGTCCGGTCATGAACGGTTATTCTTGGCGTGCAGATTCCAGTTGGCGTAATGAGGTGTCCTCCAGCGGTCCGAATTTGGGGGCCCTCCCATGCAGTCTTAACCTTCTTCAACTGGGCGGCGATGTGTCCACTCATTACGGAGTAATCCGCCCCTGTGTCGACTAAGGCAGTGACTGCGTGGCCGTCTAGAAGTACGTCGAGGTCGGTGGTTCTTTGTCTGGCGTTGCAGTTGGGTCTTGGCGTCGGATCACGGCTGCGTCGTGTTGAACTGAAGCTGGAACGTCGCGTCGTCAAGCCGTCTTTCGTCGGTGTAGTCTTGGGTTCCTGACTTCGTCGGGACGGCGGCGTGTCGTCATTAGGTCGTCGAGATGGTTTCTTTGTCGTCTTCGTCGGCGGCGGAGGATCTTCGTCAGTTCGACGAACAGCAACCGCACCTCCATCGGTTGCTGCTTTTAGTTTTCCGGATATGGGCTCGCAGAGCGGCCCCGGGCTGGGCCGGTATATGATCGGCGCTGCGGCGACAGGTAGCGGCCTGGTGACTGCGAACGGGATGGTCGCCGAGGGCTCCATTGAGTAGCGGCGAGGTAGTCGGCGATGTCGCGTGGGCGCTCGCCAAGCTGTGGACGCGGCGCGTTGACGGCGAACCCTCTCAGTCCCAAGTTGCGGTATGGGCATCGGCGATACACATGGCCGGCTTCTCCGCAGTGATAGCAGAGCGGGCGGTGGTCGGGGGCTCGCCAAATGTCTGTCTTCCTCGGATAGCTGCGCTGGGCGACGGGTGGGCGTGCTGGCGGCGGCGGCGGTGGTCGACGGAATTGCGGCGTTGCAGGGCCCTGGCGCGGTCGTGGAGGGGGACCTTGACGGCGGGCGACGGCGGCGTAGGTCATCGCTTGTGGCTGGGACTGCGATGATTGTGGTTGTAACTCGGGAACTCCAAGCGATCGCTGAACTTCTTCTTTCACGATGTCGGCGATCGAAGCCACTTGGGGCTGCGACGAAGGCAGGACCTTGCGCAGTTCTTCGCGCACAATGGCCCTGATGGTCTCCTGAAGGTCGCCGGAATCCAGTCCTTGGATGGCGTACTGCGGCGTGAGCCCCTGGCGGTTATATTGCCGGGTGCGCATCTCCAGAGTTTTCTCGATCCTTGATGCGTCTGCAGAAAACTCAGCTACGGTCTTCGGCGGGTTACGAATAAGTCCTGCGAAAAGTTCTTGCTTGACGCCCCGCATCAGGAAGCGGACTTTTTTCTCCTCTGACATTTCCGGGTCGGCGTGCCGGAAAAGACGGGCCATCTCCTCCGTGAAGATCGCGATCGTCTCGTTTGGCAGCTGCACTCTGGTTTCTAGTAGTGCTTGGGCTCGCTCTTTTCGCACGACGCTTGTAAACGTTTGCAAGAAGCCGCTTCGGAACAGGTCCCATGTCGTTAAGGTGGCTTCTCTATTCTCGAACCAGGTCCTGGCGGCGTCTTCCAGTGCGAAATAGACATGCCGCAGCTTGTCGTCGCTGTCCCAACTGTTAAACGCAGCGACCCTCTCATACGTCTCAAGCCAGGTTTCCGGGTCCTCGAATGTTGATCCGCGGAACGTCGGAGGTTCCCTGGGCTGCTGCAGCACGATGGGGGACGCTGGGGCTGCCATTGGGGTTGCCTTCTCCACAATCTTCTTGGTCTTCTCAGGTAGAAGTCCGTGCTCCGGGGGCAGCTGTTGAAGACGGCGGCTTGATCGATGCTCCGGGACTACGTTGGTGTTCTCTTTGCGGTCCGGGCTTGGATCACGGCTTGTCGGGGGCGTCCGGTACATGAACGAAAAGCAACTCCACCAGATGTCACGTGGTGGTGACGTTGAATAACACAGTAGCAATACTGTGAACGACAAAACGAACTTTTATTGGGCGAACCTGTGCCCACAAAACAGGCTACACTTATAGCACAACGATAGCGGCGAACACGCTCGGCGATCGTCGAAAATCTGATCAGCGGGTCAAGTGCGTCGGCTTTTATACAGCAGTCATCGAATGTTCCAGACTAATCGTTGGGACCCGCATGCCTTCCACAAAGCTCTACAACATTCGAGTCACGCGATGAAATCAGATAACACAAGGTTCGGCGACAACAGACAGCGGATAGAAGCATCGATAACTTTCCAGAAACTTCGGATAGATGCAGGCGCTTCCCGCGCTGTGCGATAACATTTGTTAGGTGGTGAAACGTGTCGCGCGATAAATACAAACAAGTACACGTGTCAATATCCTTACAAGTCGCATGCAGCTGCTCAGTGAGCTGCAGCGAACGAAGTCCTCGACGTAGCCGACTACTTTTGGTTCCTTGGTAGCAAGCCAAAGCATGATTTCGAAGGCTTGCTAGAAAGCGGTGGTTTCAGCGTCGCGGTCAGTTTCATCCCTGCGCTATGTAGCTAAATAAAGTGACTATATAAATAAAGTGATGTCTACGTTGTATGATTAGCTAGGTGTGACGACCACTGTGCAACATCTAGCGCGAGCAGCGAGTTGCGATAGGAGGAGTGGTAACCTCGGAACCACCCGTACAACATCCATAACATACGGCCCCCGGCTCACCGCGCGCCGATTCGCACGTACCGCTTTGCGGCGGCGTGCGGACTTGCATTCCTGTAGGAAATTAGAAAAGAAAACATTGAAGCGATCTCAACAGCGTGTATTTTGTAAACGTCAGTGCACATGGTTTTTGAAGCGCCATAACTTCTAAAACTTCGAAGTGAAAGCTAAAAAGACTTAGCTCGCTGTCGTCACCGTGCTCATAATTAAAGATTGCTAGTCAGGAGCATTCAATATATTGCGATTTTATATTAGGAGGTCTTTGTGGATTAATGGTGCGCATCAGATGCATAATAGGGCTCAGTAAGGTTAGGAGGACAAAAGAAGCATATAGATCGAGTGCTAAAAAGCGGGCACGTCCTGTGCTATCGGGGCTTACCGGAGAAACGAGAACTAGGAGTCGGATTCCTGATTAATAAGGATATAGCTGGTAACATCAGGAATTCTATAGCATTAACGAGAGGGTGGCAGGTCTTGTTGTGAAACTTAATAAGAGGTACAAATTGCAGGTCGTACAGGTCTACGCCCCTACATCCAGTCATGTTGACCAGGAAGTCGAAAGTTTCTATGAAGATGTGGAATCGGCGATAGGTAAAGTCAAAATAAAATACACTATACAGATGGGCGACTTCAATGCCAGGGTAGGCAAGAAGCAGGCTGGAGACAAATCAGTGGGGTCATATGGCATAGGTTCTAGGCATAGCAGGGGAGAGTTATTGAGTTTGCAGATTGTAATAATATGCGCATAATGAATACCTTCTTCCGCAAGCGGGATAGCCGAAAGTGGACGTGGAGGAGCCCGAATGGCGAGACTAGAAATGAAATAGACTTTATACTCTGCGCTAACGCTGGCATCATACAAGATGTGGACGTGCTCGGCAAGGTGCGCTGCAGTGACCATAGGATGGTAAGAACTCGAATTAGCCTAGACTTGAGGTAGCAACGGAAGAAACTGGTGCATAAGAAGCCGATCAATGAGTTAGCGGTAAGAGGGAATATAGAGAAATTCCAGATCAAGCTACAGAACCGGTATTCGGCTTTACCTCAGGAAGAGGACCTTAGTGTTGAAGCAATGAACGACAATCTTATTGGCATCATTAAGGAGTGTTGGTGGTAATCATAGAAATCGGTTATAACCCCGTTAGACAGGATACAAGTAAACTATCGCAGGAGACGAAAGACCTGATCAAGAAACGCCAATGTATGAAAGCCTCTAACCCTACAGCTAGAATAGAACTGGCAGAACTTTCAAATTTAATCAACAAGAGTAAGACAGCTGACATAAGGAAGTATAATATGCATAGAATTGAACATGCTCTCAGAAGGGAGGAAGCCTAAAAGCAGTAACGAAGAAACTAGGAATAGGCAAGAATCAGATGTATGCGTTAAGAGACAAAGCCGGCAATATCATTACGAATATGGATCAGAGAGTTCAAGTGGCTAAGGAGTTCTACAGAGATATATGCGGTACCAGTGGCACCCACGCCGATAATGTAGAAAGAATAGTCTAGAGGAATTAGAAATACCACAGTAACGCCGGAAGAAGTAAAGAACGCCTTGAGAGCCATGCAAAGGGGGAAGGCAGCTGGGGAGGATCAGGTAACAGCAGATTTGTTGAAGGATGGTGGGCAGATTGTTCTAGAAAAACTGTCCACCCTGTATACGCAATGCCTGATGACCTCGAGCGTACCGGAATCTTGGAAGAACGCTAACATAATCCTTGTTAAAATGGACGTTTGGGCGAGTTGCTAAGCCATATTTGAAACAGAACAGCGCGGTTTTGAAGGTGACTAGGAGTCCCCGTCACTGACTTCTTCGTTGACACTGAACTTCGTTGACCGTCACTGACTTCGTTCTGACACTGACTAGTGGCAGTGTGAGAAACTATCCTCAGTAGTTTGACCAACAACAGAACAGGACAACGGGTATGTTCGATGACACGAAAGGAAAAAGAAAAAAACCCACTGTAGTGCCTTACATTTGTCATGCCTCCCACAGAAAAAAAACATAGCTAACAGAGCATGTGTCAAAGTAGTTTTCTCGGCTCCGGATAAGCTTGGGAAGATGTGCAAAATGGTTAATACCGATTTCGTTCCAAGAGAGTGCAACATCAAACATGAAAATCAATTCGTCGCTTGTAAATAGGGAGTTGTCTACACCATTCCTTTGTGATGTGGCAGGCTGTATGTAGGTCAAACAGGGAGGTGCCTAAATGAAGGCCTGGAGGAGCACAATAGCAATGTGCATAACAGTGTAAAAGGGCATCTTGGCATCCACTGTAGAGACTGCGACAGCAAGGCTTGCCACTCTGACTTCGCTCGAACACAAGTTTTAAGTAAACATAGTAACCAACTAACGCGTGAAATCATCGAAGCAGCGCGCATCGCCTAGTCAAAAGACGCATGCGTGAGTAGCCCCTCCTTATCGTTTATGTCCAAAGAACTGGCATATGTAGCGGGGGGGATATGATTACAGTTATACCCCTTGTTCAGTGCGGCATGTGTTTTTGACTGCGATTATATCAATGTTTTTTGGTTTTCTTCTGTTGGTTGGAGCTGTTATATATCCTTCGTTGCAAGCAATAAACTTCAGTTGCAAGTCAGCGCTCGTCCGCGTCGTGTCGCCCTCCTAGTTCCCGTCAAAACCGCGCTGTTCTGTTTCATACATAATCCTAATCAATAAGAAAGGGAACGCCAAGGACTTAAAAAATTATAGACCGATCTGTTTACTGTCCGTTGCCTACAAAGTATTTATTAAGGTAATCGGAAATAGAATCAGGAACACCTTAGACTTCTGTCAACCAAAGGACCAGGCAGGATACCGTAAAGGCTTCTCAACAATAGACCATATTCACACTATCAATCAGGTGATAGAGAAATGTGCGGAATATAACCAACCTTTCATTGCTTACGAGAAAGCGCTTGATTCAGTCGAAACCTCAGCAGTCATGAAGGCATTCCCGGATCAGGGTGTAGACGAGCCGTATGTAAAAATACTGAGATAGCTATAGCGGCTCCACAGCCACCGTAGTCCTCCATAAAGGAAGCAACAAAATCCCAATAAGGAAAGGCGTCAGACAGGGAGATATCTCTCCAATGCTATTCATAGCGCTTTTACAGGAAGTATTCAGAGACCTGGATTGGGAAGAATTGGGGATAAGAGTTAATTGAGAATACCTTAGTAACTTGCGATTCGCTTATGATATTGCCTTGCTTAGTAACTCAAGGGACCAATTGCAATGCATGCTCACTGACCTGCAGAGGCAAAGCAGAAGGGTGGGTCTAAAAATTAATCTGCAGAAAACTAAAGTAATCTTTAACACTCTCTCAAGAGAACAGCAGTTTACGATAGGTAGCGAGGCACGGGAAGTGGTAGGGGAATATATCTATTTAGGGCAGGTAATGACCGCGGATCCGGATCACGAGACTGAAATAATCAGAAGAACAAGAATGAGTTGGGGTGCGTTTGGCAAGCATTCTCAGATCATGAACAGCAGATTGCCGTTATCCCTCAAGCGAAAAGTGCATGACAGGTGTGTCTTACCAGTACTCACGTACGGGGCAGAAACCTGGAGGCTTACGAAAAGGGCTCTACTTAAATTGAGGGCGACGCAACAAGCTATGGAAAGAAGAATGATGGGTGTAACATTAAGGGATAAGAAAACAGCAGATTGTGTCAGGGAACAAACGCGAGTTAATGACATCTTAGTTGAAATCAAGAAAAAGAAATGAGCGTGGGCAGGACATGTAATGAGGAGGGAAGATAACCGATGGTCATTAAGGGTTAGGGACTGGATTCCAAGGGAAGGGAAGTGTAGCAGGGGGCGGCAGAAAGTTAGGTAAGCGGATGAGATTAAGAAGTTTGCAGGAACAGCATGGACACAATAGTAAATGAACGGGGTACTTGGAGAAGTATGGGAGATGCCTTTGCCCTGCAGTGGGCGTAACCAGGCTGATGACGAGGATGATGATGACATCTTAACCACTTCAGTAGGAAAAAAATACATTGGTTTCTGGTAGATGGTTCATTGCGAAAATATATGCGTAATCACAGGCAAAATCCACGTGCATGGAAGGGATATGTGAAACAGGATGGTTCCTTTCTCAATTTACAATTAGCTTCTTTTTCGTGCATTTCCCAGCCTGTACTTAGGCTTACGTCACCTTTGATGTATCATATTCATCACATATGATTTTTGGTTGACATCTGAAGCGATGCTATACTTTAGTTAGATTGTATTTTCAACGAGTCATAATAATTGATTATGTCATTATGCAAGCTGCTCCTCAGACGTATAGCATTATTACCGTAATGGGAATGAAAAGCTTCCATATATGACAATTTGATGCGCAAGATTTTAATGCCAATGTACCTTGCAGTTTTATACTCATTTTCTACACACTAGGTATTATTGTAAATTTAATTTTATTTATTTGCGAGAAACTGTAACGGATCAATCCCAACAGCAGCAGGAAACTACTTTCGTGAGGAGGCCAACCGAATAGGAAATATGATACGCCTCTGTACGCTTTGAGACTGGGCAGGATATTGCTGCAGAACCACAAGACACACTTAGAAACAATGGGGTGCAGCTCATACACGAATCACTTTATGTAAAATATAAGCAAAACAAGCTAGACCTGCGGCCTCACATGAGAATGTAGAACACATTTCTAAATGCACTGTACTCTGTCAGGAACATCCATACGCTGTACAGGACGTTATCAAATGAGCTGCTGTCTTAGAATATGGCACACAAAAAAGTTTCATGAACAATTTATCTGCATTTGCAGCCCCATGCTTAGCAGCTCATCTGGTAACCTCTGCCTTATATATGCATGGGTTTTGTGCCAGAAATGCGTTTGCTGGCCAGTAATGTGGTGCATATTTTTCTTCGATCATAGTGTCAATACTTTGCGAGTTTGCACACGTATGTTCTATGTTAAACATTCCGTTGTATACCTTATTTTTGAAAGAAAGATCCAATTGAAATTAAAGGATATTTATGCACTAATACTGACGAAAGCTTAGAGAATGTACTTATGTTTTATTACAGGATGTGTTCTAAAGTTCATGGGCATCACTGTAATCTGATTTGATGTGTTTGTGAGCATGTTTCTCAAATTATTATTCGGTTTGTCTTGTGACTGATCAATAAAATTTTGAGCCTTTAAGAGAGAAAATGTTTCATTTGAGTACCTACGCGAATACAGATTACATCTCATTTACGAAGCATAAGTGCAGGAGCGGCTTAAGAAGGAATCATATATTGCCCACAGGTAACTACTGCTAATCCCTTTGTGACCATGGATCTACATCGCGCTTTCACGCGATTGGGAAGACTAGTAGCACTCTGTTCTGAAGGAGTACAAGCACTCTTTTTGGGGGAGTAGAAACACTCTGCTTGGAAGAGTGAAGTACTCGGTTTGGAGGAGTAGAATCGCTCTGCCTGGGGGAGTGCTATTACCCCTGTGGGAAGAGTATTAGCACTCTGCGGAAGAGTACTAGCACTCCCTTGCGGTGGAGTAACAATACTCTGTCAGGAGGAGTTATCCTACTCTCTCTCAAAGAGCGTCGATCTACTATCGGAAAGAGAGTAAAATATGGGACAAGCAGATACTCCTCGAAAGCAGTACTCCTCGAAAACAATTTGGACTAAACAGCAACGTAAACAATATTTGAGAATGGTAGAATATACGGTATGTATGGGGATTGCAGCTTAACGGCGAGAAAGCTGTTCTGTGTGTCGCACATAGCAAAACACCCAGTAGTGCGTGCGTATTAACTAGGATTGCAACCTTCACTACAGGTACACCAACTATAAACATTTTGGAGTCACTAATACTAATAATATATTTTAGAAGATTCACATTTACAACTTTTACGCGCCCACCTCATCTAAAATCTGTTGAATGAGACACAAACTGCGCCCTCAATATCGAGAACCAATCTCAGAAAGACTAAAGATAATGGCAGATCGAGCTAAGAAGAAATGATGCGAAACCTAGAATAATGTTCAGTTTCGCTTAAAGACAAGTGTTACAGAAATTGCTACGCCTATGGTCGGATGCGGGTCATCTGAGCACCGCTGCGTTCATCAAAATATAATGCTATGATGCTTACGTTTCTTCCTGATAATGAATTATAGTGAGCTTGAGACTGACACATGAAAAGCAGCTTTAGTGCTAAAGTTAAGGAGAAGAACATGGCAGATCCGCGAAGTGCCCCTCACATTTGCTTTGCTGCAGATGTCGGTTACCATGTCGGTGATATTTGTTGCTTCCAGTTGAGAGGAACAGGTCTTGGGTTCTTTCAGCAGACTGGAACTGCAGATGGTCACGTCCGGAAACCCGAAAGACATGTTGACCGACGTCTCTAGAGAAACGGTGACGTCGAACGCAAAGTAGCCCCCAATGGCACTCTGCCAGCCCGACGCCGTCAGACAGCATAAGGCAATCATGATTGCCATCCAGGAGGCCTTGCGCCATGCAATGGGACGCCTGTTGAAGAAAATGTCCAGTCCCGCCACCGGAGACTTCTTCGCGAAGAGTCCGGCGTACGTGGAAGTCAAGCTTTGACAGCTCATTTTTGACAACTCATTTTGAGCTGTCCCCAGCGCCATCGGTCGGCCTTTAAAGACTTCACAGCAGGCTCTGCAATTCTTCGGAAAGCATACGGGCACCACTTGTAGTGCTGCAAATATTTAACATACTTTATTACATCGCGAAAATACGCACAGACGTGTATATGCAGTACGATCACTCACCCACAACCACTAATAACATATGCATGGCGTCCCAGCTAAACTTTATCTAAAGCGTGAATATACGGACGCAATCAAATGCACATTGCTGCCTATTGTGTGGAGCAAGTCACTCTAGTGTAGCATTTTGGTAACTGCATAATTAGTCAAGATTGGATAGTCAACTTCGGTAGTATTAATTATGGGCATAAACTTCTCATGAATATGTTGTACAGCTCTCTAACAAGCATACAATTCAGTCGATTCTAACTTCCTAGCTGTTACGTAATCGCCTTTTTCTGCGTCCCAAAGGTAGCCTGCGAAATATGGATATAAAAAATGCGTGACATGCCCGCTTATGCGCCACGATTGCAGAGATGTCAGATGTGTCACGTTTAAACGAACCGAGAATTTAGCCTGGTGCTCTGATTTCAATGGTGCCTTGAACCATCGCGAAGCCACTGGAGCGCAATGTCACTGGAGCCAATGTCACTGGCGCGCAAACCGCGCAGCCAACGTCTGATGTGTCGCCACTTTGTCCCAGGGGTGAATCTTCGCACGGCCGCCGTTGGCTGTTTTGAAGCAGACGCTCTTTCTACGCTAGCGCAAAGATCCCTTTCAGCTACGACCCTAACAGGAGGGCGATGCTTTCGCAAAATGGCGGCGCACACGATTCTTTACGTTGCCATGGCAACAGGAACAGATGCCTCTCCTAGCCTCCTCTCTTTAGCGTTTTTTGCCTGTTTCTTTTTATTATGCCGACCAGCTCCGCTCCCTCTCCACCCATCCCCATGCCCCGCGCCTTTACTCTTTTTTTTTTTTTTTTTGCCCGTCCGCAGTTCGTTTTTTTCTTTATCGCGCGTGTGCGTTACTCCAGGCTTTGCTTGTGAACTGGCGAGTAGTGCGCCGTGGGCTGCTTATGCGTTGGCACGCACGCAGTCTTGTCCATACTTTGAGTATGCCAGCATATGCCAGAACGTATATAAATTCTACTTCCAACACAACTGATCTTTGGCCTTGCTTTACTGACTTCCGTTTGCGAAAACAAATATTTTTGCATAGCTTGGTATGATACACGCTCAGAACATAAACAAAAGTGAAAAAGGCATGACATGTACATGACTACTAAACAACACAAAAGTTCGCAGACAGTGAAATAACAAAAAAAAAAATAAAATTCGACAATACGCGAAGGCCTTTTCAGTACGCACACATAAATGATTTTTATATAATGCCCTAAAGACCAAAGTGTAGAAGCGCTTCTGATATGCGCACTGAGAGCTTCTGATATACTCACTGAGGTATCGCGCAAAACCGGCCACGTGTTGGCATAGTCATGACAATTAAAGAAAGGTAAAATTCACTGGTAATGGCATAAACAATAAAACGCAAAATAGCTAAAACATAGAACAAAATGCTCAGATTGTTTGATTGACATACATACCAAAAAAGAAAGCAAGAACTTACATATTTCAAAATTGTTCCAGCGCTAACACACGCATACACACAGTAACAAGGACGAGACACAGGTGGTGACTGTCAAATGAATTTTATTAACGGAAGACGGATACCTCATGAAAGGGGAAAGGCAGAAAAGTGCGAGGGAGCGATACAACCAGGAAAGAAATGAAATTGCGCATCGATGAACCTACGGGACAATAATCAACGGAAACAGACACAGAAAAAACAAAAACAAAAACTAGAAAAAAGGCAAGTGATACAAACAGTTAATCAAATCAGTAAGCGGTCACTTCCAAAAATTGAAGCTCTTCAGCAAAAAGCGATACAGAGGGTGTGCTTACGCATTTGCTGCCATATTTCTTTATGTGGAACGCTTCCAAAGTGACGCGCGCCGTCATGTCGGCACTCTTACCGAGAATCTTTGTCTCTCCCAATTGAGCCTCGTAATCTCTGCATTTAATTACGTGCGTACTGACCCTTTAAATCACTTAAATTTCGGGCATGTTCCCCGAAGCGTTCATTAATGCAGCGACTGGTTTGACCGACAGAAACCTTTCCACAATTCAAGGGAATTGCGGAGACCACTCCTGTGGAACATTTTATGAACGGCTTGTCATATCTTAGCTGACAAACACTTTATTTAGAGTTGCAGATGCGTGGGCATAGCTGTGCCAGCTTGTTGGGTGCCGAAAAAACAACGCACACCCCACGCCTGTTGGCGACCTTCTGAGATTGTGCGAAGCCTTGTGCAGACAACCGAAGGCTTGTCGGTCTTCCGACTGTCATCTTTTCTTCGCGTTCCTAGTTTTAGCTCTTCAAAGAGGGTCTCAGACACAGCAATCAAGACCGAATAGGGGCAACCCGCCGGTAAACGTCGGCTGGCCCGATTCTCGAAAGTTTTCTGCATTAGGTGCGGGTACGATTTTTGAAGAGACGATTCCAAACAGTGCGACGCTAGAGCTCTTTTTACAGATTTGGCATGCGCTGAATCATACAGTAACAGATCCTTTATTACTTCAGTCAGTTCAGTTGACAGTTGACAGTCAGTTGAGAGTCAGCGCCTGTGTCTCGTCTTTGTTACTGTGTGGATGCATGTGTTAGCGCTGTAACAATTTTCAAATCAAGTATGCACCAACTCGCCCAGAAAGAAGTTTTAATGAAGCTTACTTATATACCTGCACAAAGGTATATGAAATGCGCGACATGTTCATTACTACTGAACAAAATGTAAAAGACAAGGCAGAAGAAAAATAACTAGTACTAAAAAAGGAAATACACATTATCACATTATTTTGCATTTCGCCACAACTTGAGTAATGGTGGCAAGGGGGAACAGAAGGTAGTCAGCTTTTGCAGCAGCAAATAGAAAACATTCGCAGAAAGGCCTATTCCTCAATCATAGACCAGGTAAAATAAGCCAACAACACGACTTTTCTTTCAACCCGAATGCAATACTTAGCAGTAAAATTACGTCACTTAAAGCACTAAGTCGCATCTACTGGTCACTCTTTTATGTAATAAACAACTGCAATAATCTGCATTTAGGACACTTGCATTCCTTATGCTTTCCAGAACAAAGCGTATCATGCTTACACATGAAGGTTGTTCGCGCGGTTCTTCAATCGGCGATTATTGAGATAATACACAAACACGAAGAGTAATTTTTCAGCTGTTAGTACGTTTGTAGAACATGACACACAGAAAAAGCACTGAGAGCGGAATTGAAAGCTGGACAAGTTACTGAAGTTGCAGAATGAGACATGGCACAGAAAAACACAAGTTATAAACCAGACGACAATGAGGAGGAATATCTATTTTTCAGCTTTCTCCACCGGTAAGAGGGACGTGTAGCACAGTCAAGGCGCAACGACGTCCGGAGACTCATTATAGCACGCACATGGACAGGGCCGTGTTCGTGCGCCTTCTGATGTCCGTGGGTCTGCGCGCTGACCTGTTGTCTTCAGGCACCCGGAACAACCTTGCAGGGCTTGTTTTCGAGCTATTCGTGCACTTCACGATGCACGAGCGGTGCAAGTCGTGAAACAGATGAAGCATCGCGGAGCACAAGCACTCAGCTATCGGGGACAACAAAACCGACCAAACTGCCCACGCCGGTCAACGCACAGCAGCGCACGATTCCCGATAACAGCAGAGAACGAAACATGGAACGCCTTGCAGCTGGCGCCGGGCCGGTGGGCGCGCGCGTAGATAGTTGAAGGTGAGAGATCTGAGAGAGAGGGAAAGGAGAGAGGAGTTGAGAGGAGGGACGAGAGGGCACGGCTTCCAGGATCGGCACTTGCGGGCGCGCGCCGGTCTAGGAGGTCGTACAAGGGATGCGGATTTGCTTTCCCGCCCTCCTGATGAATAGCGCCAATTACCTCCGGGGCGGCCGTGTTTCCGAGGCCGGGCCTTGCCACTTTTACGCACAAAGCTAAATGCGCTGTTCGTTCACACGTGGCACGAGCATAGCATTAGCAGCGTGCAAGGGAGCATGTCGCACGCTTTCTTTCTTTTTTGATACTTTTGCGGCTTTCTTTAGGACGTCGAAGAAATGACCACGTAAGAAGGCGGCAATTATAAGCAGCTGAATTAGACGCTTCCTCGAACGCTCTACAATTTTCTCATTGGAAGTTCTTTTCATATTTGCGAAGTTACTTAATAAATCTTGACTAATTACGAAATTATGCACAATGCAAAAAGCCATGTGGCTAAAGGTACTCCGACGTTTTCCCTTGATTGAGAGTTTCCTACAATACTCACTAGAAAGAATTCTGGCGCTGGGATCCTCCCGGCACCATGCGAATGAGGGCTAGTACAAGGATTTGTCTGATTTTTGCGCTTGTGGCCTCGGACATTCTTTTGACATGGTTTATTACTCTTTATCTGCCTTCATTAGCCTAAGTTTCAAAGGAATCTGCTTGCAATCACTCTTAATTTCAGTTCTTCCGCTTGTCCACGCGTACGTGGGGTTATGGTTTAAATATCACGCTTCCGTACTACAGGTGCTTTTTTAGCATCGCGCTGCCAAACAATTTTATTAGTTTATCTATAACGCTGTACTTCCTTGAAAATTATCAGTTTGCGAATTAACGAACCCATTAAAAGCGAGAAGGACGAAGTGTATGCAAATCTATGTACTAAGCGTCATTCCCATGGTGGCTGAACCGTCCTGCTTGTGACTCTCGTAGACACAAGCGTCGGAGTTCCCTCTAGTAATTTCTTGAAACTCTATGCCTTCAAGTTCTTTTACAAGTACGTTCGCATTATCCGGCAGTGTTTTATGGAAGTGCGTCCGACGTATTTCTTTTGTTTTTTCCCTTTCGCGTTAAAATACGTTGGGTTTAAGCAGCAAGTTGGACGGCTAAATATGTCAGCGCTCATTCTGTTTGTGCTGCGCTGTAGCTTGCTTTAGTCGACGCGGCCGACGCAGATTGTCGAGTTTATCACTGCTGCAAGAACTGCTGCATCTACTCTCATGGCGTTGATGCGCGCTTTCACAGAAAGAAAGCGCTTTGCACTCGAAGCCCATCCGTGCGACACTAGAACGACACGTGCTTCTCGAAAATAAACCAATGAGGCAATTACACTCCACTACGGATCCACTTAGGTGATTGGCAGAAATCTATCTGTCTTCCGTGTTCCAGCATTTCGCGATTACTAAGATGTCAGAGTCGAAACTGTGATCCAGAAATGAAAGACAATGTTAACTAACCGAAGCAGAGAAGCTCAACAGTTTGCTCCGCTGACCGCTCTTCAACTGGCCCTCAATTTTCGTGCGCGAACCGGCGCAAGTGATCCTTGCCCTACCGATTGCATTGTCGCTCAAAGCAGATCATTCTAGACGCTTCTTCGGTTTATTGCGCTGTTCTTACAGGTTTTCGCCACGTCAGAGATACTGCCGCTAGGACAAATGAGCCAATAAAAATGCAGCAGATCCACGTGCCCTTTTGAAATATATCCACAGCGAAGCTTTACGTAAATGCATAAATGTAGCAGCGTGTTTATGTCTATTCAATGTGAGTGTGAAGTAGGTTGATCGTCGTCCTCCGCCAACCTTCTGGTACGTTTGGCTTCATGCTTTGCCGTGAATACCGCTTCACGTTGATCGTCGTCCTCCGCCAACCTTCTGGTACACTTGGCTTCATGCTTTGCTGCGAATACCGCTTCACGTTGAGCGTCGTCCTCCGCCAACGTTCTGGTACGCTTGGTTTCATGCTTTGCTGCGAATACCGCTTCACGTTGAGCGTCGTTCTCCGCCAACCTTCTGGTACGCTTGGCTACATGCTTTGCTGCTAGTTCCGCTTCTCGTTGGTCGCCGTCCTGTGCCAACCTTCTGGTACGGTAGGTTTCATGCTTTTCTGCGAATACCGCTTCACGTTGATCGTCGTCCTCCGCCAACGTTCTGGTACGCTTGGCTTCATGCTTTGCTGTGAATACCGCTTCACGTTGATCGTCGTCCTCCGCCAACGTTCTGGTACGCTTGGTTTCATGCTTGGATGCGAATACCGCTTCACGTTGAGCGTCGTTCTCCGCCAAACTTCTGGTACGCTTGGCTTCATGCTTTCGTTGTGAATACCGCTTCACGTTGATCGTCGTCCTCCGCCAACCTTCTGGAACGCTTGGCTTCATGCTTTGCTGTGAATACCGCTTCGCGTTCATCGTCGTCCTCCGCCAACCTTCTGGTACACTTGGCTTCATGCTTTGCTGCTAGTTCCGCTTCTCGTTGGTCGCCGTCCTGTGCCAACCTTCTGGTACGGTAGGTTTCATGCTTTTCTGCGAATACCACTTCACGTTGATCGTCGTCCTCCGCCAACGTTCTGGTACGCTTGGCTTTATGCTTTGCTGTGAATACCGCTTCACGTTGGTCGTCGTCCTCCGCCAACCTTCTGGTACGCTTGGCTTCATGCTTTACTGCTAGTTCCGCTTCTCGTTGGTCGCCGTCCTGTGCCAACCTTCTGGTACGGTAGGTTTCATGCTTTGCTGTGAATACCGCTTCACGTTGATCGTCGTCCTCCGCCAACCTTCTGGTACGCTTGGATTCATGCTTTGCGGTGAATACCGCTTCGCGTTGATCGTCGTCTTCCGCCAACCTTCTGGTACGCTTGGCTTCATGCTTTGCTGCGAATACCGCTTTACGTTGAGCGTCGTTCTCCGCCAACCTTCTGGTACGCTTGGCTTCATGCTTTGCTGTGAATACCGCTTCACGTTGATCGTCGTTCTCCGCCAACCTTCTGGTACGCTTGGATTCATGCTTTGCGGTGAATACCGCTTCGCGTTGATCGTCGTCTTCCGCCAACCTTCTGGTACGCTTGGCTTCATGCTTTGCTGCTAGTTCCGCTTCTCGTTGGTCGCCGTCCTGTGCCAACCTTCTGGTACGCTTGGTTTCATGCGTTGCTGCGAATACCGCTTCACGTTGAGCGTCGTTCTCCGCCAAACTTCTGGTACGCTTGGCTTCATGCTTTCCTGTGAATACCGCTTCACGTTGATCGTCGTCCTCCGCCAACCTTCTGGAACGCTTGACTTCATGCTTTGCTGTGAATACCGCTTCGCGTTCATCGTCGTCCTCCGCCAACCTTCTGGTACACTTGGCTTCATGCTTTGCTGCTAGTTCCGCTTCTCGTTGGTCGCCGTCCTGTGCCAACCTTCTGGTACGGTAGGTTTCATGCTTTTCTGCGAATACCGCTTCACGTTGATCGTCGTCCTCCGCCAACGTTCTGGTACGCTTGGCTTCATGCTTTGCTGTGAGTACCGCTTCACGTTGATCGTCGTCCTCCGCCAACCTTCTGGTACGCTTGGCTTCATGCTTTGCTGTGAATACCGCTTCACGTTGATCGTCGTCCTCCGCCAACGTTCTGGTACGCTTGGCTTCATGCTTTGCTGTGAATACCGCTTCGCGTTGATCGTCGTCCTCCGCCAGCCTTCTGGTACGCTTAACTTTATGCTTTACTGCGAATACCGCTTCACGTTGAGCGTCGTCCTCCGCCAACCTTCTGGTACGCTTGGCTTTATTATTTGCTGCTAGTTTCGCTTCTCGTTGGTCGCCGTCCTGCGCCGAACTTCTGGTACGCTTGGCTTCATGCTTTGCTGTGAATACCGCTTCACGTTGATCGTCGTCCTCCGCCAACTTTCTGGTACGCTTGGCTTCATGCTTTGCTGTGAATACCGCTTCACGTTGATCGTCGTCCTCCGCCAACGTTCTGGTACGCTTGGCTTCATGCTTTGCTGTGAATACCGCTTCGCGTTGATCGTCGTCCTCCGCCAGCCTTCTGGTACGCTTAACTTCATGCTTTACTGCGAATACCGCTTCACGTTGAGCGTCGTCCTCCGCCAACCTTCTGGTACGCTTGGCTTTATTATTTGCTGCTAGTTTCGCTTCTCGTTGGTCGCCGTCCTGCGCCGAACTTCTGGTACGCTTGGCTTCATGCTTTGCTGCGAATACCGCTTCACGTTGAGCGTCGCTCGCCGCCAACCTTCTGGTACGCTTGGCTTCATGCTTTGCTGTGAATACCGCTTCGCGTTGATCGTCGTCCTCCGCCAGCCTTCTGGTACGCTTAACTTCATGCTTTACTGCGAATACCGCTTCACGTTGAGCGTCGTCCTTCGCCAACCTTCTGGTACGCTTGGCTTTATTATTTGCTGCTAGTTTCGCTTCTCGTTGGTCGCCGTCCTGCGCCGAACTTCTGGTACGCTAGGTTTTAATGCTTTGCGGCGAATACCGCTTCACGTTGATGGTCGTCCTGCGCCAACTTTCTGGTACGCTTGGCTTCATGCTTTGCTGTGAATACCGCTTCACGTTGATCGTCGTCCTCCGCCAACGTTCTGGTACGCTTGGCTTCATGCTTTGCTGTGAATACCGCTTCGCGTTGATCGTCGTCCTCCGCCAGCCTTCTGGTACGCTTAACTTCATGCTTTACTGCGAATACCGCTTCACGTTGAGCGTCGTCCTCCGCCAACCTTCTGGTACGCTTGGCTTTATTATTTGCTGCTAGTTTCGCTTCTCGTTGGTCGCCGTCCTGCGCCGAACTTCTGGTACGCTTGGCTTCATGCTTTGCTGCGAATACCGCTTCACGTTGAGCGTCGCTCGCCGCCAACCTTCTGGTACGCTTGGCTTCATGCTTTGCTGTGAATACCGCTTCGCGTTGATCGTCGTCCTCCGCCAGCCTTCTGGTACGCTTAACTTCATGCTTTACTGCGAATACCGCTTCACGTTGAGCGTCGTCCTCCGCCAACCTTCTGGTACGCTTGGCTTTATTATTTGCTGCTAGTTTCGCTTCTCGTTGGTCGCCGTCCTGCGCCGAACTTCTGGTACGCTAGGTTTCATGCTTTGCGGCGAATACCGCTTCACGTTGATCGTCGTCCTGCGCCCACCTTCAACTCTCGGCTTCACATTTTGCTGTGAGTTGCGCATCACGTTCGTAGCACTCTTGCGCCAACGCTCTGGCACGCTCTGCATCGCGTTTTGCTGCGAGTTCCGCTTCACGTTGACAGCCGTCCTGCGCCAACCTCTGGCACGCTTGGCCCAATCGTTTTGCTGCGAGTTCCGCTTTACATTGATCGCCATCCAGCGCCAGCGTTCTTCTACATTCGGCTTCATGTTTCGCTGCGAGGGCTGATTCACGTTGATTGTCATCCTGCGCCCACATTCTTGTACGCTTGGCCTCACGTCTTGCTGCGAGTAGCGTTTCACGATGATCGCCGTCCTGCGCCAATGTTCTTGTTCGCTCGGCTTCCAGTTTTCGTGGGAGTTCCGCTTGACGTTCATCGTCATCCTGTGCCAACCTCTCCACGCTCGGGTTAATGGCTTTGCTGCGAGTTCCACTTAACGTGATCGCCGTCCTGCGCGAAATTTCTGGTACGCTCGACATCATGCTTCCCTGCGAGTTCCGCTTCACGTTGATCGCCGTCCTGTGCCACCGTTCTTCTACACTCGGCTTCATGTTTCGCTGCGAGTGCTGATTCACGTTGATTGTCATCCTGCGCCCACATTCTCTTGTACGCTCGGGTTCACGTGAAAGAAGATACGCGTCTTATGGTAGAGGCATGGCATATCTTTAATGGTGGAACTGCGTGCGTGAGTCAACCTTGGATTACTTTACATAAGGAAGAGATTAAGTGCCTTAACAGCTCTCTCTCACGTAGACCAGCACATGTACCCGACTGACACGTGGTGATACCATTCCAGAGATTGCGCAGCTGAGTCTTCTGTCTTCTTTCTTTTACGCCTGAGTGCTCCCTTCAGTCGATACTCTGCATTCGTGTTGTGCACTTCTCTTTTGTGCTTCTGCACGCCTCACCCATTTTTGCATACTGATTAACGTTGTTTGTCGCCCTGCGCCAACGTTATTGCACGCTCGGCTTCACGTGTTGCTGCGAGTTCAGCTTCACGTGGTTCGCCGTCCTTCGCCGTCGTTCTTGTGCGCTTGGCTTCAAGTTTTCGTGCGAGTTCCGCTTGACATTCATGGTCGTCTTGCGCCAACCTTCTGGTACACCCGGATTCATGCTTGCCTGCGAGTTCCATTTCAATTGATCGTTATACTGCGCCACCCGTCTGGTACACTCGGCTTCATGCTTTGTTGCGAGTTCAGCTTCACGTTGATCGCGCTCCTGCGCCAACGTTCTTGTACACTGGCCCGGTCATCCTCGTCAAGCGCCAATGGTATACTCTTGGCTTCACGCTGACACTTTGGTTCTAAACGTTTCGTAGCACATCCAAGTAGTTCTTGCTCGGCACGTAGTTTTCTTCCTCGACTTGCTGTTCCTCTCTCAGGTTTCGATTAGACGACATGTTGACGAAGATTGCAACGTACTTTTGAACGCAACCATCGGTAGAAGGTTTGAAAGAGGCAAGCTAGCTTTCTGCGTCATTTGTGTGCGGTATCCGTTTTCTCCTTGGAGGCGAAGATGCGACCGTCCACGTGATTGACAAGCGGCGCAACACGAGCGAAACGTGAGGCCATCTCCTCCATCTCCTCCGTCTCGTCGTAGCCCCGCGTCCCCTCAGCCTCTCCACCAGCGGCCAACGAACCCCAAGTGCAGGCCGGCTTCCCCCGTCTACCTTCCACTCCTGCGGGCGAAGTAGTCCGAACTATCGCTCATCGTTACCGTCCAGGAGCCGAACATGTATAGCATGCCTGTATAACAAAGCAGGATAGTTGACTATTTTTCACCGCCCGTTTCAAAGGTGATGCCAACAAATCCTCTTCGAGTGTCAGGTATTCGGCGAGAACGCGTGAACAACAGCAAACGGCAGCCACGCTCAGCAAGAGAGGCCCAGGGATCTTCTGAAAGAAAGCTTCGGAATTCGAATCCGGGACCACAACGGTGCCACCGGAGATGCTACCGTTACGCCTCCGCAGGAGCTTGCCTCATGGCTTCTCCAGTTGTTTGAAGTTGGAAGTTTGTTTATTTCGGACAACAATGTACAGATTTTCCGTAGAAGCTGGCGAAAATGCAAATAAATGCGTGACAAAGCGCTAGCTACCCGTAAGCACAAACGCTCGATGAGAATAACAAAAAAGAGACAACATCAAAAAACGCAATTATAGTTTAAAAAGTTAAAAAAAGTAGTGGAAACCACATATAACTGCAAGGATACACAATATATGTAAAATATGATGACTTCAAGAGTATGTATACAAACACCAGACGATATAATTAACAATATTGAAAACATGACAATGACAATTCCGTACAACAAAGGCGGTCATTTGTCTACACAGTCCGTCCCTACTGACATGATAATAGGTAGGTATGCATAGTTATTTTTCAGGGCGTGGACAGAAGTGCTTCTTTCGATAATGGACAATGCATATGGGTGTTTTTGTAAGAAATATGGTATTAAGTAATCAAGCGTCTGGGTGCCGTAGTTTGTGCGCAGCTTTTCCTTTCTTATATAACGTATGTCGCAAATCATGACAGTGTGCTCTCCGGAGGTATTTATTTACGAAACCCGATGAATCAGGTACTCTTTGGTTATAATTAGCGTAGCTCTTTTCTTATTGAGTATATTACCAATAGTCAGGATTTGTTGCTTTTTAAATATTGGAGCTGTGTGACAATGGTATGGTTCACCTTCGATAATACGTAATACTCTTTTTTGGAGCACAAATATACTTTCTGTGTTAGCTTTTGCCGGGGTACCCCACACAAGTAGACATTAATGAGTATGCGAGTGTACCAAAGTGTAGTACAGGTGTTTCTTTAACCGCAGTCGAATAAATCTTCGCAATTTACATATAGTACCAATGCTTTGCGACACATTTGCACGGACAGTATTTGTATGCATAGACCAATTTAGGTACTCGTTAAAAAGTATACCAAGAAATGTGTACGATGTAACTCGGTCGGTTACTTGATTATGAAAATGAAGAAAGTTCTCGTCAGAAGCTGGCTTACTATGAGGTCTAAATATAACATACTCTGTTTTTTTCTGTTTAATTCTAAACTGTTAATTTTAAGGGATCTTTGCAGTTCCTACAGCCAGTCATTAGCCCGATCATGTAATCGTTTATATACGTGCAGGAAAAGAAAGCGCTAGTGTCGTCTGCATATAATGTTAAATGTGGCGTGTGTGGTACATTTACGATATCATTTACATAAATAAGGAAAAGAACCGGCCCAAGAATCGACCCCTGAGGAACACCGCATGTTATATGCCCCATCCTAGATTTGAAGTCATTGATGGCAGTGTATGGAACGCGATCTTTAAGGTAGCTTTTAACCAGATCCAAAGCTACACCTCTAATTCTACGTTTACATTTTGTCTAATAATATGTCATGCTTTACCGAGTCAAATGCTTAACGAAAACCAAGAAACAAGCCTAAAGAGAACAGTTTGTGCTCGAAGTTGGCAATAATTTTATCTTTCGTTTCCAAAAGGGCCACTTCAGTAGATTTTTGTTTTTGAAAGCCATACTGCCGCTTGGTTATTATGTTGGTTTGTTGAAAAAATTTAGAAAACCTAGAATAAATGGCCTGTTTAAAACTTTTGAGAATATAGGCAAGGCCTAGATGGGCCGGTAATTGCCAAGGTCGCCTTTGTCGCCTCCTTCGAAAATTGATGTCACCCTTGCGATCTTTAGTTTATCAGAAAACGTTCCGCTGCAAGGAATTAAGTTGAAAATGTGAGAGAGTGGCCGATCAATGATATGAGAAGTCGCTTTTTTAGGCTGAGGCTTCATTTAGTCTATGCCACATGCACTATCATTAATTTCTGCATGTGGTCATGAATCTCTAATTCAGTAGCGGGAGTGAGAAATGTCGACGTCACAGCACAACGTGTAATGCATGACGTGCCATCATTGTTGCTTGTGTCGAGGTTCTCAGATGTCCCGGCCTTTAAAAAAAAAGTTCATTTAATTTGTCGACAAGTGCTGTACCTGAGTAATGCGTACCCCTGTATCGTGAGTTCCGAAATATCATTGGTAGTTTCTGTCGACGTGAGGCTTTTGACACACCTCCAATTTTTTCTAGAATTATTGCAAACATTTTAAAACTTGTTTTCATAGTAGATGGCTTGAGCTCGCTCTAGGTCGGAATTTAGGTTATTCCTGAGCTTCTTATATTCCTGTAAATAAAGAATGTTCTGTATTTTTATGAACAAGGCAAACAGCTAATCAGGTTCCCATATGCGCTTCATAAGGGAGGGGTCAATCCAGAGTTTTCTGGACTTCTTATACTTCTTGAATTCAACAAGAGGAAATGCTAAGTCATAAAATCCTTTGACATTTTCTATAAAGATGTCATATGCCACGACAAGGTCAGTCTCTTGTACAGTGCTCCAGTTCGCTTCCTCAACAAGCTGCCGAAAAAATGCAATTTTGTCTCGTGATATTTTTCTATACAAGATACGATAATGGACTTTGAAACGGTTATGACGGGAGCAGTACGGCGCAAAAAACATAAAAATAGGCAAATGATCACTTATTCCTGATGTTAATACACCAACATGTGATTGAGCAACAGGGTAAATTGTAAAGCACAGGTCAAGCAACGTCTCCGACTTGTTGGTGACTCTAGTAGGTATATCAATAACACTTTGGTACCCAATATAATATTTGTCAATAAGACGTTGCTTATTGCTGTCCTCTGAGAGTATGTTAAAGTCACTGGTAACAATGACAGGGAGGCCAATACATAGCAGGTAATGCAAAATCTGTTCATGGTATGCAAGGAATAATTAGCATTACCAGAAGGAGGTCTGTAAAGTAAAAGTAACATTGCATTGGTGAATTTTAGTAGTAAGCTCTCATAGTGACGATTACAAGCGAGTATTCGGATATAACTTTAAACGGAACATTATTTTGTACATATATTACAACGCCCCCTCCTCGATTGCCACTTTGTGACACAGATGCACACGTATACCCAGGAAAATGCACATTAGCAGATTTATCAGTTAGCCACGTTTCAGTGAAACACAAAAATACAAATTGATGATTCATGTTATCCAGCAATGTATCAATCGACTCATTTTTATACCTTAAAGCGCACATTGAGAAGAAGCAGGGAAAGCTGCCTTCTATATCGTGAAAGTTTTAGGTGTCGGAAAGAAGTTGTACCATAATACACACATGTTTGATGATATGTCGCCATAAATTAGTGCGTCGTAACAGCGATAGGCGAAGAAAAGACCGTCGAATACCTTATCGTAACTTGTCCAGATCTTGCACTGTTCTTATTTTTATAACCCCGTCTTTTGAGCTACGCCGCAGGAACATTTTGCCGTCTTTGATCCACGCGAACTGATAATTCACTTCACGTGCCTTTGATTTTATTTCCCAAAACAGTTTTTTTTTTTTTTTTGTTCTGGACAGTCAGATTTTCGTTATAGTAAACCTTCGATGCTAGTTTCCTCTTTTCCTATTAAGCCAAGTATCTCGAGTTAGGCGGGATGAAAAGCGCACCGATACTGGCTTATCAGAATCTACTTGAGCAGAAAGTCGGCGAACGGCTTCGATATCTGCTGCCGAGAGCTCTGGAAGCTCGAGGTGCTTAGCCAGTTGGTTTAGACTATCGAGAAGGTTTTCGTTCGTTTGCTTATGAATTTCATGTACTTCCACGTTTAACCTTCGACTATACTGATCGATTTCATCGACGTCTTGTCTAGGCTTGCTTATCTCTTGTTCTTCGGCTTCCACATCAAGTTTTTCAACTTGGTTCCTCAAGGCCGATATGTCATGTGCTTGCTGCTTCATCAGGGTTAGCACTTAATCATACTTTTTTGACATTTGGCGCACTGATTTTTCCATATCGTTCACAGCATCTACCATTGCCTCAAGAGCATCAACTTTGGCTTTGATCTTCAGTAACTCGGAAAGCTTCCAATTTATCTCCGTTATGTTTTTTGCAAGATATCTCTGAAGGTTTGAGCCTTCTAGTGCAGTGTTTTGGTTGATGCGACTTTTCACCGTTTTATATGTTGCACATTTCAATTAGCTTTTCGCATGCTCAGTTTTCTTTTTGTAAATGCTCTCTTTTACTCCAGAGCACGCGCCGACGTGGTAGATGTAATTGCAGTCACATCAAGTGAAATAAGGTTTATCCCTAGAGATGCACCCTTGAGAAGTAGTACATGCATCAGTCATTAGTGTGGCTCAGCAGCTGTGGCAACCGTACAATATGCTGTGTTTAAAGTAAGGACAATACAGCACAAACCTGCAAAGGCGGAAGACGGTTTTTTCTATTACGTGCTCGCCGACGAAACCAAGCGGTGCCACAGCTGCTGAGCGTGTGCGAAGCAGTTCCCGGTGGCAGCTCTGTTGTAGGCGTCCGGTGATTACGTAGGGCTTGATATCACTGGGCTGCTGGTCGTTGAATCTTGGTGTATGCTGAGTGCAACCAACCTGCAAAGGCTGAAGACGGTTTTTCTTTTAGATGCTACCCGAGGAAACCAAGCGGTGCCACTGCTGCTGAGCGTGTGCCACTGTCAAAGCCACTGTCTCAGTTTGATCTTAACCGAAGAGGCTGAGAAGCGTTATCAACTCATCTCGGTTAAAATTGTGACGTCCTCATCTGGTAGTTGGATCCGGGCTTGCAACAGCATTTCGGATAGTTTTTCCATGCTTTTGAATGTCCGTAGGAAGCCACCGCAAAACTCCCACTTCTGAGGGTGCATTCTCTATTTCAAAATACCTCCTGGTTGCACCTTCCAATGAGAAAAGGACATGCCGCAGCTTGTCTTCACTGTTCTTATTGTTAAAAGCTGAGATGCTTTTGAAAGTATCCAGCCGTGTTTCGGGGTCGTCAGTTGAAGCTCCATGGAAGGTAGGTGGCTCCCTGGGCTGAAACAGCCCAGGGAACTGTAGGCGAAGCTGGGTCCGTCACTATGGCTGTTGACTTTCTCTGGAACTTTCTCGTGGTCTCTGGTAGTAATATGTGCTCTCTAGGCAAGTTTTGTAGTCTCCAGCTAGCTATATGGTCCGGGACGGTAATGGTGATGTCCTCGCGCTGGGGGCATGGGCCACGGCTTTGAAAGGTGTCCGGAATCTAAACAATGAAGCGCCTCCACCAAGTGTCACATCATAGTGGCGGTACAGAACACATTGGCAGCGGCAGTGGCACCGAAAGACAGCGTTCTTAAACATCAGCCCTGTATTATTGCAGCAAAGAAGCCGACGTGATCCTGCCGGGCCGGGGTGATATAGCCGATTTGGACACACGTGCAACAAGCCTGCCTGAAGACACGTCACAGCCTTCACATTGTCGTTGCAACGAGGGGGCGCTGCCGTCAACGGATCAACCATATAAACGAAGCATGGAAGGAGGCGACCGACACATTGGCAGCGGCTGTGGCGCCGAAAGACACCATTCTCAAAAATCTGCCCTCAATCATTGCAGGTTAGTGCTTATTTCCTTCCACTGAAAAAAATATTCTCGCTTTTCCTGGTGCTGCTGTTGCTGCCAAGGTGTATTCTTCGTGTATAACAGTGTGTGTATCTCGACTGCTTTGAGTGTTTTGTGAATGGTGGGAAAGGATGCTGGAAAGCAAGATACAAGCTTGAAAGAACTTAAATGCTTCGATTCGCGTAGGAGGCAGCGCGAAGAGGCGGCCGCCGTAGCCACGGTTTATTTAGGCCGGCCAGCCATCGTGCACGGGGATCTGGAGAGCGGCCGACACCGCGGCCGCTCGAGCGTGTTCTACATTCTCGCGCTCTCTGCACGCGAACCCCGCGGCTGTGGAGGTGATAGTCGCACCGCTACCAGGCCCCACTCCTAGTGCGAAGCGCGATTGAAATAAAAAATGTGAATGCTGAAGTCCAAGTAAAGGACTCCAGCAAAAGTGTGTAGACGCTGTCTTCTTTGCTAGTGTGGGGTTCCCGAAATCTGAGAGGGATGTACGAGACAGCATCCGCAGCGTATTTTGTGAGCGGGGGCAGCCACAGTGATGCCGTAGTGTGAAATCACTACCTGCCGCTGGTTCTCGTAGATGCCTGGGCGTGGTAGAAGTCCGAGTTCCGAAAGAAGACAGTCTGGCAGCTAGCTACTTGCGTGGAGATAGTTTAAGTGCTGGTCACTCACGTCTTTAGGCTATGCATCCGCGGAAGGTGCGAGCACAGAACATCGGAAGGCTCGCCTGCTGCTGCATGCAGCGAAATCTCGAATGCCGACAGCATCAGGGTTGCGGTGGTCGCCGAAGGCATCGCGAAGGTTGTGCTTATGGCGTCGCCGTGCCTGCGAGAGCGCCTAGTGGAGCCGGTAGCTGAGCCTCTGAATCGGTGATGTGTGAGGTGCCCTCGAACGGGAGACGCTGCGAGCGAGCGGACGTGCCTCACATCGGCTCCGGCAATTTTCTTCCTGTGTACCGGAAAACTCAAAGGTAACCCGGAAATTTTGCTTCTGCTAGACAGATAGCATAACCCGCCGAACGAAAATACCGCTGTCGGCCAGGCCGGCCAGTGTTTGGTCCTTTTAGGCCGATTTTTGTCTTCGCCATGTATGAGCCCCAGCTGGGCCTAAAGCTCCACTTCCGTTGTTCTCCACGTCCGCCATGGTGGCCTCCGCTCGCCGCGGGCAGGAACCCGATACGATGGCGTGGTCGTCACAGAAGCCCCGCTTCACCTGGAACTTCCGCTCCGACGCACGAGGTGGAGATCTTTTCTCGTAGGTGGCACTTCGTGAACGCCAGCAATGCCCGAACACCTCGGCGGTCAACGGACCCTCCGTGAGTGCCGCTGTTTCTGTGCTTCTGAATACTGCGAGGTCCTACTATCAGCTCTCGCAAACGGCGGGATCGAAGAAATGGCGGTCCACCGCTATGTCTCCACTACACAAAAATTTTACATCGTCATCAAGCTCACTGTGACGATCTCTCTGAAGACGGTCCTGCAGAACAGTGACCTTGGTGATTTGTTCTGCGCCCATGGAAATGCCTCTTCGGTGGACACTCTTAGTGCCTGGCCCATCTGGGACAAAAATATCATCATCGCCACCACTGTAGATGTCAATGCGGCGAACGCGCTCGCTCATCAATTTACACTCCCTCCCGATTTACAGGCCCCACCCCGGTGGTCGGTCACGCCAAAGTGAACGGTGAAGTCTGCAATGTGATTATTACGGTCCATGAGCAGGAAACATCGACCACTCTGAAATGTAAAGTCTAGTGGCACGGCGGAGAGATAGCCTTCATCCGCAAGCTGGGGAAGCCGACGATTGCCCTGATCACCTTCGTGGCGCACAGAGTAACGCGTTGCGTGCACTATAACAGTGTGGTGCCTGTGGTGCGCGTATATAAGCAGACTAAACCCGTGTTTTTCCGATGGGGCACCATCGGTCATCGTCCGGTCGTCCACATACAGGCGTTCACATACAGGCATATGCGGACGATACCGTTGTATTACTTTCTGGTTCGTCGCAATTGCAATTACAGGCTTTAGCCGAATCGGTCTTAACCTTGATTTGCGATTGGGCCAAGCAAAACAAGGTCAAAATCAGCCAATCAAAATCTTTCTTTGTCTTCTTCAAAAACGGGCATATTGGCACTTCGAAGCGCCGTCCACCTATTCGACTGGATGGCGCTTTTCTAAAAGATCAGAACCACATTAAACTCCTCGGCGTGGTCTTCGATGACAAACTGAACTTTCACGCCCACGTTGACAATCTTAAGACTAAAGCCGAGATACTGGTAACTTGATTGCTAACTTTTATCCGCATGTATTTTACGCTGCATCCAGTACTTTTACGTCGTTCATATAGGCAGGTTCTGCTGACTGCAGTTGCATACGCGTCGCCGGTATGGTGGCCGTCTTTCTCGACGACGCACCTTCAGACACGCGTCCTGTCGGTACAACGGTCTCTGTTGGTGGCGTTGACTGGAGCCTACCATACGACCAGAACTTCGGCGCTACAGGATTTGGCAAACTGTCCGCCTCTCACTGGGGAGTCGGACCGCCTGAGCGCGGAGTTCTCGCTTTTCACGCTCCGTCAGATCACCAATTACGGGTCTCACACGTTCTATCCGAGCAATATCGACTGCTCGCTTATCCGGTGGTACCGCCACCCTCGCGAAATATGACGCTTCCCCTTTACGCACTTCCCTCCAACACATGCTGCTCGAATCGCTGCCCTCTCTACTTTCACATCTACACTGACGGCACGTTCACGAGTGTCTCGGTGGGGGGCTGCTTTTGTAGTGTTTGACCCTCGCGGACGCTTGACGGCTGTGCGTAAATTCAAGGTTTTAAACACCACAAGCGCGTACAGCGTTGAGGCGGTCGCCTTCGCTGAAGCGCTCGTCTTCATATATAGCTTCGTTGCCTGTGGGAGCGCCCGTCCACATCTACACGGACTGCCTTTCATTGCTGTTGGCGATCTCAAATCTCCGGGACACGGGCTCCCGCGCGTGGAGGTGTAAACGAGCGCTCACTTTTCTGGCTCGCGAGGGTCGCCGCATATGCTTACATCGCATCCCTGGACACAGCGGCGTTGTAGGCGATGAGTTGGCAGACACCGCTGCGTCGTCGGCGGCTATATCGGGCATGCTTCGGACTTCCACTCCATCCATCAAAACAGTGCGCGCGCGTTTTTATCGCATTGCGTGAAACCAGTGGAGCAGTTATTGGCAACGGGAGTGCTGCGACATGCCCTTTTACCGCTTGGTTCCCTGTGTACACGCTATCCCCGCTTGGTTCCCGCCAAACAAACTTCTTGGACATTTATTCACGGGACATGGAGATTTTCTATCCTACCTACATAGATTCCACCTTCGTGCTTCAAACATGTGCACGTGGGGCGCAGTGTGCGACGACAGGACGCATTATTTCATCTTCCGCCCCCCCATGGCGCACATAGTACGACAATTGTGCGACGAAGCACACGTTCAGTCTCTGTCTTCCGACAATTACTCCGCTCTGGTTAATTGTCAACGATCGCGGGCCTTGTTATCGAAGCTAGCGCGCATCACCGTTCTTTCTGTCTCTCCTTCCTCTCCCCCTTCCCTAGTTCCCGATGCCTCCTAAATTCACTCTTTCCTTCATTTATCTTATTCATTTACTATTAGGTTACTTTTGCATGTTTGTTCGTGTCACCGGCACTGCTTCAGCCTACTATTGGCGGGGCTTCCCCGTGTCAGCTGACTCTAGCTGCATGCTTCATCTTTCTTTTCTCATTTCCTTTCCTCTTACTTCCCTGGTTCTGTCGTATCACTTTCCCTTTTTTTTCCTCGTCATGCTGTGGTCTCCCTGTGCCCTCTGGCCGTTATTTATCATTTGTCTCTACCCAAGCGTGCAGTCCAAGGCATCGGCTCCACCTGTCTGGCCGTTTCCTCTGGAGCCAGGTGTGGCATTCTTGCCTGACTCTGCTAGCGTCAACTGCCCACCTCTGCACGTGCGCAAGGTCCGAAGAGCGCTCTGCGCCTACGACCTGAGTTGTATTCGATAAACTTCGCTAGTGCTGCGGATGGCGGCCGGCGCGGTGAGTGGGCGGTTTTGGGGGGCTGTAGGGTTCTCAAAGAAATAATAGCACGCCTCTCCACTATGCAAACAATTCATTGTTTTCCTAAGGCATCACATTTTTGTTCTGACCACCCATTCAGGCTAGCTTCCGATTTTCTTTCTTTTACTCATTGGCTTTTACATCAATTTCACTTGGTATAGCTCATGCTTCCCCTATTTATTTATGTTTTATTGGCTTTCGCGCCTACTATACCTCACGGTGGTGTGGGCTTCCCCATTTTATCTTTAGTTTTTTTAATATTATTTTTGGGGACCCACAAAGCAATGGTTGACATGGCACACGGCTGCACTGATACACGAGGACAGACAGGTGGACGGCCTCTCGTTCAGAGCGCCTAGCTCAACACGTGCGGATCAGGTGGCTATCACCCTCGCAGCCTCCCATGTCGCCTCTAAATTCATCCGCACACATTCTCGCGGAACCTGTCGGGACTTTCAATTCAGTTGCGTCACTTTACTCGCTCACGAGATTCTTCGCCGCAGCACCCGCGACTGCGATCCAACTCACCGCTCAATCATGTGAGTCCCCGCCCACCAAGGCATGCCAAGTAACAAAGCCGCCCATGAGACAGCCCGTGTGCTCACTTAACGGGCACCAGGCGTCACTAGGGAGGACCTTGACCCAGATCACAGCCGTCTTCTCTATTTTAACGAGATTACTGAGCACTATCTTGCCGAGCACCGGCGCTACCCTGTTCCTATGAAAGGACTGAGTAAAGCTGTCGAACGAACTCTCCTTAGGCTCTTGACAAACACCCTGCTGTGCCTGGTTTGACAGCCGCTGCTTATTCTGTGGGGAGCTGGCGAACACCTTCCACATGGTTTGGGCATGCAGACAAAATACTCCTCTCCCCTCCTCCCCCCCCCCATCACCCCTTCCTCTACCCGAGAGGACTGGGAGGCCGCCGTGCTCGGCTGCCAGGAACTTTCGGCCAACCAAGTCCTAGTTCGATGGACCTGCGCAGCGGGCAAGACCAACAAGGTCCCAGAATGAGGGACTCCGCCCAGTATTGTAAGGGGCGAAACCCACTAGGGGCCTCTCCCCGAGCACCTCTGTGTATTATTGCCGAAAAAATTCTTTTCATCACCCCCACCACCAGCTTCTACCATAAAGCGGATAGCTTGCGGGAACGCCCAAGGAAGGAAAGCGATGGGCCACATATGGGGGTAGCGGAAAGCGCTAGCGTTTGGCCCATTGAATTCCTTGCGAAGGCTCGGGGCGCAGGTGCCTTTGAGATGAGGGCGAGGCTCAGGGACCGGGTAGCCGTGTGATTCTGGGGCTGGAGCGTGCTGACCATCGGCATGGACGGACGCAGGCAGTGTGGGACGATAAGGCGCTGAATGACGCGACGGTTCAATAGCGAGAGCGGCCGTGACTGAGCGCTCAAGGTTACGTAGTGAGCAAGGGCGGCTGCCCGCAAATCGTCGCAGAATTTGGGGCTGAAGGGTGGCAACCGGAGCCTGAAATGCAGCCGGAGCCTAGAACCTTGTTGAGGAGGAAGTGGCTGTCCAGCTGGATGAACCAGAGGCGTAATTCTCGGCAAGCATGGCGGCTGCACGGCCGCCATTTTTCGCCATGTTGACTCTGATTGGGTGTCGAGAGCTCACTTGCCCTGAAATTTGTGCCGGGAAACGGAAGTTATGCAAAATGCAATTTTGCGTTTCCATCAAGATGATGAAATATGAAGTGGGTCTGGAAATTTTATTGACTAATACATTTTTTGGTGCTTGGCAGATTGCGACGTTAGCGCTTCAAAAAGAAAGTGAGCGGTAGCGTACAGAAACCAGTGCAATGCATCTGCAATTTCGCGAATATGTGGTGGCTATCCAAGATAGGCGACATGTCAGCTGGCCAATTGGCTGAACGAATATGCCGTGGCGAGCGTCACAAGAAGGGCTGTTTCGTAAACGTCAATTTGACGTTACGCGACGTTGCGTGACGTTGCGCAGGAGCCGCCATTACAGTGATTTTCCGTCATTACAGTGATTTTCCGCCATAATTTGTGGTGCGACGAGCTGCACGAAATATTGCTAATAAACAGCCACATGCAATGGTGGCCGAGAGGAATGCGTATCGCCACATTTTCCCCATCGTTTCGCGCCATAAACATCTTTTGTTCATAACGCGTGCTCATAGTATTTGCATCGCTCTCGGGTGGTGTTGGCATTTTTGTTTTGGGCCATCATTTTTTAAAAGAACGCCTTTATATGAAATCATATTGGTTGAACAAAGCAAACTTTCTGCAACGTTGTCCACTTTTCACTGATGCGTTTGTATTGTAATGAAGATTAATGCCTTTTTGCACAATCAGAAATTATGACGACGGCGTCTTTTAACTTAAAAAAAAAGAATGTGCTTAAGGTGACGCCTTGAAGTTTCCTCACGCGGTGTGAGTAACCAGCGAAATGAACACGACATGGCCGCGCCGGTGCTTGCGTTGCGCAAGCGGATACCTCTGGTGCGCGCAACGCTATCAGTTATATTCGGCCTTTCTCAGCCAGCCGAGTCGGGCAGAGTGACTTGCGTTTCGCGGCATAGCGATAACGTGGCCTGGAACGGGCGCTCATCACCAGTGGTAGGTCGCGTATGTTGTCTCAAGGTAGAAAGCAAGCGCGTTGGCACCAACGTACGATGGCTCATTCCGTTTTCCGAGTACCCACGTCTTAGCTAATGAAGCAGACGGCGGCTTGTACGCAGCAGACGACGGAAGCGAGAAGCGTTTTCAACAAATTAATCGTAGGCTTTGAGCTAGCTGCTTCATTTCTTACTCAAGAGGTAAACCATTACCATTCCACCATTATTGATATGCCATGCCTTGACCATAAGACGCCTAACTTCATTTTTATGCCTGTACAATATCGTGCATTCATCTAACTCAGGCGTGCAGTTACAATATTGGCAATGTAAGGAAGGATTAGAAGGCGATAAAGCGGTTAACGACCTTTTATGCTCCATTAGCCTCTGATTGATACACCGCCCCATTTGCCCTACGTAGAAATGGCCACAGCTAAAGGGAATATTATAAACCACACCCATACGTCACTCAGTAATATTGTTGTTCTTGGTGTGCTTCAATGAACAGCAGGACAGCAACACGCGGACTTCTGATGGTGGATGAAATTTCCAGACCTTCAACAAAGTAAGATGAAACCTCTTTCCAATAATTCACCGTGAAATTACGTACTGCGTCTAGGAGGCGTCATCAATAGTGATACCCATTGCAAAACCCTTGATTTAGGTCCTAAGCGCTGTTTTAAGCCTAACATAAAACTCATTAACGTTTTAAACCTACCGCGCTGCGTAAGCAGGTTTGTCCCGGAAGAAAAACGTTCGCTCTGTATTTCAGAGTGCATTGCAAGCATTAACCAATCGAATATTCATATTAGGACGCCTAACCCTGTCCGACCGTTGGTTAATTACCTTGTGGAGCATAAATTTAGACCAGTAATATCAGACAAGGAAGGTTATTTTGTAATTGTGCCAGATGACACGTTTTCAGTAAAAGTGATATCAGCTACAGAAAGGAACTTTCAGCCAGTAAAACTCAAGCCTTCGGCACTTAAGCAACGTGCAGTTGAACTCATGTCAAGACATAATCTAGATAGCATTGTCTCTAACGTCCAGAAAGCAAAATTGCTCACCTTAGAACTGTTTTTCTAGGCGAAGACCCATAAGCAAGAGATTCATTTTCATGCTGTCGTGTCAGAGAAAGGGACGTGGCCGGTCTGTGTGGCTAGTTACGTACAGAATTACTTAGCTTCACAAGTTTTTTCAGGTCCCTTTTTCTTGCGTAATTCTCAGGCACCAGTTCATTATTTAACAGCGGAATATACTGTTGATTGTACAGCTTTTAGTATGGATATTGAAGAGTTCTATTACTCCTTCCCGCATGGCGGGTTGTTAAATGCCGTAAATGAGTGGATTAAAGAACAAGTGGAAGGGTGGGCTTTTATAGACAGATGCGGTGTTTCCACGGGTGCTTTTACAGAAATCATTTCACTGTGCCTAAAGTAGATGCTGGTTGGGTGGAGAGATGGGGTGTTTCTGCAGAAATCAGGAATTTGTATTGGTTCAATGGTTGCCCCTATTGTTAGTGATATTTACCTGACCAAGACTGACAGCTGCTTAGAGAAGGCTTTAGACGATTTTGTTATTACGGTATTTTGTTACGCTGATGATTACCTAATTTTCACTAATAAGGACGAATTTGATTCCGCTGCTACCTCAGTAAGCGAGCAATTTATACTTAATGGAGCAGGATTAAAGTTTCCTAGGAATTTCCTCTGAGACGCATAACACAGTGCCTAGAGATTTCCTTGGTCTTCGAACAAAATCACGTGTGTTGGCAGTACTCCCCCAGATCTTCGAAGGCATTGTTAAACTTTCGATACAAGCATTCCAAAGCAGAAAAAAACGGAATTGCCATGTCGTGCCTTAAGTCTTCTCTCACCAGATTGTGCATGCACAAAATGAGATCCAGTTTTAATGCAGAAGTCCGGCGCCTATTAGAAGCAGATTATTCTAGCGTATCAGTGAACACTGTGGATGAGTGCCAAAATAAGTCGATTTCTAACGGGATAGACGTGATTACAGAAATCAGTAATAACAAGAAAGGAGTAGTGGCTTTTCCTTACATTCATTCAGTATTGCACAGGCTTAAAAATTGCAAGTACACATGGTCTTAATGTTGTTTTTACTGCTCCCAATAAGCTAGGTAAGATACGCGCTGCCGTGCAGATAAAGAAGGAGCAGGTGAAAGGCAAAAAAAGAACAAATGTTTGTCCAGTGAGGCACGTCAACAACAACAATTTTACTGTCTGTCGTATGCATTTGGTATACAAAGTTCCCTTTAGCTGTGGCCTTTCTGCGTAAGGAAAACGGGGCGGTGTAACAATCGCAGGCTAATGGAACATAAAAGGTCGTTAACCGGTGGATCGCCTTCTAATCTTTCCTTACATTGCCTAGATTGTAACTTCACGCCTGAGTTAGATTAATGCGCGATATTGTACAGGCATAAGAATGAAGATACGCGTCTTATGGTCGAGGCATGGTATATCAATAGGGGTGGCCTTCGATTACCTTACATAAAGAAGAGATCAATTGGCTCAACATTTATCTCTCACGTAGACCGGCACGTGTACGTGACTGACACGTCGTGCTACCATTCTAGTGCATGCGCGGGTGAGTTTTGTGCCTGCTTCCTTTTTTCGTCTCACAGCTTCCTTCAGTTCATAGTCGGCGTTCGTGTTGCCCACTTCTCTTGTGTGCGTGTCTGTAGGCCTCACCCCCCTTCTTTTTTGCATTACGAATCCTTACCAACTAGCTCAGCTTTCTGTCGTTGTAATCGTAAGTTAGATAACTGGTGGACCATTACGGTTACAGAATTGGTGCTAAGAGAAGGGAAGCGCAGTCGAGGACGGCAGAAAACTAGGTGCGGTGATGAAATGAGGAAATTCGCAGGCACAAGTTGTAATCACTTGGCCCAGGAGAGGGGTAAAAGGTGCCGAAATCACAACAATAAAAGAATTATAGGGAATCAAGTTTACAACTCTGCAATTCGATGAGCTATAACAAAAAATTCATTGCGTAAACTGCATATGCTGCCGCATTTAAAATGAAAAAAAAAAACTGCTGTATTATAGACTGTAGCGAAACATGTCACTGATTTGTCAATGTGGTTCCTGCAAAACGTGTGAACAGCGTAATTATTTCATATGAGGTGTAAACTTATGCATAACGTACCTTAGTCCGATTTAGGTGATCTGACAGATACAGTTGAGCACATTCTGATATCACTTTCCGCCTCAGTTACAGAGTTTCAAAGTATGTGCTTCAACAATGTTTAACGGATTTTCGCTACTTTCGTGAAAGAAGCCTCGTAAATAAATGTTCTGCTTCTTGCAGTAGGAGTAATACACGCTCCTCTCTTAAAGTTGACAACGCCTATTCATATCGGCGCAGTGTTTGCCTAACGAGAGCATTTCTACGTTTCTCGTATATTTGAATGGGCGTTCGCTTTAAAGAAAGCTGCCTCTTAAGTACCCGACGCTTGTCACCTACCTCAGAGTAACAACAGTAGCAACACACCAGAAGAGCCGAAGGCCAGTTGGTCCGAATAGTTTGGTTTTCAAACGGCGTTTATTAGACGTCGCGTGCACTATTACGCCTTAGCAGTGATATAAAAAAGAACACCTCTGCGAACTGATGTGCCACCTCCCTTGCACCAAATTTGCTGTTTGCCCCGCAGATGTTAATAGAAGGCTCAACTCGTATTTTGCGCTTTAATATTTGGCAGGAGGTAAGCACTGGCTGGTACTTTTGCGGAAATCATATACATATATTTTTTGACATTCTGAACAAATGTTTCTATTCTCTACTTTTGGGTCCAATTGCGCTCCCTCTTTATGCAAGTGATCTTTGTTAAACTCTAGAGTGACCACACGTGATGCAATTACCTGAAAGCGAAGCGTCCTAATTGGCGGCACACCAGGATATCCTATTCCTGCTTCTTTGCGTACGTGCGAAAGTATGGCTATTCTCGATCGTGTTGCTGAGAACAGCAAAATTTACAATTTGCGATCGCTATGGCAACGCGCGCTTTGCTACCGGCTGTACAAGCAAATACGAAAATAGCGTGCCGCCACCATTTAGCGCCATCGCAGATATGGTGTACGCCTCCTAAGCACGATACGTCGCTCTTCCCGCTTCATCGGAAACGCCGTAGTCGCAACACCGTGGCTTACAGCGATGCCTTCATAAAATAAAGACATGTTATTTGCAACTCGCGACCTTCCACGCCATCCTGCAATAAGCAGAAACATTGCATCGCGCGAAATAAAATGTTCTCAAATATAGCATTTGTCGTTAGTGAAGCAAACGAAGAGTTTAGACAGACCAGCGCACGATATCAAAAAGCCAAGAGCATGTAAAAAAAAAACTCACTGCCCTTCAAATCTATGAAAAAGGATGACCAGCGAAGCTGTGTATGTTGGCCCCTTAATGGCGAACTGCACTTCCCCGCCGTTCGGCCCGGAATTGCGCAATCTTCGGGATCGGCCCACGTATAGGGTGTGCACAAAGAGATACTGAACAAAGATATAAAAAAAATGAGGGAAGCATTAAAATTGTACGCTGAAGACCTGTTGCGATACGCAGTGTTTATATCACATATGTTTGAACGGATGGCTGTATTTTTGGAGGATTGTGAGCCGAAGGATGCATTTGACATGCCAGACGACCTGTTTCGGCAGCGCTTTCGCCTGAAGAAAGGAACTGTGTGGTGGCTGTGCGACGAAGTGGCGGAGCAACTCGGAGGCTTGAAAGCAACAGCGCCGTCGGTGGAGCACACGTGTTGTGTGCGTTACGGTTTTTTGCCACGGGCAGCTTTCAAGCTTCGGTAGGAAGCGAGGAGACGACTGGCGTGAACCAGCCCGCTGTCTGCAAGTGTGCGGGACGCGTGGCGGAGGCGATCTTCCCCGCCGGGGACCGCAGCAAGTGGGTCCACTTCCCGTTGGAGGAGAAGGCGGCCGTGAAAGATGGGTTCCTTGGACGCGGCACCATTCCCGCCGTCTTCGGATGCGTGGACGGCAGCCTTATCGCCATCATCGCACCGACTGGCTGGTTCATGTGCCGCTAAGGCTACTATGCCCTCACCACAATGTTCGTAAGTATCTTTTCTCTAATTTGCCCGTCATAGCAACGCGACGCTTAGCTGTGCGCGGTCTTCTCAGATCTGCGACGCAGGCATGTGGATCCTCGCCGTCGACGCTCTGCGACCGCGGTCAGACGACGACGCCTACGTCTGGAGAACTACGTGGACGCGTCGTCGGTTCCAGGAAGGACATATTGCCAAGGCCGAGAAGCACCTCCTCGGTGAGCGGAGGGAAATATTTTTACAGTCGCAATTCTGGCAGCATGCAGTAAAGTGTGCTCGCGCTGTAAGAGAATATTGAATCCTCAACCGCTTATGTTATAGTATCTTGTTAAGCGATATGTTGAAATTTTCCAACGGTATCTTCGCGAAACAAATGGCGATAAACCTGCGCTGTGCTTTAATCTATTTTTAATATGTATGTACAGTTTGAAGTACAGTGCACGTGTGTTGTCATATTCTTTTGTATTCATTCATTTGTAATATTCATTAATGAATATAATGAATAGTGGACCGTTCCGCTGCAGACAGCAAGAAGCCGAACCCTCCTTTATTAGTAATGTGTCACATATTGAAGATATCATTGTTCCCCAGTAGAAATCAAGTGTTGATAGGAGGCTTGTGGTATTGTCTTTATGAAACGGATATGCGAGGTTTTCTTTTATGTACTAACGAAGCAAGTATTTTTCACTTTGTATAATTAAACAACGCAGGATCGATACACGGTGAAGGAGAATGTGTTTGAATTTTCCATTTTAAGGCAGCCAAAGCCGGCTGTAGAGCCTCGAGTATGCTATAGGCATTATAATTGAAGCTCTAAAAAGCCACTTCATCGTTTCGATTAGAAGTTTTCGTGAACTGCCGGGTTTCGCGAACAATGCGAGCCTCGCCATAACGACAGTTAGTAGCTTCCGTTGCAGGAGGGGTGTGCCATATCGCTGATGAACGCTAGTTAGAGCAACTATGGCACATTTCATCGGTTGCAGTTGATTGGTTCTCAATCTCAACCACAAAATTTTCTTTCACTTGATTGCTGTTATAGAATTCGTGAAGTATATATATTGTAGTGGGTAATATGCATGTGGCACAGTGCGGACTGCCACCGCTGCGGCGCGATACCCGAGCTCGGGCTGCTGATGCGAAGCGCTAGGACTCGTGATCTAGAGCTACCTGCGATCCCTCGAACGAGCTACAATAAATCCCATTTCATTTGGTGGAGCTGCGGGGTAACCTTGAAAACTGGAACTCCGAAGCCGGACGCTACCGACTGCTGCGACCATGCCTGACGAAACCACCCAGGAAGATACACCACAGCCTCCGACGGTCATCGTTTCCGGTGCATTGCGCCAGCGTGATCCTGCCATCTTTAGCGGCACCGATGATCATGACGTAGAGGATTGGTTGTCATCTCACGAGCGGGTGAGCCAGCATAACAAGTGGGACGACGTCACCAAGTTGCACAACTTGCTGTTTTACTTAACCGGCGTCGCGAACCTCTGGTTCCAAAACCACGAACACGATTTCACAACGTGGAGCAGATTCAAGACAAGTTTCACAGAAGTGTTCGGGCGCCCCGCTGTGCGCAAGCTTCGCGCAGAACAACGCTTACGGGGGCGCGCACAGCATCACGGTGAAACGTTCACAAGTTACATCGAAGATGTCATTGACCTGTGTAAGCGCGTGAATCCGTCAATGGCGGAACAGGACAAGATAAAACACAATATGAAAGGCATTGATGAGGACGCATTTCAAATGTTGTTAGCGAAGGATCCGCGTACCGTGGCCGAAGTTATCAACTTGTGCCAAAGTTTTGACGAGCTACGGAAACAACGCATCTTAGCTCGGCGCCCACCGCCTACGGAAGATTCGTTAGCAGCATTGGTTATTGGCGACAACCACACAACTTTGCTGACGCAAATAAAAGAATTTGTGCGCGAGGAGGTCGCGCGACAGCTCTCGATTTTGCCGAGCACGGAGAAGCCTTTTCAATATTTGGCTCCAGCGATCCGACAGGTAATTCAAGAGCAAGTGACCGAAGCTCTTCCACCTCCGTGTCAGCCGGCTCCCGTGGCCGCGCTTCTGACGTATGCTGAAGCCGCTGCACGGGCGCCTCGTCTGCCGGGATTCTCTCCTCCGCCTTCAGCGCCTCTCCAGCCGGTGTTCTCTCCTCCGCCTTAGCCTCGCCAGCCGGTGGCTCCCTTTTTCAGCGCACAGCAGCAAGGTACAAATCATTGGCGCACTGCTGACAACCGCCCAATATGCTATGCCTGCGGTACACCGGGACATGTAGTGCGCTTCTGCCGCCGGCGCTTGCCGGCCTTCGTGGGCACCGCGCGACCACCCAGCTCCGGCTTCCGACCATTCCGTATGCCTTCACGACCACCACCGGAAGTCTACGCTGCTGATGACATACCAGCACCGCAGTCACAGCTCTACAGTACTCGTCGCTCGCCTTCCCCTCGTCGGCGCTCACTCTCACCCATGCGTCATAGGCCCAGTGCCAGTACTACTGAGGCGGAAAACTGATTTCCGCAGTTCCTGAGGCACGAACTGCGTCATCGTCGGAACATCAAAGCCCTCGTTTTTCCCCCGCTAACGTTGTTGAAGTGTCTGTTGATGGCATCAAATGTCTTGCGCTCGTCAATACAGGTGCTGGTGTATCCGTGATTAGTGAGAAACTTTGCCGTGAATTACGGAAAGTGACCATGATGCCTTCGGTGCTAATGCTTAGAACAGCCAGTGCACAACAAGTTCAGCCAGTCGCTATGTGCACTGCCAGGGTGCTGATTCGAGACATTTTGTATTCGATAGATTTTTTTGTGGCAACTTGTTGCTCCCACGATGTGATTCTCGGTTGGGATTTTCTGTCGCGCCATCACGCCGTCATTGACTGTGCACGTGCTGAGGTTCAGTTCTCCGTTCTGTGCGATTTGCCACCTCACGACTTTCAAGTTCATGATGTTACCAGGATACTGACCTTCCCCCTCACAGCGCGGTGTTTGTCCCTCTTTCATGCGCATCGCTTGCCGAAGCGACGGTCATGTTTTCACCCGCTGCTGTCTTCGTTCGCCACCAGCCTATATTGTTGCCTTTCGCCCTCCTCACGGTTCACCATGGGGCTGCAGAAATACTGATTTCTAACCCAAATTCGTACACTTTGGCTTTGCACTGTGGCGAGACTATTGGTACCATCCAGACTGTGGACGCTGACGTTATAGTGCATTTCCCTGTTCCCGACGACGTGGATACTGCCAACGTAACAGCACTGGCACCCCATGTGCCATCTAATCGAGTATCACCGGATGTTTTTTGTCGCTCTATTGCCGATGACCTCGCCGACACTACGTGAGCGGCTTATTACTCTTTTAAATGATTTTCACGCCTCTTTTGACTGCAACCAAGCATCATTAGGCCGCACAAGTACCGCCTCTCACGACATTGATACGGGACATCACGCACCATTACGCCAGCGTCCGTACCGCGTGTCATCCACCGAGCGTTGTGTCATCGCCGAGCAAGTTGAAGACATGCTTGAACGTGGTGTTATCAAGCCATCCTGCAGCCCTTGGTCGTCTCCTGTAGTACTCATTAAGAAAAAGATGGCTCGATTCGTTTGTGTGTGGACTATCGTCGCCTCTACAAGATTACACAGAAAGATGTCTATCCTCTACCGCGCATAGATGACGCCCTGGATTGTCTTCATGGTGCCGAATTCTTCTTTGGACTTGCGATCGGGCTATTGGCAAGTGCCAGTGGATCAATCCGACCGCTCGAAGAGCTTTCATTAAGCCTGATGGCCTGTATGAGTTTACAGTAATGCTATTCGGCCTCTGCAATGCACCCGCCACATTCGAAAGGATGATGGACAATATTCTACGAGGCCTCAAATGGAAGACGTGCTTGTGTTATTTAGACGACGTGATAGTTTTCTCCCCTGATTTCACCACTCACCTCTCTCGTCTACGCAAAGTCCTTACTTGCCTTACCACCGCCGGCCTTCAACTTAACTTGAAAAAGTGCTGCTTCGGAGCCCGTCAGCTGACCATACTTGGCCATGTCGTGTCCAAAGACGGCGTCCTTCCCGACCCTGACAAACTTCGTGCTGTCGCAGAATTTCCGCGGCCGACTACAGTGAAAGAGCTCCGAAGTTTTGTCGGTCTTTGCACTTATTTTCGACGCTTTGTGCGCAATTTGGCTGCATCATCGCTCCCCTGACGAAGCTCCTGGCTGGCCCTGGTGACCTTCGCGACTGTACTCCGGCATGTGACCAAGCCTTCACCACTTTGCGTCGTCGGCTTACCTTACCGCCTGTTCTACGCCACTACGACCCGAGTGCACCGACTGAAGTTCATACCGACGCCAGCGGCGTTGGACTTGGAGCCCTCCTTGCACAACGGAAGCCTGGCTTTCCAGAATATGTGGTTGCATATGCGAGTCGTGCTCATGAAGGCAGAATCCAATTATTCTGTCAAGGAAAAAGAATGTTTGGCTATAGTTTGGGCCTTAAACAAATTTCGCCCTTACTTGTATGGCCGTCCGTTCGACGTTGTGACAGACCACCACGCGCTCTGCTGGCTTGCGTCACTGAAAGACCCGTCGGGGCGTCTTGGACGTTGGTCTCTTCGGCTCCAAGAATTTGACATTCGCGTCATTTATCGATCCGGGCGCCAACATTCTGATGCAGATGCGCTCTCCCGTTCGCCCATGCGATCCGACGAAACGCCACCTTCATCCATAGAGTGCCCGGTTGCTACGCTTGCTGTTACTGACATGCCGTCTGAACAGAGAAAAGATCCATGGATTGTGTCTCTCATTGACATTCTTAGCAGTTCTTCAACGGCTACATGCCCTCGAGCCCTTTGTCGCCAAGCCAACCACTTCGTGCTACGGGACGCCATCTTGTACCGCCGAAACTATCAGCCAGACGGTCGCAAATGGCCGCTAGTCATCCCTCGCCATTTGCGTTCCGACGTATGCACGTATTTCCATGCAGACCCACAACAAGCTCATGCTGGCGTCCTGAAAACCTACGAGCGGCTCCGCCAGCGGTACTACTGGCGCGGCATGTATTCTTATGTCCGCAAATACATTCGGTCATGTGCAGCCTGTCAGCGACGCAAGACATCTTCTCATACGACAGGCCCTCTGCAACGTTTACCGTGTCCCGCAGACCTTTTGATCGGGTTGGCATTGACCTTTATGGGCCTCTTCCATGCAGTGCTAACGGAAATCGTTGGATAATTGTCGCAGTAGACCACCTCACAAGATATGCTGAAACTGCTGCACTTGCTTCAGCTGCTGCTCGCGACGTCGCCGCATTCATCTTACGGCATTTCATCTTACGGCACGGCGCACCGCGAGAACTGCTCAGTGACCGAGGCCGTGTCTTCTTGTCCGAAGTTATTAATGACTTTTGTATGGCATTCTAAACTTTTGTATGGCATTCTGGTCTGGGGGACAACGACAAAAGGGAACTATGATAGGCTACAGCTGCTGCAAAAACGTGTCCTCCGGATTTTTGTGAACCACACCAGCCCTATTAGTTTGTTGCCGACACAACCACTATTTCCTAGATTTGATGTTTTACCTGCAAATAAAGTCTATTTATGGATACTGGCACAGCGAATTTATAAACAGAAACTCCACAGTATTTACACACCTGTCTTGGCGCAATATGATATCCGTAACCCCAAACGCAGAAATAAAAAAGTCAGAACAAATTATGGCAAACAAGATCTGGAATATCAGGTAATAGACATGTTAAATAACTGTGCTTCTATTTTGGATTTCTGCCTACCCAGAAAAACGTTCAAACGTGAACTGCGGTCCATTTTGTTTTCCGTCGATTCTGTTTTTCGTTGAAATTGTTAAGTTACAATGACAAATGTAAATTTGCGTTTCAATTGTTGACTTCCTTTTAAGTATTTTTGTGATATGAGCGAATCTTCAATGTGATTTTTTTTAAAAATAAACTGTCCATAGTGTTTGAGTACACCCATATTGTATAGAATGTATGATGTATGTATGATGTAGGCTGTATACGTGTACTATTTGTAACGCCGCCTCTCTTTTGTTACCAGCTCTCTGCTGTACTGCTGTGGACTGCTCCTTTTGTTACGGGGGCAGAGACCTCGTCAGGCAATCATGCCTTTAGTCTCTGCCACCCGCAGGATGATGTGATTTTCCTGCAAATAAAAACTGACTGACTGACTGACTTACTCGCCGCGTGCCGCAGTATTCACCGCACCACTACGGCGTATCACCCACAGACTAATGGTATAACGGAACGATTCAACCGCACTCTTGGGGACATGCTCACCATGTATGTTGGGTCTGATCATTCCAATTGGGACGATGTCCTCCCTTTTGTGACGTACGCATACAATACCGCCGTTCGGGCTACCACAGGCTTCTCACCATTTTTCCTTCTTTATGGACGTGAACCATCCACTACTCTCGACACCGTACTACCATATCACCCGGATGCCTCTGAATTCACCCCTCTTTCCGAAGTTGCTCGCCATGCTGAAGAGTGCCGCCAACTGGCTCGCTCGTTCACGTCGGATACCCAAGGAATTCACAAAGATCGCCACGACAACGATCAGCCCACACAGTCCTTCGCCGTGGACTCTCACGTCTGGCTTCGGCTGCACTTCCAAGCTCCAGGCCTTAGCCCAAAGCTTGCTCCGAAATAGCAAGGACCGTACCGGATCGTCGCGTGTACTTCGCCTGTGAATTATGTGGTTAACCGGTGACGCCATCTTCGGACAAATGGCGCCGTGGCCGCGAGACCGTTCACGTCAGCCGCCTGAAGCCGTACCACGACCCCCTTATCGTATCATCACCTTAGGTCGCCAGGATGGCTCCTCTTCGCCGCGGGGGAAGTTGTAGTGGGTAATATGCATGTGGCACAGTGCGGACTGCCACCGCTGCGGCGCGAGACCCGAGCTCGGGCTGTTGATGCGAAGCGCTAGGACTCGTGATCTGGAGCTACCTGCGATCCCTCGAACGAGCTACAATAAACCCCATTTCAATATATATATATATATATATATATATATATATATATATATATATATATGAAGTGCCGTCTTGTTGACGACCAATGTTTTTCTGGGTGCCTGTTCCTACAGTGAAAGTAGTACCAAAGCTTTTCACACAGAATGCACGCCTATCTCTTCTGTTTAAGCCTTAATACAGTTGACACATTTGACTAAAACAACTCCGCAAAGTAATAATAATCATCATGAAAATTTTGCTGGGCAGTGTCCTGCTAACACGGATTTGTAACGTTGACACCAAATATCAGTTTTTCTTCCATGTAAAATACGATGTCTCTCATAGTTAAGTAATGGGAGATTGTTGAGTGTTTAGACGGGTATCATAAATAAGTTCGCGTGTTGAACTTGCAGACATTCTTTTTAAGCAAAATTTATGGACAGACAAGGCGCTATACGCATTGCAAGATCAGTACACCTCTTGAGCGCTGCACAGCTTGCGATATCTAAGTTGCAAATTGTCATGACTCACGCGGTTTTGAAAAAGTAACTGCGGTTCAGGCACCGCCGTAGAAATAATTCGAAATAACCTCTTGTAAGTACGGCTCGAGCCATACAAACTGGGATACATAGCGCAATATTGACACAAGGACGAAGCAAGAACACGGGACGAGCGCTAACCACGGCAAGTTAGCGCTCGTCCCGTGTTCTTCCTTCGTCCTTGTGTCACTCTGACCCGCCGTGGTTGCTCAGTGGCTATGGTGTTAGGCTGCTGAGCACGAGGTCGCGGGATCGAATCCCGGCCACGGCGGCCGCATTTCGATGGGGGCGAAATGCGAAAACACCCGTGTACTTAGATTTAGGTGCACGTTAAAGAACCCCAGGTGGTCGGAATTTCCGGAGTCCTCCACTACGGCGTGCCTCATAATCAGAAAGTGGTTTTGGCACGTAAAATCCCTTAATTTTTTTGTGTCACTCTTGCGCTATGTATCCCAGTTCGTATGTATCCCACCAACACGCCCAAACTTCTTCCCTGCTAAGGGCTCGAGCCGCCAATACCCCAAGCATGCACGAAGGGAAGGATCCCGCGCGGCAGCCGGGCAAGCCGGAGCGAGTGGTGTCCTGGCCGTGACGTCACTCGCGAGAGGGCGCCACTTCAAACTCTCGTCGCTAGTAGGCTCACGACGGCAACAAGAGAAGCGTTGGCCGGACTTGTTGATTCTGTGCCATACACACTAATCTTGAAATTTTTTATATTCATAATCGTTCGGATTCCTGGCCATGAGCCCTTTCCGAGGAATGAAACAGCCAACGCCTCTGCCAGAACTCACATTCGCCAGGCTTTTTCACATCATGCGCTAACAAGAAAGGAGGAAGTCCACAAAAAGTACATCAATATTTTGCAACACTAAAGGCTATACAGAAGAACTTACCCGCCACTTCACCCCAGCTTGACTAGGGAAGAGGAAGTAACTCTACGGAAATTGCAAAGCAGTGCCCATGTTCATGGTATCTTATTGCATCAAATCTGACCCATTGAGCACCCATACATCTGTAAGTATTGTGACGTTTCAGACAGCCTATGCCATATGATATGGGGGTGTGTACGAAAACATATGGTACCGTACCCACCAAAGCTCCAACCGAGGAGCAGTGGGAGTCCAAGCTAACAGATCCGGACTCGAAGAAACAGCGCATTCTGATCGGACGGGCACGGGAGTTGGCCTCAGGCTACCTGGGATAAGGAGGCCGCCCACCTTGGGCGCAGGCGTACAAAGTGCTTGTTTTGAATAAAAGTTTATTCTCTACGGTCAGAGTTTCTTAGCTAGCTCCTTCAGTATGGCGAAGTAAAGATGCAATGCAGTATAGCCAATGACCAACAAGGAAAAATAATACGCAATCTTGTGTCAGTCAGTGTCTGTTCCTTGTTTCGCCATTGTCAATATTTTCTTCTGCAAGAATTTCAACACTGCTGATTGATGGGCGAGGTATATTTGGCGCAAAAACAAATGGCAGGAGACATAGTTGAAGCATACATACTACCTAAGATTAACGTACTGGCCATGTGACACAAGTCCCACACTATCAGTAGACTAGAGGTATGGTCATCTTGCCTTTCTAAAAATATTCTACTTGCTGTGGAAATCTGGAATTGGACCGAACCCCGCGTTTTCCCTCTCACTTCTATCAAGCGCAAAAGGTCTTTAAACACGCTGACAACAGCGGCGTGGCAGAATTCTCTTTGCCCTTTGTTGGACAGGACGGGACTGCTTCTCGGGTTCGGTGAGATGTTCACGGCCATTTCACGGGTAGCAAAGGTGCACAATTGTCACATATTCTTCAGAAATGCAGTGCCGTACAAAAACCAAGAAGACAAGTGTCTAAATAGCAAGAAAAAGAAATCTACCAGAAAAATAAAAGATAAATCTCCACCAGACGGCTGCCCAAGTGGACGACGCCCTCAAGAGACGGCCTGGTCGGTCGTCGTCGCCTTGAGGGTGGTGCGCTGCTTCGCCTTGCGTGCTTCGCGGACCCTCTGCCGAGGTCTGTAATGCTCCTTGGGCTCGCGGCCCCACGGGTCACCAGCAAAGTCTCCGTAAGAGGCATCCTTCGCCGCCTGCTTGGCCACGGCTGCGTCCTCTGCCATTTCGGCTCGGGCCATGCCTAAGAACAGCTCGTCCATTGAACTCTCGGCTACGAGCACAGATTCCAGTCGGAACCAGTGGCGCAACTTGCCGATGCGCGAAAACACGTGGCTCCAAGGGAGCCTGTACTCTATGAAGTACAAAAAAATGCCCTGCAAGGAAGAAGGTATGCATGTTTGTTCAAAGCGCGCTTGTTCAAATAGAATTGTACCTTAAAGGGGTACTGGCAATATTTCCGGGTCTTCCTCTTGCTTTCTTTTTATTTAAGGCATGTTCGGTACTTCGAAAAGATCACCGCCCCCCAAATACTGTCAAGCATCACAACGCCTTATATAAGTTAATATTATTGCTTTTCTAGAGCCAGTCTTGGTTCCGTTGCTACTGTGTTGTGACGTCATTATGCAGTTTATGGTCGCGTAAGAGCAGGGCAATGCGCCGTTTTTGACACTCGCTTTCGCTCATTCCGTTTTCCGCTGTTCTAATGCATCGGCCCTTCGACCCAGCAGCGGTATACCAAGCAACGACCTAGTCGCTGCGAGTGTCAAAACGTCGGAACCTCCAGCTCCCAAGTGACCACATGGTGCGTCATGACGTCACAGCACAGTACCCTGAGAAGCGAAAGCGAAATGGGCTACAGTAAAGATATTACAATAAACTATTTACGGCGCTCTAAGGCTTCTTACTATAGTTCCTAGAGCGTAGGAACCTTCATTCAACAAAAAAAAATTTGTAGTCGAAAACATGCCAGTACGCCTTAAAGGTGCATCATCAGACTGCTTTTAGTGGCCTTTTCCGCTCAACCTATGGGACAGCGACAACACATTACTGGCATTTCTGAAGTTTATGGAGCACGCTGAACCACTTTTCCACATCGACATCACAGGCAAGATGCTAACGCGCTTGACCCAAGCCTTTCAGTTTTATCACATTGGCTAGCACGTACGTTATCAGCATACTTGCATAAGCCCCTTCAATGCTATTTACACTGCTGCGCAAAAAAATGTCCCTACGCTCTTGATCGCGCAACCACTACTGCGACTTTAATATATATTACCTTAGATAAGTTACAAACCTCGCTGTTCTAATTTTTTTTTTTGCTATTTTTCTTACCTTAACAGTTTATCGACGCAGGGAAGCTACAGCTTCAGTTTACACGTTTCGGCTGGTGTAGCCCTTATATAATGTACTTCTGCGGTGAAAGTAGACGTCGTACTGGTAACCTTGATATTGTTACATGGAAATAAACTAGGCAGAAGCTATTTACACAGTACATTTGCAAGAGGTACAAGCACTGGACAAGATGGAAGCCATTCCAGGTAAACACAAGGGACGTCGTCCTCAACCAGAGGCCGCTCTCTTCTTCCACTGTTACGTAGCACAACTCCTCAGCGCCAGAAGCGTCGTCTCGACGCGTCTAAGGAGCCGCAGCAGTGAAAAGGCAGTAAACCTTGAACGGCGAAATGTGGACGACGTTACGGGACAACGGGTCAGTAGACATAGCAGGACTTTCCCGTTTGATCTCGTGGGTGACGTCAGTAATTTATCGAAAGCCGCTGTATGGGCCCGTGCATCGAAACAGCCTGTCGGAAAGCTCCACGAGACGAGACGGGTACTAAAGAAGGATAAGGGTACCCGGAGCAAAGCGGGCGTCACAATGGCTCTGGTCGTAACGGCAATTTTGGTTTTCTTGAAAAGTAACAAGCAGACTACGAGCAAGCTGCCATGCATGGTCAGCCCGGGCAGTAGCTTCGCGTGCATATTCACTGGAGGCAGAAACGCATCCAACGGCAAGGTTGGTTCACGTCCAAGCAAAATATAAAAGGGGCAGTAACCAGCAGTATCGTGCCGGGAAAAATTGTAGGCGAATGCCACATATGGTAAGGTGAGTCCCCAATTACGGCGGTCGGCCGACACGTACTCGGAAAGCGTGTTGGTGAGCGTGGGGCTGAAGCGCTCGGTAAGTCCGTTAGTCTGCAAGTGATACGTCACCTTGATCTTCTGGGGCTTGAGCAGCAGCGTAGGATGTCGTCGATGACTTTCGAAAGGAAGGTACGACCTCGGTCGGTCAGTAGTTGGTGTGGGCAGCTGTACGCTAAAATCACGTCACTAAATAGAAAGTCCGCGATGTCTGTGGCAAAGCTAACTGGAAGCGGTCTCGTCAGTGTGTAGCGCGCCGCGTAATCGGTAGCGACGGCTACACACTACTTTGCGGAAGCAGATTTTGGAAAAGGAATGAGCAAGTCCAAGCTTACACGGAAGAAGGGCTCGGCTGGAACATCGATGGGTTGACGATAGCCAGCAGTGATCATGGACGGTTTCTCCCGGCGTTGATATAGCTCCGCGGAGCTGACGTGACTGGCTAGGCCAAGCCGATAGAAGCTGCGGCGCACTCCGTCATTTGCTCGAGCAAGGTGACCGCTGGATGGCGCACCGTTAAGCTCGCGGAGTAGTGTGGGTCGCAGCCGAATTGGTATACAGGGTGGTCCTCTATAAAAGGGAACGGGCGTGGCCTGTGCTATGTGGCGGCTGCTTGAAGCGCCAGCAAGTGGTAGCAAGACTTAGGTACGTCCGCTTTTGACGTCATTCACTGACGGGCAGAATGAGCAGGCACGGCCGATAGGCATTCTGGAATTAGTTGGACACCCCCCGCATTACTGTTGCGCAAGGCGTCTACTGCTAGCAAACCGCGCAGGGAACGCGAGCGTAATGGAAATGTTCAAGTGCCAACATACGTCCGCTAGTTATTAGGCACTTTCAATGTAAATAAATGGTAAGCATTCCAGGGCTACTTCCCTCTGAATTCCCTCCGTCCGGCTGCCTGTCCGTAACGCGGGACACGATGCGCTATATATGCCCAGGTATATAAGGGGTCCAATGGAGGTATATATGCGAATGCCTTATGACTACGTATGGCACGGATATTTACAATTACGACTGTGTATAGTGGTACTGAAGAGGTATAAGAATAATATAGGGTAATAAAAGACTAATGAGATTAATTGCGATTAAAATTAGTTAAGCGTAACGATGACTAAGTGGGAGGAATTGAGAATAGTGAGACTCATTAAAATTAATCAATGTTAAACTAGACTTACAAAGAGTAACTAAGGTGAAGTCATGTAGCCTAATCAATAATTTATGGCACTTGAGATTACTTCGACCTAATTAAATAACCGTAATAAGTAATCACTTATACAAACCTATTCATCATGCATTTCATTAGGCTTAAGTGACTAAATAGGCAAATAAGCAAGTGTCACCAGTGTACAAATAATTATGCCTAATCAATCAAACCCGAATTAGTTAGGCCTAATTCCCGCGGACAATGTTTGACCTGAGTGCATTGCCTCTCCCAAACCCTTCTTACTCAGGTGAGGTTTATTCACGCTATGCGGAGAGGCGGGAAGTCAGAGCTGCGTGCTGGCTTCCCTGGTGTTGTCTTCACTGGTGTTGTCTAAGAATGCATAAGCATACTCCAAAATTTCAGTTGACGCACCCCCAAATTTAGGTTGGCCCACTCCCAAATATAAGTTGGCCTAGACCCAAATTTCAGGTTCTCCACTCTCCCAAATTTCAGTTGGGCCACCCCTAAATATTAAGTTCGCTCACCCCAAACCCGCCGTGGTTGCTCAGTGGCTATGGTGTTGGGCTGCTGAGCACGAGGTCGCGGGATCGAATCCCGGCCACGGCGGCCGCATTTCGATGGGGGCGAAATGTGAAAACACCCGTGTGCTTAGATTTAGGTGCACGTTAAAGAACCCCAGGTGGTCGAAATTTCCGGAGTCCTCCACTACGGCGTGCCTCATAATCAGGAAGTGGTTTTGGCACGTAAAACCCCATAATTAAAAAAAAAAAAATTAAGTTCGCTCACCCCATATTTCATTTGTCCCCCACTCCGCTACTACAACCTTGCCGTGCATTTTCTATGGAGCCCCATGTATCCATGTGGATACTCCTTCTGATCAATTTCATTTTTCTTCCAGATTTAAGTGGTTCCTTATGGCTTATCAAGCTAGTAATCATCTACACTATAGGGTCTTCGGGTCTCACTGGAGTACCGACCACCGCGGTTTCGAGCGAGCCAAGCGACCGCGTCAGCCTCTAGCGCGGCGCTGCGCGCGAAATCAGGCGGCAAGGGGTTACCGAGCAATACACGCAAGGGCGCAGTAGGTGCACTGAGTTAGCAGAAACCGTTTATTGCCTCCGGCGGCACCCAACACTGCACAAACGCCCGGTCCCGTAGCGAAGTGTGAGCCAAAGGCGCACGATGGCTGGAAATACAGACAGGGGCGCCTATGGCACGTCGCTGCGAGAGCACAGGCTGAATCTGCGCCACGCCACTAGGAAAAGTCGCGGCGCCTATGCTACTTGATGTCGCAATAACCAATTGGCCAACTCGTGAGAGATCGGGCAATCGCCTTCGGCCTCCGATAAGTGCGACTCGGCGTGGTACGACCTCGTGCGAGCACTGGGTACCCTTTCTTCGGCTTAGCGTCCGGAAAGGATCAACAAAACGAATTTGTTGGCCCTTCCACTCTGTGAAGAAGGACGACGAGCGAAGCCGTTACGTGTTCTCCTAAAATGACCAATTTATATTTATGTATGACTACATACATGCACTTAAAGCGGGTGCCTCGCTAGTGCTGCTTTGCCACCGCCGGCGCTCACGTTGCCGGCTCTGTTCGCGTGCCCCCTCGTCACGGGCACCCTGCGGATCGTCCCCGGGCAGGGGATTGCCACGACGGGCCTTAGCGGCGTCCCGCGGCCGGCGCTCACATTCCCGGTTCTGCTAATGGCGCCGTTCTTGACGCTGCGGGTCTTCGTCAGTATGTCGACACACAAGACGGGCCAGGCTCATCGAGAGGCGCACGATCGACCTTAGCGGCTTCCCGCAACGGGTGCGCCAGTTCTTCGTTCTAAAATGACACGTTGCTATTCTTGTGTGCGCACAATACGCGTTCACCTCGTGGAGCCGCTCAAGAACAACTGCCGATAAGTCGCTAGGCGACACAGACGTCACACATTGGACTATAATTACGTGCACGTTAATTATGGCTTGTGTGTTTGTTACGGACACGGTTGCTATAACGGCGCCTCCCCTAGCAGCGGCGAATGAGCGCCGCGCCGACATCAATGAGTTATCGACTTGACACTTCGGACGAGCGCACTATAGTATGAACCAATAGATCATCCATATGTTTGGCACTTATGCTCATGAACATGCAACACTAGACTCTTTTTGCACCAGCTTCGGAGACCAAAATATTTCTTTGTTGACGCGAAGGTGTACACACAGGGACGCAGAAAATTCGCGGAGGTAACCCTATACAGCTTTGTTGTAAAAGTAGACGCTCCGCGCACGGGAAAACGCACCGTGCGCGAGCTCAAGTCCTAGTCACAAAGGTGTCGACGGACGAGAAGAATCATGTAAGTCACGAGTGAGCTCCTGGAGGTAAGAGACTCGCTTCTAGGGTTCGCGAGAAAATTCTGAAGCGTAGCCAGAAAAGTCGCCAACTGCGGCAAAAGCTTTATATGTAGCCAAAAAGCTAGCCACAGTGCGATAAACGAAAAGTTTCCCATTTGTGACACAAAAAATTAAGAAAAAAGCAAGAATACCTCAAGTTTTTTTCTTCCCTGATGGTGAGCAAGAATACCACAACAATACAAATGTTTTGTTCTGTAATATATTTACCACAACGACCAGCTGATGTTCATTGATAATTTTCGACGCTCGCTTTCGCCCTTTCCAATAGCCAATGCGGTGTCGGCGGTTTCAGTACAATAAACTCGCTGCCCGAGATCCTTGCACCACTGTAACTTCAAACGTTCCCGTGCGAACTGTATGGCATCACACACTTCTCTCTTTTATATGCAGTCAGGTTGCCACATAGGCATTGACACTTGTAATATCAGGGGTGCCATGACGTGTTTTCGGTTGTTGCAGTCGTTTCTGGCGCCAAGAACCGTGGTCTTCGAGACTGTCGATAGAGAAAGGCGCAGCTGGAAATCATATGACGCCACCTATTGCTTCCGTCGTAAGAAGGACGCAAAAAATTTCCTTTATTATTGGTTCATTCCTGTTACTCAGAGGGAGCTGCTTGGGTCTTTTGAATAATCAGTTCATGACAGTCGAGGACTACTCCAAACGTGGATTTCAGCCAACGAGGGTTACATATGCAACATCTCGGGCAGTCCTGGACAGTCCAGGATAAGTAGAACAAACCCACTGAAGATATGACAGCTATGATAGATTTGCTTGAAGAGCGTGCAAGACAAAAAAGCCTTCGCCTTCAAGATCTACATTTTGCGGCTGTTTCTCCGAGGTAGCCGAAGGGGGAAATGTGATTCTGAGATTACGTATTTCAATTACCACCGCAAAAAAGTAGCCAGAAAATAGCCAAGTAGCCAAGCACAATTTTCGATCACCGGCAGCCTTTAAAAGTAGCCAGTTCGGCGAGGAATCGGCACATCCCCAATCACAATTCCGGCAGTAGCAGCAGTGATGCGTCCACGCTGTCTAAAGCTGCCATGAACTTCTTGCAGATGCTGCCTGATCAACTGTTCCGGAGCCAAAAGCGCTGCGCATACTCAAAAGACTCGCTTTACGTCAATAGCCACATAATCGCCGCTGCGACGAGAGAGCTGAGGAAGCGTGACAAAGAAAAAAGGGTGTCGCCACATGCTTGCCGTCATTTCTGGCAGAGGCAGCGGCGAGGCCTGCACGCTGTCTACACTTGCAACGAACTTCTCGGAGATGCTGCCTCATGGAGTGTTTCGGAGCCGCAATCGGTGCACGTTCTCAGAAGACAAAGGGATCGCTTTTTACGTCAGCAGCCACATCATCGCTGCAGCGACGGAAGCGCTGAGGAAGCAAAGCAAAGACGGAAATGTGTCCCACAAGCTTGCCATCATTTCTGGCAGTGACAGCGGCGACGCCTGCACGCCGTCTAAACCTGCAACAAACTTCTTGCAGATAACGCTTGATCAAGTGTTTCGGAGCCGCAATTGGGGCGCAGTCCCAGAAGACACAAGGGATCGCTTTTTACGTCAGCAGCCACATCATCGCTGCAGCGACGGAAGCGCTGAGGAAGCAAAGCAAAGACGGAAATGTGTCCCACAAGCTTGCCGTAATTTCTGGCAGTGACAGCGGCGACGCCTGCACGCTGTCTAAACCGGCTACGAATTTCTTGCAGATGGTGCTTGATCAAGTGTTTCGGAGCCGCAATTGGGGCGCAGTCCCAGAAGACACAAGGGATCGCTTTTTACGTCAACAGCCACATCATCTCCGCTGCAACGGAAGCGCTGAGGAAGCACGGCAAAGATGAAAGGGTGTCCCCCCAAGCTTGCCGTCATTTCTGGCAGTGACAGCGGCGACGCCTGCACGCTGTCTAAACCTGCTACGAACTTCTTGCAGATAACGCTTTATCAAGTGTTTCGGAGCCGCAATCGGTGCGCAGTCCCAGAAGACCGAATGGATCACTTTTTGCGTCAACAGCCACATTATCTCCGCTGCGACGGAAGCGCTGATGAAGCAAGAGAAAGACGAAAGGGTGTCCCCCCCAAGCTTGCCGCCATTTCTGGCAGTGACAGCGGCGACGCCTGCACGCTGTCTAAACCGGCTACGAATTTCTTGCAGATGGTGCTTGATCAAGTGTTTCGGAGCCGCAATTGGGGCGCAGTCCCAGAAGACACAAGGGATCGCTTTTTACGTCAACAGCCACATCATCTCCGCTGCGACGGAAGCGCTGAGGAAGCAAAGCAAAGACGAAAGGGTGTCCCCACAAGCTTGCCCTTATTTCTGACAGTGACAGCGGCGACACCTGCACGCTGTCTAAACCTGCTACGAATTTCTTGCAGATGGTGCTTGATCAAGTGTTTCCGAGCCGCAATCAGTGCGATGTCCCAGAAGACACAAGGGATCGCTTTTTACATCAACAGCCTCATCATCTCCGCTGCGACGGAATGTGCTGAGGAAGCAAGGCAAAGACGAAAGGGCGTCCCCCAAGCTTGCCGTCATTTCTGGCAGTGACAGCGGCGACGCCTGCACGCTGCCTAAACCTGTTAAGAAATTCTTGCAGATGGTGCTTGATCAAGTGTTTCGGAGTCGCAATCGGGGCGCAGTCCCAGAACACACAAGGGATCGCTCTTTACGTCAACAGCCACATCATCTCCGCTGCGACGGAAGCGCTGAGGAAGCAAGGCAAAGACGAAAGCATGTCCCCCCAACCTTGCCGTCATTTCTGGCAGTGAGAGCGGCGACGCCTGCACGCTGTCTAAACCTGCTGAAAATTTCTTGCAGATGGTGCTTGATCAAGTGTTTCGGAGCCGCAATCGGTGCGCAGTCCCAGAACACACAAGGGATCGCTTTTTACGTCAACAGCCACATCATCTCCGCTGCGACGGAAGCGCTGACGAAGCAAGGCAGAGACGAAAGGGTGTCTCCCCAAGCTTGCCGTCATTTCGGGGAGAGACAGCGGCGACACCTGCACGCTGTCTAAACCTGCTACGAATTTCTTGCAGATGGCGCTTGATCAATTGTTTTGGAGCCGCAATCGGGGCGCAGTCCCAGAACACACAAGGGATCGCTTTTTACGTCAACAGCCACATCATCTCCGCTTCGACGGAAGCGCTGAGGAAGCAAGGCAAAGACGAAAGGGTGTCCCCCCAAGTTTGCCGTCATTTCGGGCAGTGACAGCGGCGACGCCTGCACGCTGTCTAAACCTGCTACAAATTTCTTGCAGATGGTGCTTGATCAAGTGTTGCGGAGCCGCAATCGGGGCGCATTCCCAGAAGACACAAGGGATTGCTTTTTACGTCAACAGCGACATCATCTCCGCTTCGACGGAAACGCTGAGGAAGCAAGGCAAAGACGAAAGGGTGTCCCCCCAAGCTTGCCGTCATTTCGGGCAGTGACAGCGTCGACGCCTGCACGCTGTCTAAACTTGCTATGAACTTCTTGCAGATGCTGCGTGATCAAGTGTTTCGGAGCCGCAATCGGTACGCTGTCTCAGAAGACAAAGGGGTCGATCACTCTTTACCTAAACAGCCACATATTCGCCACTGTGCCGGAAGCGCCGAGGAATCAAGGCAGGGACAAGAGGGTGTCCCCACAAGCTTGCCGTCATTTCTGGCAGTGACAGCGGCGACGCCTGCACGCTGTCTAAACCTGCTACAAATTTCTTGCAGATGGTGCTCGATCAAGTGTTTCGGAGCCGCAATCGGGGCGCAGTCCCAGAAGACACAAGGGATCGCTTTTTACGTCAACAGCCACATCTTCTCCGCTTCGACGGAAGCGCTGACGAAGCAAGGCAAATACGAAAGGGTGTCCCCCCAAGCTTGCTGTCATTTCTGGCAGTGACAGCGGCGACGCCTGCACGCTGTCTAAACCTGCTACGAACTTGTTGCGGATAACGCTTGATCAAGTGTTTCGAAGCCGCAATGGGGGCGCAGTCCCAGAAGACACAAGGGATCGCTTTTGACGTCAACAGCCATATCATCTCCGCTGCGACGGATGCGCTGACGAAGCAAGGCAGAGACGAAAGGGTGTCTCCCCAAGCTTGCCGTCATTTCGGGGAGAGACAGCGGTGACACCTGCACGCTGTCTAAACCTGCTACGAATTTCTTGCAGATGGTGCTTGATCAAGTGTTTCGGAGCCGCAATCGGTGCGCAGTCCCAGAAGACACAAGGGATCGCTTTTTACGTCAACAGCCACATCATCTCCGCTGCGACGAAAGCGCTGAGGAAGCAAAGCAAAGACGAAAGGGTGTCCCCCCAAGCTTGCCGTCATTTCGGGCAGTGACAGCGGCGACGCCTGCACGCTGTCTAAACCTGCTACAAATTTGTAGCAGATGGTGCTTGATCAAGTGTTTCGGAGGCGCAATCGGGGCGATGTCCCTGAAGACACAAGGGATCCCTCTTTACGTAAACAGCCAAATAATCGCCGCTGCGATGGAAGCGCAGAGGAATCAAGGCAGGGAAAAACTGTGCCCCCACAAGCTTGCCGTCATTTTTGGCAGCGGCAGCGGCGAGGCCCGTACGCTGTCTAAACTTGCTATGAACTTCTTGCAGATGCTGCGTGATCAAGTGTTTCAGAGCCGCAATCGGTACGCTGTCTCAGCAGACATAAGGGATCGCTTTTTACGTCAACTGCCACATCATCTCCGCTGTGACGGAAGCGCTGAGGAAGCAAGGCAAAGACGAAAGGGGTTCCCCACAAGCTTGCCCTCATTTCTGACAGTGACAGCGGCGACGCCTGCACGCTGTCTAAACCTGCTACGAATTTCTTGCAGATGGTGCTTGATCAAGTGTTTCCGAGCCGCAATCAGTGCGCAGTCCCAGAAGGCACAAGGGATCGCTTTTTACATCAACAGCCTCATCATCTCCGCTGCGACGGAAGGGCTGAGTAATCAATGCAAAGACGAAAGGGGTTCCCCACAAGCTTGCCGTCATTTCTGGCAGTGACAGCGGCGACGCCTGCACGCTGTCTAAACCTGTTACGAATTCCTTGCCGATGGTGCTTGATCAAGTGTTTCGGAGCCGCAATCGGTGCGCCGTCCCAGAAAACACAAGGAATCGCTTTTTACGTCAACAGCCACATCATCTCCGCTTCGACGGAAGCGCTGAGGAAGCAAGGCAAAGACGAAAGGGTGTCCCCCCAAGTTTGCCGTCATTTCGGGCAGTGACAGCGGCGACGCCTGCACGCTGTCTAAACCTGCTACAAATTTCTTGCAGATGGTGCTTGATCAAGTGTTTCGGAGCCGCTATCGGGGCGCAGTCCCAGAACAAACAAGTGATCGCTTTTTACGTCAACAGCCACATCATCTCCGCTTCGACGGAAGCGCTGAGGAAGCAAGGCAAAGAGGAAAGGATGTCCCCTCAAGCTTGCCGTCATTTTTGGCAGTGACAGCGGCGACGCCTGCACGCTGTCTAAACCTGCTACGAATTTGTAGCAGATGGTGCTTGATCAAGTGTTTCGGAGGCGCAATCGGGGCGATGTCCCTGAAGACACAAGGGATCCCTCTTTACGTAAACAGCCAAATAATCGTCGCTGCGATGGAAGCGCAGAGGAAACAAGGCAGGGAAAAACTGTGCCCCCACAAGCTTGCCGTCATTTTTGGCAGCGGCAGCGGCGAGGCCTGTACGCTGTCTAAACTTGCTATGAACTTCTTGCAGATGCTGCGTGATCAAGTGTTTCGGAGCCGCAATCGGTACGCTGTCTCAGAAGACAAAGGGGTCGATCACTCTTTACCTAAACAGCCACATATTCGCCACTGTGACGGAAGCGCCGAGGAATCAAGGCAGGGACAAAAGGGTGTCCCCAAAAGCTTGCCGTCATTTCTGGCAGTGACAGCGGTGACGCCTGCACGCTGTCTAAACCTGCTACAAATTTCTTGCAGATGGTGCTCGATCAAGTGTTTCGGAGCCGCAATCGGGGCGCAGTCCCAGAAGACACAAGGGATCGCTTTTTACGTCAACAGCCACATCATCTCCGCTGCGACGGAAGCGCTGAGGAAGCAAGGAAAGACGAAAGGGTGTCCCCCCAAGCTTGCCGTCATTTCTGGCAGTGACAGCGGCGACGCCTGCATGCTGTCTAAACCTGCTACAAATTTCTTGCAGATGGTGCTTGATCAAGTGTTTCGGAGCCGCAATCGGGGCGCAGTCCCAGAAGACACAAGGGATCGCTTTTTACGTCAACATCCACATCTGCGCTGCGACGGAAGCGCTGAGGAAGCAAGAAAAAGACGAAAGGGTGTCCCCCCAAGCTTGCCGTCATTTCTGGCAGTGAGAGCGGCGACGCCTGCACGCTGTCTAAACCTGCTACAAATGTCTTGCAGATGGTGCTTGATCAAGTGTTTCGGAGCCGCAATCGGGGCGCAGTCCCGAAGACACAAGGGATCGCTTTTTACGTCAACAGCCATATCATCTCCGCTTCGACGGAAGCGCTGACGAAGCGAGGCAAAGACGAAAGGGTGTCCCCCCACGCTTGCCGTCATTTCTGGCAGTGACAGCGGCGACGCCTGCAGGCTGTCTAAACCGGCTACAGATTCCTTGCAGATGGTGCTTGATCAAATGTTTCGGAGCCGCAATCGGGGCGCAGTCCCAGAAGACGAAAGGGGTCGCTTTTTACGTCTACAGCCACATCCTCTCCGCTGCGACGGAAGCGCTGAGGAAGCAAGGCAAAGACGAAAGGGTGTCCACCCAAGCTTGCCGTCATTTCTGGCAGAGACAGCGGCGACGCCTGCTCTGTCTAAACCTGGTACGAATTTCTTGGACATGGTGCTTGATCAAGGGTTTCGGAGCCGCTATCGGTGCGCAGTCCCAGAAGACACAAGGGACCGCTTTTTACGTCAACAGCCACATCATCTCCGCTTCGACTGAAGCGCTGACGAAGCAAGGCAAAGAGGAAAGGGTGTCCCCCCAAGCTTGCCGTCATTTCTGGAAGTACAGCGGCGACGCCTGCAGGCTGTTAAAGCGGCTACAGATTCCTTGCAGATGGTGCTTGATCAAATGTTTCGGAGCCGCAATCGGGGCGCAGTCCCAGAAGACACAAGGGACCGCTTTTTACGTCAACAGCGACATCATCTCCGCTTCGACGGAAGCGCTGACGAAGCAAGGCAAAGACGAAAGGGTGTCCCCCCAAGCTTGCTGTCATTTCTGGCACTGACAGCGGCGACGCCTGCACGCTGTCTAAACCTGCTACGAACTTTTTGAGGATCACGCTTGATCAAGTGTTTCGGAGCCGCAATGGGGGCGCAGTCCCAGAAGACACAAGGGATCGCTTTTTACGTCAACAGCCACATCATCTCCGCTTCGACGGAAGCGCTGACGAAGCAAGGCAAAGACGAAAGGGTGTCCCCCCAAGCTTGCCGTCATTTCTGGCAGTGACAGCGTCGACGCCTGCACGCTGTCTAAACCTGCTACAAATTTCTTGCAGATGGTGTTTGATCAAGTGTTTCGGAGGCGCAATCGGGGCGCAGTCCCAGAAGACACAAGGGATCGCTTTTTACGTCAACAGCCACATCAACTCCGCTGCGACGGAAGCGCTGAGGAAGCAAGGCAAAGACGGAAGGGTGTCCCCCCAAGCTTGCCGTCATTTCTGGCAGTGACAGCGGCGACGCCTGCACGCTGTCTAAACCTGTTACGAATTTCTTGCAGATGGTGTTTGATCAAGTGTTTCGGAGGCGCAATCGGGGCGCAGTCCCAGAAGACACAAGGGATCGCTTTTTACGTCAACAGCCACATCATCTCCGCTTCGACGGAAGCGCTGACGAAGCAAGGCAAAGACGAAAGGGTGTCCCCCCAAGCTTGCCGTCATTTCTGGCAGTGACAGCGTCGACGCCTGCACGCTGTCTAAACCTGTTACGAATTTCTTGCAGGTGGTGCTTGATCAAGTGTTTCGGAGCCGCAATCGGGGCGCAGTCCCAGAACACACAAGGGATCGCTTTTTACGTCAACAGCCACATCATCTCCGCTGCGACGGAAGCGCTGAGGAAGCAAGGCAAAGACGAAAGGGGTTCCCCACAAGCTTGCCGTCATTTCTGGCAGTGACAGCGGCGACGCCTGCACGCTGTCTAAACCTGTTACGAATTTCTTGCAGATGGTGCTTGATCAAGTGTTTAGGAGCCGCAATCGGTGCGCAGTCCCAGAAAACACAAGCGATCGCTTTTTACGTCAACAGCCACATCATCTCCGCTGCGACGGAAGCGCTGAGGAAGCAGGGCAAAGACGAAAGGGTGTCACCCCAAGCTTGCCGTCATTTCGGGCAGTGACAGCGGCGACGCCTGCAGGCTGTCTAAACCTGCTACAAATTTCTTGCAGATGGTGCTCGATCAAGTGTTTCGGAGCCGCAATCGGGGCGCAGTCCCAGAAGACACAAGGGATCGCTTTTTACGTCAACAGCCACATCATCTCCGCTTCGATGGAAGCGCTGAGGAAGCAAGGCATAGACGAAAGGGTGTCCCCCCAAGCTTGCCGTCATTTCTGGCAGTGACAGCGGCGACGCCTGCATGCTGTCTAAACCTGCTACAAATTTCTTGCAGATGGTGCTTGATCAAGTGTTTCGGAGCCGCAATCGGGGCGCAGTCCCAGAAGACACAAGGGATCGCTTTTTACGTCAACAGCCATATCATCTCCGCTGCGACGGAAGCGCTGAGGAAGCAAGGCAAAGACGAAAGGGTGTCCCCCCAAGCTTGCCGTCATTTCTGGCAGTAAGAGCGGCGACGCCTGCACGCTGTCTAAACCTGCTGCAAATTTCTTGAAGATGGTGCTTGATCAAGTGTTTCGGAGCCGCAATCGGGGCGCAGTCCCAGAAGACACAAGGGATCGCTTTTTACGTCAACAGCCATATCATCTCCGCTGCGGCGGAAGCGCTGAGGAAGCAAGGCAAAGACGAAAGGGTGTCCCCCCAAGCTTGCCGTCATTTCTGGCAGTAAGAGCGGCGACGCCTGCATGCTGTCTAAACCTGCTGCAAATTTCTTGCAGATGGTGCTTGATCAAGTGTTTCGGAGCCGCAATCGGGGCGCAGTCCCAGAAGACATAAGGGATCGCTTTTTACGTCAACAGCCACATCATCTCCGCTTCGATGGAAGCGCTGAGGAAGCAAGGCATAGACGAAAGGGTGTCCCCCCAAGCTTGCCGTCATTTCTGGCAGTGACAGCGGCGACGCCTGCATGCTGTCTAAACCTGCTAGAAATTTCTTGCAGATGGTGCTTGATCAAGTGTTTCGGAGCCGCAATCGGGGCGCAGTCCCAGAAGACATTAGGGATCGCTTTTTACGTCAACAGCCACATCATCTCCGCTGCGACGGAAGCGCTGAGGAAGCAGGGCAAAGACGAAAGGGTGTCACCCCAAGCTTGCCGTCATTTCGGGCAGTGACAGCGGCGACGCCTGCAGGCTGTCTAAACCTGTTACGAATTTCTTGCAGATGGTGCTTGATCAAGTGTTTCGGAGCCGCAATCGGGGCGCAGTCCCAGAAAACACTAGGGATCGCTTTTTACGTCAACAGCCACATCATCTCCGCTGCGACGGAAGCGCTCAGGAAGCAAGGCAAAGACGAAAGGGTGTCCCCCCAAGCTTGCCGTCATTTCTGGCTGTAAGAGCGGCGACGCCTGCACGCTGTCTAAACCTGCTGCAAATTTCTTGCAGATGGTGCTTGATCAAGTGTTTCGGAGCCGCAATCGGGGCGCAGTCCCGAAGACACAAGGGATCGCTTTTTACGTCAACAGCCATATCATCTCCGCTTCGACGGAAGCGCTGACGAAGCAAGGCAAAGACGAAAGGGTGTCCCCCCACGCTTGCCGTCATTTCTGGCAGTGACAGCGGCGACGCCTGCAGGCTGTCTAAACCGGCTACAGATTCCTTGCAGATGGTGCTTGATCAAATGTTTCGGAGCCGCAATCGGGGCGCAGTCCCAGAAGACGAAAGGGGTCGCTTTTTACGTCTACAGCCACATCCTCTCCGCTGCGACGGAAGCGCTGTGGAAGCAAGGCAAAGACGAAAGGGTGTCCACCCAAGCTTGCCGTCATTTCTGGCAGAGACAGCGGCGACGCCTGCTCTGTCTAAACCTGGTACGAATTTCTTGCACATGGTGCTTGATCAAGTGTTTCGGAGCCGCAATCGGTGCGCAGTCCCAGAATACACAACGGACCGCTTTTTACGTCAACAGCCACATCATCTCCGCTTCGACTGAAGCGCTGACGAAGCAAGGCAAAGACGAAAGGGTGTCCCCCCAAGCTTGCCGTCATTTCTGGAAGTGACAGCGGCGACGCCTGCAGGCTGTCTAAACCGGCTACAGATTCCTTGCAGATGGTGCTTGATCAAATGTTTCGGAGCCGCAATCGGGGCGCAGTCCCAGAAGACACAAGGGACCGCTTTTTACGTCAACAGCGACATCATCTCCGCTTCGACGGAAGCGCTGACGAAGCAAGGCAAAGACGAAAGGGTGTCCTCCCAAGCTTGCTGTCATTTCTGGCACTGACAGCGGCGACGCCTGCACGCTGTCTAAACCTGCTACGAACTTTTTGAGGATCACGCTTGATCAAGTGTTTCGGAGCCGCAATGGGGGCGCAGTCCCAGAAGACACAAGGGATCGCTTTTTACGTCAACAGCCACATCATCTCCGCTTCGACGGAAGCGCTGACCAAGCAAGGCAAAGACGAAAGGGTGTCCCCCCAAGCTTGCCGTCATTTCTGGCAGTGACAGCGTCGACGCCTGCACGCTGTCTAAACCTGCTACAAATTTCTTGCAGATGGTGTTTGATCAAGTGTTTCGGAGGCGCAATCGGGGCGCAGTCCCAGAAGACACAAGGGATCGCTTTTTACGTCAACAGCCACATCAACTCCGCTGCGACGGAAGCGCTGAGGAAGCAAGGCAAAGACGGAAGGGTGTCCCCCCAAGCTTGCCGTCATTTCTGGCAGTGACAGCGGCGACGCCTGCACGCTGTCTAAACCTGTTACGAATTTCTTGCAGATGGTGTTTGATCAAGTGTTTCGGAGGCGCAATCGGGGCGCAGTCCCAGAAGACACAAGGGATCGCTTTTTACGTCAACAGCCACATCATCTCCGCTTCGACGGAAGCGCTGACGAAGCAAGGCAAAGACGAAAGGGTGTCCCCCCAAGCTTGCCGTCATTTCTGGCAGTGACAGCGTCGACGCCTGCACGCTGTCTAAACCTGTTACGAATTTCTTGCAGGTGGTGCTTGATCAAGTGTTTCGGAGCCGCAATCGGGGCGCAGTCCCAGAACACACAAGGGATCGCTTTTTACGTCAACAGCCACATCATCTCCGCTGCGACGGAAGCGCTGAGGAAGCAAGGCAAAGACGAAAGGGGTTCCCCACAAGCTTGCCGTCATTTCTGGCAGTGACAGCGGCGACGCCTGCACGCTGTCTAAACCTGTTACGAATTTCTTGCAGATGGTGCTTGATCAAGTGTTTCGGAGCCGCAATCGGTGCGCAGTCCCAGAAAACACAAGCGATCGCTTTTTACGTCAACAGCCACATCATCTCCGCTGCGACGGAAGCGCTGAGGAAGCAGGGCAAAGACGAAAGGGTGTCACCCCAAGCTTGCCGTCATTTCGGGCAGTGACAGCGGCGACGCCTGCAGGCTGTCTAAACCTGCTACAAATTTCTTGCAGATGGTGCTCGATCAAGTGTTTCGGAGCCGCAATCGGGGCGCAGTCCCAGAAGACACAAGGGATCGCTTTTTACGTCAACAGCCACATCATCTCCGCTTCGATGGAAGCGCTGAGGAAGCAAGGCATAGACGAAAGGGTGTCCCCCCAAGCTTGCCGTCATTTCTGGCAGTGACAGCGGCGACGCCTGCATGCTGTCTAAACCTGCTACAAATTTCTTGCAGATGGTGCTTGATCAAGTGTTTCGGAGCCGCAATCGGGGCGCAGTCCCAGAAGACACAAGGGATCGCTTTTTACGTCAACAGCCATATCATCTCCGCTGCGACGGAAGCGCTGAGGAAGCAAGGCAAAGACGAAAGGGTGTCCCCCCAAGCTTGCCGTCATTTCTGGCAGTAAGAGCGGCGACGCCTGCACGCTGTCTAAACCTGCTGCAAATTTCTTGAAGATGGTGCTTGATCAAGTGTTTCGGAGCCGCAATCGGGGCGCAGTCCCAGAAGACACAAGGGATCGCTTTTTACGTCAACAGCCATATCATCTCCGCTGCGGCGGAAGCGCTGAGGAAGCAAGGCAAAGACGAAAGGGTGTCCCCCCAAGCTTGCCGTCATTTCTGGCAGTAAGAGCGGCGACGCCTGCATGCTGTCTAAACCTGCTGCAAATTTCTTGCAGATGGTGCTTGATCAAGTGTTTCGGAGCCGCAATCGGGGCGCAGTCCCAGAAGACATAAGGGATCGCTTTTTACGTCAACAGCCACATCATCTCCGCTTCGATGGAAGCGCTGAGGAAGCAAGGCATAGACGAAAGGGTGTCCCCCCAAGCTTGCCGTCATTTCTGGCAGTGACAGCGGCGACGCCTGCATGCTGTCTAAACCTGCTAGAAATTTCTTGCAGATGGTGCTTGATCAAGTGTTTCGGAGCCGCAATCGGGGCGCAGTCCCAGAAGACATTAGGGATCGCTTTTTACGTCAACAGCCACATCATCTCCGCTGCGACGGAAGCGCTGAGGAAGCAGGGCAAAGACGAAAGGGTGTCACCCCAAGCTTGCCGTCATTTCGGGCAGTGACAGCGGCGACGCCTGCAGGCTGTCTAAACCTGCTACAAATTTCTTGCAGATGGTGCTCGATCAAGTGTTTCGGAGCCGCAATCGGGGCGCAGTCCCAGAAGACACAAGGGATCGCTTTTTACGTCAACAGCCACATCATCTCCGCTTCGATGGAAGCGCTGAGGAAGCAAGGCATAGACGAAAGGGTGTCCCCCCAAGCTTGCCGTCATTTCTGGCAGTGACAGCGGCGACGCCTGCATGCTGTCTAAACCTGCTACAAATTTCTTGCAGATGGTGCTTGATCAAGTGTTTCGGAGCCGCAATCGGGGCGCAGTCCCAGAAGACACAAGGGATCGCTTTTTACGTCAACAGCCATATCATCTCCGCTGCGACGGAAGCGCTGAGGAAGCAAGGCAAAGACGAAAGGGTGTCCCCCCAAGCTTGCCGTCATTTCTGGCAGTAAGAGCGGCGACGCCTGCACGCTGTCTAAACCTGCTGCAAATTTCTTGCAGATGGTGCTTGATCAAGTGTTTCGGAGCCGCAATCGGGGCGCAGTCCCAGAAGACACAAGGGATCGCTTTTTACGTCAACAGCCACATCATCTCCGCTTCGATGGAAGCGCTGAGGAAGCAAGGCATAGACGAAAGGGTGTCCCCCCAAGCTTGCCGTCATTTCTGGCAGTGACAGCGGCGACGCCTGCATGCTGTCTAAACCTGCTAGAAATTTCTTGCAGATGGTGCTTGATCAAGTGTTTCGGAGCCGCAATCGGGGCGCAGTCCCAGAAGACATTAGGGATCGCTTTTTACGTCAACAGCCACATCATCTCCGCTGCGACGGAAGCGCTGAGGAAGCAAGGCAAAGACGAAAGGGTGTCCCCCCAAGCTTGCCGTCATTTCTGGCAGTAAGAGCGGCGACGCCTGCACGCTGTCTAAACCTGTTACGAATTTCTTGCAGATGGTGCTTGATCAAGTGTTTCGGAGCCGCAATCGGTGCGCAGTCCCAGAAAACACAAGCGATCGCTTTTTACGTCAACAGCCACATCATCTCCGCTGCGACGGAAGCGCTGAGGAAGCAGGGCAAAGACGAAAGGGTGTCACCCCAAGCTTGCCGTCATTTCGGGCAGTGACAGCGGCGACGCCTGCAGGCTGTCTAAACCTGCTACAAATTTCTTGCAGATGGTGCTCGATCAAGTGTTTCGGAGCCGCAATCGGGGCGCAGTCCCAGAAGACACAAGGGATCGCTTTTTACGTCAACAGCCACATCATCTCCGCTTCGATGGAAGCGCTGAGGAAGCAAGGCATAGACGAAAGGGTGTCCCCCCAAGCTTGCCGTCATTTCTGGCAGTGACAGCGGCGACGCCTGCATGCTGTCTAAACCTGCTACAAATTTCTTGCAGATGGTGCTTGATCAAGTGTTTCGGAGCCGCAATCGGGGCGCAGTCCCAGAAGACACAAGGGATCGCTTTTTACGTCAACAGCCATATCATCTCCGCTGCGGCGGAAGCGCTGAGGAAGCAAGGCAAAGACGAAAGGGTGTCCCCCCAAGCTTGCCGTCATTTCTGGCAGTAAGAGCGGCGACGCCTGCATGCTGTCTAAACCTGCTGCAAATTTCTTGCAGATGGTGCTTGATCAAGTGTTTCGGAGCCGCAATCGGGGCGCAGTCCCAGAAGACATAAGGGATCGCTTTTTACGTCAACAGCCACATCATCTCCGCTTCGATGGAAGCGCTGAGGAAGCAAGGCATAGACGAAAGGGTGTCCCCCCAAGCTTGCCGTCATTTCTGGCAGTGACAGCGGCGACGCCTGCATGCTGTCTAAACCTGCTAGAAATTTCTTGCAGATGGTGCTTGATCAAGTGTTTCGGAGCCGCAATCGGGGCGCAGTCCCAGAAGACATTAGGGATCGCTTTTTACGTCAACAGCCACATCATCTCCGCTGCGACGGAAGCGCTGAGGAAGCAGGGCAAAGACGAAAGGGTGTCACCCCAAGCTTGCCGTCATTTCGGGCAGTGACAGCGGCGACGCCTGCAGGCTGTCTAAACCTGCTACAAATTTCTTGCAGATGGTGCTCGATCAAGTGTTTCGGAGCCGCAATCGGGGCGCAGTCCCAGAAGACACAAGGGATCGCTTTTTACGTCAACAGCCACATCATCTCCGCTTCGATGGAAGCGCTGAGGAAGCAAGGCATAGACGAAAGGGTGTCCCCCCAAGCTTGCCGTCATTTCTGGCAGTGACAGCGGCGACGCCTGCATGCTGTCTAAACCTGCTACAAATTTCTTGCAGATGGTGCTTGATCAAGTGTTTCGGAGCCGCAATCGGGGCGCAGTCCCAGAAGACACAAGGGATCGCTTTTTACGTCAACAGCCATATCATCTCCGCTGCGACGGAAGCGCTGAGGAAGCAAGGCAAAGACGAAAGGGTGTCCCCCCAAGCTTGCCGTCATTTCTGGCAGTAAGAGCGGCGACGCCTGCACGCTGTCTAAACCTGCTGCAAATTTCTTGCAGATGGTGCTTGATCAAGTGTTTCGGAGCCGCAATCGGGGCGCAGTCCCAGAAGACACAAGGGATCGCTTTTTACGTCAACAGCCACATCATCTCCGCTTCGATGGAAGCGCTGAGGAAGCAAGGCATAGACGAAAGGGTGTCCCCCCAAGCTTGCCGTCATTTCTGGCAGTGACAGCGGCGACGCCTGCATGCTGTCTAAACCTGCTAGAAATTTCTTGCAGATGGTGCTTGATCAAGTGTTTCGGAGCCGCAATCGGGGCGCAGTCCCAGAAGACATTAGGGATCGCTTTTTACGTCAACAGCCACATCATCTCCGCTGCGACGGAAGCGCTGAGGAAGCAAGGCAAAGACGAAAGGGTGTCCCCCCAAGCTTGCCGTCATTTCTGGCAGTAAGAGCGGCGACGCCTGCACGCTGTCTAAACCTGTTACGAATTTCTTGCAGATGGTGCTTGATCAAGTGTTTCGGAGCCGCAATCGGTGCGCAGTCCCAGAAAACACAAGCGATCGCTTTTTACGTCAACAGCCACATCATCTCCGCTGCGACGGAAGCGCTGAGGAAGCAGGGCAAAGACGAAAGGGTGTCACCCCAAGCTTGCCGTCATTTCGGGCAGTGACAGCGGCGACGCCTGCAGGCTGTCTAAACCTGCTACAAATTTCTTGCAGATGGTGCTCGATCAAGTGTTTCGGAGCCGCAATCGGGGCGCAGTCCCAGAAGACACAAGGGATCGCTTTTTACGTCAACAGCCACATCATCTCCGCTTCGATGGAAGCGCTGAGGAAGCAAGGCATAGACGAAAGGGTGTCCCCCCAAGCTTGCCGTCATTTCTGGCAGTGACAGCGGCGACGCCTGCATGCTGTCTAAACCTGCTACAAATTTCTTGCAGATGGTGCTTGATCAAGTGTTTCGGAGCCGCAATCGGGGCGCAGTCCCAGAAGACACAAGGGATCGCTTTTTACGTCAACAGCCATATCATCTCCGCTGCGGCGGAAGCGCTGAGGAAGCAAGGCAAAGACGAAAGGGTGTCCCCCCAAGCTTGCCGTCATTTCTGGCAGTAAGAGCGGCGACGCCTGCATGCTGTCTAAACCTGCTGCAAATTTCTTGCAGATGGTGCTTGATCAAGTGTTTCGGAGCCGCAATCGGGGCGCAGTCCCAGAAGACATAAGGGATCGCTTTTTACGTCAACAGCCACATCATCTCCGCTTCGATGGAAGCGCTGAGGAAGCAAGGCATAGACGAAAGGGTGTCCCCCCAAGCTTGCCGTCATTTCTGGCAGTGACAGCGGCGACGCCTGCATGCTGTCTAAACCTGCTAGAAATTTCTTGCAGATGGTGCTTGATCAAGTGTTTCGGAGCCGCAATCGGGGCGCAGTCCCAGAAGACATTAGGGATCGCTTTTTACGTCAACAGCCACATCATCTCCGCTGCGACGGAAGCGCTGAGGAAGCAGGGCAAAGACGAAAGGGTGTCACCCCAAGCTTGCCGTCATTTCGGGCAGTGACAGCGGCGACGCCTGCAGGCTGTCTAAACCTGCTACAAATTTCTTGCAGATGGTGCTCGATCAAGTGTTTCGGAGCCGCAATCGGGGCGCAGTCCCAGAAGACACAAGGGATCGCTTTTTACGTCAACAGCCACATCATCTCCGCTTCGATGGAAGCGCTGAGGAAGCAAGGCATAGACGAAAGGGTGTCCCCCCAAGCTTGCCGTCATTTCTGGCAGTGACAGCGGCGACGCCTGCATGCTGTCTAAACCTGCTACAAATTTCTTGCAGATGGTGCTTGATCAAGTGTTTCGGAGCCGCAATCGGGGCGCAGTCCCAGAAGACACAAGGGATCGCTTTTTACGTCAACAGCCATATCATCTCCGCTGCGACGGAAGCGCTGAGGAAGCAAGGCAAAGACGAAAGGGTGTCCCCCCAAGCTTGCCGTCATTTCTGGCAGTAAGAGCGGCGACGCCTGCACGCTGTCTAAACCTGCTGCAAATTTCTTGCAGATGGTGCTTGATCAAGTGTTTCGGAGCCGCAATCGGGGCGCAGTCCCAGAAGACACAAGGGATCGCTTTTTACGTCAACAGCCACATCATCTCCGCTTCGATGGAAGCGCTGAGGAAGCAAGGCATAGACGAAAGGGTGTCCCCCCAAGCTTGCCGTCATTTCTGGCAGTGACAGCGGCGACGCCTGCATGCTGTCTAAACCTGCTAGAAATTTCTTGCAGATGGTGCTTGATCAAGTGTTTCGGAGCCGCAATCGGGGCGCAGTCCCAGAAGACATTAGGGATCGCTTTTTACGTCAACAGCCACATCATCTCCGCTGCGACGGAAGCGCTGAGGAAGCAAGGCAAAGACGAAAGGGTGTCCCCCCAAGCTTGCCGTCATTTCTGGCAGTAAGAGCGGCGACGCCTGCACGCTGTCTAAACCTGTTACGAATTTCTTGCAGATGGTGCTTGATCAAGTGTTTCGGAGCCGCAATCGGTGCGCAGTCCCAGAAAACACAAGCGATCGCTTTTTACGTCAACAGCCACATCATCTCCGCTGCGACGGAAGCGCTGAGGAAGCAGGGCAAAGACGAAAGGGTGTCACCCCAAGCTTGCCGTCATTTCGGGCAGTGACAGCGGCGACGCCTGCAGGCTGTCTAAACCTGCTACAAATTTCTTGCAGATGGTGCTCGATCAAGTGTTTCGGAGCCGCAATCGGGGCGCAGTCCCAGAAGACACAAGGGATCGCTTTTTACGTCAACAGCCACATCATCTCCGCTTCGATGGAAGCGCTGAGGAAGCAAGGCATAGACGAAAGGGTGTCCCCCCAAGCTTGCCGTCATTTCTGGCAGTGACAGCGGCGACGCCTGCATGCTGTCTAAACCTGCTACAAATTTCTTGCAGATGGTGCTTGATCAAGTGTTTCGGAGCCGCAATCGGGGCGCAGTCCCAGAAGACACAAGGGATCGCTTTTTACGTCAACAGCCATATCATCTCCGCTGCGACGGAAGCGCTGAGGAAGCAAGGCAAAGACGAAAGGGTGTCCCCCCAAGCTTGCCGTCATTTCTGGCAGTAAGAGCGGCGACGCCTGCACGCTGTCTAAACCTGCTGCAAATTTCTTGCAGATGGTGCTTGATCAAGTGTTTCGGAGCCGCAATCGGGGCGCAGTCCCAGAAGACACAAGGGATCGCTTTTTACGTCAACAGCCACATCATCTCCGCTTCGATGGAAGCGCTGAGGAAGCAAGGCATAGACGAAAGGGTGTCCCCCCAAGCTTGCCGTCATTTCTGGCAGTGACAGCGGCGACGCCTGCATGCTGTCTAAACCTGCTAGAAATTTCTTGCAGATGGTGCTTGATCAAGTGTTTCGGAGCCGCAATCGGGGCGCAGTCCCAGAAGACATTAGGGATCGCTTTTTACGTCAACAGCCACATCATCTCCGCTGCGACGGAAGCGCTGAGGAAGCAAGGCAAAGACGAAAGGGTGTCCCCCCAAGCTTGCCGTCATTTCTGGCAGTAAGAGCGGCGACGCCTGCACGCTGTCTAAACCAGCTGCAAATTTCTTGCAGATGGTGCTTGATCAAGTGTTTCGGAGCCGCAATCGGGGCGCAGTCCCAGAAGACACAAGGGATCGCTTTTTACGTCAACAGCCATATCATCTCCGCTTCGACGGAAGCGCTGACGAAGCAAGGCAAAGACGAAAGGGTGTCCCCCCACGCTTGCCGTCATTTCTTGCAGTGACAGCGGCGACGCCTGCAGGCTGTCTAAACCGGCTACAGATTCCTTGCAGATGGTGCTTGATCAAATGTTTCGGAGCCGCAATCGGGGCGCAGTCCCAGAAGACAAAAGGGATCGCTTTTTACGTCAACAGCCACATCCTCTCCGCTGCGACGGAAGCGCTGAGGAAGCAAGGCAAAGACGAAACGGTGTCCACCCAAGCTTGCCGTCATTTCTGGCAGAGACAGCGGCGACGCCTGCTCTGTCTAAACCTGGTACGAATTTCTTGCAGATGGTGCTTGATCAAGTGTTTCGGAGCCGCTATCGGTGCGCAGTCCCAGAAGACACAAGGGATCGTTTTTACGTCAACAGCCACATCATCTCCGCTGCAACGGAAGCGCTAACGAAGCAAGGCAAAGACGAAAGGGTGTCCCCACAAGCTTGCCGTCCTTTCTGGCAGTGACAGCGGCGACGCGTGCACGCTGTCTGAACCTGCTACGAATTTCTTGCAGATGGTGCTTGATCAAGTGTTTCGGAGCCGCTATGGGTGCGCAGTCCCAGAAGACACAAGGGATCGCTTTTTACGTCAACAGCCACATCATCTCCGCTGCGACGGAAACGCTGAGGAAGCAAGGCAACGACGAAAAGGTGTCCCCACAAGCTTGCCGTCCTTTCTGGCAGTGACAGCGGCGACGCCTGCACGCTGTCTGAACCTGCTACGAATTTTTTGCAGATAGTGCTTGATCAAGTGTTTCGGAGCCGCAATCGGTGCGCAGTCCCAGAACACAAAAGGGATCGCTTTTTACGTCAACAGCCACATCATCTCCGCTGCGACGGAACCGCTGAGGAAGCAAGGCAAAGACGAAAGGGTGTCCCTCCAAGCTTGCCGTCATTTCTGGCAGTGAGAGCGGCGATGCCTGCACGCTGTCTAAACCTGTTGCAAACTTCTTGCAGATGGTGCTTGATCAAGTGTTTCGGAGCCGCAATCGGTGCGCAGTCCCAGAAGACACAAGGGATTGCTTTTTACGTCAACAGCCACATCATCTCCGCTGCAACGGAAGCGCTGACGAAGCAAGGCAAAGACGAAAGGGTGTCCCCCCAAGCTTGCCGTCATTTCTGGCAGTGACAGCGGCGACGCCTGCACGCTGTCTAAACCTGCTACGAACTTTTTGCGGATAACGCTTGATCAAGTGTTTCGGAGCCGCAATCGGTACGCAGTCCCAGAAGACACAAGGGATCGCTTTTTACGTCAACAGCCACATCATCTCCGCTGCGACGGAAGCGCTGAGGAAGCAAGGCAAGATGAAAGGGTGTCCCCCCAAGCTTGCCGTCATTTCGGGCAGTGACAGCGGCGACGCCTGCACGCTTTCTAAACCTGCTACAAATATTTTGCAGATAGTGCTTGATCAAGTGTTTCGGAGCCGCAATCGGTGCGCAGTCCCAGAAGACACAAGGGATTGCTTTTTACGTCAACAGCCACATCGTCTCCGCTTCGACGGAAGCGCTGAGGAAGCAAGGCAAAGACGAAAGGGTGTCCCCCCAAGCTTGCCATCATTTCTGGCAGTGACAACGGCGACGCCTGCACGCTGTCTAAACCTGCTACGAATTTCTTGCAGATGGTGCTTGATCAAGTGTTTCGGAGACGCAATCGGGGCGCAGTACCAGAAGACACAAGGGATCGCTTTTTACGTCAACAGCCACATCATCTCCGCTGCGACGGAAGCGCAGAGCAAGCAAGGCAAAGACGAAAGGGTGTCCCCCCAAGCTTGCCGTCCTTTCTGGCAGTGACAGCGGCGACGCCTGCACGCTGTCTGAACCTGCTACGAATTTCTTGCAGATGGTGCTTGATCAAGTGTTTCGGAGACGCAATCGGGGCGCAGTACCAGAAGACACAAGGGATCGCTTTTTACGTCAACAGCCACATCATCTCCGCTGCGACGGAAGCGCTGAGGAAGCAAGGCAAAGACGAAAGGGTGTCCCCCCAAGCTTGCCGTCATTTCTGGCAGTGACAGCGGCGACGCCTGCACGCTGTCTAAACCTGCTACGAACTTTTTGCGGATAACGCTTGATCAAGTGTTTCGGAGCCGCAATCGGTGCGCAGTCCCTGAAGACACAAGGGATCACTTTTTACGTCAAGAGCCACATCATCTCCGCTTCGACGGAAGCGCTGAGGAAGCAAGGCAAAGACGAAAGGGTGTCCCCCCAAGCTTGCCGTCATTTCTGGCAGTGACAGCGGCGACGCCTGCACGCTGTCTAAACCTGCTACGAACTTTTTGCGGGTAACGCTTGATCAAGTGTTTTGGAGCCGCAATCGGTGCGCAGTCCAAGAAGACACAAGGGATCGCTTTTTACGTCAACAGCCACATCATCTCCGCTGCGAAGGAAGCGCTGAGGAAGCAAGGCAAAGACGAAAGGGTGTCCCCCCAAGCTTGCCGTCTTTTCTGGCAGTGACAGCGGCGACGCCTGCACGCTGTCTAAACCTGCTACGAACTTTTTGCGGATAACGCTTGATCAAGTGTTTTGGAGCCGCAATCGGTGCGCAGTCCAAGAAGACACAAGGGATCGCTTTTTACGTCAACAGCCACATCATCTCCGCTGCGAAGGAAGCGCTGAGGAAGCAAGGCAAAGACGAAAGGGTGTCCCCCCAAGCTTGCCGTCTTTTCTGGCAGTGACAGCGGCGACGCCTGCACGCTGTCTAAACCTGCTACGAACTTTTTGCGGATAACGCTTGATCAAGTGTTTTGGAGCCGCAATCGGTGCGCAGTCCAAGAAGACACAAGGGATCGCTTTTTACGTCAACAGCCACATCATCTCCGCTGCGACGGAAGCGCTGAGGAAGCAAGGCGAAGACGAAAGGGTGTCCCCCCAAGCTTGCCGTCATTTCTGGCAGTGACAGCGGCGACGCCTGCACGCTGTCTAAACCTGCTACGAACTTTTTGCGGATAACGCTTGATCAAGTGTTTCGGAGCCGCAATCGGTGCGCAGTCCCAGAAGACACAAGGGATCGCTTTTTACGTCAACAGCCACATCATCTCCGCTGCGACGGAAGCGCTGAGGAAGCAAGGCGAAGACGAAAGGGTGTCCCCCCAAGCTTGCCGTCATTTCTGGCAGTGACAGCGGCGACGCCTGCACGCTGTCTAAACCTGCTACGAACTTTTTGCGGATAACGCTTGATCAAGTGTTTCGGAGCCGCAATCGGTACGCAGTCCCAGAAGACACAAGGGATCGCTTTTTACGTCAACAGCCACATCATCTCCGCTGCGATGGAAGCGCTGAGGAAGCAAGGCAAAGACGAAAGGGTGTCCCCCCAAGCTTGCCGTCATTTCTGGCAGTGACAGCGGCGACGCCTGCACGCTGTCTAAACCTGCTACGAACTTTTTGCGGATAACGCTTGATCAAGTGTTTTGGAGCCGCAATCGGTGCGCAGTCCAAGAAGACACAAGGGATCGCTTTTTACGTCAACAGCCACATCATCTCCGCTGCGACGGAAGCGCTGAGGAAGCAAGGCAAAGACGAAAGGGTGTCCCCCCAAGCTTGCCGTCCTTTCTGGCAGTGACAGCGGCGACGCCTGCACGCTGTCTGAACCTGCTACGAATTTCTTGCAGATGGTGCTTGATCAAGTTTTTCAGAGCCGCAATCGGTGCGCAGTCCCAGAAGACACAAGGGATTGCTTTTTACGTCAACAGCCACATCATCTCCGCTTCGTCGGAAGCGCTGAGGAAGCAATGCAAAGACGAAAGGGTGTCCCCCCCAAGCTTGCAGTCATTTCTGGCAGTGACAACGGCGACGCCTGCACGCTGTCTAAACCTGCTACGAATTTCTTGCAGATGGTGCTTGATCAAGTGTTTCGGAGCCGCAATCGGTGCGCAGTCCCAGAAGACACAAGGGATCGCTTTTTACGTCAACAGCCACATCATCTCCGCTGCGACGGAAGCGCTGAGGAAGCAAGGCAAAGACGAAAGGGTGTCCCCCCAAGCTTGCCGTCATTTCGGGCAGTGACCGCGGCGACGCCTGCACGCTGTCTAAACCTGCTACGAACTTTTTGCGGATAACGCTTGATCAAGTGTTTCGGAGCCGCAATCGGTGCGCAGTCCCAGAAGACACAAGGGATCGCTTTTTACGTCAACAGTCACATCGTCTCCGCTTCGACGGAAGCGCTGAGGAAGCAAGGCAAAGACGAAAGGGTGTCCCCCCAAGCTTGCCGTCATTTCTGGCAGTGACAACGGCGACGCCTGCACGCTTTCTAAACCTGCTACAAATTTCTTGCACATGGTGCTTGATCAAGTGTTTCGGAGCCGCAATCGGTGCGCAGTCCCAGAAGACACAAGGGATTGCTTTTTACGTCAACAGCCACATCGTCTCCGCTTCGACGGAAGCGCTGAGGAAGCAAGGCAAAGACGAAAGGGTGTCCCCCCAAGCTTGCCGTCATTTCTGGCAGTGACAACGGCGACGCCTGCACGCTGTCTAAACCTGCTACGAATTTCTTGCAGATGGTGCTTGATCAAGTGTTTCGGAGACGCAATCGGGGCGCAGTACCAGAAGACACAAGGGATCGCTTTTTACGTCAACAGCCACATCATCTCCGCTGCGACGGAAGCGCAGAGCAAGCAAGGCAAAGACGAAAGGGTGTCCCCCAAGCTTGCCGTCCTTTCTGGCAGTGACAGCGGCGACGCCTGCACGCTGTCTGAACCTGCTATGAATTTCGTGCAGATGGTGCTTGATCACGTGTTTCGGAGCCGCAATCGGTGCGCAGTCCCAGGAGACACAAGGGATTGCTTTTTACGTCAACAGCCACATCGTCTCCGCTTCGACGGAAGCGCTGAGGAAGCAAGGCAAAGACGAAAGGGTGTCCCCCCAAGCTTGCCTTCATTTCTGGCAGTGACAGCGGCGACGCCTGCACGCTGTCTACACCTGCTACGAATTTCTTGCAGATGGTGCTTGATCAATTGTTTCGGAGCCGCAATCGGTGCGCAGTCCCAGAAGACACAAGGGATCGCTTTTTACCTCAACAGCCACATCATCTCCGCTGCGACGGAAGCGCAGAGCAAGCAAGGCAAAGACGAAAGGGTGTCCCCCCAAGCTTGCCGTCATTTCTGGCAGTGACAGCGGCGACGCCTGCACGCTGTCTAAGCCTGCTACGAATTTCTTGCAGATGGTGCTTGATCAAGTGTTTTGGAGCCGCAATCGGTGCGCAGTCCCAGAAGACACAAGGGATTGCTTTTTACGTCAACAGCCACATCGTCTCCGCTGCGACGGAAGCGCTGAGGAAGCAAGGCAAGACGAAAGGGTGTCCCCCCAAGCTTGCCGTCATTTCTAGCACTGACAGCGGCGACGCCTGCACGCTGTCTAAACCTGCTACAAATTTCTTGCAGATGATGCTTGATCAAGTGTTTCGGAGCCGCAATCGGTGCGCAGTCCCAGAAGACACAAGGGATCGCTTTTTACGTCAACAGCCACATCATCTCCGCTGCGACGGAAGCGCAGAGCAAGCAAGGCAAGACGAAAGGGTGTCCCCCCAAGCTTGCCTTCATTTCTAGCACTGACAGCGGCGACGCCTGCACGCTGTCTAAACCTGCTACAATTTCTTGCAGATGGTGCTTGATCAAGTGTTTCGGAGCCGCAATCGGGGCGCAGTCCCAGAAGACACAAGGGATCGCTTTTTACGTCAACAGCCACATCATCTCCGCTGCGACGGAAGCGCTGAGGAAGCAAGGAAAGACGAAAGGGTGTCCCCCCAAGCTTGCCGTCATTTCTAGCACTGACAGCGGCGACGCCTGCACGCTGTCTAAACCTGCTACAAATTTCTTGCAGATGGTGCTTGATCAAGTGTTTCGGAGCCACAATCGGTGCGCAGTCCCAGAAGACACAAGGGATTGCTTTTTACGTCAACAGCCACATCATCTCCGCTGCGACGGAAGCGCTGAGGAAGCAAGGCAAGACGAAAGGGTGTCCCCCCAAGCTTGCCGTCATTTCGAGCAGTGACAGCGGCGACGCCTGCACGCTGTCTAAACCTGCTACGAACTTTTTGCGGATAACGCTTGATCAAGTGTTTCGGAGCCGCAATCGGTGCGCAGTCCCAAAAGACAAAAGGGATCGCTTTTTACGTCAACAGCCACATCATCTCCGCTGCCACGGAAGCGCTGAGGAAGCAAGGCAAGACGAAAGGGTGTCCCCCCAAGCTTGCCGTCATTTCGAGCAGTGACAACGGCGACGCCTGCACGCTGTCTAAACCTGCTACGAATTTCTTGCAGATGGTGCTTGATCAAGTGTTTCGGAGCCGCAATCGGTGCGCAGTCCCAAAAGACAAAAGGGATCGCTTTTTACGTCAACAGCCACATCATCTCCGCTGCCACGGAAGCGCTGAGGAAGCAAGGCAAAGACGGAAGGGTGTCCCCCCAAGCTTGCCGTCATTTCTGGCAGTGACAACGGCGACGCCTGCACGCTGTCTAAACCTGCTACGAATTTCTTGCAGATGGTGCTTGATCAAGTGTTTCGGAGCCGCAATCGGTGCGCAGTCCCAGAAGACACCAGGGATCGCTTTTTACGTCAACAGTCACATCATCTCCGCTGCCACGGAAGCGCTGAGGAAGCAAGGCAAGACGAAAGGGTGTCCCCCCAAGCTTGCCGTCATTTCGAGCAGTGACAGCGGCGACGCCTGCACGCTGTCTAAACCTGCTACGAACTTTTTGCGGATAACGCTTGATCAAGTGTTTCGGAGCCGCAATCGGTGCGCAGTCCCAAAAGACAAAAGGGATCGCTTTTTACGTCAACAGCCACATCATCTCCGCTTCGACGGAAGCGCTGAGGAAGCAAGGCAAAGACGAAAGGGTGTCCCCCCAAGCTTGCCGTCATTTCTGGCAGTGACAGCAGCGACGCCTGCACGCTGTCTAAACCTGCTACGAACTTTTTGCGGATAACGCTTGATCAAGTGTTTCGGAGCCGCAATCGGTGCGCAGTCCCAGAAGACACAAGGGATCGCTTTTTACGTCAACAGTCACATCATCTCCGCTTCGACGGAAGCGCTGAGGAAGCAAGGCAAAGACGAAAGGGTATCCCCCCAAGCTTGCCGTCATTTCTGGCAGTGACAACGGCGACGCCTGCACGCAGTCTAAACCTGCTACGAATTTCTTGCAGATGGTGCTTGATCAAGAGTTTCGGAGCCGCAATCGGTGCGCAGTCCCAGAAGACACAAGGGATCGCTTTTTACGTCAACAGCCACATCATCTCCGCTGCGACGGAAGCGCTGAGGAAGCAAGGCAAGACGAAAGGGTGTCCCCCCAAGCTTGCCGTCATTTCTAGCACTGACAGCGGCGACGCCTGCACGCTGTCTAAACCTGCTACAAATTTCTTGCAGATGGTGCTTGATCAAGTGTTTCGGAGCCGCAATCGGTGCGCAGTCCCAGAAGACACAAGGGATCGCTTTTTACGTCAACAGCCACATCATCTCCGCTGCGACGGAAGCGCAGAGCAAGCAAGGCAAGACGAAAGGGTGTCCCCCCAAGCTTGCCTTCATTTCTAGCACTGACAGCGGCGACGCCTGCACGCTGTCTAAACCTGCTACAATTTCTTGCAGATGGTGCTTGATCAAGTGTTTCGGAGCCGCAATCGGGGCGCAGTCCCAGAAGACACAAGGGATCGCTTTTTACGTCAACAGCCACATCATCTCCGCTGCGACGGAAGCGCTGAGGAAGCAAGGAAAGACGAAAGGGTGTCCCCCCAAGCTTGCCGTCATTTCTAGCACTGACAGCGGCGACGCCTGCACGCTGTCTAAACCTGCTACAAATTTCTTGCAGATGGTGCTTGATCAAGTGTTTCGGAGCCACAATCGGTGCGCAGTGCCAGAAGACACAAGGGATTGCTTTTTACGTCAACAGCCACATCATCTCCGCTGCGACGGAAGCGCTGAGGAAGCAAGGCAAGACGAAAGGGTGTCCCCCCAAGCTTGCCGTCATTTCGAGCAGTGACAGCGGCGACGCCTGCACGCTGTCTAAACCTGCTACGAACTTTTTGCGGATAACGCTTGATCAAGTGTTTCGGAGCCGCAATCGGTGCGCAGTCCCAAAAGACAAAAGGGATCGCTTTTTACGTCAACAGCCACATCATCTCCGCTGCCACGGAAGCGCTGAGGAAGCAAGGCAAAGACGGAAGGGTGTCCCCCCAAGCTTGCCGTCATTTCTGGCAGTGACAACGGCGACGCCTGCACGCTGTCTAAACCTGCTACGAATTTCTTGCAGATGGTTTCTTGATCAAGTGTTTCGGAGCCGCAATCGGTGCGCAGTCCCAGAAGACACCAGGGATCGCTTTTTACGTCAACATCCACATCATCTCCGCTGCCACGGAAGCGCAGAGCAAGCAAGGCAAAGACGAAAGGGTGTCCCCCCAAGCTTGCCGTCATTTCTGGCAGTGACAACGGCGACGCCTGCACGCTGTCTAAACCTGCTACGAATTTCTTGCAGATGGTGCTTGATCAAGTGTTTCGGAGCCGCAATCGGTGCGCAGTCCCAGAAGACACAAGGGATTGCTTTTTACGTCAACAGCCACATCATCTCCGCTGCGACGGAAGCGCTGAGGAAGCAAGGCAAGACGAAAGGGTGTGCCCCCAAGCTTGCCGTCATTTCTGGCAGTGACAGCGGCGACGGCTGCACGATGTCTGAACCTGCTACGAACTTTTTGCGGATAACGCTTGATCAAGTGTTTCGGAGCCGCAATCGGTGCGCAGTCCCAGAAGACACAAGGGATCGCTTTTTACGTCAACAGCCACATCATCTCCGCTGCCACGGAAGCGCTGAGGAAGCAAGGCAAAGACGAAATTTGTCCCCCCAAGCTTGCCGTCCTTTCTGGCAGTGACAGCGGCGACGCCTGCACGCTGTCTGAACCTGCTACGAACTTTTTGCGGAGAACGCTTGATCAAGGGTTTCGGAGCCGCAATCGGTACGCAGTCCCAGAAGACACAAGGGATTGCTTTTTACGTCAACAGCCACATCATCTCCGCTTCGACGGAAGTGCTGAGGAAGCAAGGCAAAGACGAAAGGGTGTCCCCCCAAGCTTGCCGTCATTTGTGGCAGTGACAGCGGCGACGCCTGCACGCTGTCTAAACCTGCTACGAATTTCTTGCAGATGGTGCTTGATCAAGTGTATCGGAGCCGCAATCGGGGCGCAGTCCCAGAAGACACAAGGGATCGCTTTTTACGTCAACAGCCACATCATCGCCGCTTCGACGGAAGTGCTGAGGAAGCAAGGCAAAGACGAAAGGGTGTCCCCCCAAGCTTGCCGTCATTTGTGGCAGTGACAGCGGCGACGCCTGCACGCTGTCTGAACCTGCTACGAATTTCTTGCAGATGGTGCTTGATCAAGTGTTTCGGAGCCGCAATCGGGGCGCAGTCCCAGAAGACACAAGGGATCGCTTTTTACGTCAACAGCCACATCATCGCCGCTTCGACGGAAGTGCTGAGGAAGCAAGGCAAAGACGAAAGGGTGTCCCCCCAAGCTTGCCGTCATTTGTGGCAGTGACAGCGGCGACGCCTGCACGCTGTCCACACCTGCTACAAATTTCTTGCAGATGGTGCTTGATCAAGTATTTCGGAGCCGCAATCGGTGCGCAGTCCAAGAAGACACAAGGGATTGCTTTTTACGTCAACAGCCACATCATCTCCGCTTCGACGGAAGTGCTGAGGAAGCAAGGCAAAGACGAAAGGGTGTCCCCCCAAGCTTGCCGTCATTTGTGGCAGTGACAGCGGCGACGCCTGCACGCTGTCTACACCTGCTACGAATTTCTTGCGGATGGTGCTTGATCAAGTGTTTCGGAGCCGCAATCGGTGCGCAGTCCCTGAAGACACAAGGGATTGCTTTTTACGTCAACAGTCACATCATCGCCGCTTCGACGGAAGTGCTGAGGAAGCAAGGCAAAGACGAAAGGGTGTCCCCCCAAGCTTGCCGTCATTTGTGGCAGTGACAGCGGCGACGCCTGCACGCTGTCTACACCTGCTACGAATTTCTTGCAGATGGTGCTTGATCAAGTGTTTCGGAGCCGCAATCGGTGCGCAGTCCCAGAAGACACAAGGGATTGCTTTTTACGTCAACAGCCACATCATCTCCGCTTCGACGGAAGTGCTGAGGAAGCAAGGCAAAGACGAAAGGGTGTCCCCCCAAGCTTGCCGTCATTTGTGGCAGTGACAGCGGCGACGCCTGCACGCTGTCTACAACTGCTACAAATTTCTTGCAGATGGTGCTTGATCAAGTGTTTCGGAGCCGCAATCGGTGCGCAGTCCCAGAAGACACAAGGGATTGCTTTTTACGTCAACAGCCACATCATCTCCGCTTCGACGGAAGTGCTGAGGAAGCAAGGCAAAGACGAAAGGGTGTCCCCCCAAGCTTGCCGTCATTTGTGGCAGTGACAGCGGCGACGCCTGCACGCTGTCTGATCCTGCTACGAATTTCTTGCAGATGGTGCTTGATCAAGTGTTTCGGAGCCGCAATCGGGGCGCAGTCCCAGAAGACACAAGGGATCGCTTTTTACGTGAACAGCCACATCATCGCCGCTTCGACGGAAGTGCTGAGGAAGCAAGGCAAAGACGAAAGGGCGTCCCCCCAAGCTTGCCGTCATTTGTGGCAGTGACAGCGGCGACGCCTGCACGCTGTCTAAACCTGCTACGAATTTCTTGCCGATGGTGCTTGATCAAGTGTTTCGGAGCCGCAATCGGGGCGCAGTCCCAGAAGACACAAGGGATCGCTTTTTACGTCAACAGCCACATCATCGCCGCTTCGACGGAAGCGCTGAGGAAGCAAGGCAAACACGAAAGGGTGTCCCCACAAGCTTGCCGTTATTTCTGGCAGTGACAGCGGCGACGCCTGCACGCTGTCTAAACCTGCTCCAAATTTCTTGCCGATGGTGCTTGATCAAGTGTTTCGGAGCCGCAATCGGGGCGCAGTCCCAGAAGACACAAGGGATCGTTTTTACGTCAACAGCCACATCATCTCCGCTGCGACGGAAGCGCAGAGCAAGCAAGGCAAAGACGAAAGGGTGTCCCCACAAGCTTGCCGTCATTTCTGTCAGTGACAGCGGCGACGCCTGCATGCTGTCTAAACTTGCTATGAACTTCTTGCGGATGCTGCGTGATCAAGTGTTTCGGAGCCGTAATCGGTGCGCTGTCTCAGAAGACAAAGGGAATCGATCACCCTTTACCTAAACAGCCACATATTCGCCACGGTGACGGAAACGCCGAGGAATCAAGGCAGGGACAAAAGGGTGTCCCCACAAGCTTGCCCTCATTTCTGGCAGTGGCAACGGCGAGGCCTGCACGCTGTCTAAACTTGCTACGAAATTCTTGCAGATGCTGTCTAATGGAGTGTTTCGCAGCTGCAATTCGACTAACTTAGCTTTAATATCACTAACCGACTACATTCGTCACTCGATTGGTACGGGTAACTTCGTCGGTTCGGTATTCTTGGACTTCACTAATGATTTTGATACAATTAATCATAACATACTTTTTACTAAGCTAGAAGCCCTGGGAAGTGCCGGTCCAGTGCTGAAACTCCTAAAAAGTTACTTACATGATAGAGAACAAACAGTTTTTTTAGGTGCTTATTGTGATACTAATCTTACTAACCAAGGTGTACCCCAAGGCTCCATACTAGGTCCCTTACTATTCTATATATATATATATATATATATATATATATATATATATATATATATATATATATATATATATATATATATATATATATATAGATTGATGATTTACTCACATGTCTTAAATCGACACATTGTGTGCTATACGCAGACGATACTACTATCTCGTTGCCTGGCAATTTTTTAACCATAATCCTCAAACTAAACAACGAGCTTGACCCTATTGTTGCATGGTGTTCATCCAATCACTTAATTGTCAATCCTTCTAAAACTCTATTCGTGATTTTCCGTTCTAGCCAAAGAATACTAACTGGCTTGCCTGAGATAACTCTAGATGGTCATCACATTGCCGTCTCCGACTGTGTATCATTTTTGGGCATCAGATTAGATTCTAACCTAATGTTTTCTCAACACATTGCCTTCATCAAGCAAAAGTGCACCTTCGGTATAAGAGCATTAATCAAATCAAGAACACATTTCTCTCAAGACGGAAAATTAGCATTATACTTTGCCTTCATTCCCAACCACATTAATTATGGCATTGTTTCCTGGGGAAACATATATAACTGTCATATCTCATCTATTCAGCACTTACAAAACCAAACAACACGCATTATCACTAACAGTGGGTTTCCACGACTGCTACTCTACTACTTCGCGAAAATAACATCCTTGCTGTAACGCACTTGTTCAACTATAATCTAATAATTATGTTCTATAGATTACTTACTAAACCGCTCTCATACCAATTCATTGATTCCAGGCCCCTCATTAATAACAATAATACCTGCTTTGCACGTTACTCCAATTTTTTACTTCCTATGGTTCATTCTAACTATGGAAAAATGACATCATCATTGGCTGCTGTAAAACTGTCGAGTGGTTTACCCGTCAGCATTAAATCTTCATCCTTTCATACATTTAGTCATTCCCTTAAGCTGTTTTATATGCGTAACTAAGTTTACGTCATTCATTACACTACATTTGCCATTTGTATGTATCGACAGTGTTTCTTATGCCCTATAGACTTGCATACAGACAATTTGCTTGCGTTATTTTATTTTTCAATGTTGTATTTTCGAGATTGTGTTTGTTTCTTTTAGTTAGCTTTCTCTTTAATAGATCTCTACATTGTTAGTTTTAACTGTGGGTTCCGTTGCAGTCTTTGACTTTGGGACCCTCGTCTATGTATTGCCTCTTACCGACTCATTGTACTTACAGAATAATAAACTGAAACTGAAGACCTGACCGCCGCAGTGTCCGCTGAAGCGTCATCACGCCATATGAAGACAAATTAAAGACAGATTAAACAATGAAAAATGATTGATAGTGACAGTTAGTGAATGATAACGTTATAATGAAGATTGGCGGAGGTAGCAATGACTAGTAATGACTAATAATGACTACTAACGACTTATGATGACTACTAATGACTACGAGATGACCAATATGTCTAACGACAACTTGTGACGACTACAATTCATTAGAAATGACTAAAAATGCTTAGTTATGAGAAAGTCACTAATAATGACTCAAATGGCTAGTAATGATGATTATTGACTATAATATGACGAACATGTCTAACGACAGCTTGTAATGACCACCATTGTTTACAAATGACTAAAAATGCTTAGTAGTCAGCAATAATGACTAAAAGAAAAGAGAAATAGAAGTGGCGAATAGAAAGAGGCGAATGATAAGAAAACTTGTATTTTTTACAGGGACCCTGCAATTCTTTAGTTTGGTTAAACATCTTGAGATCTCCGAGTAGAAGTAGGTTCGATAAGCCAAATTGCAGCTGTGTTTTTATTTTTTTATTTTAGAACCTCACTGATAATCGCAAAAATATGGTTTGCGCGCGCATAACTTTTTGAACTTTGTTGTCTCGATATGTCGTTCTTTATGTTTAAGCAGATAAGACTCGTTATTTTTGTGAGATGTGCTTCCATTGCCAAGTCTACGTCATTTGTTGGAAGCCTGTAGTGGTGCGCTTGAGTGTCAGTTCACTTTTCGGAAGTGGTCGTGATATTTTGTTTCCTTTAAAGTAAGACGCCTTATTGGGAGGAGCCATTCTATGGCCGCGCAATTTTTTCTATGGCCGCGCAAAATGTTTATATTATTCCTTTAGGGCGTGCCTCTCTCGGACAGATAGAAGCATATTATTGGTGAGTGTGTCACACGTGTATTCATAAGACGGCAGTGTTTTGAGTATTGCTTAGAGCGTGCTTGGAAGTATTCAGAGATAAGCTCGAATTTTCGTGTAGTTTCGAGCGCATAATTTACCCAACAATGTTTTTGTTATTTCTTTATTGCGGGTCCTTTGTGGACAAGAAAGAAAATGTTAGTGCGTGAGTCGCATGACAGCGGAAGATTTACGGAGCCTTATTCGGAATATGTGGATTGTTTTGAGAGGACAGCCTTGTCTGCAAGACCTGGGCTTGTCTCACCAGACTTTCGCCAAGAATTCATTCTGCAGCGTGACCTCAGCAACCGTGGTCTAGGTGTCGTCCTTGTCCAACTTAACGAAAGCGGTGAAGAACACCCCGTGCTGTACCTCAGTCGAAAACTGACACCGCGAGAACAGGAGTTTAGCACCTTGTAGAAGGAGTGTTTGCGCGTAGTATGGGCCATTCAAAAGCCAGGATGCTATATTCAAGGCACGAAATTCGCGGTCGAGAGCGACCGTTGCCCTCTTGCATGGCTGAAAGAAATGTCAGAAAAAAAGGGGATACTGCTCAGATGGAATCTCATTTTGCACGCGCACAAGTTCGAGGCAAAGCATAGAAAAGGGAGCCACAATATAAATGCAGGTGGTCTGAGGCGGGGATTTTAGGCAAGCAACTAAGGGCGTTTTTTAACGTATTCTGTACCGCTATCGATGTTAGTGAGATAAGAAACCGATTTCTGCCTTGCCGAGGGCTGACCACGGTAATAAAAATAAAGAGAGAGGGGGTAGAACTTCTAAAGCGAGGTGGGGATCATGGCGTCCAGTAAGCGTGTCGCTCGGCCACGGCAACGAGAGCGCGCACTTGTGTTTTAACGCGACAGCGTTAAGGACCTCGTGTCGCAGAAATCCGGCGTCTGGCGTCGTTTCGGTAAAAAGGGCTTCGAAGCACGCATATCCAACCACGCAGGCCCTCCATGTAGCCCATGGAGCCTAGTGAATTAGTTGAATTTCTAAACATAAAATACGCCAAAAAAGTCATAAAGTGCGACTTACACACAGCCTACAGATAGGACCAGCGTCGGATTGTAATTTCAATATATGAGAAAGCATTCTTCTGTTACGCGAAAAGTAAAAAAACACACACCTTTTCCAGCCTTTCTACCATTCATTGAGCGGCCATGGCTTATAGTGCTCTCTTAAACATTCGTTTAAGGGAGGACTATAACAGCGTTTATAACACTGTGCAAAGCCACTTGGGCCACCATTGACGGGACTGCGGCTGTGTGCCCCTCTTTGAAGATACAGAAGCTTTAGCGCGACACAGCCCACAGCTCACGCTAAAAATTATAGAAGTTGATTTCATCAGAAATATGGGTAGTATGTGCGTTAGTGGCACCTCCGTTGCGCTGACCCCTAGTGAAGTCATGTATCTCTACAGAGAGCAATAGTAATGTGCGTTTTCTTTTTTCAAGTGACCATGTTGTTAGCACAATGACTTGCTGGTAGAAACCCCCTCTTGACTGCTTTTCATTTTACATACTTGATGTGGCAACGCAATAAAATATTGTTGGAAGTCAGCGCAGCGTATGTCGTCTCTCACAGTCCGTGTCCTTCGTGTTGTACGCCGTTCTTTATCATTGATTTCGATAGCCAAATGTTCATTATCACCTAATGTTAACAATTAAAAGAACACCCCGTATTTACCACTTGTTACACATCTCATGAGACATTTCGCTTGGCGTACACGTAACCAGGGCGAAAAGAAATATGGTAAAAGCTCACCTCGCGGCAGTCAGCCTGCCTCGCTCCCGGGAACACGTGCGCGACGGCTTTGTCGACACTCTCGACCACGTATTGGGTGATTCTCTCGCGTAGCGCGAACGTGAGCGTGCACCCTTTAGCAAACGAGGCCCTCAGCCGCTCCATGCTGCCGAGCGCCTTCAACTCGCCGCACGCCATGAAGCCCACGCGGCTGCAGGCCGCCTCACACTCCTCGGTACTGCGCAAAAGGCGACTGCAGTCGCTTACATTCGAACACAACAAGCTGTGTGTATCACGTCTTAGGGTGTCGCCACACTTCAGTCACAGTCAGTTATTACAATTTTATTGCAATAGAAATTATATTGACACTCCAAGCACATTTTTGCCGTCGCTGGCGTCGTCGTTGAGATCCTCCGTATTAAGCATACAACCATAGAATAAAGAACAACTTTAGAGAAGGGAAACTGTACCTTCCGCAGTGGTTCGAGAATAAGCAGCGGCAGCGCATGGAACTTACCTAGGTGGACACCAGATGACGCTGCTAAAACAGGAAGCGGAAATGCGCATTTTCTTTTTAGAGCATTATTCGATATGGCCGCTTTTTGCCGGTCGTGTACGCTTGTATCCGCTCGTACGCGCCGTACTCGCCTCGGCTGCCGCGTAGCCGGTGCGTTCTAATTGCCAGGAGACCAAAGAGCCTCTACTGACGCCCATACAAACAAGCCACAAGGGAGTGAACAGAACGTGCGACTTTATTGGCAAAAGACAAGCAGTGTATGTACATTCTCGTGCAATAGCACAAATAAAATTTGTATGTCGAGATACACTGGAATCTTTGACGCGAGCTCGTAAACGGCTCACCGTCGTCGTCACACATGGCGGTCTAGTAACGAGCGACAACCAGCGGCTCATGCAGATTGGTCAGTGTCCCGCCTGTTTGCAGCGGCAGTCGCCGTTAAAGATGAGCAACTTGCACTGCGAAACAATCGGGTGAACCAGGCATCTGCTGCCGCAGCCAACACAGCGACATGGACTACCCGGCATTTTAGCCTTAACTCCTTTCCAACCTGCACGTTACTTTTCTTTCGGAGGCCGCTAATGTGTGGCTCGCACTTGGTGTCCCACATTGTCTCAATATGGACAAGTCGCTTTCGTGGGCATCACCTTCATCAGCCACTTTTGCGGGCCTTTGCACCCAACTTCACACACGTCGGACCATGTAAGCACGTATGCCGGTCTCCGTTCGTGCTTAATCGCGGCGGAGAAAGGCAACAGGCACAATTTGCCCATGGCTGCAGCAGGAAAGGCTGAACGTGAACGGGGAGCACGAATCACGTTGTGTAAATTGGGAGTCTATGTTGCTGTGCAGATTGCAGGAGCAAATGCTTACTTCGAGAAACTGCTTTCCAGTGCAACTGACCAGGCCGCGACATCCGATAAGCATAACACGGCGACCGTAACCAAGTGAGATAACAGCAAAAATAAACGGCAATCATTCACCACATAGTGTTCAGAGAATACATTATACATTGGCTACAAACCATATGGCACCAGTGAGCATTCACATACACGGCTCTCTTAGGATACATTCAGCCGCCTACTTACAGGCATAATGCTTGCCTTCGTCGCATGTGGTGGCCTGGTAACGAGCGACAAACAGCAGTACAAACAGATTAGACAGAGCGTCGCACCTGTTTGAACCGACAGTTGCCGTTGAAGATGAGCAACTTCCATTGCGAAGCAATCAGGTGATGCAGGCATCTGCTGCCACAACCAACACAGCGAAATGGACTATCCGGCATTTTAGCGTTAACTCCTTTCCAACCTGCATGTTTCTTTTCTGTCGAGGGCCACTAATGTGTGGCTCACATTTGGTGTCCCACTTTGTCTCAATATGGACAAGTCGCTTTCGTGGGCATCACCTTCGGCAGCCATTTATGCGGGCCTTTCCACCAATGTGGCTATGAACTTCAAACACGTTGGACCATGTAAGCACGTATGCTTGTCTCCGTTCGTGCTTAATTGCAACTGAGAAAGGCCGCAGGCACAATTTGCACATGGCTGCAGCAGGAAAGGCTGAACGGGGAGCACGAATCATGGTGTGTAAATTGGGAGTCTGTGTAGCTGTGCGGACTGCAGGAGCAAATGCTTACCTCGAGAGACTGTTTTCGAATGCAACTGACCAGGCCCCCACATCCGATAAGCATAATACGGCGACCGTAACCAAATGAGATAACAGCAAAAATAAACGGCAATCATCCACCACATTGTGTTCAGAGAATACATTATACATTGGCTAGAAACCATATGGCAACAGTGAGCATTCACATACCCCGGTCTCTTAGGATACATTCAGCCGCCTACTTACAGGCATAATGCTTGCCTTCGTCGCATGTGGTGGTCTGGTAACGAGCGACAAACAGCAGTACAAACAGATTGGACAGAGCGTCGCACCTGTTTGAAACGACAGTTGCCGTTGAAGATGAGCAACTTCCATTGCGAAGCAATCAGGTGACGCAGGCATCTGCTGCCGCAACCAACACAGCGACATGGACTATCCGGCATTTTAGCATTAACTCCTTTCCAACCTGCATGTTTTTCTGTCGCGGGCCACTAATGTGTGGCTCACATTTGGTGTCCCACTTTGTCTCAATATGGACAAGTCGCTTTCATGGGCATCACCTTTGGCAGCCATTTTTGCAGGCATTTCCCCCGTACGGCTATCAACTTCATACACTTCAAACCATGTAAGCACATATGCTGGTCTCAGTTTTGAGCAAATCATGGCCGAGGTAGGCCACAAGCACAATTTGCCCATGGCTGCAGCAGGAAAAAATGAACGGGGAGCACCAGTTATGGTGTGTGTACACTGGGAGTCTATGTCGCTGTGCGGACTGCAGGAGCAAATGCTTACCTCGAGAGACTGCTTACCAATGTAGCTGAGCAGGCCCCCACATCCGAGAAATGTAACACGGCGACCACAACCAAGTGGGGCAGCAAAACTAGATTCTGCAATCTATCATTCAGTGTAGCTTGCGCAAAGACCCAGGCTATCGAGGAAGAAGAGCAACCGTCAACGAGACTAGGAATATGGAAAATGATAAAGCTTGCATTCAAGAGCGAAGCCACCCTGCTCTGCAAGCATTGAAGGCCAAAAACATCAAGAAAAGTAAAATGGTGCATAGCAAACAGTGCGTAGGTTAATGCAAGAAACATGTCGATGTTGCATCAGCTATTTCAGGAGAGGAATTGTGCATGACAACATGCACTAAAAGGTACTGCTACAGATATGTTATGCTACTAGACAGTGACTGGTATTAAGTATCAGCGAAGAATCGGTTTACCTTTATGTTTGGATGAGGATGAATGATCTCTAACGAGAATGGGCAATGAAAAAGCTTGCATTTATAGAAGAAAAATTACACTTGGCACAAATGGAATTGACATGGCCAGGAAGCTGATTAAGGGCAAACTGATGGAACTCTTTTGGCCAGCGTCGTCCGTGCTTGATCAGAAGTTGCAGGCGCATCTGAAAACGAAGAATTTCCATAAAGTCCTTTTTGAGTTACCTGGATGACTCAGCCAATTTGTCCGCGCTGGTGGAATGGTGGCTGAAGCTCTTTTCAGTCTTGACACAGTGCTCTGCAGACTTGATATCTCATGTAAATTCTTCTGCATGCGCTTCTTTGTTCGTGGTGTAAAAGCCTTGCAAATTCAGCTCCAGCCCCTTTCTGTTGGTGGGGATAGGAGCTCCTGTGATGACCAAGGTATGCTTGGCATGGACTCTGTTGGGGCAGAACGGTCACACATGAGATACAGCACAGATTAGCGAAACTCATGTGTGTTTTCTTTTATGTTCGAACCAATTATACTGAACCATAAACATGAGCAAACATTCATTTCTGCTGCAAACAAATGACATGTATCTCAAGACTAGCAAGACAATACAGCATATATCAGGCATATTTATTTCTGAACCACATGTTGTTTACCTTGTAGTAGCAGCCAATGTCCACACAATGGCCTTGTTGTAGCAGGCAGCAGCTTCTGTTTAGTGTGTGGAGTGTGTTGCTTTATACTGGTGCCATCCTCATTACTGCATGTCTGGAACAGAAATTTTGACTGAATCAGAAATTGAAAAAAAGCACAATTTTGCAATATGAAATGCAAAAAGGTGTGACATATATATTGTAATGGTTTGCGACTACAGAACACATGCAAATATACCCTGTCTGTTCTAGGGCGCTTAAGCAGCACGTTAAATAAATATTGCTATTGTCCATAAATTTATGCCTGCCTAACTACACAATGCATGTAAACAGTTTAAGTATTATTAAGATCACAAATGAGAACATTTGTGCGTTCATTTATACACTGGAAGAGATCACACTGCTGGTTCCACAAGCAAATACATGAAACTCATGAAGCTATTAGAACTGATGCATTATTTTTCTGCACGAACGTGATGCACTGCTGCACTACTGCAAAAATAAATGCCCTACGGTAAACCAAACTGAACAGCAAGAACATTTGGAACCAACAAGTACGAAATATGAGTGAATTATCACGCTTGCAACTCTTTAATACATTAAATTATGTACTTTCACATCATTTTACCAAAGGATTATTCGATGTTGTGGACGAAAAAAGTTGCCGGCGGACTCGAAAATAAGTTTTATATTTATATTGTGAAGCCTACCCAGTCACCTATGGCCACGGCTACAATAAGATGAAAAATGAGGCGCGCGTTCCGATATCGCTCTTTCTTTCCCGATTGTATGTGTATAACGACAGCCTCGCAAGTAACGGTTTATTTAGGAAAGAGCAACGGAGGATCCCGACTGCCATATGCTGTGCAGGATCTAGTTCGTTAACTTGTCTCCGCCTGTAAGTTAATGAGACGAATATTATATAACGATTCAAGCAGCGGTGTTAAACGACTCACCGTTATTGCCGTTGTCAGCCGCACCAGCTCCCGTTTCGATGCAGACGTGTTCCGAATGGCTCACGACCGATACCCAACTTTCGGGCTTACATGTGCGTTGCAAACACGTCACTTCACCCCAGGTTAAATAACGCGTGACATCGAAGCGCAATAAACTAGTTTTAGCGAAAAAGAAGCAACCAGTCTGAGCGCACGAACGAATGAATCCGTGCCGCCAGGCACTCGAAAATACCGGTAAAAATTTTAAATCCAGGCCAAAGGTCACGTGAAAGATCCGATGATGCTGAACGCTATTTGCGTTTATAATGACAAAGAAACAATAAACTTACTTACAAAGAATACAATATCAAATTAGCAATAATAATTTCGCCCTCTTTTTCATGTAATAAACGTGCTTCGGTAATTGTAGGAGAAAATTTGCAAAAAAAATTGCGCTTATTACGGCGCCTCCAGCGGAAAATGTTCAAACTAACGTAAGCATCCCGAAGTGATATTACTCTGCTGGTTTTGTTAGCAGCAGCGCGCGGTCGATTTTTTCGCCCTCTGTGGCCATTTGTTGAACTTGAGAGTGTGCGGGGCCTGATACAGCGTTGCCGCTCGTCGTATGCTGTATGTGCGAGTGAAAGCGCGCGAGGGAAGCAGCCGATCGGGGCTCCCTCTGGCGCGTAACGAATAAAGCAGATAGCAAACACGCCGTTGCGTGTGACCGGCCTGGAAGTGCATGACCTCGCAAACACTTCGCGAAATTTAGCAAATCTTGGTGACACTTAGTATGAGCATAGTTAAGCCATGCGTAACCTCGTAAGACTTTGCAAAACCTACCAACGCTCTGCATGAGCCTAGCCAAGCCATGCATAACATCAGGAAAACTTGCAAAACATAGCAACACGTAGTGATAGCTGGAAGTAGCGCCCCAGTGAGCCAGCCTTGCACCACTAGTGCAAATTGCCCACATTTTTTTCTGATTGCAAGCAGCACAAACAAAGGCAATTACCGGCATTGAACAATAACCTTATGCTGCCTTTCATGTTGACCGAGGGTGTACAATAATTTGAATTAAATTCCGGGGTTTTACGCGCCAAAACCACGATTTGATTATGAGGTACGCCGTAGTGGGGGGTGGGTGTTAATTCTGGCCACCTGTGGTTCTTCAATGTGCACCCAATGCATGGGCGTTTGTGCATTTCAGCCCCATCGAAATGCGGTAGCTGGGATTCCATGCCTTGCCCACAGCCTAAATAGCGCAACGCCATACACTGTGCTACCACGGTGGGCGTAGAGGAAGAATCAATGCGGGAATGATTGAGATCGCGAATGCGAGGGAAATACGCTAGAATTACGTTGCACCTCTTTGAAGTTCCGGATCAATGATTTAAACCGCGTTCACCACATCGCAAAGTGCTCTTTAGGAGCTGCCTCTTCGAGTGCCGAAGTGCAACTGACGGGGGTTCACAGCAGGCCATCGTCAGTTGTTGTCCCCTTCAAAGAGTGGAGGTCTAATCTATCTATCTATCTATCTATCTATCTATCTATCTATCTATCTATCTATCTATCTATCTATCTATCTATCTATCTATCTATCTATCTATCTATCTATCTATCTATCTATCTATCTATCTATCTATCTATCTATCTATCTATCTATCTATCTATCTATCTATCTATCTATCTATCTATCTATCTATCTATCTATCTATCTATCTATCTATCTATCTATCTATCTATCTATCTATCTATCTATCTATCTATCTATCTATCTATATCGTAACGGATACGAAAGGCGCGGACAAGAAGAGAGAAGAGAAGACGAAGAGAACGAAGAGTTTGAGAGGCCGGGCTGCGCTACGATCACGCTACGATCATCATCCATCGCCTGTAAATAAAACCATTTCTTCGCAACTCTTCGTAACAGTTGTGGTGGAAGGTGCGGGGTAATCGACACCCGAAGACGGAGGCTGAAGCAGAAGTTCTTCGATGGAGCCGTCGCCTTGCTGGACTCCCACCGAATCTACCGGGAGTGGAATATGTCCCACGACGCAGAAGAACAACGGCCCATTCCAACAGCTGCGCCGGCAAGTACCGTTCTACAACTGAGAGATGCGCGTCCCTTCGCCGGAAGATCGGACGAAGACGTCTAGGAATGGCTCATCCATTATCACCGGTTGAGTGCCGCCAACAAGTGGAACAGCGCTTCTCAGGTTTCGAACGTCGTGTTCTTTCTAACGGATACTGCGTTGTTGTGGTTCGACAATCACGAAGAAACGTTTACAACATGGGAAAGATTTGTTTCCGAAATCAAAGAGCGATTCGGCGACTCCGCGACGAAAAAGAAAAGGGCAGACGAGATGCTACTGCAACGTGCGCAAGTGCCAGGCGAAACCTGCACGGCCTACATTGAGGCGGTAATAAAACTGTGTAGGATGGTGAACTCTGGAATGTCTGAGGAATACAAAGTCGGGCACATCCTGAAATGAATTGCCGAATACGTTTATAATTTCCTCATCGAAAAGGACAACCTGGCTTCCGTCGCTGACATCATTCGGCACTGTCGTACTTTTGAGCAACTGAAGACGAGGCGCATCACAGCGAAGTTTGGCAGGCTAGCCAACGTGACGACAGCTGCGAGCGTGGACAGCAACCAGCCCCTCGATCTGGCATCAACGATACGACAAATAGTTCGGGAAGAGCTCAGCCTGCACGCGCAAGTGACACATCCAGGCACTCATGGCTTCCGCCTACCACCAGATTTCGAGCCAAACGTGGCATCCTTCTCCCCCTGTCCTGCGGCGAGGGGCACTAAGGATTATGAACTCGTACCCCGACAGCAGCCACGTCTCTACGACAGAGGACCTACTTACGACGCTCCGCCACAACGAGAGCAGCCGCGTTTTTACCCCGAGGCCCTGTGGCTTCTGTCAGGCCGCGACAAGAACAGCACCGACCCTACTACCACGACGTGACTTATGAACGACATGAAGGATTTCAGCGAGCAGCAGAGACACGTTATCCACATGACAACGAACTTTCTCGCCGCCCGCAGCAGCCTAGCATTCGTTTCGAGGAAGATGCTGCGAACCGCGACCCTCCCGTGTGCTACAACTGCGGTTCCACAGGCCATATAGCTCGGTATTGTCGCCAAGGCCGTCAAGCACGAAGGACACCACCGATGTTCTCGCCACCCAGAACCAGTACTTCATATGACTTGCGGACGACCGATTTGCTTCCAAGGGATCACTTCTCACACGAGACCAAACGCAGCGATTCGCCAGCATCTGAGCGGAGTTTGACGCCACCAAATAGCCGTCCCCTTCGCTCTCCGTCCCCTCGGCGCCGTTCTTCCTCACCGCCGCCGGGAAACTAGCATCCGCGGCCAATGGAGGTGTGGTCACCGGACGGTCGTTGCAAGAAATACCTCTGCCTGTTGTGATGTGCAAAAACAAAGTGAACGTCTCGATTAGAGGGCACGGCACACGCCTGAGGGACAGCATGGCTGAAAAGCTACTGCTGCAGGCCACGTCATGGTTTTCGGGTACAGCGATCACTTGGGATGGATTGCCATCCTGCCTGCCGTATCATCTCGACAACGAAATGCTATAGGATGCGACAACATGCAAGCCGCGTGGCCCGTCATTCCTACTTGGCCGCATGGGGGACATGACGGATTTCCGATTCGTCGACAAGCTTCTTTCGAGAATTACGTCAACGGCGGAACTTCTACAAAGGCAGCACCTCGACACCCACGCCCTCAGAGTGCACGGCACACGCCTGAGGGACAGCATGGCTGAAAAGCTACTGCTCGTTTTGCAGGTTGGTTCATGGCCTGATTCTATTTCCTATCGCAGTGACGATAGATTTCTCGTAGTTCGGCCGTGCCCTCGCAGATGTCGCGCCATTTTGGTTGACTGCTGGTCAGTGATGGTGTTGTTGTTGACATCGGGAGATATTGAGGAAAATCCAGGGCCCCCGACGGAAGAGTATTTGAAGGCCATTCTAGACAACCAGGCAGAAACCGACCGGAAACTTAATTCAATTCAAGAACAAATTGGAGTTCTCTCAGCAAGGACAGAAAAGCTGTCAGATTACCTTGTTGTAATCCAGGAGATGACCACAACAATAGATAAGCTCGAGGATACTGTCAGGCAACAGGCCAAAAAATTAGTTGAGTTTGAAAACCGTGGGCGCCGTAACAACCTTATAGTGTTTGGTGCCCCGGAAAAGGCGAACGAAACAGAGTCAGATCTCAGGGCAGCTGTTGCAGATAACATTTTTAAAAAAGAACTAGGTGTCCATGTCACCACAATAGAAAGAATTCACCGTATTGGAAGGAAGAAGCCAGAAAAACATAGACCTATCATAATGAAATTCTATGATAGCAGGGAAAAGGACAGCATTCTAAAGAATTGCAAAAAACTTAAGGGAAAATCTGTTCACGTCAGCAATGATTATGCAAAAGAAACTGCAGACGTTAGAAAGAAACTATGGGAACCTGCCATTGTAGAAAGGGACAACAAGCAAAAGGTGTCTCTGGTTCATGATAAGCTTAAGATTGATGACCGTCTATATGCCTGGGATCACAGTCGCAACGAGCGTATTCTTTGCCAAGAACGCCGTGATAAGGGCCGCCATAGCAATCGCAAAGTGTCAGGGGAAGCTTGCAATGACAAGGAGGGCATGCCTTCCTGCAGTTCAAATACAGCATAGCTCAGAATCGTTTCGTTCAATGCCCGCAGTATTCTTAACAAGGTTGCTGAATTAGAATGTCTGTTGCTATCTGAGCGACCGCACGTCGTTTGCATTACAGAAACATGGCTCAACAGTGCTATTTCTTGCGATTGCATTATCCCACCTGGCTACGCAATGTTCAGGTGGGATCGGGACTCTCGTGGTGGGGGTGTGGCCATTATTGTTAAATCATCGCTGACAGCCTGTACGGTTATGTGTGACATGTCGGAATCGGTGTGGTGTAAAATCATGTTTTCTGGCATGTCGTACCTCATAGGAGTCGTTTATAGGCCGCCAACTACTTCACCTGATTTTCTAGATATGTTAAATACGTTTCTTTGCTCGCATGTAAATAGGAACACCAGGCTAATAATGACTGGTGATTTTAACTTGCCACATATCGATTGGGAACCTATTTCACCTGGAAATACAGAAATTTCTTGTGCCGAAAAATTATTGGATATCACATTTTTTCATAACTTAAGGCAAATAGTGAAGGAAAACACACGTATAACGTCCCAATCGCCGTCATTGCTTGACTTGGTGTTCCTTTCCCATAAAGTAGGCGATTATGAAATGGCAGTCACCGATGGTATATCCGATCACAAAATCATTTTGCTGAATGTGCTTTCTTGTACACCGCCACCTACAAAACCTACTGTACGTGTTGAAATCAAAGACTATGCTAAGGCCGATGATACGTCTATTCTAGATTATTTAGAAAAGTGTTTCAACGAATTTGAAAATGTCGCCGAGGTCGAAACAGTTGAAGATTTGTGGCAGCGCTTTCAGGCTATTATTAAAGTCTGCATAGATCAGTTTGTTCCGACCCGACTCAAGAAAACGAAGCGGAGTAACCCATGTATAACTAGGGATATTGTTCACGCGAAACGGAAATTAAAAAGGCTGCGCAAAGAAAAAGCAGATCCTAGGGAAATACATGCAGTACGCCAGAGAATAAAGGCTTTGTTACTCAGTTCGAAGCAAACATGTTTTAACCGCACTCTAAATGATTTTCTTAAGACTTCCCCAGAAAACATTTGGCGTTATTTAGACCGCAGAAAGGAAAAAATAAAGCAAATGACGGTAGGAAATGTTCAAGTAGAAGAAAAAGGTGTTATCGCTGATGGATTAAATAAATATTTCCAATCAGTATTCACGCGCAGTGATCGACCATTTCCAGTAGATGAGGGGGCATCTTTCAGCGAAAGTTCCATGGACGCTATCAACTTTACTCAGAGGGACGTATTCCAGCAGTTGCTACAGTTAGATGACAAGAAGGCTTCTGGGCCAGACGGAATACCTTCTGGCTTTTTGAAAAGGTATGCTGAGTGGATATCATTTTATTTGGTAATTATTTTTCGGAAATCACTAAGCACCCATTCCGTGCCACAGGACTGGCGTTGTGCTGTAGTTATCCCCATATTTAAAAGTGGCAATCGTACTCTAATGAATAACTACCGTCCTGTATCCCTTACGTCAGTTTGCTGCAAGGTTATGGAACACGTCATAGCAAAACATATAATTATCGTCCTAGAATCAAATGGCCTCCTTTGCGCATGCCAGCATAAGTTCCGACGGGGACTTTCCACAGTGACACAGCTCATTGAGACATTACACGATTTTTCCAAAGCTATGGACAACCGTGAACAAATGGATGTTATATGCGTTGATTTTGCCAAAGCCTTTGATAAGGTTCCCCATCGTAAATTACTTTTTAATCTGTACAAAGCAGGTATAAATGGCGATGTTCTAAAATTGATTGAAGATTATTTAACTACCCGCAAGCAGGCAGTTCGCGTTGAAGGTTCCGAGTCTGGTTTTGTAGATGTATACTCAGGAGTACCACAGGGGTCCGTGTTAGGGCCAACACTTTTTCTGCTTTACATCAATGATGTAGCAACCGCTTTAGAGAGTTCTGCTAAGATAAAACTCTTTGCAGATGACTGCTTGATTTTTGCACCGGTATCCTGTTTAGAGGATCAGATTAAGCTCAACCGAAACCTTCAGGCGTTTGGGAGTTGGTGTGACAACTGGGAAATGCGAATTAATTTTGATAAGACCACATACACGCATATCACTGCAAAAAGGAATATTTTTACTTTTCAGTACGATATTCAAGGCTACAATCTAGTTAATGTTCCTTGTTTCAAATATCTTGGTGTCTCTATTTCGCATGATTTAAAATGGCACAATCAAGCAGAAAGAGTGCGCTCTGCAGCACAGAAGAAATTGGGTTTGTTAAGAGCAAAACTGGGGAGGGCAACAAAAGATGTTAAACTGCTGGCTTACAGATCTCTTATTCGACCATCCCTAGAATATGCGTTAGTAGCATGGGCGTCCCATCAGAAGGTAATGTGGGCCAAGATAGAGAAGGTGCAACGCCGGGCGGCGCGCTTTATTTGTTCGAAATATAGAAGGACAGACTCAGTTTCGGCGATGTTAAAGTCTTGCGGTCTTGAATTATTGGAAGATCGGTGCAAGAAGCAGAGAGTAAAAACGTTATTTGAAATAATTCACGGCGAACTAAAAATTAATAAAGATTTGTATTTAAAACCTCCAGGCAGACTGAGCTCCCGCTTAAATCATAGTGAAGCTATTCAACCGTACTTGTCCCGAACCAATGCCTTTCGTTGTTCGTTCTTCCCAGAGTCAATAGAGCTGTGGAACAAGCTGCCTGCAGAAATTGTTCGCAGTTCTGATACTGCATTGTTTACAAATGCAATCAAGGTTCTTTACTAAAACTGTACCATGTGGATATTGTAAAGTGTTTTTCTTTCCTTTTTTTCTCTTTTTCATTTTTTTCTGTTTGTGTGCGTGCGGCAGCTGCTTGAACATTTGAATACATGTCTTATAGTCTGTGTATCGTATCTTGTATTGTATCCGTAGGACACTGTAGTGCATGTGCATATTTCTTTTGTATCTGGCTGTCTTGTATGAACGTATATGTAACATCCCTCCCTGTTATGACCCTCAACTGAGGGTTCACAGTATTTCTAAATAAACAATTGACGGAAAACCGACCATGGCGTTAGTTGATACTTGGGCGACTGTGTCTGTGATGAGCCTCGCTTTCAAAAACCGCCTAGGCCACAAAGTTATGTTTTCTTGGAACGACGGTATTAGCTTTCGTGGAGTAGGCGGCGAGTGGCTTCAACCCCTTGGTGTTTGTGCTGTGAGTAATACTTGTTGGGGGGCTAGTTGGTGCATGTTTCCAGAAGAGGGTTATAGCGCCGAAATAACACAACACACAGCAAGCGAGACGGGCTGATGCTGTGAGTGTTTTGTTGGCTGGGAAAGTGTTTGTGACGGAATTCCTTGTTCTTTCTCGTTGTTCGCACGATGTTATTCTAGGTATAGATTTTCGTGAACAGTGCGGTGCTTCCGTGGACTGTGGTTGTGGCGAAATATCATTGAACAAGTTATTTATATCAGCACAGTCCGAACAAAGCTCGGGTGGTGAAGACAGGGCCACAGACACTCTCAGTGTTCTTGATGAAGTGATTGCATCATCGTGGTGCCAGACGCCCGCTCGTGTTTCTGCAACTACTGTTGATGCTGATTGTGTTGACCTAGTAGTTAGGCCTCTCCGCATAAACTGTGCTAAAAAAGATATACTTGTGCCCTGCTCTGTCGTGTGCATGACGAAAGGAGTCGCCACATTGTGGGCGCTGAACTGTTCCGCCACGCCGGTTGTCCTTCCTCGCGGTATGAAAATCGCTCTCTTCGATAAAGCCGCATGTAGCTCAATAGCGGCACTAACTACGGACGTTTCTACAGCTTTCTCTCCTTGCGATAATCGCCATTCTGAAGAGCTAATGCTCGGCATGATCAGCAAGGCTTTCGGCACATCGGAACGGCAAGCACTGGTACAGGTCCTTGCCAGACATGAGGCTGCATTCGACTTCACGCATGGAGATGCACCCCTTCATTTACCGTCGTCCCGCGCTCGTCACAGAATGGATACCGGCTCAGCACACCCCATCCGCCGGAAGCCCTACCGAGTGTCATTGTCCGAGCGCAAAGTTATTGCAGAGCAAGTCAAGGAGATGATGAACAAAGGTGTCGTTCAAGAGTCGTCTAGTCCATGGGCAGCCCCAGTAATCCTGGTGCGAAAAAAAGATGGCTCCTGGAGATTCTGCGTGGACTACAGACATCTAAACGCAGTGACGAAGAAGGATGTATATCCACTACCGCGAATCGATGACGTCATTGATTGCTTACACGCTGCTTCTTACTTCTCAACACTTGATTTGCGATCAGGGTATTGGCAAATACCTATGGACCCTGCCGACAAGGAAAAGACCGCTTTCGTGACTCCAGATGGCCTATCCGAATTTAATGTTATGCCTTGTGGCCTTTGCAATGCTCCTGCCACCTTTGAAAGATTCATGGACACAGTACTACGTGGTCTAAAGTGGGAGATATGCATGTGTTACCTCGATGATGTTGCAATCTTTGGCCGCACGTTTGAAGAACATAACGAACGCCTCAGCCTCGTTCTCGACTGCATTGAGGAAGCTGGACTGATTCTAAACTAAAAGAAGTGTCGGTTCGGCGAACGTCAAACACTGGTCCTTGTACACTTAGTCGACAAGGATGGCGTCAGACCCGATCCTCGTAAGATTGAAGCGGTGAGCTCCTTCAAGCCACCGCAGTCAGCACGAGAACTCCGCTCATTCATTGGCCTATGTTCGTATTTTCTTCGTTTCGTTCCCCGGTTTGCCGACATCATTTACCCGTTGACAAGTATTTTGCGACAAAATGCATCCTTCAATTGAACACCAGAGTGTGACGCATCATTCTCTCAACTGAAGTTTATACTAACGTCAGCACCCCTCTTGCGTCACTTCGATCCATCTTGCCCGACTGAAGTTCACACTGATGCTAGTGGAATGGGGATAGGAGCGGTGCTTGTACAACGTCACAGTGGCGCAGAACATGTTGTCGCATATGCTAGCCGTTGCCTGAGCAAATCTGAACGCAATTATACGGTTACGGAACAGGAATGCCTGGCAGCCGTTTTCGCCATACAAAAGTTTCGGTGTTATCTTTACGGTAGACCATTCCAGATTATCACCGACCACCATTCTTTATGCTGGCTGATCGGTTTGCGTGATCCCTCTGGTCGCCTCGCACGTTGAGCGCTGCGCCTCCAGGAATACGACTTTGTGGTATCGTACAAGAGTGGCCGTCGTCACGCTGACGCAGACTGCCTCTCTCGAATTCCTCTTGCGACTACCGACTGCGATGCTGAGAGTTTTGACGACTGTCTCGCTGCTGTTACTTCTACGTTCCCTGACGCGGCAGACTTTCAGCGAGAACAACGGAATGATGTTACCCTCGATCTGCTTTTTGTCGCCGCCCGTACTTATAAAGGCAGCGGTCGCTTTACTATCCGTGATAAATTGCTCTACAAAACTAATTACTCCGGGCAAGGAGCGCGTTTTCTGCTTGTTGTCCCCGAGAGTCTCCCCTCAGCCATTCTACGCGCCATGCATGACGATGTGACATCCGACCATTTCGGCTTCGTACGAACACTGCACCGCACCCAGGAGCGCTTTTACTGGCCCAAGATGTACGATACAACCAAGCGTTATGTCACTAGTTGCGAAACGTGCCAACGTCACAAGCGACCGACCACCGCAGCCCCGGGTCCCCTTCGGCCATTGACAACGCCCAGTACGCCGTTCGAGCAAGTAGGCATTGACCTTTTCGGTCCATTCCCGTTATCTAACAACAAGAACCGTTGGATAATTATCTGCGTAGACCATCTTACATGGTAGGCAGAAACTGCAGCCATACCGTCTTCTACCGCTGCTTGCGTGGCGGTCTTCCTGCTGCGTTCCGTGGTCCTTCGTCATGGCCCACCACGTGTCATCATCAGCGACCATGGTCGCCAGTTCACTGCTGATGCCATTGAAGAGTTACTTCGTTTGTGCACTTCACAGTTCCGTCATTCCACGCCGTATCATCCACAGACCAATGGCCTCGTTGAAAGGACGAACAGAACGCTGACCAACATGCTTGCCATGTACGTCTCCTCCAATCATAAGAACTGGGACGACGTGCTTCCTTCATTCATCACTTACGCATACAACACGGCGAAGCACGAAACCACGAACTATAGCCCATTTCACCTCCTGTATGCAAGGTTACCGCGAAGCCCTCTGGACACTTTTTCACCCTTCGTACTGCACAGTGATGATTCTGTATCGAAGACTTTGTGTCTCGCCGAAGAAGCTCGTCGAATAGCTCGTCTTCGTACTCTGGCCTCGCAAA